>NC_042989.1:33438199-34100910 GCF_901001165.1 Salmo trutta
GCGATTACAAAAAATGTAACTGTAATCCGTTACGTTACCGGCAAAAATATTGTAATCAGATTACAGATACTTTTGAAAAACGAGATGTTTACTTCGAGAATTACTTTCAACTTAAAAAATGACTCAAATCAGCATTGAAAAAACCTGCAAGTTTAAGTTTAAGTTTGTTCCACCTGAGCGAGTCTGACCACAAGTCAGAGACCACTATGATGACACACCAAATGGGTTTGATGGAGAGCGGAAAAAGAACCGAAATAGGCTTTTGTAGGCTACAGTTCATGCTACAGTTGAAGTTGGAAGTTTACATACACCTTAGCCAAATACATTTAAACTCAGTTTTTCACAGTTCCTGACATTTAATCCTGGTAAAAATGTCCTGCCTTAGGTCAGTTAAGATCACCACTATTTTAAGAATGTGAAATGTCAGAATAATACTAGAGAGAATTATTTATTTCAGCTTTCATTTCTTTCATCACATTCCCAATGGGTCAGAAGTTTACATACACTCAATTAGTATTTGGTAGCATTGCCTTAAATTGTTTAACTTGGGTTAAACGTTTCGAGTAGCCTTCCACAAGCTTCCCACAAAAAGTTGACAGAGCTGGTGTAACTGTGTCAGGTTTGTACGCCTCCTTGCTCACACACACTTTTTCAGTTCTGCCCACAAATGTTCTATAGGGTTGAGGTCAGGGCTTTGTGATGGCCACTCCAACACCTTGAGTTTGTTGTCCTTAACTTCTTTGGGATAGGGGGCAGTATTTGCACAGCCGGATAAAAAACGTACCCGATTTAATCTGGTTACTACTCCTGCCCAGAAACTAGAATATGCATATAATTTGTAGATTTGGATAGAAAACACTCGAAGTTTCTAAAACTGTTTGAATGGTGTCTGTGAGTATAACAGAACTCATATGGCAGGCCAAAACCTGAGAAGATTCCATACAGGAAGTGCCCTGTCTGACAATTTGTTGTCCTTCTGTTGCATCTCTATCAACATTACAGCATCTGTGCTGTAACGTGACACTTTCTAAGGCTTCCAATGGCTCTCTAAAGCTGCCAGAAAGTGGAATGGGGTGTCTGCTGTCTCTGGGCAAAGTACAGCAGCTCTGTTTGTGAGTGGTCAGCCTGGGGACAGTGAGACTGAGATGCGCATTCACGAGACTTCTCCATTTTTTTTCTTTCAGCATTTGAATGAATACAACGTTGCCCAGGTGGAAAATTATCGCTATTTTACAAGAAAAATAGCATAAAAATGGATTTTAAACAGCGTTTGATATGCTTCTAAGTACGGTAATGGAATATTTTGAAATATTTTGTCACGAAATGCGCTCACGCGTTACCCTTCAGATAGTGACCTGAAAGCACGAACAAAACAGAGGTATTTGGGTATAACTATGGATTATTTGGAACCTAAACAACATTTGTTGTTGAAGTAGAAGTCCTGGGAGTGCATTCTGACGAAGAACAGCAAAGGTAATCCAATTCTTCTAATAGTAATTCTGAGTTTAGTGAGCCCCAAACTTGGTGGGTGTCAAATAAGCTAGCCTGTGATGGCCGAGCTATGTACTCAGAATATTGTAAAATGTGCTTTCGCCGAAAAGCTATTTTAAAATCTGACATAGTGTTTGTATCTATAATTCTTAAAATAATTGTTATGTATTTTGTCAACGTTTATCATGAGTAATTTAGTAAATTCACCGGAAGTTTTCGGTGGGTATGCTAGTTCTGAACATCACATGCTAATGTAAAAAGCTGTTTTTTGATATAAATATGAACTTGATTGAACAAAACATGCATGTATTGTATAGCATAATGTCCTAGGAGTGTCATCTGATGAAGATCATCAAAGGTTAGTGCTGCATTTAGCTGTGGTTTTGGTTTTTGTGACATATATGCTTGCTTGGAAAATGGCTGTGTGATTATTTTTGTCAGGGTATTCTCCTGACATAATCTAATGTTTTGCTTTCGCTTTTTGAAATCGGAGAATGTGGTTAGATTAACAAGAGTCTTGTCTTTAAAATGGTGTAAAATAGTCATATGTTTGAGAAATTCAAGTTATAGTATTTATGAGGTATTTGTATTTCGCGCCACGCGATTCCACTGGCTGTTGACTAGGGTGGGATGCAAACGTCCCACCTAGCCCATAGAAGTTAAGGTCCTGGAGTGGCCTAGCCAGTCTCCAGACCTTAATCCCATAGAAAATCTGTGGAGGGAGTTGCAGGTTCGAGTTGCCAAACGTCAGCCTCGAAACCTTAATGACTTGTAGAAGATCTGCAAAGAGGAGTGGGACAAAATCCCTCCTGAGATGTGTGCAAACCTGGTGGCCAAATACAAGAAATGTCTGACCTCTGTGATTGCCAACAAGGGTTTTGCCACAAGTACTAAGTCATGTTTTGCAGAGGGGTCAAATACTTATTTCCCTCATTAAAATGCAAATCATTTTATAACATTTTTGACATGCGTTTTTCAGGATTTTTTGTTGTTGTTATTCTGTCTCTCACTGTTCAAATAAACCTACTATTAAAATTATAGACTGATAATTTCTTTGTAAGTGGGCAAACGTACAAAATCAGCAGGGGATCAAATACTTTTTTCCCCCACTGTACCTGGCTGGCATCACTGTAAACATAAGCTCGTTATCTTGCATGTGCTCCCTAGCTTACAGAGTAATTACTTTCCATTATGAGCCGGTTGTTTTAATCAACACTGACCTATATTCTCGTGAGGGGGCAAGACCATAAATATTCCCAGGGCTACCACTATTAACTTGCAAATCATTCTCAGAGGTTTTTGAATATCATTAGTGATGATGAAGAATGGCCATGACACCTATAGTGAATTCAATAGAAACGTTCAACCAAAAGACCTGCAGGACTGTCTTGTTCTTTTGACAATGTACTTTACTGCCCTCTTAATGCTAAATGCCCTTAGCCATACAAGCCATTGCCATTCTTTCTCATCATTGATAAAGTTCCTTGAATCTTTTTCATACTTTTTCAATTACGTTTAGCAAAGTGTTACTTTCCAGACTATGAACATGATAGCCACTTTGCACCTAAAGGTCAAAGGTCCTTCCTGAACGAGTTGGAAGTCACCAGCAAATAAGCATACAATTGAAGCAGCAGAATACAGGCAAGACGTCAATGGTTGGGTCAGCAAAGTGAAAAAAGGAAGGGATGGCAGAGAGCAGCAGGTTCAAATCCCTACGACAGATGCTCCATTTGATCTTTTGACATGAGCGTATGTGATCTGCCTTGTGTGAGAACAAGGCGCGTGGGCAAAGCCTGCTTCTCCTTCCCTCATCACAACATACTGGAGCTCCTCAGGGATGTGTCCTCGCTCCTTCAGTGTTGTACATTCTGTACTGAATACCAACCCCAGACCTGTCACTTCTTATCTCCGAAACCATCACTGCTCCTCTGAACTCTTTTCCACCTGTCAGGATCCTATATTCTCATTTAGAAAAAGACAATGTTCTGAAGATGAATTTCTCCAAAGCCACTGAAATGTTAGTAGATAGATTTTTCATAGTCACGTCACCAGCAATGTCAAATGTGGCATCTATTTTCTTGGTTTTGTTTCTCCAGGTTTCAGATTTCCCCAATTGTTTCTTCGTTTAACCTGTTTTTTCTAAATAGAAAAACAACAACATTTGATGTTCTGTATTCACAACAATGCTTAAATCATATCACGGGATTACTTTTGAGGTCTGGGAAAAATCGAAGAAACAGATTTGTTTTTTGTGTGGTTGCCCTTTAATTCAGTGAGCATGTCCTGCACTGTTGTTTGGTTAGCAGGTTTTCTGTAGTGCAGTAAGTGCACACGTGATTTGATTCATCCACCATGAAATGACACCATATACTGGGGAGGTCTGCGCCCGTGTATTGACTATCGAGCCCTAAACCAGATCACTGTGAAGTACAGTTACCCGCTACCTCTCATAGCCACAGCGATTGAGTCAATGCACGGGGCGCGCTTCTTCACCAAACTAGATCTCAGGAGCGCTTACAACCTGGTGCGTATCCGGGAGTGAGACGAGTGGAAGACGGCGTTCAGTACTACCTCAGGGCATTATGAGTACCTCGGCATGCTGTACGGGTTGATAAATGCTCCATCAGTCTTCCAAGCCTTTGTAGACGAGATTTTCAGGGACCTGCATGGGCAGGGTGTAGTGGTGTATATTGATGACATTCTGATATACTCCGCTGCACGTGCCGAGCATGTGTCCCTGGTGCGCAGGGTGCTTGGTCGACTGTTGGAGCATGACCTGTACGTCAAGGCTGAGAAATGCCTGTTCTTCCAGCAGTCCGTCTCCTTCCTAGGGTATCACATTTCCACCTCAGGGTTGGAGATGGAGAGTGACCGCATTTCAGCCATGCGTAATTGGCCGACTCCCACCACAGTAAAGGAGGTGCAGCGGTTTCTAGGGTTTGCCAATTACTACTGGAGGTTTATCCAGGGTTTTGGTCAGGTTGCGGCTCCCATTACCTCACTGCAGAAGGGGGCCCGGTACGTTTGCAGTGGTCGGCTGAGGCGGACAGGGCTTTTGGTCACCTAAGGGCTCTGTTTACCTCGGCTCCCATGCTGGCCCATCCGGATCCCTCTTTGGCGTTCACAGTGGAGGTGGACATGTCCGAGGCTGGGATAGGAGCCGTGCTCTCTCAGCGCTCGGGTACGCCACCGAAGCTCCGCCCCTGTGCCTTCTTCTCGAGGAAGCTCAGCCCGGCGGAGCGAAACTATGACGTGGGGGACCGGGAGCTGTTGGCTGTCGTCAAGGCTTTGAAGGCGTGGAGACATTGGCTTGAGGGGGCTAAACACCCTTTTCTTCTCTGGACTGACCACCGCAATCTGGAGTACATCCGGGCAGCGAGGAGACTGAATCCTCGCCAGGCAAGGTGGGCCATGTTTTTCACCCGTTTTGTTTTCACCCTTTCGTACAGACCAGGTTCCCAGAATGTCAAGGTAGATGCACTGTCCCGGCTGTATGACACAGAGGAGCGGCCCATGGATCCCACCCCCATACTCCCGGCCTCCTGCCTGGTGGCGTCTGTCATGACGTTGGCCTGTGGGTAAGGTTTATGACCCCCCCATAAATACCTTTCATCCCTTCCCCTCTCTTTCTGACCCTACTGAAGGACTGTTGAATAGCCTTTGTTAAATATAGAGAGTCTGGGAACATCAAACAAATGGGGAAAAGGAACCATATTTTGGTAATAAAACCAGTTGGAACTTAATGAGTATGGATGTCAGTTCGGTTGTCATCTGAGACATTATGACTGATGACAGGACGACATAAACTGTACCTGGGAAAGCATACACCCTCTAGTTATCAGAGTCACATAAAACAGTAAAAACCTGTTTTTGATTTCTCATTATGGGGTATTGTTTGAAGATTGATGAGGGTAAAAAAAGATTTAATCCATTTTAGACTAAGGCTGTAACGTAACAAAATGTGAAAGAACTGTCTGAATACTTTCCGAATTCATTGTACATTCTACAGACCCTACTTAGTATTCCTTACAATACCTTTGGTGCGGCACCCAGAATAGGTCTTGCTCTAAGCCAATATGTATTCCATATACTGTACAGTGATTCACATTTGGGGCATTTATTTGACAATGGAACATGTTTCAAAACCCACATATTATGTAAATGTCACTTAAATATGAACAAATATGAATCATTGTTAATGTTTAGACAATTATTTTTCATATGTCATTAATGGTTGACACTTTTTTACTATTTGCGTGAGAGATTTTTATTTAGAACATTTCTGAAATTCCGTGACGCAGATGTCACGATCCTCGTATTCTCCCTCATCGGAAGATATATCAAAATCACTCGATGACCAATACGCAGCAGGTTGACTGTTCCACATCATATTTATTTTAGATAGGAACGACAAAACAAAATAAATACGCAAAGGAGAAAGGTGACAGTTTCACAGGTGAAACGAAACACAGTGCAAAATACAATTACCCACAAACACAAACACACCCCACTATATGGGACTCTCAATCAAAGGCAGATAGACAACACCTGCCTTCAACTGAGAGTCCCAACCCCAATTAACCAAACATAGACATACACCTACACATAGAAAAACTAACCTAGAACCTAACCCAACACTCACAACCCCACTATACCATAACCAAACATAACTCTGCCACGTTCTGACCAAATATAATACAAAAATTACCTAAGTATATGGTCAGGACGTGACATTACCCCCCCTTAAAGGTGCATACACTGAATGCACCAAACCAACCGAAAAAACAAAAACACACAATTAACCCCTTAACTAAAGGGAGGGAAGGGAGGGTGGCTGCCGTCAACGACGGCACAGTGCTACACCCCCCCTCCCCAACCCACCTATATTGGAGGCGGCTCAGATTCTGATCGTTCCAGGCAGTCTGGGCAGTCTGGCAGCTCGGGGCAGTCTGGGCAGTCTGGCAGCTCGGGGCAGTCTGGGCAGTCTGGCAACTCGGGACAGTCTGGGCAGTCTGGCAACTCGGGACAGTCTGGGCAGTCTGGCAACTCGGGACAGTCTGGGCAGTCTGGCCACTCGGGACAGTCTGGGCAGTCTGGCCACTCCGGCAGTTCAGGGCAGTCTGGCCACTCCGTCAGTTCAGGGCAGTCTGGCCACTCCGTCAGTTCAGGGCAGTCTGGCCACTCCGTCAGTTCAGGGCAGTCTGGCCACTCCGGCAGTTCAGGGCAGTCTGGCCACTCCGGCAGTTCAGGGCAGTCTGGCCACTCCGGCAGTTCAGGGCAGTCTGGCCACTCTGGCAGTTCAGCGCACTCTGGCCACTCCGGCAGTTCAGCGCAGTCTGGCCACTCCGGCAGTTCAGCGCAGTCTGGCCACTCCGGCAGTTCAGGGCAGTCTGGCCACTCCGGCAGTTCAGCGCAGTCTGGCCACTCCGGCAGTTCAGCGCAGTCTGGCCACTCCGGCGACTGTTGACTGGCGGGCAGCTCCGACGACTGTTGACTGACGGGCAGCTCCGACGACTGTTGACTGACGGGCAGCTCCGACGACTGTTGACTGACGGGCAGCTCCGACGACTGTTGACTGGCGGGCAGCTCCGACGACTGTTGACTGGCGGGCAGCTCCGACGACTGTTGACTGGCGGGCAGCTCTGGTGACTGTAGACTGGCGGGCAGCTCCTGCCCCGTCAAACAACCCTTGTGCCCCCCCCTAAAAAATTCTTGGGGATGCCTCTCGGTCTCCCTAAACTCTTCCATCGCCCTGGAAATGCTCCTCCTTAACTCGGCCCATGTCCATCCTTCCTCTTCGTTCCTCTGCTGCTTGGTCCTGGTTTGGTGGGTAATTCTGTCACGATCCTCGTATTCTCCCTCATCGGAAGATATATCGAAATCACTCGATGACCAATACGCAGCAGGTTGACTGTTCCACATCATATTTATTTTAGATAGGAACGACAAAACAAAATAAATACGCAAATGAGAAAGGTGACAGTTTCACAGGTGAAACGAAACACAGTGCAAAATACAATTACCCACAAACACAAACACACCCCACTATATGGGACTCTCAATCAAAGGCAGATAGACAACACCTGCCTTCAACTGAGAGTCCCAACCCCAATTAACCAAACATAGACATACACCTACACATAGAAAACCTAACCTAGAACCTAACCCAACACTCACAACCCCACTATACCATAACCAAACATAACTCTGCCACGTTCTGACCAAATATAATACAAAAATTACCTAAGTATATGGTCAGGACGTGACACCAGAAGTACTTTTCTAGTTTCGCTGACGAGACGTTGATCATATGATGAGTTCACAAATCAAATGTCCACTTGTGTTGCCACTGGACAGTGAAAATCAACTAAGTTAACCTTTATTTATAGTATTTTAAATGATTTTGTAGTAGTTAAGTGTTGAGTTTGATTACATACTGTAGCTACCTCAATCGTTATTTCAAATAATTTTCAGTGACTTCACTGCTGGACTTTGAAACTTCATGTATTTGTATTGTTGAAAAATGTACAATTAAAGGAAATGTATAGTTTAAACATGTCTTTAATGTTTATTTGTTTTAGCTGTTAGTGATAATTACCTAATACATTTGCGTATACACCATTAAGCCTTTATGTATATGTGTTATGAACGACCAAAAGTGTCTGACTTTGTAGTAAGTACAGCATCATATGACACAAGGCATTTATGTGTGTGTTATGAATGACCAAAGGTGTCTGACTTTGTAGTAAGTACATCGTCATATGCAACACAATCTCACACTCAATTCTTGCAAATACGTACAAAAAGTAGTTTGGCAGATTTTGTGTGTTTTTGTGTGGCTTAATTCGTGTGAAAATACACCACTTTTGTGCAACTTCATTCATAGGAAAATACATTTTTGGGGGGCAAACTTCGAAAAACAATCTCTTGAAAGTTATTGGAGCAATGCGTTTTGGGTAATGGTGTTCTACGCTGTCTTTTTTTTGTGTCTCACATTTATTTATGTAAAAAAACAATGTGTTAACAACCCAATATTATTAATCAACCAGATTGTCACCAAAATACTTATATAACCTCTTACATCTAGATGTTCCGCTAGCGGAACGTCTGCTCCAATATCCAATGATGGGCGGGGCGCGAAATACAAACTCCTCTAAAGCCGAAAACTTTCACTTTTCAAACATATGACTATTTTACAGCTATTTAAAGACAAGACTCTCCTTTATCTAACCACACTGTCCGATTTCAAAAAGGCTTTACAGCGAAAGCAAAACATTAGATTATGTCAGCAGAGTACCCAGCCAGAAATAATCAGACACCCATTTTTCAAGCTAGCATATAATGTCACATAAACCCAAACCACAGCTAAATGCAGCACTAACCTTTTATGATCTTCATCAGATGACACACCTAGGACATTATGTTATACAATACATGCATGTCTGTTCAATCAAGTTCATATTTATATCAAAAACCAGCTTTTTACATTAGCATGTGACGTTCAGAACTAGCATTCCCACCGAACACTTCCGGTGAATTTACTAAATTACTCACGATAAACGTTCACAAAAAGCATAAGAATTATTTTAAGAATTATAGATACATTACTCCTCTATGCACTCGATATGTCCGATTTTAAAATAGCTTTTCGGATGAAGCACATTTTGCAATATTCTAAGTACATAGCCCGGCATCACAGAGCTAGCTATTTAGACACCCAACCAGTTTAGCCTTCACCAAAATCACATTTCCTATAAGAAAAATGTTATTACCTTTCCTGTTCTTCATCAGAATGCACTCCCAGGACTTCTACTTCAATAACAAATGTTGGTTTGGTCCCAAATAATCCATCTTTATATTCCATCAACGACGTTTTGTTCGTGCGTTCTAGACACTATCAGAATACTAAATCGCGGTCACGAGCATGGCGCAGAAAGTGACAAAACATTTCTAAATATTCCATTACCGTACTTCGAAGCATGTCAACCGCTGTTTAAAACCAATTTTTATGCAATTTATCTCGTAGAAAAGCGATAATATTCCGACCGGGAATCTGCCTGTCTGTAAACTGGGGGAAAAACCGAAAGCCGGGGGCGGGGCAGGTCGCGAGCGTAAGGCTTACTCCACTGATTGACCACTTAGCTTTTGCTCTCCTTTGTTTCAGCCAGGGCTTTGAATTACGTCATTCCTGTTTTTCCCGGGCTCTGAGAGCCCATTGGAGACGTGGGTATTGTCACGTAACAGCAGAGATCCTTAGCTTTTGGAAGAGATGTCAAAGAAAGCAAATAAATGGTCAGACAGGGTACTTCCTGAACAGAACCGTCTCAGGTTTTTGCCTGCCATAGGAGTTCTGTTATACTCACAGACACCATTCAAACAGTTTTAGAAACTTTGGAGTGTTTTCTCTCCAAAGCTAATAATTATATGCATATTCTAGTTTCTGGGCAGGACTAATAATCAGATTAAATCGGGTACGTTTTTTATCCAGCCGTGAAAATACTGCCCCCTAGCCATAAGAGGATAATATAATAGTTGACTTATGTTTATTTATGTCAGCGTGTGTAAAAGAGGCGAAGTCAGGTGCAGGAGAGTAGCGTGATGTAAACAGGCGCACTTTATTAAAGTTCCAAAACGAGAGCACAACATAAATCAAATGCGAAAAAAAACACGGAATATAGCAAAAGTAAAGCGCGTAAAAAGACACCACAGCAACATGAAACAATTACACACAAAACATGATGGGAAACAGAGGGTTAAATACAAGTAACTTAATTGGGGAAATGAAAACCAGGTGTGTATGGAAACAAGACAAGACAAATGGATATATGAATAATGGAGCGGCGATGGCTAGAAAGCCGGTGACGTCGATCGCCGAACGCCGCCCGAACAAGGAGAGGAGCCGACTTCGGCGGAAGTCGTGACAGTAACCCCCCCTTGACGCACGGCTCCAGCGGCGCGCCGACACTGGCCTCGAGGATGACCCGTAGAACGAGGCGCAGGGCAATACGGCCGGCAACGGTGAAACTCCCGCAGCAGTTCAGGATCCAAAACATCTGCAACCGGAACCCAGCACCTCTCCTGGTAATTATCACTAACAGCTAAAACAAATAAACATTAAAGACATGTTTAAACTATACATTTCCTTTAATTGTACATTTTTCAACAATACAAATACATGAAGTTTCAAAGTCCAGCAGTGAAGTCACTGAAAATTATTTGAAATAACGATTGGAGGGGACCAGCCACCACCAGCTTGAGGAGAGACATGTGGAACGAGGGGTTAATACGATAATTAGAGGGAATCTGTAATCTATAACATACCTCGTTCACCCTCCTCAGGACTTTAAATGCCCCACAAACCGCGGACCCAGCTTCCGGCAGGGCAGGGGGAGGGGCAGGTTACGAGTCGAGAGCCAGACCTGGTACCGCGGTGCGAACACCGGGGTCTCATTGCGGTGATGGTCCGCGTTGGCTTTCTGGCGACGCGCGGCTCGCTGGAGATGGACACTCCCATGTCTCCTCCACGCGCCTAAACCAGTCGTCCACCGCAGGAGTCTTGGTCTGACCCTGATGCCACGGTGCCAGAACCGGCTGGTACCCCAATACGCACTGAAAAGGGGAGAGGTTAGTGGAGGAGTGGCAAAGCGAGTTCTGTGCCATCATACTCCCTAGGAAGGGAGAGACACATCCCACTGGAACTCTCTCCGGATGGAACGGATGGAGACAACCCCGGTTGTGCTGGTCGAGGCACTGGAGAGACTTCCTGTCTCTCCCAGTGGTCCATGGTCTGGACAACGCGATCCATCATGGCACCAAGATGTTGTAACATGGCCGAATGCTCCTGGACGCGCTCCTGGACTCCTCTAACCGGTGTACCTGCTCCTGCTGACTCCATTGAAGGTGTGTAATTCTGTCAGCGTGTGTAAAAGAAGCGAAGTCAGGTGTAGGAGAGTAGCATGATGTAAACAGGCGCACTTTATTAAAGTTCCAAAACGAGAGCACAACATAAATCAAATACGCTAAAAAACACAGAACATAACAAAAGTAAAGCGCGTAAAAAGGCACCACAGCAACATGAAACAATTACACACAAAACATGATGGGAAACAGATGGTTAAGTACAAGTAGCTTAATTGGGGAAATGAAAACCAGGTGTGTACGGAAACAAGACAAGACAAATGGATATATGAAAAACGGAGCGGCGATGGCTAGAAAGCCGATGGCGTCGATCGCCGAACGCCGCCTGAACAAGGAGAGGAGCCGACTTCGGCGGAAGTCGTAACAATTTATTTATTTTTATTAACACCAATACTGTTTTCTATGCTTGTTTTCACTTAATACCTTTTGGGATACTGGTGCTATGTCAGATTTTATGAGGGTTGACAGATTGGAGTGTCACGTCCTGACCAGTAAAAGGGGTTATTTATTCATGTAGTTTGGTCAGGGCGTGGCAGGGGGTGTTTTTCTGTGTGTTTTGGGGTTATGTTCTATGTTCTATTTCTATGTTTATTCTAGGGTATCTATTGCTATGTTGGATTTGTTTGGGGTTGGTCTCTAATTGGAGGCAGCTGAATCTCGTTGCCTCTGATTAGAGACCATATTTAAGTAGGTTTTTTTTCCATTGTGTTTGTGGGTGGTTATTTTCTGTTTAGTTCATGTTAACCTGACAGAACTGCTGGCTGTCGTTTTCTTGTTTTGTTTATAGTGTGTCATTATAATAAATACAAAGATCAGCACTAAACACGCTGCGCCTTGGTCTACTCCATTCAACAGCCGTTACATGGAGTAAAAAGCTGTATTTGTCTTTTTTTTGTGGCATCGATGAAGCTATTTGATTGGGGAATGGGGATACATTTTCATGATGGGAAATTAATTAAACAATAAATGTGGGGAAACAGAAGACCTGCAAAAACAATCTGTTTCGTTTAAATTCCCCTGGTGCAACTGCATGGTATTTACAACTATAACAAGTCTGGACTATGATCAATTAAGCCATATCAATGCAGTTAAACAGGTCAATGTAAAATAATGAATTATGTTGGCTTACCCTTATGGCACTTCCAAGGCCGTTTCTTGATGATTATTACGGTCATGTCAATCATGTTATATACCTAGGCTATTGTAACAAGGCATATGCCAGCATTGTAGGCCTACAGCAGGCCTGGGCAATTATTTTATAAGGAGGGACACATTCGAATATACTTTTGCCATCGTGGGCCAGAATCATATTACAGGATTGTACATCATGTGTTTGACTGTGTTAACATGCACAGAAATAAACTACATCCATATTCTCCTTTTGGTAGGTATTTTCATTATTAAACATGGCAATAAACTACACAGAGGGAAAAGTACACTGTGCATTCTGCACCACGGACAGAACTATTGTTAACTTGTATGCACAAAAACACAAGAAAGAAAGAGCTCAACATTACATGCAAACTACTCAATCAGTGTGAAACTTTAAGTCTCTGATGGGCATTGACTAGGTATTGCTGAGAGGTGAGAGTCAGTAGGAGATGATCTGTGCCTTGACTTATATTTCATCACTAAAAATGTCTGTTCACATACATAGGTTGACCCAAACAGTACAAATATCTTCTGAGCATGACTCCTAATCTTTGAAAGTTGTGTTCATCGAGAGATGCATAGAACCTCGTCATTGACATTGTTTTGAATAGCTCTCCAAGTACTGCATCAGACTGAAGATCAATAATCTCAAGTTTCAGGTCAGTGGGAGCATTATCTACATTGAAGGTGAAAGGAGAGTGTGGTGGATGAATCAGAATTAGTTGGGTAACATAGATAATTAAGATGTTTTATTAGTATAATATGCTTATGTGAGATACTTGTCATTAGAACGTGTCCTTTGGACTCTGGTGTTTTTCAGTTGCACGTTTCCCTTAGCTGGGGCTCAGTCACTTGGGGCCCAGAGAGGGGAGAGGTCAGACTTGTTTTTTACATGTTTCTGTTGCTCTGCAGAATATCAGCAAGAAAGGAGGACAGAATGAAATATTGTCTTCATATGTGAATGTCTCTTTACCTATTTTTAAACCATGTGAAGGGATGGCGTGATTAATGGGGAACCAATGACTTGTCTCCACAATGTCTGTGAGCAAGTCACTCCCTCCTTTTCTTTATTGTGGGGAGGTTTATGGCAGTGTCTGGGACCATTGTCTCTTAGATCTCGCACTTATCCTGTGATAGTATATGGCCTAGAGGCTCACTCCCCCCAGTGAGCCTGTCCAGGAGTGGGGTCAAGAGGGGGTTTGCTTGAGATGGGAGTATCTAGAGTTGACAATTGATATATGCCATTGGATGAAATTGTACCAGGGACGAGATTAGAACCTTGTCATTAGGGATCAAACTGAACGATAATTTATAGCGAATGCTATCTGGCTGTGGATACTCCTATCTAAAGTAAACAGTCTTTCTTTGTGAACCGTTCCTAACAATCTGTGGTTTGTCATGTCAAAAGGGAGTGGATCTTGCTATAAAGATCTCAGTAGTCATTGTGTTCAACACTCTCAACGGGTCATTAGAAATGGTGAATCGTTGAAAGTCAACTGCTAATGCAAAGCTCTTATAATTAAAATTGTAGTTTAAGTATAAACTCTGACTGGTGTGTGTGAAGTTTGTGTCTCCTCATTTGGTAATACAGAAATTAGCAACCACAAGAGGAAACCAACAGCATGTCATTTTCCAACACTTTGAAATCCTCAAAATGACGAGAAAACTCACCGTTCAAAGCACGCAGCAGCGATGTATACTTCTCCCACTGGTCATCTGATAGGGAACAGACTAGTAGTGTCGGAAGGTGGGTGAGATTGTTGGCTTCTACTTGGCTGGTCAGGAGGAGTAATTTTCCCTTGAAGGCTTTGACAAGGCTGTACATCTGATGTGCAAAAAGGCCCTTCCCTTGTAGTTTGGAATTCAGTTCATTCATGAGGGCCATGATGTCCGCGGTGAAGGCAAAATCAGCCAATCATTCTTTATCTTGCGGCTGAGGGAAATCCACTTATTTTCCTTTCATTTGCAAAAACTCAGCAATCTCCGACTTCAGATCCCACACCCTTTTTAAGCACCTTCCCCAAACTCAGTCATCTCACGTTTGTGTGGTAGGGGAGATCTGCATGACCCGACTCTGTCTCTTCTAACATTGAGACAAACTGCCTGTGGTTCAAAGATTTTGCTCTTTTGAAGTTTACCACTTTAGTGACTGTATCCACGACATGGTTCATTTTCAGAACATATTAACAGAGCACCTGCTGATGAATAATGTAATGCAGGAAAATAATTTTCTGATCTGGGTTCAGCTCAGCTCCTTGTCAAGTTTGGGCACCCATCAGTGGTCACACTGGATAACTTTTCAAAACTCAGTCCCAGTTTTGCCACACACTTATTAACCTCCTCCAATAAATCTTTCCCTGTAGTTGTGCTCTTCATTGACTGCACTGAAGCAAGCTCCTCTGTCATTTCAATGTCTGGGGTTATATATACCTCGTAAGAATATCAACAATTGCGCTGTGTCACCTGCATCACTGCTCTCATCCAGGGCTAAGGAGAAATAGGTGAAATCTTTTACCTTGTCTTTCAACTGTTGTTCTATATTCTCTGCGATGTCCTCAACACGCCGTGTCACTGTTCGTCTTGACAGGGAAACATTTTCAAACAGCTCTTTCTTGTCGGGGAAAGGTATTGCTGCAGAGTCAATTAAACATTCTTTAATGAATTTGCCCTCAGTGAATGGCTTGCTATGTTCAGAAATTTTGTGGGACAGTACATAGCTAGCTCTCACAATTCCGTTGTTTGCTGAATGCAGTTTTGTGAAAAGTCCTTGCTGCTTTTGCAACTGAGAAAGCAACTCTTTCGATGCACTTGCCCTCTGCTCAGAAGACATATTCATATATTTCTCTGCATGCTTCGTCTGGAAGTGTCGGGACAAGTTGTAGTCTTTCAAGACAGCGTTGCTCTCTTTACACACTACGCACACAGCTTTCCCTGATACCTCAATAAAGAAATGTCCACTCTTGCTGGAACACCCTACATTCATTGTCTACTTTCCTTTTCCTTTTTTGCGTAATTTCTAGCGAGGTGCAGTTGTTATTTATACGTGCCTTCAAAAGAAATGTCCCACAAGCGGTGAGAATTAAATCATTACACAAAGGAGAGTATTCATTGGGCTTTTAATTTGAATAACAAATACATTTTTCAAAACTTTAATATTGCAAATTCTTTGATCTGACCATGATTTCGCGGGGTGTATTAAATCAGGTCGCGGGCCGGCCTTTGCACAGGCCTGAGCTGTGTGGATGAAGTGGTTTAATTGTCACGGTACTCAAATAAGACAGAGGAATACAAATGAACGCCTCAAAGATTAAACATCAAACTCCACAATATACTGCAATACTGCACATTATAGTTGGTAATTGTGTTAAGGGAACTGGAGTTGAGGAATCAAGCCTGACATTCACAATATACTGTATTTATCTATTTACAACATTGTTCAAGATGAATGAATTTCAGCATTTCTAAAGGGCATTGTTTGTGAATGTTTACTCTGTTGTTCTGATGTTCTGCTTATCTTGTTTTAGGCACTTGGCACTTTATTTTTTGACGATATTGGTTTTGCAAGTCACACAAAATGAAATAATCCACAGAAAACTAAAGCACAAAAGTCTGGCAGGCTACAGATGTGTGCATATCCTTCCGAGGGTGTGAATCCATCTCCGTGCTGCGTCATTGAACCAGCGCTCCTACAGAGGAAAACGCGGAATGGGGGTAATTTCATAATTCACACGAGGGATCGATGTGAAATAATCTATGGGGAAGGCTATTATTCTGTGGCATTTATACAAATTGTGTAGGCAGAAATTCATGGATGGCAGGGCCAGCCAAAAAGTAGGTGGGCACTCGAAAATCATCATTAAATTATCATAAAAGTTTAGCCTACCCTATACCCTAATGTAATCAATTGCATACAACAAACCATCTAACGTGATTTCACATTACAGACTAAATAGTATTGTGGGCCTACCGAAATCCATTACTCTTGCATTTAACATGCAACTCACATAGACCTAGACATAATAAACCATAGAATTAACAGACTATCAGACTAGAACATAATGCCCTGATATAACAGTAATAATCTCAATAGGCAGCCATAGCTTAGACTAGAACAGTGGTCACCAACCTTTTCTTAATCGAGATCCCTTTATGAGTCAAAATGTAAGCTGAGTGCAATTCTCTGCTGGGCACGGGAGATAAAAGGCACGTACAGTGTATAGTGTTAAAAGGCACGTACAGAGTATAGTGTTAAAAGGCATCTACAGTGTATAGTGTTAAAAGGCACCTACAGTGTATAGTGTTAAAAGGCACCTACAGTGTATAGTGTTAAAAGGCATCTACAGTGTATAGTGTTAAAAGGCACCTACAGTGTATAGTGTTAAAAGGCACCTACAGTGTATAGTGTTAAAAGGCACCTACAGTGTATAGTGTGTTATCAATGAAATGATCAATAGCCTACAGGGCCTAACTATAATGCATGGGCAGAGAAGCACAGGGCAAAGTTCTCTTTCCAATTTAAATTTAATTCCTGAAAATGATAAGCTATTTACATTGACTGGATTTAAATATTGTTTAATGCATTTGCCTATTTTCATATAGCTGTAATAAGAGAGGTCTGATTTTATCGAAGCAGGCCTACCCTTTATTATTGATAACGTAGAGTCCCTTATTTAAAACTTGAGTCACAAGCTAGACTATATGATAACACTGGTCAGAGGTCAGTTGTTGTACCTTATTACTTGCCAGACACGTCAGAGCATAAATTGAAATAACTTATATATATTTTTTCACTGGATGAATGGTAATGCCTCAGTGGAGGGAGGGAGAGAGCTCGAGTTGAAGTGGAGAAGTGTGTTTTATGATTTTTGAAAGTGTTGAATAAAAACAGCTCTGTAGTGCTGATCATTGTCTCTGAATGTACTGAAACTGTCTTTAAGGCCCTCGATTAGATCAATGCAATCAGTGATTGATATAGAGCTGGAATGGAGGCCCTTCATGGCGAAATCACTAATATCAAATATCTTGGCAAATTCTCCAACATCCTCTTGTATACAGAACATGGTCTCTTGAAGAAAATTGAACAGTGAGCTTTCTTTGGCCATTTTAATAGTTTTTTCTAGTCACGTTGACTAGTGAGTCTAGCTAGCTAACGGTGAATAGCATACACAGTGTAGCCTAGCCCACACAGCTCACAGACCTTGACTGCTGAAGCACATTTCACGTAAAAATCGTCTGTCCTCAGTTACAACACTCACTACCGAGTTCCAAACTGCCTCTAGAAGCTACGTCAGCACAATAACTGTTTGTCGGGAGCTTTATGAAGTGGGTTTCCATCAGTCACATACAAGCCTAACGTGTTCTCTGGAGTGATGAATCACGCTTCACAACCTGGCAGTCCGACAGACGAATCCGTGTTTGGCGGGAGAACCAGGAGAACGCTACCTGCCCGAATGCATAGTACCACCTGTAAAGTTTGGTGGAGGAGGAACAATGGTCTTGGGCTGTTTTTCATGGTTTGGGCTAGGCTTCTTAGTTCCAGTTAAGGGAAATCTTAACGCTACAGCGTTTAATGACATTCTAGACGATTCTGTGCTTCCAACTTTGTGGCAACCATTTGGAGAAGGCCCTTTCCTGTTTCAGCATGACAATGCCCTGCTGCTCAAAGCGAGGTCCAGACAGAAATGGTTTGTTTTGAGAGCGGTGTGGAAGAACTTCCCAATGAACACCTTTGGGATGAATTGGAACACCGACTGCGAGCCAGGCCTAATCGCCAAACATCAGTGCCCGACCTCAGGCAGAGGTCCGTAATCCAGGGCAAAGATAATAAGGTACAGAACAGCAGGCAGGCTCTGGGTCAGGGCAGGCAGAATGGTCAGAACCGGGGAAAGCAGGGAGACGGGAAAACACGCTGGTAGGACCTGACAAGACAAGACGAAATGGCAAAAGACAAACAGAAAACACAGGTATACATATACTGGGCATAATGAGGAAGATGGGCGACATCTGGAGGGGGTGGAGACAAGCACAAAGACAGGTGAAACAGATCAGGGTGTGACACTAATGCTCTTTTGGCTGAATGGAAGCAAGTCCCTGCAGCAATGTTCTAACATCTAGTGGAATGCCTTCCCAGGAAAGCGGAGGCTGTTATAGCAGCAAAGGGGGGACCAACTCCATATTAATGCCCATGATTTTGTATTGAGATGTTAGACGAGCAGGTGTCCACATACTTTTGGTCATGTAGTGTATCAGTGTGAAGTGACACATGCCATACCTGCCCATTCTTTAGAAATTGATAAGCTGATAAAATGTTTTCCCAGTAAATAATCAAGTATAATTCAAACTCATGACATAGGGCTAAAGGACATTAATTATATGTACAGCACTAGATTTTATGTAAGATGTCCTTGAGTGTCCTGAAGGGCATCTGCAAAATAAATCTGCTCCCTTATATCTCCACCATGTTAAGTCAAAGGGAAGAGAGAATAGACAGTGAACAGTATGTCATATGAAATGGTAATCTGAATGTGTTAGGTTATTAACAACATGGTAAATAACTCTCGCTGGGCTTTGCCTGGGAGCTATTTTAGGAATATAAAGCGCATTTGGAAAGTATTCAGACCCTTTCACTTTTTTCACATTTTTGGGGGGTCTGAATACTTATGTAAATAAGGTATTTGTGTTTGTCATTATGGGGTATTGTGTAAAGTTTTATTTAATCCATCTTAGATTACGGCTGTAACGTCAGCAAACTTAATGATGGTGTTGGAGTCGTGTTAGGCCTCGCAGTCGTGAGTGAACAGGGAGTACAGAAGGGGACTAAGTACACGCCCGAGGGGCCCCAGTGTTGAGGATCAGCATGGCAGATGTGTTGCCTACCCTTACCACCTGGGGGCAGCCCGTCAGGAAGACCAGGATCCAGTTGCAGAGGGAGGTGTTTAGTCCCAGGGTCCATAGCTTAGTGATGAGCTTTGTGGGCACTATGGTGTTGAACGCTGAGCTGTAGTTAATGAACAGCATTCTCACATAGGTGTTCCTTTTGTCCAGGTGGGAAAGAGCAGTGTGGAGTGCGATTGAGATTGCGTCATATGTGGATCTGCGAATTGGCGGTATGCGAATTGGAGTGGGTCTAGGGTATCCAGGAGGAGGCTGTTGACGTAAGCCATGACCAGCCTTTCAAAGCACTTAATGGCTACCGATGTGAGTGCTACGGGGCGGTAATCATTTAGGCAGGTTACCTTCGCTTCCTTGGGCACAGGAACTATGGTGGTCTGCTTGAAACATGTAGGTATTACAGACTCAGTCAGGGAGAGGTTGAAAATGTCAGTGAAGACACCTGCCAGTTGGTCTGCGCATGCTTTGAGTACACGTCCTAGTAATCCATCTGGCCGCGCCTTTGTGAATGTTGACATGTTTAAAGTTCTTTCTCACATCGGCTACCGAGAGCATTATCACACAGTCATCCAGAACAGCTGGTGCTCTCGTGCATGCTTCATTGTTGCTTGCCTCGATGCAAGCATAAAAGGCATTTAGCTAGTCTGGTAGGCTCGTGTCACTGGGCAGCTCGCGTCTGGGTTTCCCTTTGTAGTGCGTAATAGTTTTCAAGCCCTGCCACATCCGACGAGCGTCAGAGCCGGTGTAGTAGGATTCAATCTTAATTCCGTGTTAACGCTTTGCTTGTTTGATGGTTCGTCTGAGGGCATAGTGGGATTTCTTATAGGTGTCCGGATTAGTGTACCGCTCCTTGATAGGAGCAGCTCTAGCCTTTAGCTCGAAGCGGATGTTGTTGATGCACTTATTGATGAAGCCGATGACTGAGGTGGTATACTCCTCAATGCCATTGGATGAATCCCGGAACATATTCCAGTCTGTGCTAGCAAAACAGTCCTGTAGCTCTAGCATCCGCATCATCTGACCACTTCCGTATTGAGCGAATCACTGGTACTTCCTGCTTTAGTTTTTGCTTGAAAGCAGGAATCAGGAGGATAGAATTATGGTCAGATCTGGCAAATGGAGGGCGGGGGAGAGCTTTGTATGCATCTCTGTGTGTGGAGTAAAGGTGGTCTAGAGTTTTTTTTGCTCTGGTTGTTCATGTTACATGCAGGTAAAAATTTGATAAAACTGATATAAGTTTGCCAGCATTAAAGTCCCCGGCCACTAGGAGCGCCACTTCTGGGTGAGCATTTACTTGTTTGCTTATGCCCTTATAGAATTGGTTGAGTGTGGTCTTAGTGCCAGCCTCGGTATGTGGTGGTAAATAGATGGCTACGAATAATATAGATGAGAACTCTCTGGTAGATAGTGTGGTCTACAATTTATCATAAGGTACTCTACCTCAGGCGAGCAATACCGCGAGACTTCTTTAATTTTAGACATTGCGCACCAGCTGTTATTGACAAAAAGACACACACCCCCACCCCTCGTCTTACCAGACATAACTTCTCTGTTCTGTTGGTAGGATAATCATAATCGTAGGTCATCAATTTTATTTTCCAATGATTGCATGATAGCAAGTAGAATTGGTGGCAGTGGGAGTTGATTCGCTTGCCTACGAATTCTCAAAAGGCAGGCAGACCTGCGTCCTCTTTCCTTGGGAAAGCAGTATATCTTTCTCGTTGGACTCGTTAAAGGAAAAAGCTTCCTCCAGTTCGTTTAGGTGCTGGGCTGGTGCGTTTACACGTGGTCTGCGGTTGTGAAGCCTGTTGAACGTACTGCCAAATTCTCTAAAACAAGGATGGAGGCGACTTTTGGTAGAGAACAGCTCTGGTTGACACAGTCAGTGGACACAGTCACCATGCTAATTGCACTCTCCCTCAAAACTTAAAACGTCTGTGGCATTGTGTTGTGTGACAAACTGCAAATTTTTGAGTGGCCTTCTATTGTCCCCAGCACAAGGTGCACCTGTGTAATGATCATGCTGTTTAATCAGCTTCTTGATATGCCACACCTGTCAGGTGGATGGATTATCTTGGAAAATTTGAAATTGTAAGGACATACACTGGGAGACGAGGAGCAAGTACAGGGAGTGAATATTTAATGAATAAACAGATAGGAAACAAAACATGAACAGCGTCTGGACAAGGGACACATAATGACATTAATGCTGATTCGGGAAAGAAACTGAGGAAGTGACAGATATATGGAAGGTAATTAATAACATGATGGAGTCCAGGTGAGACCGATGAAGCATTGATTAGCATAATGATGGTGACAGGTGTGCGTAATGATAAGCAGCCTGCCGATCTCAAACGCCAGAGAGGGGGAGTGGGAGCATACGTGACAAGAAATGCTCACTAACTGGGATGTAAACAAATTTGTGCACAAAATCTGAGAGAAATAAGCTTTTTGTGAGTGGAATATTTCTGGGATATTTTATTTCATCTCATGAAATATGGGACAAACACTTTACATGTTGCATTTATATTTTTGTTCAGTGTAGATACCCAAGAAAACAATGCAAATGACTTTGAAGGACCTCTCATGACATATCTATTCTGGCAATGTTGTTGTCATGGGATGAATACAGAATGTTATTGTAGGATGACTATATTATTTAGATATAAACATGGACCGTGTCATCATAATTTTCCATACAAATCTTATACATTTATTATAAGGGATCTTTGTTGCAAGCAGGGGGATACTAATCTATTAATAGGTATTGCTAGATTATAATGTAATTATAATTCATGTATTTCCACATGCATGCATACGGGAAGTAGGAGTGCTAAGGGTGCTGCAGCACCCCCTGAAAATGTGTATATATATGTATATATATATATGTATATTCTTTTATGTTTTTTCATTTTTTTTAGTCATAAAAAGGTATTTCAGCCGTCTGTAGCGGAGGCAAAATAAAACATTCAGCCCTCCCCCACACGGTAAAAAAAAATTGTCAGCAACACACTTCGGCAAAGAAAATCACAGCACGGCCACCCACAAACTACTTCCCACAGCTTTGTCGACATGGGAGACTGGCACTGCATCACGGTCCTAGCTGTGCCACTCGAGAACCTGGTTCGAGTCCAGGGTCTGTCGCAGCCGGCTGCGACCAGGAGACCCATGGGGGGTGCACAATTTGCTCAGTGTCGTCCGGGTTAGGGGAGGGTTTGGCCGGCAGGGATGTTCCCGTCACGCGCTAGCGACTCCTGTGGTGGGCCAGGCACAATACATGCTGACACGGTCGCCATGTGTACGATGTTTCCTCTGACACATTGGTGCGGCTGGCTTCCAGGTTAAGCAGGTGTTGTGTCAAGAAGCAGTCGCTGGGCTGGGTTGTGTTTTGGAGGACGCACAGCTTTCGACCTTCTCCTCTCCCTTGTCCATATGGGAGTTGCAGCGATGGGACAGGACTGTAACTACCAATTGGACACCCCGAAATTGGGGAGAAAAAGGGGTAAAAATGTTTTATGTAAATGTTATGTTAATACCTTTTCCCAACCTACAATCATCTCTTTCACTTAATACATTTTCAGAATATAACCCCTGTCTTGAAGGCTCGAACACAGAGATATCTGAAGCAGTGAGCCTTTTGCCTACTGGTACAAAGATAGCAATCTCAGCCATTGAGTAGTGGCAGTGCCTCTCACAACAGCACCTCTGATGTGTCTGTCACAGTTACCTGGAGCTCTATACTCATCTGTCGTCTGGAGAGAAGACAATTGAGAACCTGGAGAGATGTGAAAAGAGCAGACCCTTGGGATGGTGGGATGCCGAAGGGTGTGAGAGGTATTGAGGGGATTGTGGGGATGATAGAGTTCCCCTAGCACTCTGTGTGGGTAGAGGTGGCAGAAGGCAATACAAAAAAAAGAAATCAGTGACACATTTCCCATCTTGTCACAGAAGAGGATTGTGGGAAATATAAGGCCTTCCCCCAGAGGTAAGGAAGAGGATGAACATGTTACAATGAAACGGAGAGAGTGAGAGAGAGACAGACAGAGATAATAGACTGTCAGGGCAATGTCTGAAATGTCCCGTCTTCTTCTTACACGGTAAATGTGCTCTGCATCAGTCTGTCTCCACTGATCTGACAACCAGGGAAGCACCTTTATCAAAACTGACAGAGGGATATTGAGTCCTCAGCACTGAGATGCGACTTACATGATTGAGAATCATTAGTGGCTGTCAGGTATCTCTCTCTCTCTCTCTCGCTCTCTCGCTCTCTCTCACACTTCAGTACCTAGATGCACTGCTCTTTTACTCATCGGCCCCTGTGGCTCTGAATCACGCTCCCTGTGTCTTTCTATCATATTAACATGGCTGCCTGGGAGAGTGGATTTATATTATTGTTACCTCTGAAGTTCTTTATAGAGGGGAAATATACAATTCTCTATTATCTTTGTGTGTGTTAATATCCTAATTAAATCAGACACATACTAATCCTGCAAATCCCCCCCAAACAGCTGGAGACCATGTTTATTAGAAGCTCACGGCTCATTACACCACACGTGACAGCAACTAAAATAAGAGCTGCTAAGTTTGGTTTGTGGGAGCTCCTGTACGCAGGTAGGAACTCCCCTCCCTGGACCTCCTCAGGGGGATTAGAGAGAAACTGCTGTGCCTTGGCAGGTAGAGTCACCAGGTGCACCCACAGATAGACATCCCGTACAGAGGACACACACGCTGTGAAACTGCACCAGGAACACAACTTAAGAAGGAGCACCACAAGGCAGAGCCACCAAGTGCACCCACAGATACAGTGCCTCCAGAAAGTATTCATACCCCTCGACTTATTCCACATTTTGTTGTGTTAGAGCCTGAATTCAAAATTAATTAAATAGATATTTTTCTCGTACAATACCACATACTGACAAAGTGAAAACATGTTTTTAGAAATGTTTGCAAATGTATTGATAATGGAATACAGAAATATGTCAATGAGATAAATATTCCTGAATCAATATATGTTAGAATCACCATTGGCAACGATTACAGCTGTTTCCGGGTAAATCTTTAAGATTGTTAATAATTTCTAGACAAGCATTTTCAAGTCTTGCCATAGATTTAGATTCAAGCAGATTTAAGCCAAAACAGTAACTAGGCCACTCAGGAACATTCAATGCGGTCTTAGTATGCAACTCCAGTGTATATCTGGCCTTGGGTTTTAAGTTATTGTCCTGCTAAAAGGTGAATTTGTCTCCCAGTGTCTGTTGGAAAGCAGACTGAACCAGGTTTTCCTCTAGGATTTTGTGTGTGCTTAGCTCTATTCAGTTTATTTTTTAGCCTAAATAACTCCCTAATCCTTGACAATGACAAGCATACACATAACATGATGCAGCCACAACTGTGCTTGAAAATATGAGGAGTGTTAGTCAGTGATGTGTTGTGTTGGATTTGCCCCAAACATAATGCTTTGTATCACGTTCTGTACTCAGGATATGAAGTTAATTTCTTTGACACATTTTTTGAAAGTTTTACTTTAGTGCCTTATTGCAAACAGGATGCATGTTTTGGAATATTTGTATTCTGTACAGACTTCCTTCTTTTCACTCTGTCATTTAGGTTAGTATTGTGGAGTAACTACAATGTTGTTGATCCATCCTCAATTTTCTCCTATCACAGCCATTAAACTCTGTAACTGTTTAAAAGTCACAATTGGCCTCATGGTGAAATCCCTGAGTGGTTTCCTTCCTCTCTGGCAACTGAGTTAGGAAGAACGCCTGTGTCTTTGTAGTGACTGTTTTTTTTTTGATACACCATCCAAAGTGTAACTAATAACTTCACCATGTATTGATACACCATCCAAAGTGTAATTAATAACTTCTCACATTTTTTTTACACATCTACCAATAGGTGTCCTTCTTTGTGAGACATAGGAAAAACCTCCCTGGTCTTTGTGGTTGAACCTGTGTTTGAAAATCCCTGCTCGGCTGAGGGACCTTACATATGATTGTATGTGTGGGGTACAGAGATTAGGTAGTCATTCAAAAACCATGCTAAACACTTTTATTGCACATAGAGTCCATGCAACTTATTATGTGACTTGTTAAGCAGATTTTACTCCTAAACTTACTTAGGCTTGCCATAACAAAGGGGTTGAATAATTATTGACTCAAGACATTTCAGCTTTAAATTTTTATGACATCTTTGAAATTATGGTGTATTGTGTGTAGGCCAGTAACACAACATCTCAATATAATTATGTGGAATGTGGAAAAAGTCAAGGGGTGTGAATACTTTCTGAAGGCACTGTAGATTTCCCTTTCAGTCATATCATCCACAGCCCTCCAAAGAAGCCACCCTCGTCCCCAAAGATTATTTCTGCTGTTTTCCCTTTTTACTGGTAGAGTAATCCCCTTAACATTCCACGTGGCCACCAATGAAAATAATTGTTGTCATGGAGTTCGGAATTTGTTAATGGTCTCCCAGTAGCTTCTATTAATAGAGGCCAACCCACCTTCGTTCCTACCTTAAATTATTATCACAGTCTCCCAGGAGCTTCTATCAATAGAGTCCAAGCTACCTTCATTCCTACCTTTGTTTATCATCACAGTCTCCCAGAAACTCCTACCAATGGAGTCCCACCCACCTTGGTTCATACCTATGCTCATCATGAGTTTTGGGTCAGTATAGTTTAACATGGAGCAGCAGGGGACGTGTGGATAGAGAGTGAGTCTAAATGTGTCCTCCAGCTGCTGTTGATTTAGAGGATTGCTGGGATTTATAGGGTTTAGTACCAGTGCCACCATTAGATACTATTGGTGGTCCCTTCAGCAGATGACAGCTCAGCTCCACATTTACCTCTTGAACTTCCACAATCATTATGGGTCTTTATGGGTCTCTTTATGGGTCTATCAGTCCTGAGGTTTGCTCTTCAAGCTTCCTAAGGAGGATAAATATAAATTGTTAACGCATGTTTGAATGACACATGGAGATAGGTCGAACTAAATTAACATGTAGCCAAGTATGTAACCAAGTATATGTTACATTGTAACTACAAAGTATTTCCACATCTTCAATGCCTAGTTTCTATGCCTATTCTTGTTGTTGTGTTTTTTACACTCTTTTTGAACCTGGCTTAATGGAATGTCTGCAGCATCCTGACTTGCTGCCTCCAAGGGGCAAAAGCACTAAGCCAAGCACAGAGAATAGACTGTATTGAGTGTTGTGGGCTGCACTATGAAGTTTAACCCTTCACACTGTCTTGTGACAGTAACAAGTTGTGACAGGATCATCATACAGCACACTGTAGCCTTCTACAGCTGCTCAGTGTATGATTAGCACACAACAGCAAAACAAAAGCACAGCAATATAGCTAATTCAGCATGCAGAAACATGGAACAACAACGTATTCGAACCTGGGGAATAAGACAGATCTCATAATTTCAGGGGATTCAGAATCATAGTTGTTTACAATAAATTATGCAATTTAGAATTTATTGGATTTATTGGATCGAAAATTACATGCAATTTATATTGTGAGATGAGATGAATAACCTCTCTAGGGTAGGGGGCAGTATTTGCACGGCCGGATAAAAAACGTACCCGATTTAATCTGGTTATTACTACTGCCCAGAAACTAGAATATACATATAATTGATTTGGATAGAAAACACCCTAAAGTTTCTAAAACTGTTTGAATGGTGTCTGTGAGTATAACAGAACTCATATGGCAGGCAAAAACTTGAGAAGATTCCTTACAGGAAGTGCCCTCTCTGACCATTTCTTGGCCTTCTACACTCTCTTTACTGAAAACTGAGGATCTCTGCTGTAACGTGACACTTCCTACGGCTCCCATAGGCTCTCAGAAGGCGGCAGAACGTTGAATGATGACTTTGCAGCCCATGGCTGAAAAACAGTAGCGCATTTGGATAGTGGTCGATCAGAGAACAATAAGACAGGGGTGCGCGTGCACGAGAAGAGTCCATTTTAGATCTTTGAACGAAAACAGGGTTTCCCGGTCCGAGAAAAATCGCATAAAAATTGATTTTAAACAGCGGTTGACATGCTTCGAAGTACGGTAATGGAATATTTAGATTTTTTTGGTCACGAAACGCGTCGGGCGCGTCACCCTTCGTCACCCTTCGGATAGTGTCTTGAACGCACGAACAAAACAGAGGATATTTGAACATAACTATGGATTATTTTGAACCAAACCAACATTTGTTATTGAAGTAGAAGTCCTGGGAGTGCATTCTGACGAAGAACAGCAAAGGTAAAGAGTTTGGTGAGTGCCAAACTTGGTGGGTGTCAAAATAGCTAGCCCGTGATGGCGAGCTATCTACTCAGAATATTGCAAAATGTGCTTTTGCCGAAAAGCTATTTTAAAATCGGACATAGCGATTGCATAAAGGAGTTCTGTATCTATAATTCTTAAAATAATTGTTATGTTTTTTGTGAACGTTTATCGTGAGTAATTTAGTAAATTCACCGGAAGTGTTCGGTGGGTATGCTAGTTCTGAACGTCACATGCTAATGTAAAAAGCTGGGTTTTGATATAAATATGAACTTGATTGAACAAAACATGCATGTATTGTATAACATAATGTCCTAGGAGTGTCATCTGATGAAGATCATCAAAGGTTAGTGCTGCATTTAGCTGTGGTTTGGGTTTATGTGACATTATATGCTAGCTTGAAAAATGGGTGTCTGATTATTTCTGGCTGGGTACTCTGCTGACATAATCTAATGTTTTGCTTTCGTTGTAAAGCCTTTTTGAAATCGGACAGTGTGGTTAGATTAACGAGAGTCTTGTCTTTAAAATGGTGTAAAATAGTCATATGTTTGAGAAATTGAAGTAATAGCATTTCTAAGGTATTTGAATATCGTGCCACGGGATTCCATTTGCTGTTGAGTAGGTGGGACGATTTCACATACCCTAGAGAGGATAATGAACATGCTATGACACACGGAACTTGACAGCACAGCTTGACCACAACTGAAGTTACATGCTGTATTAGTCATTGAGCCTCAACTCTCAACAATAGCCCCCACAATATATAGGCATTCAGGGGTTAAATTTTCAATGTTAAATTCAAATCTCCCTACCATCATATCTAAGCCAATATATATATATATATATATATATATATTTTTTTTTTATTATTTATTTATTTATTTAACCTTTATTTAACTAGGCAAATCAGTTAAGAACAAATTCTTATTCTTAATATGAGACCAGTGTCACGTTCGTCGTAAGGATGGGACCAAAGCGCAGCGGGAATGTGAATACTCATCTTCTTCAATACGAAGAAAACCAAAATAAACACTTAATACAAAACAATGACGAAAAACAGTCCTGTAAGGCACACAGCTTACACACGGAACAACTACCCACAAATCCCAATGAAAAAACACCCCCATTAAATAGGACCTTCAATTAGAGGCAACAAGGAACAGCTGCCTCCAATTGAAGGTCAACCCAATAAACTAAGCATAGAAATAGAATAACTAGACACAGACATAGAAATAGACTAACATAGAACATTACCCTACAAAAAACGAAACACACTAAACAAACACCCCCTGCCACGCCCTGACCAAACTACAATAACACACAACCCCTTTTACTGGTCAGGACGTGACAGTACCCCCCCCCCCCAAAAGGTGCAGACCCCGGATGCACCTCAAACAAAAAACACAAAAAATAAACCCCAAAACAAAAATAATCCCAAACTAAAGGGAGGGAAGGGAGGGTGGCCACCGTCACCGACGGTTCTTGTGCTACACCCCCCCTCCCCAATCCTCCTACTATGGAGGTGGCTCAGGCTCCGGCCTTAGTCCCCCACCTAACCTGTCCACCCCCGCTGAAGGCTCAGGGCTAAGGCGCGTCTCTTGAGACCTCGGGCTGAGGCGCGTCGCTGGAGACCTCGGGCTAAGGCGCGTCGCTGGAGACCTCGGGCTGAGGCGCGTCGCTGGAGACCTCGGACTGAGGCGCGTCGCTGGAGACCTCGGACTGAGGCGCGTCGCTGGAGACCTCGGACTGAGGCGCGTCGCTGGAGACCTCGGGCTGAGGCGCGTCGCTGGAGACCTCGGACTGAGGCGCGTCGCTGGAGACCTCGGACTGGAGGGCGACTCTGGCTGCGCCGGTTCCGGACTGTAGGGCGACTCTGGCTGCGCCGGTTCCGGACTGTAGGGCGACTCTGGCTGCGCCGGTTCCGGACTGGAGGGCGACTCTGGCTGCGCCGGTTCCGGACTGTAGGGCGACTCTGGCTGCGCCGGTTCCGGACTGGAGGGCGACTCTGGCTGCACCGGTTCCGGACTGGAGGGCGACTCTGGCTGCACCGGTTCCGGACTGGAGGGCGACTCTGGCTGCGCCGGTTCCGGACTGTAGGGCGACTCTGGCTGCGCCGGTTCCGGACTGTAGGGCGACTCTGGCTGCGCCGGTTCCGGACTGTAGGGCGACTCTGGCTGCGCCGGTTTCGAACTGTAGGGCGACTCTGGCTGCCAGAGTGGCTTGAAACACACTAAACAAACACCCTCTGCCACTCCCTGACCAAACTACAATAACAAACAACCCCTTTTACTGGTCAGGACGTGACAACCAGTCTCGATGAAAATCAACTTGGAGGTACACAACACACTCCCTGTCTCTCGTCATGAGCCATTCGTCTGTTACCAAGAACCACATTACAGCATTAGGAAAAAAATAAAATTTCTTGCCCAGAACTAGCTCAACATCTTGGCGTCAGATAAGAACAAGACAATAGTACAGTGTTCATTAGACTTTCCACCTTTCGGACTGAATACATTTCAGTCATTTAGCAGACACTCTTATCCAGAGCGACTGGAAAGATCAGAGGTTGGACCTAAGCAAGTGTTTAAATACTTCCCTACACATATAGAATATATGGGGATTTCATTTCGTGCATTTTTTTTGTTGTTTTTGTACTGGCCCCCTGTGGGAATTAAACCCACAACCCTGGCGTTGCACACACCATGCTGGCATTGCAAACACCATGCTCTACCAACTGCGCCACAGGGAAAGCTAGGGCAACAGTTTGTCCCATTTCTAGGGCAACAGTTTAGATTAAATATATAATTTATCGCTCTCACGTGCACATTTCCGTTCATTAAGAAACATCAATTGGCTAGCTTTTTGTAGCATTTCTGTCAATGCTAACATATTTTCAGCTGAATCACAGAGTTCTATTTAACCGGGTCAGCAACTCAGTTGCTTGGCAACAACACAGCTGCTGTTAGCTAATATTAGTTTTGCTTGTCCAAGTCCAGCAGCCAGCCTTTGTAGCTAGCTAACTAACACCAGTGAGCTGAAAGCTAGCTAGCTAATGAACAGGCAATGAAAGGTAGCTATATTTGCTTATGGAAGGCTAGTTACACAAATAACTTCAGCCATTAACTAGCTAGCGAGAGCCAGACAACAATAGCTGACGTCAACACAGAAGGTAGCTAACAATAGCTAGTTCACATGCCAGTCCTACATTTTCCACAAAACATAGCTAGCTAGCTAACGTACATCAGTTTAAAACCAACACCAAATTTTGGGCAAATTATTACACTGTTATCTTACTATGCATGCAATGGGCTTTTGCAACTCTTTTAGTAGTCCAAGCTACAGTATGAGCTTCAACACAGTACCTATTTGTGTATGAGATATTACCTATCCTAACTGCCATTGGTAATTGAACAGTAACTGTGTATGGAGCCAGCACACGGAGACGTGCAAAATGATGTGATGAAGCTTAGACTGACAGATGGGCTTGGTACTGATGTCCCTGAACGGGGAGAGCCCTGGCATTAACATTTTACTTGTATTGTATTTTTTTTAATTATTGAATTGAATGGTATCAGTCAATATGGGGAGGGAGAAAACCGTTGTATTCTGCACCAGGATCAGGGAACTCAAAAATACAAATTACAGTAGATCAAAGCTGTGTGCTGGAAAACCTTGGTAGAGCATGGGTGGAATAGGCATTGTGGTGCTCATGTACATTTCCTTTCTTTTTCATCTTCAGACCAATGCCTACTTCTCACTTAATTTTGTTTTTGTTTTTAATAATACAAACGCTTTTCCTGCTTTCCGTTCAAGGTTACCACCCCCCCAAATCACACACCATGCTCAGAACTCTAGAGCACATCAATGATAAGACTGGAATAGTTTTTATGCCATGCTTTTTCACAGCAAATGTTGTTTGAAGCAACAGCCTACCCGCGTGGATCCATGGCTCCATCCCCCTCTTCGGATTGCAGCCCAAAATAGGATAGATAAAAATAGTAAACTTTTCGACCAGATGGAAAATCTTTGTCAATTACACTCTTTTTCAAAGGCTGCCAATGAGAATCAACAGCTTTCACTTAAATCTGAGACTAATTTATGCCAGGCGTCTCCCATGCACATGCCGGCAAGTTTAGTAGTGGGAGTAGACGTGGGCCGATATGGACGGATGTCTATTTTAATAAATCCATTGAATACACACCGCCACACAGAAATCCATGATTAATTTGTTTTACACAGAAACAATATAAGACTAATAAAATGTATTTTCAAAATGATAGAATGCCATATTTTAAGTTGAATTATGTTACTGGTCTGTGCAGCCTACACTGAGTATACAAATAACTAAGAACACCTTCTCTTTTAATGTCATAGACTGACCAGGTGAAAACTATGATCCCTTATTGATATCACTTATTAAATCCACTTCTATCAGTGTAGATGAAGGGGATGAGACAGGTTAAAGAAGGATTTTTAAGCCTTGAGACATTTGACACATGGATTGTGTTTGTGCCATTAAAAGGGTGGATGGGCAAGACCGTCAGGCGCAACAGTTTGTGTCAAAAACTGCAATGCTTCTGGGATTTTCTCGCTCGTTTCCTGTGTGTATCAAGAATGGTGCACCACAAAAAAAAACATCCAGCCAACTTGACACAACTGTGGGAAGCATTGGAGTCAACATGGGTCAGTGGAATCCCTGTGGACTGCTTTCGATGTGAGGACAGACGCTGGGAGACGAGAAGCAAGTACAGGGAGTGAATATATTCATAAATAATGGACATGAAACAAAACAAGGACAGTGCCTGGACAAGGGGAACAAAACGACATTAATGCAGACACAGGGAAGAAACTGAGGAAGTGACAGATATAGGGGAGGCAATCAATAAGGTAATAGAGTCCAGGTGAGTCCCATGAAGAGCTGCTGTGCGTAATGATGGTGACAAGTGTGCGTAATGATGGGCCACCTGGCGCCCTCGAGCGCCAGAGAGCGGGAGCAGGAGTGACATTCGACACCTTGTAGAGTCCTTGCCCCGACGAATTGAGGATGTTCTCAGGGCAAAAGGGAGGGTGCAACTCAATATTAAGGTGTTCCTAAAGTTTAGTATACTCAGTGTCTATGCTACATGGCTGCAGACAAGTCACACTTAGGCTACCCTAATAACATTCAACAACAGTCTAGGAATATAATGAAATATAACATAATAAAATATAAATCATATTTTTCCCACACAGCTTGCTTCATGGCAGTGTATGGAACCACTGTCATATAAAAAAGGGATATTTTCTCAACAGTGCCCAAGGCAAGCCCATGCTTTTTTAAATCCACGTTTCATCTCTTTCCGACCTTCACTCCGCTTCGGAGCAGATATAGTATCTTCATCATGATACCAAAAGAAAATGATACCAATCTATATTTTCAAAAGCAAGTGTCTCGTGCTCATATTTCACAACCTCTGTGGGCATTTGGAGTTGCCTTTACGCAATCGAGCAAAATAATAGGCCTACACTTGATTTAGGCTACGTTATTGCATGCTAAATGTTTCTGATCAGTGATAGATGTGCAAACAAATATAGAGCTTCCACCTCCACTTATTTGCCCTGCCGGAGAATTAACCAAATATACAGACGGAGATTCAGTGAAACAAAATCACATTGATTGATTAAGACAAGTCACAGGCTTTAGGTAGGGAGTAGACCTAGACTACTAAGCAACTGTGTGTAAAGAGCAAAACAATCTACCTGTTAAACAACATGCTGGAAAAATGTTCTGATCAGTGCTAATGAATGAGCCAACTAAACAAGATGATCCTGAGCAGCACTCACCTCAACTTAGCTAACATTTCCACAACCAAATTCTAGCTTAAATCAATATCCAAATGAATATTCAGTCAAAATAGAAATCTGACATTGATTGAGTTATCAAGACAAGTCCCTATGCTTGTCTCAAAAGCAGCGCGAAATGGTGCTGAAATAGTTGAACACACGTGGGTAGGCTATTGCTTCAAATGTATTATATCAATTGGATGACTATGGGAGTTTCAGTAAGAAACAATTTGATGCCTTCAATTGCATTAGCCTTTTATTCCAATATTTTTGTCACCCAGTGATATTTATTCCCACAGTAAGTCTTTATGGATCCATCCAGTAGTGGTTAAGAAAACAGTGCATATGATGGGCTATGTGAAGAGATGGGTGAAGTGACATGTCTCACAAAGTTTAGAACTGCAAGGAGGATAGTAGTAACAGGCACTGCCTAGCAAAAATCAAGATATAAAGAGCGTAGTGCGTGCCAATGCCGCCTCAACATTATAGCTACATTTCATACTAAGCCGTAGGCAGAACTTTATCTCAATCATGACTAGGTTGGTTGCTGGAAATACAAGTAGTGGCTTTGTCTCTGGCAATAACTTTCATTAAAAAAAAAGTTTGCAAAAAGTTGGCGGGATGCTAAGGTTGGCAGAAAAACATCTTGGTTTGTGTAAGATAAAAGTTTACAAAAGTGGCACGGGCTATACCATGTGACTAGAAAAGAGCTCTCTCTCCCTCATTCTCTTACTTCCTGACCTCTCTTAACTCCTGGACCTTCTGTTGCAGGTCGTCTCTCCCGAAGGAGAGAGACCTTGTACTCAGGCCTACCAAGGGGCCTTCGCTTTTTATGGCAAGAACTAGCAACCGATAAGACAGGAAAAGTACCTTTCAGGGAAAGAGTAGCTGCAATTAAGTATACTTCTAATTGGGACCAGGGCCGGTTCCAGGCATAAGTGACATAAGCAGTCCCGGCTTGTTATGTCCGTCACTAACAGTCACTCAACTAGCCATGTCGGCTAACCAATCTTAGTTAGTATAGCCAGCTGTCAAACTTCTATTAAACATGGCCGAATACCGATTGGGCACGCAGGGAACTTTCCCAGGGGCCCTGACCTCCTGAGGTGCCCGATTGATTTTGTTAGTCATTCTCACTCAGATATTATATTAACATGGCTGCTCTCTGTGTCTTTCTATGACTGTCTTGGAGTGTGGATTTATATCATCATTATCTCTGGATTTCTTTAAAGGGGGGAAATATACAATTCTCTATGCCTGTGTTTTTTTTGTGTGAGTGTGTGTGTGTGTGTGTGTGTGTGTGTGTATTGTAGCAGTTTCAGGGGTTGTGTGGTGGATGGATGGTATGTGCCTGCGAGGTTTCTATGTTTTCTGGCTGCCAGGACCACGGACAGCAATGGGAAGTATTCCCCAGAGGCAGAACCACTGGGAAAAAATATAATATAAAATATAAATATTCCCCAGAGGCAAGACCATGGACGGCAATGGGAAGTATTCCCCAGAGGCAGAACCACGGACAGCAATGGGAAGTATTCCCCAGAGGCAGGACCACGGACGGCAATGGGAAGTATTCCCCAGAGGCAGGACCATGGACAGGTCAGGGAAAACTTCCAGACTGCAGCAGAACAGCCACACCTGTCTCCAGTTGTAATTAGAGAATAAACTGCAGACAGGTGAAACCAATCAGGGCCTCTACTTGGGATAGATTTCTTTGCTGTTTTCTTTGACCCCGGCAGGTGAAGGAGCAGGAGGCTATTGGAGAGACTGAGCATGGGGGGGGGGGTTTACCCGGAAATAAAGGAACTGATGATTTCAACACGGAGTGAACCCTCAAAGACCAAGATTGGAAGACCTTCCACTGGTGACAAAGAATTTGTGTGTGTATATATATATATAAGGAACACTGCCTGTACCTGATTAAAAAAATGAACCGTGTTAACCCTTCACGTGGACTGGTGGTGTGTGTTTGTATGTGTAAACTCTGCCTTACCAAGATCATGGCGCCGAAACCGCCACAGTATGCTAATATCATACACATACTAATCCTGCAAATCCCCCCAAACAGCTGGAGACCATGTTTATTAGAGGCTCACGGCTCATTACACCACACGTGACAGCAACTAAAAGAAGAGCTGCTAAGTTTGGTTTGTGGGAGCTCCTGTACGGAGGGAGGCTCTCCCCTCCCTGGACCTCCTCAGGGGGATTAGAGAGAAACTGCTGTGCCTTGGCAGGTAGAGTCACCAGGTGCACCCACAGATAGACATCCCGTACAGAGGACACACACGCTGTGAAACTGCACCAGGAACACAACTCAAGAAGGAGCACCACTAGGAGCACAGTCCAGAGGAAAAGAGCAACCAGCACCAGGAACACAACTCAAGAAGGAAAAGAGACACAGCCTTCTCCTTTGATTGTTCTCCTCTATGCAGTCTGAACAGACTTTGGATAACAGACTGAGTATTACCATGTAATATTCGGTAGCTCCAGGTCTTATACATTTTATTTTAAGTGCTTTTCACGACATCCAGAGTCACTTTACATATACAAAATCAGCAGGATAAAAACTAATAAAATCTCATATTAAATAAGTATATAAAAGAACACTAAACATGATGACAGACTGACCATGGAGAACACTAAACATGATGACAGACTGACCATGGAAGTGAACTAGATGCATGATAAAAGCTAAGACAACAGAGAATCCGGGTAAGCCTTTGTGAAGAGGTGTGATTAGAATATCTGTATGGATTGTGAGGTTCTGACATGGAGAGGGAGGGAGTTCCAGAGTTGGGGAGCTGCACTGCTATAAGCCCCGTCTCCCATGGAGTGGAGCCTGGTGAGAGGGAGGGTGAGGAGGCCAGTGTCACAGGAGCGCAGTGAACAGGTGGGAGTGTAGGGGTGCAGGAGGTCAGTAACGTATGAGGGCGCCAGTACATTGAGTGCCTTGTAGGTGAGCATGAGCTATTGGACGATGATCCTGTATTGAAGTGGGAGCCAGTGGAGTTTGATGAGGGTGGGGGTGATGTGGTCCCAAGGTCTGGTGTGTGTGAAGACTTTTGCAGCTGAATTTTTAATATGTTGAAGTCTGTCCAGTGTTTTGGCGGGGAGCCCGTAGAGAATGCCGTTGAAGTAGTCCAGGCGTGATAAAAATGGAGGCGTGAATGAGGGTTTTAGCAGTGGGGTCAGTGAGAGAGGGTGTGAGTTGTGAGATGTTTTTGAAATGGAAGAAGGCTGACTTGGTGATGTTCAGGATGTGGGGTTGAAATGACAGAGTGGGGTCAAATGGCAGAGTGGGGTCAAATGGCAGAGTGGGGTCAAATGACAGAGTGGGGTCAAATGACAGAGTGGGGTCTAATGTAACACCAAGGTTCCTGACTGGGGAGTAGGAGTGGATGGTCTTCACTTCACTTCTTGTCTTTCATTATATTTCCTACCTTTTCATGATCATTCTCGTTATGTTTGTATTTTGATTTAGTGGTATTAAATGCTGATTGTATGAAGACATTGTGGTTGTCTTGTTATTCTGGTAAAGAACTCCAATTGATTTTCATAAATAATTCATACCTTCAGATTAATAAATGTATTACCATTATTCTAATTTGTCTCATAAATACTGTGACTCATAAGTCAGGTCTTCTGCCCCGTTAATTTCATAGTAATAATTGTACACCCCCCCTACAAATGCAACTATAAAGGACAAAATACACAGTGTTATTCAAGATAACCAAAAATATAAGTGTAATACATCAAAATAAAGCTTAACTTCTTGTTAATCCAGCCACAGTGTCAGATTTCAAAAAGGCTTTACGGCGAAAGCAGACCATGCGATTATCTGAGGACAGCGGCCAGCATACAAACACATTAAAATAATTTTCAACCAGGCAGGTGGCAACACAGAAGTCAGAAATAACAATATAATAAATGCCTTACCTTTGAAGATCTTCTTCTGTTGGCACTCCAAAATGTCCCATAAACATCACAAATGGTCTTTTGTTCGATAACGTCCTTCTTTATATCCCCAAAATGTCCATTTATTTGGTGTGTTTGATTCAGAAATTCACCGGTTCCAACTCGCCCAACATGACTACAAAGTATCTAATAAGTTACCTGTAAACTTGGTCCAAACATTTCAAACAACGTTCCTAATCCAACCGAAGGTATCCTAAAATGTAAATAATCGATAAAATATACTGTGTTCAATACCGGATAAAAATAATGTGAAGCGCATTCCAGTTCACGCGCACCAAACAGTAGAATCCATCTGGAGTGACACTCACAAAGAACAGCCATACTTCTTCATTTCTCAAAAGAAAAACATCAACCAATTTCTAAAGACTGTTGACATCTTGTGGAAGCCATAGGAACTGCAACCAGGTTCCTATTAAATAGGGCTTTCAATAGAAATCAAATGTGAAATACTATGACTTCAATTTTTTTCTTCCCCTGGATGGTTTGTCCTCGGGGTTTTGCCTGCCAAATCTCTGTTATACTCACAGACATTATTTTAACAGTTATATAAACTTTAGAGTGTTTTCTATCCAAATATGCATATCCTAGCTTCTGGGCCTGAGTAACAAGCAGTTTACCTTGGGCACGCTTTTCATCCGGACGTGAAAATACTGCCCCCTATCCCTAAGAAGTTTTAAGAACCCCTTCCTAATATTGATTTGCAACCCCCTGCCCCCTAACTTTCAGCTAGCTAATTAACAAATTAGCACAAACAAATTCAGGGGACAAGACCGAGATGATTGTTGGTCTTTTGAACACAGTTTCCCATGAACGTCTCTTATTGTTGGTTCACTTCAACAGAAAAGTACAGTATCACTGGCCTGGTTTCTTGTCTTGTAACATCCCCCCCCCCCACCCCCTCGGATCAGTACCATGGAGGGGACTGGGAGTACAGCAGTACAGAATATCTTCAGAAAATCTTTTACCCAATCTAGATTTCACTCTCCATTGCACTGTTAATAGACTGTATGGGTTACTTTGTCAGTTAGATTAATTGATCCTTTCAGGCTATTCACACCATTATTCTTTGGGGGATGTTCAATAAGAAATGCAACAGTGAAGCTGTGATTAACTTACAATTGATTTACAATTAATCACGCCTTCATAACACGAGATGTCATTGCTGTTTTAAATCTAAGTTGCCTGCATAGCACACTGAATGAGTCATCTTCACTAGGGACTCTGGATTCAAATCAATTCACTGAATGAGCCATATTCACTAGGGACTCTGGATTCAAATCAATTCACTGAATGAGTCATCTTCACTAGGGACTCTGGATTCAAATCAATTCACTCAATGTATTTCAAACAGTAAGGTTTTTACTCACAACCTACTTTTTTAATTGGTCAGTGTAATTTGTCTATGTCAAACTCTGCAGTTAATTCTGTTTATTGTTGAAATTAGTATTTTGTTTTGATTGGTGCAGATGAACTGAGGTGAGTAATTGTCATTGAGGTAATTACTACGTTGTCTTAAAAAAACGGGTGTGTGTTCGGGTTGATGTTTTCAAATAAATACTTGAAAGAAAGGCCAGTCATCATTGATTTAAATAAATCTCTGGCGTTTTATTAAAGCACATTGACCAGCTGCCTTACCTCTCTCTCACAAACACCCACAAAGACCTGCAAAAACATACTGTGAAGTCATATTTCAAGGTTTGTAATGATTTTGCGGTTTCAGCCCATAACTGCTTATGAGGTTTTAGAGGCAAGTCAATATTATGTTTAAACATAAGCTCAAATATGGATTTTTGTTGTTTACTGTAAAGAGCAGCATTGGAAACGTTTACTGGAATTTCCTAGTTATTTAGCAGAGATAAAATAAATGCTATAGAATTGCTCTCAAAAGTAGTAAAATATGAGTAAAAATAACATTAAAAGAAAATGGCTGTCATCTCTCTCAAGGACGTATATAAACTCTTAAAGCTTCACCTCAATTCCTGATGAACAAAAAAGCTAGAATGGTGAGATTCTCTATTCACTTATAAAAAATATAAAAAATCTGTTACACCATTCAGGAGACGCTTTCCTGTTTTCAGGAGGTGCCTTTCCTGTCAATCTTCTGATCTTAAATCGACTCTCAATGCAATTTATCTTACTGCTAACATTTCTCCTTTATCCTTGTAGGTGCTTTGAGAGCAAAAACCATATCGACCTCATTACAGGGTAGACAAGAATGGAAACAAGATCAGCAGGGTATTTCTCTACACTTCTGTGAGTCGGTAGAGGCAGGAATCTTTAGGAGAGGGTAGTAAGCTGGTTTTTAGAGCCCCCTTGAGATAAGATGAACATTTTTGATATTTGCTCATTTCGTAGAGTCTCTTAAATCTTAACATGTATGTTTACATTAAAATTATATCTTCTAGTCTCTTGTGACCGATTTGCTTCTGGGTGCCAACATTCACACTTATATAAAATTCACATTCAATACCATCACTATCATCACATGGCTATATAAGCTTGAAAATATTTCCTTCGATCTCTTTGGACCCTCTCCACCCAACCCTGGTCCAAATTTCCTCCAAATTGAAACAGAATGCTTGACGTCTCCTGCTCCCTTGGGGTCAAACTACAGGGACCATGGTTAACATGGAAATTATAATCCTCACATATAAACCTGATTACAATAGAAGACACAAGAATACTAATCACACTAGAGATGCTAGCAACTGCAATTGCCAAAAACCAATGTCCCTGCAGATACCGTAGCTCAGGCTAAAAAAACACCATGATGTTATGCTTCACCTGGCCCATATGGGATCATAGTGCTTTTCTAGGCTACCTGCAGTTGTTTTTTTGTTTTGGTGTCAGGTATGGGCTTCCATATAAAACAGCTCTTTGTGGTGAATTCACATATACCCACGTTTTCAGTCGCAATTTTCTTTTACCACATTTAATGATTTGCATTATATTCATAAAAACTAAGCCTGGTTTGTTTTAATGTTGTAAGGTCGGCCCAGTAGTGCCAGGTCAAGTTACAATTTGTAGCCCAATGACCCCTCAACACTTGCCCACAAGGCCTGAAAACTATCCCAATTGTTTTTTTCAGCAGCAGGAGAGGATAATCTAAATACTTATGGTCAAATTGCTTCTCTGCATTTCTCCCTTTGTTATTGGTTCATCACACCAAATGATTTAATCTGAACTATAGAAGTGATTGATAGTGAATGGTTAACAGGTACGTTTTTTTTCATAAAACATTCTTGTGAAATAGTGTTAACACAATGTTAATCATTGTGAAATAGTGTTAATACAAGTCACATTGCTCTAAAATAATTGTATTCCTTTAAACTGGAGTATAAAAATCTCTAAGCCCCAACAGTTTGCTTTTTGGCTTCTTTTATTTAATAATAAATGTAAATGAATGTGTAGAGATAAGTACTCACCAAAACAGTAGTGCTGGTTTGGTAGTAGCCCTCCATAGATGATGAGGTGATCCCCATACAAGTTGCTGCTGCTGCTGCCATTCCCCATATGTTACTCTACAGAGAGTAGCGGAACAGACAGAGATATAATGAGGGGTGAGTTAGATAAACAGGGGGAATGAGACTTTACAGACAGATGACTGAAGGAAGTGTCTGTGTGTGTTCTGCTCACCCACAAAGTGCTGGGTTAGACCAACCAGGTGCCCCACTGCCAGGTTGAAGTGCTGGGTTAGGCCAAACAGTAGCCCCATTACCAGGTTGAAGCCATTTTTTGGACTTTAGGGTACACTCAGCAACAGTGCTCCAGTCAGTGAGGGGCCAAAGGGTGAAAAATGCTTGTGATCCCAATACAAGTTGGTGCTCCTGTCCCCATCACCACATAACAGAGAAAAAGAGTAGAGAAACAGACATACACTGCTCAAAAAAATAAAGGGAACACTTAAATAACACAATGTATCTCCAAGTCAATCACACTTCTGTGAAATCAAACTGTCCACTTAGGAACCAACACTGATTGACAATAAATGTCACATGCTGTTGTGCAAATGGAATAGACAACAGGTGGAAATTATAGGCAATTAGCAAGACATCCCCCAATAAAGGAGTGGTTCTGCAGGTGGTGACCACAGACCACTTCTCAGTTCCTATGCTTCCTGGCTGATATTTTGGTCAATTTTGAATGCTGGCGGTGCTTTCACTCTAGTGGTAGCATGAGACAGAGTCTACAACCCACACAAGTGGCTCAGGTAGTGCAGCTCATCCAGGATGGCACATCAATGCGAGCTGTGGCAAGAAGGTTTGCTGTGTCTGTCAGCGTAGTATCCAGAGCATGGAGGCGCTACCAGGAGACAGGCCAGTACATCAGGAGACGTGGAGGAGGCCGTAGGAGGGCAACAACCCAGCAGCAGGACCGCTACCTCCGCCTTTGTGCAAGGAGGAGCAGGAGAAGCACTGCCAGAACCCTGCAAAATGACCTCCAGCAGGCCACAAATGTGCATGTGTCTGCTCAAATGGTCAGAAACAGACTCCATGAGGGTGGTATGAGGGCCCGACGTCCACAGGTGGGGGTTGTGCTTACAGCCCAACACCGTGCAGGACGTTTGGCATTTGCCAGAGAACACCAAGATTGGCAAATTTGCCACTGGCGCCCTGTGCTCTTCACAGATGAAAGCAGGTTCACACTGAGCACGTGACAGACGTGACAGAGTCTGGAGACACCGTGGAGAACGTTCTGCTGCCTGCAACATCCTCCAGCATGACCGGTTTGGCGGTGGGTCAGTCATGGTGTGGGGTGGAATTACTTTGGGGGGCCACACAGCCCTCCATGTGCTCGCCAGAGGTAGCCTGACTGCCATTAGGTACCGAGATGAGATCCTCAGACCCCTTGTGAGACCATATGCTGGTGCGGTTGGCCCTGGGTTCCTCCTAATGCAAGACAATGCTAGACCTCATGTGGCTGGAGTGTGTCAGCAGTTCCTGCAAGAGGAAGGCATTGATGCTATGGACTGGCCCGCCCGTTCCCCAGACCTGAATCCAATTGAGCACATCTGGGACATCATGTCTCGCTCCATCCACCAACGCCACGTTGCACCACAGACTGCCCAGGAATTGGCGGATGCTTTAGTCCAGGTCTGGGAGGAGATCCCTCAGGAGACCATCCGCGACCTCATCAGGAGCATGCCCAGGCATTGTAGGGAGGTCATACAGGCACATGGAGGCCACACACACTACTGAGCCTCATTTTGACTTGTTTTAAGGACATTACATCAAAGTTGGATCAGCCTGTAGTGTGGCTTTCCACTTAATTTTGAGTGTGACTCCAAATCCAGACCTCCATGGGTTGATAAATTGGATTTCCATTGATTATTTTTGTGTGATTTTGTTGTCAGCACATTCAACTATGTAAAGAAAAAAGTATTTAATAAGATTATTTAATTCATTCAGATCTAGGATGAGTTATTTTATTGTTCCCTTTATTTTTTTGAGCAGTGTATATACATTTATGAGGGATGAGTTAGAGAAACAGGAAGAATGAGACTTTACAGACAGATGACAGAAGGAAGTGTCTGTGTGTGTAGACTCAAAAATAACGCTTGTAAAAGTTACTCACCCTGCTTTTATATTGTGGGCTCTGCCCGTATCCAGAGCACTATTCTCCTGCTGTGAACTACCACTCTGTCTGTTATTTTTTGTTCCACAGATCAAAACTATTCACATCAAATTGAACATTTACAGTCTGCTTCCTCTACTTTTAGATAGGAGGGTTGTCCTCATGTATCTCAGCCTGTTGTGCTGAGTAGATGTCAGCGGTGAACAATGAGAGCATCCTTGCTGACGGCCTGCATTTGTGGCAGCATATGTTGTTCCTTTGCATGTGGGCTCGGACTCTCATGATGTTCTCAAGGGATCTTTCCTGCATTCTGTTTCTCAGCTTGTTTTTTTTAATCAATGCCATCTGGGAGAAGGCACATTCACCAGCAGCATGGCTGAATGGCAAAGAAAGCATGGAGAGAGCAACATTTTAGAGTTCCTAATAATCTTTCTCCTCTGCAGCATGTCTAGCCTCCTCTAACCAGAAACATTCTATTTTACTGTCTTCTTTGTTGGTCCATCCATCCACTGTTGGTCAGCCTTTGCAGGATCTCCTTTGAAGAGAGGGAATAAGGAGAGAGCATCTAGACGCTACTGAGCACAAGGCTCAGGGAGAGAAACTTGAGTGCCTCCAGTTGTTGGATATTATCCTGAAGTCTCTTCTTGATCCCCCTTGTCAGAACTACCATGTAATCTGCACCGGGTTTTCATGTCCTGTACTAGTTGTGGGTCTATTGCTCTGGCTTCAGAGAGGGCAAGGTGGAACTGAACCAGATGAGCAGGCGATACTTATCTGTCAAGTCGAATTCCATGAGTTCGCTCCAGGTGTGGAATTATTGTGGCACCACACTCCACAAGAGAGTAGTAGAAGGTCATTAGATCAGATAAAAGTTTTCCTGGAATAGCTTGCTGAACATTTTGTTGATCTCCCACTATTGGCTGCAGAAACTTCAGGTACACTAGGTTGCCTGGGTCAGTGTACATCTGCAGCATGGTTTCTCTTACTGTCTCTGAAAATGAAGCTTCAGCTCATCATACTGTGACAGTACCGATTGACACACTCACTGATTGCAAGCCATCTGGTGTCAGAGGGGTTGCAATATCTTCAGAGGGGCTTCACCAACATTGATGGTGGTATATATATGTCCTCATATTTTGAGATTCGCTGGGTGGCATTGGAGAACCATGTACAGTGCATTCGTAAAGTATTCATGACCCTTCCCTTTTACAAATTTACCTTACAGCCTTATTCTAAAATGTATTAAATTATTATTATTCCTCATCACTCTACACACAATACCCCATAATGTCAAAGCAAATACTGGTTACATTTTTTTGGGGTGAATTTATAAAAAATTTAAAACAGAAATAACTTATTTACATAAGTACTCAGACCCTTTGCTATGTGACTCAAAATTGAGCTCAGGTGCATCCTGTTTCAATTGATCATCCTTGAGATGTTTCTACAACTTAATTGAAGTCCACCTGTTCTAAATTCAATTGATTGGGCATGATTTAGAAAGGCACACACCTGTCTATATAAGGTCCCACAGTTGACAGTGCATGTCAGAGAGAAAACCAAGCCATGAGGTCGAAGGAATTGTCCGTAGAGCTCCGAGACAGGATTGTGTCGATGCACAAATCTGGGGAAGGGTACCAAAAAATGTCTGCAGCACTGAAGGTCCTCAAGAACACAGTGGCCTCCATCATATTTAAATAGAAGAAATGTTCCTAGAGCTGGCCGCCTGGCCAAACTGAGCAATCGGGGAAGAAGGGCCTTGGTCAGGGAGGTGACCAAGAACCCGAGGGTCACCCTGACAGAGCTCCAGAGTTCCTCTGTGGAGATGGGAAAATCTTCCAGAAGGACAACCGTCTCTGCAGCACTCCACCAATCAGGCCTTTATGGTACAGTGGTTCTTCCTTTAAAAGTTGTGGCGTACTGCAGCACATCTTGTGGGGTGCCGCAGAATTCTGTGGCACATTTAACCTCCCTAACCCTAACCCTAACCCTAACTGTGTGTGGGACCTTATATAGATAGACAGGTGTGTGCCTTTCCAAATCATGTCCAATCAAATTAATTAACTCCAATCAAGTTATAGAAACTTTAAGTGTCAGCCATAGTTGCCAGAATGACGCAAATAACCACAATCTGCCACCATCTACCACAAACGGTCATGGCATTAGCTCAAAACTTTTAAAGGAAGAACCACTGTAGAGGCACCTAAAGGACTCCTCGACCATGAGAACCAAGATTCCTGATGAAACCAAGATTGAACTCTTTGGCTTGAATGCCAAGAGTCACGTCTGGAGGAAACCTGGCACCATCCCTACAGTGAAGCATGGTGGAGGCAACATCATGCTGGAGAGGATGTTTTTCAGCGGCAGGGACTGGGAGACTAGTCTGGCTTGAGGGTAAGATTAACGGAGCAAAGTACAGAGAGATCCTTGATGAAAACCTGCTCCAGAGGGCTCAGAACCTCAAACTGGGGCAAAGGTTCACCTTCCAACAGGACAACAACCCTAAGCTCACAGCCGAGACAAAGCAGGAGTGGCTTCAGGACATCCCAACAGCATGATGCTGCCACCATCATGCTTCAACGTAGGGATGGTGCCAGGTTTCCTCCAGATGTGATGCTTGGCATTCAGGCCCCCCCAAAAATTGCTTGTTTTCATCAGACCAGAGAATCTTGTTTCTCATGGTCTGAGAGTCCTTTAATGGCTTTTTGGCTAACTCCAAGTGGGCTGTCATGTGCCTTTTACTGAGGAATGGCTTCCGTCTGGCCACTCTACCAAAAAGGCCGGATTGGTGGAGTGCTGGAGAGATGGTTGTCCTTCTGGAAGGTTCTCCCATCTCCACAGAGGAACTCTGGATCTCTGTCAGAGTGACCATCGGGTTCTTGGTCCCCTCCCTCACCAAGGCCCTTTCTCCCCTGATTTCTAATTTTGGCCAGGCGGCCAGCTCTAGGAAGAATCTTGGTGGTTCCAAACTTCTTCCATTTAAGATTGATGGAAGCCACTGTGTCCTTAGGAACTGTCAATGCTGCAGAATTTTGCCCCAGATCTTTGCCTCGAGACAATACTGTCTCGGAACTCTACTGGCAAATCCTATGACCTCGTGGCTTGTTTTCTTCTCTGACATGCACTGTCAACTGTGGGATCTTATATAGACAGGTGTGTGCCTTTCCAAATCATGTCCAATCAATTGAATTTAGCACAGTTGAACTCCAATCAAGTTGTAGAAACATCTCAAGGATGATCAATGGAAACAGGATGCACCTGAGCTCAATTTCGAGTCTCATAGCAAAGGGTCTGAATACCTATGTACATTTCCCAAAATTCCCACAAACCTGTTTTCACTTTGTCATTATGAGGTATTGTGATGTCATTATGAGGTATTGTGTGTAGATTGATGAGGGAAATGCTTTATTTAATCCATTTTAGAATAATGCTGAAATGTGACAAAATGTGGAAAAAAGTGAAGGGGTCTGAATACCTTCCCCGCCACTCACTCACTCTCACTCACTCACTCACTCACTCACTCACTCACTCACTCACTCACTCACTCACTCACTCACTCACTCACTCACTCAGTAACAGCAGCCTGCCTTACTGCCTGATAGTCAGCAGGTGACAGGTGATAGTGAAATTAATAGATAATACAAAAAATAGAACTACCATGGCGGCCGCGGTGCAATTAGGAAGTAAGCCAAGAAAACAGCGACCAATATATTTTTACCCACAACATCGCTTTCAAAGTAGCCCAATTTGGCAGGAAAACCGACCAACATGGAAACCCCGGGTAGGCCTACTGTACTTTCATATTGGTATGAGAGGGTTAATCGTTTAGTTTTGATTGGCTAACGTTACTTATTAAGGAAGACATGCTGTTAGCAACTCTGTGCTTTTGTCTTGAAGCTAAAATGTAACGAGTGTAGCCTACAGACGAGAAAATAAACGCTTTAATTGTCCGCACCTGCATGCTTATGAATTGTTGTATTATTAAAATGTGTAATTTGGTTTGCTTGCATTATTCAATAGAGTAATATGTTTTAGAAGAAAAGTTTATGTCATTGTTGAATAGTTTGTGCTTACTGGCTGTAGTGGCTACTGTGATATTTATGGTCACTTTGAGCTGAAGACCAAGAATGTTGCGTTGCCGGCGACAATGACAGGTAAGGCAAGGATGTAATGTGAATTGAAAAATAGAATTCTCTTTCGTCACCACGCTTCTCAGACTCTCCTTCATATTGTTGTGGTTTCAGCTCTTCACTGTGTGTGAGCTAATGTTAGCTAATGCTCAATCACCTCAGCAGCTAACCTTAACCTGGCTAGCACTGTGAATCTAGCTAACTAATAACTCACTGTACAGCTTATGTGGGTGGAAGGACAACAACAAACCTTCTTTCTGTAATGTTTATTGTACACAAACAACACATACTTTTAAGGATTCACTAGCTCCAGCACAGAACAATCTGTGTTCTATGCCGGGGCCATACGTAAAGTCAACTGCCCACAAAATGACAGTTACACAGAACATGAATGTGGTACGACTGGTGATTGGCCAACACTATTGCCAATCACACCACACAGTAGGCAGGACATAAAAGGGGTATATGTGGTTTCACAACAATATCTCATTGTGGGAATAGGGCCTTTCATGGAAGGAGCAAAGGAATAGAGGAAAGAATATGTGAATAGATTTTCGCTGAAATATATAATGACTTTGTAATGAACATTACTAAAGGATCAACTGTGGCCTCAATCAATACCATGAAATGATGTGATGTCTCAGTGTGGTAAGGGAACTTTAATATGTCCAGCATATCACATGGTTGTCATGGCGGCACCGAAAAACGCATGTAAAAAATCGTATAAATTGATTTGCATTTTAATGAGGGAAATAAGTATTTGACCCCCTCTCAATCAAAAAGATTTCTGGCTCCCAGGTGTCTTTTATACAGGTAACGAGCTGAGATTAGGAGCACACTCTTAAAGGGAGTGCTCCTAATCTCAGCTTGATACCTGTATAAAAGACTCTTGTCGACAGAAGCAATCAATCAATCAGATTCCAAACTCTCCACCATGGCCAAGACCAAAGAGCTCTCCAAGGATTGTCCCTAAGATTTTTGACATGCGTTTTTCTGGATTTTGTTGTTGTTATTCTGTCTCTCAGTGTTCAAATAAACCTGCCATTAAAATTATAGACTGATCATTTCTTTGTCAGTGGGCAAACGTACAAATTCAGCAGGGGATCAAATACTTTTTCCCCCCTCACTGTATGTATACAGTATGTTCGGTCTACAGTTCCCTATCCTGGATAGAGAAAAACAATGCATTTTCTCAAGAAAATCTGCAAAACATGTGAAAACCTTTCCCAGTCTTCCCAGACAGGAGAGTAGGTTTGGCAGGTAACCACTCTCCTCCCCATCTCCTAGTCATACCCTAGTCTCCCAGGCATATCCAGGGAGACAAGTGGAGGGTGTCATGATGATTAATAGACGCTGAGGGGATAACCTTTGTACGCACAGAATTAGCAATTATGGCAGGAGCATGAGCATGTGTCTGGCTGCATCAAAGACCTGTCAGTCAGACTCACAGAGCACCGCTAGCTGCTCACACTGTGGCGATAACCTCTGTGTGTGTGTGTGTGTGTGAGGGTGAGGGTGAGAGAGAGAGAGGTGGAAGAAAGAGAGAGAGGTGGAAGAAAGAGAGGTGGAAGAAAGAGAGAGAGAGAGGTGGAAAAAAGAGAGAGAGAGAGAGGTGGGAGAGAGAGAGGTGGGAGAGAGAGAAAAGGAGAGAGAGAGAGAGAGAGAGAGAGAAAAGGAGAGAGAGAAAAGGAGAGAGAGAAAAGGAGAGAGAGAAAAGGAGAGAGAGAGAGAGAGAGAGAGAGAGAGGTGGGCAAACCAGTGTGAGGGAGTGAAAAAGCATAAATGGAAAATGGAGGGGTAGCATGACAAGAACATGTTACATAATGATGGTAGAATGGATACACTGAGCAGGCAGTGGTGTAAAGTACTTAAGTCGTTTTTTAGGGGTATCTGTACTTTACTTTAATATTTATAATTAGCTTTTGCTACACGACATTCCTAAATAAAAAATGTAATTTTTACTCCATACATTTTCCCTGACACCCAAAAGTACATTTTGACAGAAAATGGTAAAATTCACACACTTATCAAGAGAACATCCCTGGTCAACCCTAAACACAGATGCTTTGTTTGTAAATTATATCTGAGTGTTGGAGTGTGTCCATGCTATCCGTCAATAAAAAAAATGTGCCGTCTGGTTTACTTAATATAGGGAATTTCAAATTATTTATACTTTTACTTTTGATATTTAAGTACATTTTAGCAGTTCCATTTACTTTAAATAGTTAAGTACATTTAAAACCAAATACTTTTAGACTTTTACTCAAGTAGTATTTACTGGGTGACTTTCACATTTACTTGAGTCATTTTCTATTAAGGTACAGTGAGGGAAAAAAGTATTTGATCCCCTGCTGATTTTGCACGTTTGCCCACTGACAAAGAAATGATTGGTCTATAATTTTAATGGTAGGTTTATTTGAACAATGAAAGACAGATTAACAACCAAAAAATCCAGAAAAAAGCATGTCAAAAATGTTATAAAATGATTTGCATTTTAATGAGGGAAATAAGTATTTGACCCCTCTGCAAAACATGACTTATTACTTGGTGGCAAAACCCTTGTTGGCAATCACAGAGGTCAGATGTTTCTTGTAGTTGGCCACCAGGTTTGCACACATCTCAGGAGGGATTTTGTCCGACTCCTCTTTGCAGATCTTCTCCAAGTCATTAAGGTTTCGAGGCTGATGTTTGGCAACTCGAACCTTCAGCTCCCTCCACAGATTTTCTATGGGATTAAGGTCTGGAGACTGGCTAGGCCACTCCAGGACCTTAATGTGCTTCTTCTTGAGCCACTCCTTTGTTGCCTTGGCCGTGTGTTTTGGGTCATTGTCATGCTGGAATACCCATCCACAACCCATTTTCAATGCCGTGGCTGAGGGAAGGAGGTTCTTACCCAAGATTTGACGGTACATGGCCCCGTCCATCGTCCCTTTGATGCGGTGAAGTTGTCCTGTCCCCTTAGCAGAAAAACCCCCCCAAAGCATAATGTTTCCACCTCCATGTTTGACGGTGGGGACGATGGTGTTCTTGGGGTCATAGGCAGCATTCCTCCTCCTCCAAACACAGCGAGTTGTGTTTGGAGCTCCATTTTGGTCTCATCTGACCACATCACTTTCACCCAGTTGTCCTCTGAATCATTCAGATGTTCATTGGCAAACTTCAGACGGGCATGTATATGTGCTTTCTTGAGCAGGGGGACCTTGCGGGCGCTGCAGGATTTCAGTCCTTCACGGCGTAGTGTGTTACCAATTGTTTTCTTGGTGACTATGGTCCCAGCTGCCTTGAGATCATTGACAAGATCCCGTGTAGTTCTGGGCTGATTCCTCACCATTCTCATGATCATTGCAACTCCACAAGGTGAGATTTTGCATGGAGCCCCAAGCCGAGGGAGATTGACAGTTCTTTTGTGTTTCTTCCATTTGCGAATAATCGCACCAACTGTTGTCACCTTCTCACCAAGCAGCTTGGCGATGGTCTTGTAGCCCATTCCAGCCTTGTGTAGTTCTACAATCTTGTCCCTGACATCCCTGGAGAGCTCTTTAGTCTTGGCCATGGTGGAGAGTTTGGAACCTGATTGATTGATTGCTTCTGTGGACAGGTGTCTTTTATACAGGTAACAAACTGAGATTAGGAGCACTCCCTTTAAGAGTGTGCTCCTAATCTCAGCTCGTTACCTGTGTAAAAGACACCTGGGAGCCAGAAATCTTTCTGATTGAGAGGGGGTCAAATACTTATTTCCCTCATTAAAATGCCAATCAATTTATTCGATTTTTGACATGCGTTTTTCTGGATTTTTTTGTTGTTATTCTGTCTCTCACTGTTCAAATAAACCTACCATTAAAATTATAGACTGATCATTTCTTTGACAGTGGGCAAACGTACTTAATCAGCAGGGGATCAAATACTTTTTTCCCTCACTGTATCTACTTTTACTCATGTATGACTATTGAATACTTTTTCCACCACTGGGAGCAAGGGTGGACAGGGACCACATCTAAGGCCTGGGAATTTCAAGTGTACTGGCCCCCTGAAGGGGGGCTCAGTTCTGTCATATTTGTCAATTTCAGAAACCATTCACTCAATTGAGTCAGCATTGAGTCATATGTCAAAATACAGGCAGCATTTTCATCCAAATTCAAACCATAGAAGACTGTCCTACCTTTCATGGTCAGCAGGCGGTTCCAGCAGTGCAAGTCAATAACCCCATCAACCCTGTCAATAATTCCATCAACCCTGTCAATAATCCCATCAACCCTGTCAATAATCCCATCAACCCTGGCAATAATCCCATCAACCTTGTCAATAATCCCATCAACCTTGTCAATAATCCCATCAACCCTGTCAATAATCCCATCAACCCTGTCAATAATCCCATCAACCTTGTCAATAATCCCATCAACCCTGTCAATAACCCCAGCACTGTCAATGGCCAGGAGTATCTCTTTCTTTGTAGCAATCAACATGAACCCCTCCAAGTGGTCTTGGGACATAGTGCTTCTTAGTCTGTTCTTTACAAACTTCAGAGTAGAGAAACTACTTTCACATGTCACTTGATAGACAGAGTGAGGAGGAATATTTAAGTGTGAAACAGTTGAAGTCGGAAGTTTACATACACCTTAGCCAAATACATTTGAATTCAGTTTTTCACAATTCCTGACATTCAATCCGAGTAAAAAGTCCCCATCTTAGGTCAGTTAGGATCACCACGTTATTTTAAGAATGAAATGTCAGAATAACAGAGCGAATTAATTATTTCTGCTTTTATTTCTTTCATCACATTCCCAGTGGGTCAGAAGTTTACATACACTCAATTAGTATTTGGTAGCATTGCCTTTAAATTGTTTAACTGGGATCAAACGTTTCGGGTAGCCTTCCACAAGCTTCCCACAATAAGTTGGGTGAATTTTGGCCCATTCCTCCTGACAGAGCTGGTGTAACTGAGTCAGGTTTGTAGGCCTCCTGGCTCACACACGCTTTTTCAGTTCTGCCCACACATGTTCTATAGGATTGAGGTCAGGGCTTTGTGATGGCCACTCCAATACCTTGACTTTGTTGTCCTTAAGCCATTTTTTCACATCTTTGGAAGTATGCTTGGGGTCATTCTCCATTTGGAAGACCCATTTGCGACCAAGCTTTAGCTTCCTGACTGACGTCTTCCCTGTGGCTCAGTTGGTAGAGCATGGTGTGTGCAACGCCAGGGTTGTGGGTTCGATTCCCACAGGGGCCAGTACAACAACAAAAAACATCCATGAAATGTATGCATTCACTACTGTAAGTCGCTCTGGATAAGAGCGTCTGCTAAATGACTTAAATGTAAATGTTGCTTCAATATATCCACATAATTTTCCTCCCTCATGAAGCCATCTATTTTGTGAAGTGCACCAGTCCCTCCTGCAGCAAAGCACCCCCACAACATGATGCTGCCACCCCCGTGCTTCACGGTTGGGATGGTGTTCTTCGGGCTTGCAAGCCTCCCCCTTTTTCCTCCAAATATAATGATGGTCATTATGGCCAAACAGTTCTATTTTTGTTCATTCAGACCAGAGGACAGTTCTCCAAAAAGTACAATATTTGTCCCCATGTGCAGTTGCAAACCATAGCCTGGCTTTTTTTATGGCGGTTTTGGAGCGGTTGCTTCTTCCTTGCTGAGCAGCCTTTCAGGTTATGTCGATATAGGACTCGTTTTACTGTGGCTATAGATACTTTTGTACCTGTTTCCTCCAGCATCTTCACAAGGTCCTTTGCTGTTGTCCTGGGATTGAGTTGCACTTTTCGCACCAAAGTACATTCATCTCTAGGAGACAGAACGCGTCTCCTTCCTGAGCGGTATGATGGCTGCGTGGTCCCATGGTGTTTATACTTGCTTACTATTGGTTGTACAGATGAACGTGGTACCTTCAGGCGTTTGGAAATTGCTCCCAAGGATGAACCAGACTCGTGGAGGTCTACAATGTTTTTTCTGAGGTTTTGGCTGATTTATTTTGATTTTCCCATGATGTCAAGCAAAGAGGCACTGAGTTTGAAGGTAGGCCTTGAAATACATCCACAGGTACACCTCCAATTGACTCAAATTATGTCAATTAGCCTATCAGAATCTTCTAAAGCCATGACATCATTTTATGGAATTTTCCATTCTGTTTAAAGGCACAGTCAACTTAGTGTATGTAAACTTCTGACCCACTGGAATTGTAATACAGTGAATTATAAGTGAAATAATCTGTCTGTAAACAATTCTTGGAAAAATTACTTGTGTCATGCACAAAGTAGATGTCCTAACCAACTTGCCAAAACTATAGTTTTTTTAACAAGAAATGTGTGGAGTGGTTGAAAAACGAGTTTTAATGACTTCAACCTAAGTGTATGTAAACTTCCAACTTCAACTGTATTTATTGTTCCATGTATGCTGCTATACCTGTCCTCCTTGGCACTGTTGTACGCCACCCTGCCACAGGAACATCATCTCCGGACTGACTGATTTGGAAGCAGCCAGCCTAGGCCTACGGACCATGTATGTTATGTTGTTGCACTTGGCAGCATCTGCCTCGAAAGACCGTTGCCGTTTCCTAGTTAATTTCTCCATACCACTCTTCTTGTTTTATCCATTATGACACCACCAAGCTCCTCAGAATAGTTATTTTGAAAATGTGCAGAAGACACGGAAATCAGAACCTGTTGCTTAGGCTATTGACCAATCACGTTCTGCAAAAATGCCGGACGCGTTCAAATAAGGAGGGGGTCCCTCCTCCTCCCCCTTACTTATTGCAATATTTAATTAATCCATCCAAAAGAGCGTTTGTCCTGTGTGTGATTTACAACATGAAACGATCAGCCATTTTCCACAAAGTAAGATGAATAAATCCATGATGATGTAAGTATGCATGCTAGTATCTTTCAAAACGAATCAAAGAATCGTATATAAATATTTAAAAAACTACTCGTTACCCCTATAAGAACAGGGCTGTAGTAAAACAATGGCCAAGTTATATAAAACATAAATAAAGAGACATAACGCTTTGCATAAAAGTTACCTTAAACCACCACCCTCCACTGGTCTGCCTGGACTTTAATCTTGGGCTGAAGATTGGGAGCTAAATTAGTTATTTTGCCTCATTCACGTGCTAGCCAGAACTAGGAAACTCTGAATTTTCCGACTTGCTAACTGGATGAACATGACACGTGTATAACTACAATCAGTTAGAAAGTCACACATTTCCAAGTTTTCTGCTTCTGACTAGCACATGAAACCGCCATTAATGTGTTGGTAAAGGACCAAGGACTCACTACACTACAGCATATCTGACCTTGAAAAAAGTCAGGGTACACCAGTAATTACACAACAGCCCTTCTTATCCCTACACAGACTTTGGAGAGGAGTCACTGAGGCGAGTCTCTGATAGGGTTTGATGCTCTCTGCCCGCTATCCAGACCAACAAGCCTCAATGGTGCAATCGTGGAGAGGGAGGGAGGAAGCAGGTGAGCAAAAAAAAAATGAGAGAAAGAGACAGTCCGCAGATGAAACGGAGCTCTGACCTTTTTAGTGTCGCTGAGCCAGTTCACTCAAGTTGACAAACTGACAAGAGATGGACTTGTGAAAGAGACAAGTACACAAAAAATGACACCCTTAATTAAGGACTTGACTGAACGTATTCAATGGTAGGGTACACTGTATGGTACTACTAACCTACTACCTACTTAGCCTAGTCTCATAGACTAGACGTAACATAGTAAATGTAAATCTGCGACACTCAAATTAGTATGATTTGTTACGTTTGGCATGGTTACTTAAGAGAGAAGGTTACTTAAGAGATAAGTAAAAGTAGGATGGTTGGATGGGTGGGCATATGACACGAACAGCTAGCAACCTAAAAGTTGCATGTTCGATTTACACAGACAACTTTAGCATTTTAGCTAATTATTAACTCTTCAACTACTTAATACTTTTTAGCTACTTTGCAACTACTTAGCATGTTAGCTAACCCTTCCCCTAACCCTTTAACCTAACTCAATCACGTACAGTATTCGCCTTTTAAACATTGAGCCTAAGCCCTCAGTATCTTCTGCTTAAAACGTATATATTACAGCTGTCTACATCAGTCTAACATTGCTATTGATCTGCTGACATAGCACCCAATATGTGCCTTTTTCAAAGAAATAACTGCAATGTCTCTCCTTGAGCTAATACCAACTAACTCAGCCCATCAAGTGACCATTATAACACTCTGATAATACTGTAAGTAATAATTTGAAACTCCTCAATGTTAGCTTCCATTGAAATAGAAAGATCCTTGGGAACAAATCCTTTCCCTCATTGTGAAGAGATGAGAATGAGAGAAATCTGACAATTCTCCTGGGAAAATAAATCATGAATTATGTATAGGCTACACATCTGGGAAAAACAGATATTTTAGAAATCTGTGTATTTTATCAAGGATAGAGCAGGAATGAATGATTCATGGGTTCACTCTCATAGTATCACCATTTAGCCACAAGCTACAGCAGTAATCCCTTTACCAGTAGAACATCCACGTTTTTCAATCCATTACAAAAAGAGAGAAAATACCCAACGAAAAGGTATTCTGGTCTCAAATTCTCAGCAGCAAAATGTTCATGACAAATTACAATTTTCCGGTAGCATATCTTCCTTTCCTCACAAACTCATATTTAAACTGTCTTCCCAGTCTGGTCACTTTTGTTTGCTTCCGTACTGCTTGTCTCGCCCCCTCTCCCACTCTCAAGTTTCAAGTTTTATTAGTCGTATGTACACGATACACATGGTATGCACGGTGCTGTAAAGTACTTAAGTAAAAATACTAGAAAGTACTACTTAAGTCGTTTTTTGGGGTATCTGTACTTTACTTTACTATTTATATTTTTGACAAGTTTTACTTTTACTTCACTACATTCCTGAATACAATTATTTACTTTTTACTCCATACATTTTCCCTGACACCCAAAAGTACTCGTTACTTTTTGAATGCTTAGCAGGACAGGAAAATGGTCCAATCCACACACTTATCAAGAGAACATCCCTGGTCATCACCACTGCCTCTTATCTGGTGGACTCACTAAACACAAATGCTTAATTTGTAAATGTCGTCTGAGTGTTGGGGTGTGCCCCTAGCTATCCGTAAATAAAATGAAACAAGAAAATGTTGCTGTCTGGTTTGCTTAATATAAGGAATTTTAAATGATTTATACTTTTACTTTTGATACTTAAGTATATTTTAGCAATTACATTTACTTTTGGTACTTAAGTATATTTAAAACCAAATACTTTTAGACTTTAACTCAAGTAGTATTTTACTGGATGACTTTCACTTTTAATTGTGTCATTTTCTATTAAGGTAGCTTTACTTTTACTCAAGTATGACAATTAGGTACTTTCCACCACTGGGTATACATCGTCCAACGAAATGCTTACTTGCAAGTTCCTTCTTGACAATGCAACAATAATAAGAGATAATAAAGATAAGAATTAGAACATAAAGTAAATGGCTCAGTAGAATAGAGTAGACATTTTAGCATAAGTACAATACAGGAAGGCACAATTTATAGTACAATATTTACACATGTATCAGAGAAAGGGGGCATTGGGGGCAAGTGTTTACATTTTGAAATATAGGCAACAGTAAATAAGAGTATGGTAGCAGTAGCAGCAATTGTGACGTGTGTAGCTTGAATGTTTGTGTGTGTGTGTGTGTGTGTGTGTGTTGGCGTGTGTGTCTGTGTTTGAGTAAGTGAATGTGTGCTAAGGTGTGGAGAATCAGATTAGGTGGTCAGTCGAGTGCGAGTATACAGCAGTCTGATGGCTTGTAGATAGAAACAGTCTCTGAGCGTGTTGGTATCAGACCTCATGCTCCAATACCATCTGCCCTACAGTAAGGGAATGAACAGCTCGTGGCTGTGGTGTGTGGTTTCCTTGATGATGCTGCAGGACTTCCTCAGACATCGTTTCCAGTAGACGTCCTGGATGGGTGGAAACATGGCCAGAGTGATGTACTGGGCCATCTTCACCACCCGCTGGAGGGCCTTGGGGTCGTGGATGGAGCAATTCCCACACCAGGTCGTGATGCACCCGTTAGGACGCTCTCGATCATGCAGCGGTAGTATTTGGAGAGGACAAACTTCTTCAGTCGCCATAGAAAATAGAGGCGCTGTTGCTCCCTCTTGACAAGAGTGGCGGTGTTGTTGGTCCAGGTCAAGTCCTCGGTGATGTGGACGCTGAGGAACTTAAAACTTCTGACTCTCTCTACTGCAGTCCCGTTGATGTGGATTGGAGCATGTTCCTTCCTCTGCTTCCTGAAGTCAACTCCTTTGTTCTACTGACGTTGAGTAATAGGTTGTTGTCCTGGCTGACTCATCTTTGTTGGTTATCAAGCCTACAACTGTGGTGTTGTCAGCAAACTTGGTGATGGAGTTGGTGTCGTGCAAAGCCACACAGTCGTGGGCGAAAAGGTAGTACAGCAGAGGGCTGAGGACACACCCCTGGGAGGCTTTTGTGTTAAGAGTCAGTGTGGAGGAGGTGTTGTTGCCAATCCTCACAGCCTGTGGTCTGTCCATCAGGAAGTCCAGGATCCAGTTGCAGAGGGTAGTGTCCAGACCCAGAGCTCTGAGCTTGCAGACAAGATTGGAGGGAACAATAGTGTTGAATGCTGAACTGTAGGCAATGGACAGCATTCTCACATAGATCTTCCTCTTGTCCAGATGTGTTAGAGCCATGTGAATAGCTCCTCTCATCATCTCCTCTCACCATCTCTAGCCTGTCACATTTACTAGTTATAATAGCGTCTGACGTAATAGCCAGCCCAATGGCAGTACATTGGCCTCCTGAAACTCTGAACCGCCCAGCTTGTCCAATTACGCGTCTCCTGCTGATTTCCGTCTGAACTATATGGAGACCAGGTCCGCCTCTAATTTGATAGAACCATGTGCCCACCAGTCTCATCTCTAAACTATGTTTCACAGAATAAAACCAAAGCTTTTCCCACCCGGTATTACATTTCCTTTGATGAATGTCAATGAGAAACTTTTCTGTCGATTAAAATGCAATTCTGGACTATGGTCCGCATGGGGGTTTAACCTATTCTGGTTTGTTCCCATAATCTTTTATTTCTTGTATTTGACGAATGCTGAACTGCTGTGCAAGTGAATATGAATAGATATCGCAACACTTGCGCAGGTGAAAAGCTCACAAAGGGCAGCCCTGCATGCCTAAATAAACACAGGATTTCCAACTGAGCAAATCATATATCGGTTTTGCTCTTCATTCGTCAAATGTATGCTTGAGTTTACATCAGCGTTTACATCAGACTAGAGAGAGATTCACTCAGCCATAGCAACAAGACATCACCTTTACCCTTGAGGGGATTTAAGGATAATGGATAAACTGGGGAGCATCACAGAAACACTTCGGTATCACAATTAGGAGATAAAATCATCTAGCATTTCCTTGAAGCTAAATTGGCCGTGACAGGAGTGTGTTGTGTGTAGTCTGTAGTGTGTAGCAGGCTGGGAAGATGGTGCTGTGAAGTCAAGTCAGCCTGAAGCATCCCCATTGATTTTCCCCAGTCCCCACACGCCTTCTCTCACAGCCCCGGTGTAGAGGAGCGTTATGCCCCATGACATCTGATGCTTCTCTGCGTCAGTATGTTCAGTACAGATTGCGTTCCTATGGCAGCTATTAGTAAAATCAACTGCAGAGCAATTACAACCCTCAGTGGCTTGTGGTGTAGCTTAGCTTTACACTGTTTTGTCTAATGCACTGATCCCCCCCTTGTTCCTCCCGCCATCTAAGCTTATTAATTAATATTCATTTCACAAGACAGCAGGGGGAGAGAAGCCCCTTTTAATTATGCTTAAGGACGTCATTCACAGGCAGGACCTTAATTAGCGAAGTAGCAGGCTGTGGAGACGCTCGTTAATTTGGGCTATTCAAAAAGAATTGCTGACGTCAACAGTTGTTACTGTTTCACTTTGTGGCAACTCCAGGAAATCACAACAACATACTGGCTATGTTTTTTGAAGTGCCAGCATTCTGTCTCAATAACATGAAACCTATTGGGGCCATACTTGGGAACATTAGAAAAAGGTTTTCTCCGTCTCAAAATGCGCATCAGCCAACAACAAACGTCAGTCATACACACGTGATCTAGTTGCTTTGGTTATTCGAGCATGCTGTTGGACTTCTTTTAAGGATGCATTCATGAAGTGTTGCATCAAGTCCAACGCCGTCAACGATTTTAATTGGCTGATACGGAATATGAACCCAATATAATCACGGCCAGCTGTGCAGGTTAGCACAGGTCTAAGCCTGTCAGGTTATCTGATGGGAACAGCTAACATATAGTGTTTGTTCACTCACAACTATGTCAATGATTTTAATTAGCCAATGCACATTTTGACACAGAGAAAAAACGTTAAACTTTTTCTAATGTTCGCAAGTACAGCCCCGGTAGGTTCTTCCTGGTTCACTGAAGAGGGACATTTTTCAGGAGACCTGACTGTGCCTGTTATTCATACTAGATTATTTTATTCAATTTATTCAACCAGTTATTCTCAAGGAGTTATTCTCAAATCCCTTGAGAGTAAACATAACTTCACAAGAGAACTGGCAGAAGTAAGTGAACCAAAGTTGCCCTTTTCCCCTGTAAATCAGATACAGCTGGAGGAGTTGAATCCTTAGGGAGATGATTCTGTTTGTTTCAGTCAAATAGCGATAGGGAAAAAATCACCTCGGAGCGCTCAGAATTCCCTTAGAGTGAGCAAGTTGCTTAAAAAGACCAAAGAGTTCAGAGCTTTTTGTGTGTGTGTGTGTGTGTGTGAGAGTGAGAGAGACAGAGAGAGAGAGACCTAGAGAAGAGTCCCCTAAGCAGGCTAGTCCTGGGGCTTTGTTCACAAACATAAACAGACCCCACAGAGCCTCAGGACAGGAACAGCAACTCAATTAGACCCAACCAAATCATGAAAAACCTAAAAGATATTTACTTGACACGTTGGAAAGAATTTACCAAAAGAACAGAGCAAACTGGAATGATATTTGTCCCTAAACTAAGAATACACAGCGGAAGAATACCTGACCATTGTGACTGACCCAAATGTAAGGAAATCTTTGACTATGTTCAGACTAAGTGAGCATGGCCTTGCTATTGAGAAACGCCGCCGTAGGCAGACCTGGCTCTCAAGAGAAAACAAGCTATGTGCACACTGACCACAAAGTAGGTGGAAAGTGAGCTGCACTTCCTAACCTCCTGCCAAATGTATGACCATATTAGAGACACATATTTCCCTCAGATTACACAGACCCACAAAGCATTCCAAAACAAATCCAATTTTGATAAACTCCCTAATGTATGGGTGAAATAAAACAGTGTGCCATCACAGCAGTACATAGTACATAGTCATAATATGACATTTGAAATGTGTCTATTCCTTTGAAACTTTGAGTGTAATATTTACTGTTCATTTTGATAGATAATAAACAAAAGTGAAATAATACATTTCACTTGCATTGGCAATATAAACATATGTTTCCCATGCCAATAAAGCTCTTTGAATTGAATTGAATTGAGAGAGAGAGACAGAGAGAGATAATCTAACCACTTCTGGGAAAATTGGAAAACTCTAAACAAACAACAACACGAAGTTATCTATCCAAAATGATGTATGGATAAACCACTTCTCCAATCTTTTTGGCTCGATAACAAGGAACAAACAGCAAAAACATATCCATGATCAAATACAAATCTTAGAATCAACTATTAAAGACTAACAGAAGACACTGGATTCTCCAATTACATTGACTGAACTACAGGACAAAATACAAACCCTCCAACCCAAAAAGACCTGTGGTGTTGATGGTATCCTCAAAGAAATGATAAAATATACAGACCACAAATTCCAATTGGCTATACAAAAAACTCGTTAACTTCATCATCAGCTCTGGCATATTCCCCAATATTTGGAACCAAGGACTGATCACCCCAATCCACAAAAGTGGAGACAAATTTGACCCCAATAACTACCATGGGATATGCGTCAACAGCAACCTTGGGAAATTCCTCTGCATTATCATTAACGGCAAACTCATACATTTCCTCAGTGAAAACAATGTACAGAGCAAATGTCAAATTGGCTTTTTACCAAATTACCGTATGACAGACAACATACTTACCCTGCACACCCTAATTGACAAACAAACAAACAAATCAAAGGTAAAGTCTTCTCATGATTTGTGATTTCAAAAAAGCTTTTGACTCAATTTGGCATGAGGGCCAGCTATTTAAATTGATGGAAAGTGATATTGGGGAAAAACATAAGACATTATAAAATCCATGTACACAAACAACAAGTGTGCGGTTAAAATGGGCGAAAAACACACACATTTCTTCCACAGGGCTGGGGGGTGAGACAGGGATGCATCTTAAGCCCCACCCTCTTCAACATATATATCAACGAATTGGTGAGGGTACTAGAAATGTCTGCAGCACCCTGCCTCACCTTACTAGTTTGCTGATGATCTGGTGCTTATGTCCCCAACCAAGGAGAGCCTACAGCAGCACCGAGATATTCTGCACAGATTCTGTCAGACCTGGGCTCTGACAGTAAATCTCAGTAAGACAAAAATAATGGTGTTCCAAAAAAGGTACAGTTGCCAGGACCACAAATGCAAATTCCATCTAGACACCGTTGCCCTAGAACACACCAAAAACTATACATACCTCTGCCTAAACATCAGCACCACAGGTAACTTCCACAAAGCTGTGAGCGATCTGAGAGACAAGGCAAGAAGGGCCTTCTATGCCATCAAAAGGAACATAACATTCAACATACCAATTAGGATCTGGCTTAAAGTACTTGAATCAGTTTTAGAACCCATTGCCATTCATGGTTGTGAGGTCTGGGGTCCGCTCACCAACCAAGAATTCACAAAATGGGACAAACACCAAAATGTAAAACACCAAACAATGCATGTAGAGCAGAATTAGGCTGATAACTGCTAATAATTGGGGCGGCAGGTAGCCTAGTGGTTTGAGTGTTGGTCCAGTAACCGAAAGGTTGTTAGATTGAATCCCCAAGCTGACAAGGTAAAAATCTGTCGTTCTGCCCCTGAACAAGGCAGTTAACCCACTGTTCCTAGGCTGTCATTGTCAATAAGAATTTGTTCTTAACTGACCTGCCTGGTTAAATACTTTTTTGTAAACATTCTTTTTAAATCAAAATCCAGAAAAGAGCCGTTAAATGCTACAACCATCTAAAAGGAAGCGATTCCCAAACCTTCCAAAACAAAGAAATTAACCTGGAGAAGAGCCCCCTAAGCAAGCTGGTCCCGGGGCTCTGATCACAAACATAAACAGACCCCACAGAGCCCCAGGACAGCAACAGAATTAGACCCAACCAAATCATGAGAAAACAAAAAGATAATTACCTGACACATTGGACAGAATTTACAAAAACAGAGCAAACTAGAATGCTATTTGGCCCTAAAGAGAGAGTACACAGTGGCAGAATACCTGACCACTGTGACTGACCCAAAATTAAGGAAATATTTGACTATGTACAAACAAGGAACATAGCCTTGCCATTGAGTAAGGCTGCCGAAGCCAGACCTGGCTCTCAAGAGAAGACAGGCTATGTGCACACTGCCCACAAAATAAAGTGGAAACTGAGCTGCACTTCCTAACCTCCTGCCAAATGTATGACCATATTAGAAAAACATATTTCTCTCAGATTACACAGACCCACAAAGAATTCTAAAACAAATCAAATTTGGATAAACTCCCACATCTTTTGGGTGAAATACCAGAGTGTGCAATCACAGCAGCAGGTTTTGTGACCTGTTGCCACAAGAAAAGGGCAACCAGTGAAGAACAAACACCATTGTGAATACAACCTATGTGTCACGACACCGATGGATGGTGGCGCCCCTCCTCGACCGGGTGGCGCTCGGCGGTCGTCGTTGCCGACCTACTAGCTGCCATCGATCCTCTGTTTCACTTTCTGTTGGTTAGGTCTAGGTTAGGCACGCACCTGTTTTGGTTTAGTTATTAGTAGGGGGGTTATTTAGTCTAGCGAGGTATGTCTGTGTTTGTGCGTGATTGTTCCTAGTCAGGTTTGTGGAATCTTGAGGAACGTGTGTTTTTTTCCCCCTCTGCCTGTGGTTGTTTTGTGTTTTATTATCGCAGAGGTATTTATGGGCTGCGTCCCTATTTTGGACGTCTAATAAGGGTTTTGGAGCGTGGTATCTGTTTGGCGCCCTGCCCTGCCGTGTTTGGACTTTCTTTGTTTTTGTGCATACGGATTAAAAGTGTGTTGAAGAATTTACTGTCTCCTGCGCTTGACTCTACCTCTCCTGCTTCCTTGAGCTACCCCTGACACTATGTTTGTGTTTATTTATTTTCCATTCTGTCCTTTAACTATTTGCACATCATTACAACACTGTATATAGACATAATATGACATTTGAAATGTCTTTATTCTTTTGGAACTTTTGTGAGTGTAATGTTTACTGTTCATTTTGCATTGTTTATTATCTATTTTGCTTGCTTTGGCAATGTAAACATATATTTCCCATGCCAATAAATCCCTTAAATTGATATTGAGAGAGAGAAAGAGAGAGAGAGAGAAAGAAAGAGAGAGAGACAGAGAGTGAGAGAGAGAAAGACAGAGAGAGCGAGAGAAAGAGAGAGAGTGGGAGAGAGACAGAGAGAGAAACAGAGAGAGAGAGAGAGAGAGATGTATATGTATATAGACAAATGACTATTTGTTCGGAACTTTTGTGAGTGTAATGTTTACTGTTCATTTTTTAAATAGTTTTTTTCACATTTGCCACCATGACCTTTTTTGCCTTTACCTCCCTTATCTCACCTCATTTGCTCACATTGTATATAGACTTATTTTTCTACTGTATTATTGACTGTATGTTTGTTTTACTCCATGTGTAACTGTGTTGTTGTATGTTGTCGAACTGCTTTGCTTTATCTTGGCCAGGTCGCAATTGTAAATGAGAACTTGTTCTCAACTTGCCTACCTGGTTAAATAAAGTTGAACAAAAAAATAGATAATAATAATAATAATAATCATCATTTTTTTTAAAAACACACCATGCTCTATGTTTAAAGAGAACAGAGTGCCAGCCGTATGATTAAAATGTACCAAAGAGCTGTCAATAGACCGTAATGGAAAAATATGTCGCCCAAGCAGACAAATAAACATCTTAGAAGCACAGGCTGATTTTCACATTGACGCAAATGTCCTACTGCATATTTCAGTGGAGTAGCTGAGTGACTGAAATGAGAGAGATACTGAATGTTCCAAAATGATCCTCCACTGAGTGATGCTCAAGCTGTGAAGTTAGACGAGGCAGGTGGGACGGGAACGAGAACTAAACATCCATTAACACCAACACAGCCCTCGGCCGTGATGCTCACATAATGAACAGCCGCTGACAAAGCCTCAGCTGGTGTAGCAACACGAGGAAGCAAGGCAAAGATCAAAAGGCTAATGTTCCCATGACAACATAATGCCTGTCATAAAGGAAAGGGATTATGATTTCAAATGCACAGGTGGCTAGCCCCTTGTTGTTGACTGGAGCCCATATCTTGGTTTCTGGGACTAAACCTGGCTAAGTTACACTGTCCACATAAGAATACCTGCCCAATACATTGCTTAATTCTAAGTAGTGTACTAGTGTTATGTCTTTCTGCTAGGTGCAAGGCAGTTCAAGTGTAGTGAATGCTGAGCTGAGATATAAACAAGTCCTGTCTTTACTGACTAATGAAACAAATTGGTTGATTTTTAATTCAGGATTATGTTTAACCACATCAGAGTTCCTTGGCAGAGCTTCAGATTGGCGCCAAAACAACTGACGTAAACAACTGCTGCGTTCGCACGATTAACAAATCCCACACAGGTTCCCTAAAAAATCCCTTACATTGCTTTTCAGCGCAGGCCTAGAATACTCTGTAACTAGAACTTTAATGGGGAGACCTAAGTAGACTCCAGCAATAAAGCTTACAAAGCTAGTGTGTGAGTTTATTTCTCACCAGGATTTCAACTGACATCCCTCGGGTGATGTGCCAAGTTCCTCATCTCTTGCTGCAGACAATTGGCCATTATATTACTGAGGTGAGCTGATGCCATCACTTCCGTGCGTTACACAGAAAAGGTTGTGCGGAGATACTTCCCTCTGCTCTGCTGAGAGAGAGAGAGAGAGAGAAAGAGAGAGAGAGAGAGAGAGAGAGAGAGAGAGAGAGAGAGAGAGAGAGGGGGGGGGGGGGGGGGAGGAGAAAGAGAGCGAGAGAGATGAGTGAGCGGACATAGTGATTCTACAGCATCAGACAGGTGTATGAAGTGGAAGCATCACCCAGGGGCAGATTCAGAGTGACAGGGAAAATCTCCCAACGGGATTAGCTAGTTCTTTTATAACTGCTGGAGAGGAAAGTGTTTTCTTGGGGGAAGCCCAACTCTCAGCAGCTCCAAACCATGCAATGTGTGCACTAAGTCGTACGCAACAGGATTTGGTCAATTAGGCATAAAAGTGTGTGAAGATGCTGTTCGATAATCAAACACAGGCTGGGAAAAAAGCCTCCATCGATCAAAGCTAAAACCATCAATATAAGGACAGCTTCACCTGTATATCGCATGGAGCTACAAAATCCAGAAACACAGCAACCACATAAGAAATGACCCTAAGTACCGGGGGCTGGTCTAGTGGTAGTGCAGCCACCCCTGGACCACATATGCCCCTAGAGGCAACGGCTCGATCCCCCTTTCCACCACTCAATTTCACTCATATTCCTCTCTTATAACTGCCCTGCCAATAGCACACCCCCCCCTTCCCTGACAAAAAAGAAAGGACCCTAAAACAATTAACAAAATTATGAAATGACTACAACCTTTTGCACACCTGACTAAAGCAGACTGTTGTCATTAACTGGGGTTACCATCATTGTCTGTAACAGGCTTAGACACCATTTACCAAAAGTCCCGCTACCATTGCTAATATAATGCGACATAATCACATTCAGAAAGTGCTAATCATATTTCATGCTCCCACAGACTTTAGTAGGCAGTGTCCTCAGCCTGAGAGACCTTTTCCTGCCAGAGCAGGATCAACTGAGGGTATAATCAGCAATGCTTACAGCCACAGTACGCAATTACCGTGAGCAATTACAGATGAGCCAGAAGTGGATTCCCTGAGGGGATGTGAAAGTGTGGAACAAACTAAAGGGAAATCATTCGACATTTAGCTCTTATCAAATGGCCTACCAAGGCTTTACACACGCAAACATATCACCTCGGTGACAAAGTTTGATAGATTTCTTCAGGTATTGTTAGTGCATAAGAGTGGACACTTCACACACGCTCAACCACTTATGGATGTGTGGAAGAATGCCCTTCTCAGGCAGATGTGTGCAGCCATGCCAGGGACCAGGAACAGAAACATGCACATTGATGCTTCATGTATGTGACATCAGGAAGTGCTCTACTAGAATCACATCAGAGGAGGCTGGTGTGAGGAGCTCTAGGAGGACGGGCTTCTAGCCATTCCAATGAGCTTGTCCTCCTATAGTTCGTCCCACCAGCCTCTTCTGAACCACATATTGTTTCGTGACATGTTGACCTCTCATCATTACAATAACAGGGGAGGTTAGCATATTTTGGGGGAGTATGATATTTCTGCCTCTGTAACTTTCTCACTCATCATTATTTACGATTCATTCAGGACTATCCGTAATCATGGTAGCATCCACATTAATGTAGAAGTGTTTAGAAACATATTCTATTCTTATTTACAATAAAAGTGACTCCAAAATGACACAATATATTATTTGCCCTTCATTTCTATTGGGCACAAAACAATCTAAAACACAACCAAAACAAACAGCAAATGCATCCAACAAGTTTGTAGAGTCACAAGCTTGATGTAATTATAGCGTGCTAGGAATATGGAACCAAATACTAAACTTTTGACTACTTTAATACACATAAGTGAGTTTGCCCCAATACGTTTGGTCCCCTAAAATGGGGGGACTATGTACAAAAAGTGCTGTAACTTCTAAACGGTTCACTCGATCTGGATGAAAATACCCTCATATTAAAGCGGACAGTCTGCACTTTAAATCAAATAAAAAGTGCAGAAGTACAGATCCAAAACAACCAAAAATCTGTCACTCACTGTCCCAATACTTTAGGAGCTCATTATCTGTTTTCACATTTTTGCCTGCTTCATGTGCTTACACAGCCATCTTCATGCATCGCCATCTAGCCATGAGCCACCATCATGAATCTCACTGTATATGGCTAGTGGCTACAGTTTAGAGCCAGCTGTAGACTAAAAGTTAACATTGCAGAGACAGATTAATGATCCAATGTAAGGTGCATGTTTTACAAAAACTTTTCCTAAAAAACTTTATGGATGTGACATTGCCTGTCCCAATCACAGCCCCTATGTTGTAAAGCATTCAAATATGCCCTCGATTGGGCCTACATCAACAAAATACTTAATTGCACAGAAACAAATTGTTCATAACCCCATGTTGCTCCTCAGGGTTAGGGGAGGGACACAGTTGAACCACTATCACATTTAATTGAGACAAAAACATTTTACATTTTCATCAAGAGCTTACTAGGGTTGTGGGAAAGTTCATTTGACTACAAATGTCTTCATTGGCTCATTAAACTCTCTGAATTCCTCTCTAATTATCCAAGTCCAAGATCTAGCAGCAGGCAGTACTTACTGTTTGTCAAAGTAATAACTTCAAACATGTTCTCACTGTCTTACTCAGTGTGAAAAGCTGTGGTAGCAAGCATCTAACATTTCTTGACTTTAAACTTATTAGCTTCCCTCCTTGTCTACAGGGCTGCCTCATTTAAATACATCACCAACAATTTTCTTTGCAAAAGCTATGTTCTATCCAGGGCCGGCGCCAGAACAAATCAGTTGGACGGTACCTTTGATTTCCATAGGCAGGCACGTTTGTCCCGGGACCTCCTATGTGTGCACGTGAACAAGCTTGTGAGTTTTAAGTTTAACCTACCATTTCTACCAACCTGCGTGCCAGTTATTATTTTTGTGGAACAGTTTAATTTCAATAATAATGTTTTCGCTTCTCAAAATCATTGTCATGTGTCATGCTGGTATAAAGGATTTGGAGAAAGGCGCAGGAATACATAATAGGGGTTTTTAATACATCCATAACACTTAATCAAAACACTGGGATGTACCCAAATAAAATTGAAAGGATAAACCTCGTAGAACAACACGGGACCAGACCCGTAATGCACAAAAACACACAGCACTGAAGCTGAAACAACACATAGGTACTCACACGGCCAACGGACATGGGAACAATAACCGACAAGGACAATGGGGAACAGAGGGCACATATATAACATACTAACCCCCCCCCGATGTGCTGCACTACACCGGTCTCGGGGACGACCACAGGGGCGTGGTGCGGGTCGGTCAGGGCGCTGACGGTGAAAATCCCTGGTCAGCGAAGCGTCCAGGATGTCCACCGCAGGAACCCAGCACCACTCCTCTGGGCCATACCCCTCCCAGTTGATGAGGTACTGGAGACCCCCCCCCCCGTCGCCTAGAATCCAGGACCTAACAGACTGAGTATGCCAGACCTCCCTCGATGTCCAGAGGCGGAGGCGGGGCATCACTGGGTCCAGCCTCAGCGAGGGGACCAGGCACCACTGGCCTGAAGAAAGACACATGAAAGATCGGGTTAATGCAGTAATCAACAGGGTGCGTAAACGGTACGTTCTCATTAACCCTGCTCAGGACTTTAAACGGCCCCACAAACCACAGGCTCAGCTTCCGGCAGGGCAGGCGATTGGAGAACCAGACCCGGTCGCCTGGGGAGAAAACAGGCACCTCACTGAGGTGGCGGTCGGCTGGAGACGAGTGTGCGCAGCGTTCCAGATCTCCTCAGCACGCCGAAACCACTCGTACACCGCAGGAGCCTCGGTCTGGCTCGGATGCCAAGGTGCCAGGGCCGGCTGATACTCCAGCACGCACTGGAAAGGAGTGAGGTTAGTAGAGGAGTGATGGAGGGAATTCTTCATGAATTCCCAAGGTAGAAAATCCGCCCATTCCCCCTTCCAATCCTGAGAGTAACACCTCAGGAACCTGCCCACCTCCTGATTGACCCTTTCCACCTACCCATTAGCTTGAGGACGATACCCGGAGATGAAACTGACCGTGACCCCCAGGCGTTCCATGAACGCCTCCCATACACGTGAGGTGAACAGAGGACCACGGTCTGACACAATATCCAAGGCCGCAACTTTGGAGGGGTTCCGGTGCGCCGGGATAACACTGCCCGACTCCTACTTCGGAGGCATCCACCTCGACGATGAAGGGGAGTGAGGGGTCGGGATGTGCCAACACAGGAGCAGTGGTGAAACGTGCCTTCAGCGTCTCGAATGTCCTCTCCTCCTCCGCCGTCCAACAAAGTCATTGGGGACCTCCTCTCATCAGGGAGGTACATTTGACATTTTAGTCATTTAGCAGACACTCTTATCCAGAGCAACTTACAGTAGTGAATGCATACATTTCATTTCATGCATTTAAAAAAAAAAAAAATAATGTTGTACTGGCCCCCCATGGGAATCAAACCAACAACCCTGGCATTGCACACACCATGCTGGCATTGCAAACACCATGCTCTACCAACTGAGCCACAGGGAAGCTAGGTAAGAGGCGCGATCACCGTGCTGAAACCCCGGACAAACCTCTGAAAATAGTTAGCGAACCCCAGGAATCGCTGGACTGCTTTCACAGAATTGGTAATGGGCCATCACCTGACTGCGCTGACGCGTTGCTCCTCCATCTCCACTCTCTCCGTGGAGATGAAATAGCCCAAGAAGGACACGGACCGCTGGAAAAACAAATATTTCTCCTGTTTAACATATAGATCATGCTCCATCAGTCTTCTCAGACTTGACTAATGCGACATGCTGGATACGGTCAGCAGAATAGACCAAAATGTCATCTATATAGACCCCTACGCCCCGTCCCAGCATGTCCCAAAACACTTCGCTGATGAAGGCCTGGAAGACTGAAGGAGCATTAGACAGGCCAAAGGGCATTACGAGATACTCGAAATGACCCGTGTTCATGGAAAAAGCTGTCTGCCATTCATCGCCTGCACGAATGCACACCAGATTGTAGACGCTCCTCAAGTCCAGCCTCGTGAAGTCCCCCATCTTTCCTCTTAACAAATAAGAAGCTTGAGGAGGCTGGAGACTTCGAGGGGCGGATAAAACTCTGCTGGAGACTCTCCTGTACATAGGTCTGCATGGCCTCGGTCTCCGAATAGGAGAGGGGATAGGCATATCCTCTTGGGAGGACTGTGTCAGACAACAGGTCAATGGCACAGTCCCAGGGGCGATGGGGAGGCAGGCGTGTAGCCTGGGTCTTAGAAAAAAACAGGTGCAGATCCTGGTGCTCCTCCGGTGAATCCACTTGAGGAGCACAGTCCGGACGTTCCACCATAGTGGTGTTGACAGACACTGCGAGACACCTCCCCTGACACTCCTGCGACCAACCCAGCATTCTCCTGTCGGACCAGGAAATAACTGGGTTATGCAAACTCAACCAAGGAAGACCTAAAACAACGGGGTGCGTGGGGGTGCCTATAATCAAGAAGGTGATCTGTTCTGAATGAGTGTCCTGGGTCAGCAAAGAAACAGGAACAGTAATTTGATGAACGAGCCCTGTCCCTATTGGACGATTATCCAAGGCTTGAACTGAAATGGGTGACTGTAGGGGAACCAAATGGATGCGTAACGCAGTGGCCATCTAAAATTCCTGGCCGCTCCGGAATCAATCAGAGCTAACGGAATTGAAGTGCGAGGGTACACAGGGAATTTAACGGGAAAACACACTGCTTGATTTGACAGACAAGGAGAGGAGACCTTGCCTCTTACCTGGGTTGGTGCAGGGGAATTCCCTGGCTTGTCACCTCCTCGCCTCCTAGGGGATAGAGAGCAGGTCGGGTAGAAATGACCCCTTTCCCCACAATAGAAGCAGAGGCCCAGATTCCTTCATCGCCTATGCTCTGCCTCGGGCAAACGTGCCAAGCCCACCTCCATCGGCTCTGGCCACGGAGCAGGTGTAGCCAAGGGCTCCCGATTCCGAGCAGGTTTACTTCGGGACCACAGGAGGTTGTCCAACCAGTTCGCCATGCTGATGAGCTGGTCGAGTGACAGGTTGTCATCACGGCAGGTTAACTCCGGCTGTACCTCCTCCCGCAGTCCACTCGTTCAAACTCGTTCCATCCAGTGGAAGCCGCAATGGTCTGGAACTCCAGGGCGAACTCCGAGGTGGTCCTAGCTCCCTGGCGTAGTCGGAGTAGACGCTCACCGCCCTCTGCCCTCCACAGAATGATCAAACATCGAGCGGAAGAGGAGGGTGAAGCGCTTGTAGGACTCAACCTCGGGCATCTCCCAAAGCACGGCACCCCAGTCCAGAGCCCGTCTGGTCAGTGACGAGATGATGGTGGCAACCCTGTCTCTTCCGGAAAAGGCTTCAGCGTAGCGAGTAAGGTGCAGGTCGCATTGTATTCCGCGGACTGGCTCCGATGGAACAGAGGTAGGTCGTGGTGTGGGAGCTGGTATCGGTGCTGGAGACTGGAGGGACTGCACATTCCACTCCAGGCACAGGATGGTTGCCAGCTCACTGTCCATTGCGATACAGAGTCTGGAGAGACTGTCCTTGTGGTGCTGTACTGTCCCTACAATGGTCGCCAGCTCGGCCTTTCCTGCTGTCTCCATTTGTCTGGGTCGGTTATTCTGTCACGCTGGTATAAAGGATTTGGAGACGGGAGCAGGAATACATAATAGGGGTTTTTAATGCACCCAAAACAAACACGTATACAAAACACTGGGATTTCAAGTTTATCCTACCATTTCTATTGATTTGCATGCCAGTTATTAGTTTTGTGGAACAGTTTAATTTCAATAATAACGTTTTCGCTTCTCAAAATCATTGTCATGTGTCACGCTGGTATTAAGGATTTGGAGAAAGGCGCAGGAATACATAATAGGGTTTTTTAATACATCCATACACAATGCACAAAAACACGCAGCACAGAATCTGAACCAACGCATAGGTACTCACACGACCAACGGACATGGAAACAATAACCGACAAGGACAATGGGGAACAGAGGGCAAATATACGTATAACATACTAATCAGGGGAAATGGGAACCGGGTGTGTGTAATCAGACAAGACAGTCCGGGGCTGATGATAATGAATCCAGTTCAGTGAAGCCTAGAAGGCCGGTGACATCGACCTCCGGAACTGGTGAACAGAATGAGCAGCAGTACTGGGGTGATCCGTGACATCAAACATTAAAATCATACAAATCTGAAGTAAAATGCTAAAAATCTAAAAGTTAAAATTCAACTATGGCGAGAGCACCAGCCTATGGACACATTGATACACTGTGATCCATTGGTGGCTTCGTTGACTTGTGTGAGGTGAAGAAATAATTGACTGAGAAGCTTAGCTTATTAGTGGTGTATGTGATGAGTGAAGACAACCAGAACTCAGGCATTGCCAAATGGGCTCCTTCCTACATATGCATTCAGGATTGAGACTCACCATGTCTTTTCCACACAAAACCTCCCGTTCTTCTTGATGCAACATTTTAAATTATACACAGGACACATTATCTTCACACACTTTTAGACACTTTCACTGATTGCCACAACTTAATCTCCTAGACCCATCTCCCCTCGCACTTCCCAAATTGAAGGCTTCCCAAATAGGCATAGGCCTACACATTTATGTTTTGAAGCAATCCACAGCTATTTCTTCAAAAGAACCTAATGATCCTCTGTGGCTGAGTCATCCTTGCAGGTGAAGTATTTTGAATGATTTTATTTAGACAGGTGTAATTATATAATTTTGTCGAAACATTACTTTACTTTAGGGCAATCGAGAATCGTAACAGTGCGCTGTGCACCTGCCAACATTCCTTTCCAATCCACAAGAGGCTGAAACCAGAGATCTGTATATAATAATGAAATGCTCATGTCTCTGTCCTAACAATGGAACTCTTTGTCCCAAAGAAGGCAAGCGGAAGGCTTAGGTCTGCATATTATTCCCATAGAAATGCATTGGGCTTATTCTAGACAGATTTTGGTGAGAGTGAGCCCTCTTGCTTCGGCCTCTTCCTCTCTGCTGAAACTATTTCACTGGAGAAAGCATCTGAGCGAGCTAAACAGCGCCCCTCTGTCTAACTATATGTAGCCCATGTATTTGATGCTGTCTGGACAGAAATACTATGACATGCCATACTCTTTTGGTCCAGAAAGCATCCGATACATGGTCAAAATATACAGAGACCCGAGGACAGCTGTTTAGCTCGCTCAGCTGCTTTAACTGAGGTTGATGTGTCTTTCTCTCGGTCAAATAAATGATCAATATTTCAATATTTTATTTGGACTGGCATGGAGGTACGGTAGGGCGGCCCCATAACGGTTCTATCTCCTGCTGTCAGCCATAACTGACCGCGTGGGGGGTTAAGGAAGTGGTCATTACTCTACATTTGAAGTGGAGAAACTCCACAGAGAAATAAATAGATTGCTTCTGTCCCCTGATGTCGTGGGCACTCAGCACCTGTATGCCCTGCTGTAACAGTCCTGTCATTGGCACTCAGAACCTGTATGCACTGCAGTAACAGCATAGCCACCAGGAGATGTTTGGAGTTGGGGGTGCTGCATTAATAACTGCATTTGCAAAGTGGCATACAGTTGAGCAGACACGTTTTTAGGATTTCCAGGATTTTATTGGTTGCAGGATCTGAAAAAAATGTGAGCCTTTTATAAATGGATTTCATGCAATTCTATGTAGTTTACATGATAGAAGACATTAGCAGAATATTTTTTCATAGCACACAAATGGCCAAATGCAGCAGGCTACTGTGCAACTCACTATTCAGGTTGGATGCAATTTTGGAACTTTATTTATTTTTTATTTGGCCAATTTAAATTCCAACTGTAATGTTGTGTTTGCCTGTGTTATAATGTCCTGCTCGTATTTTCCCTATAAACAATGGCTTGACTTGCTTTGATATTACTCTAGTAGTGAAGAAACGTTTGTGAAGGTTTGGTGTGGCGTGGCTTTTAGCCTTTTATACTGCAGGCCTATGATATGAAGGCAGCGTGCCCCAGTGCTCCAACTGACCCCAGTTGAGAAAGAATGTTACTCCTAAAATCGAACAATATAATGCTTATCTTTATGCATACTCTGATTTAAAAAAAATACAAATTAGCCTCCTTCTGTACATATATCTATATAGTAGACGCAGTAGCCTATCTGACAAGAATAGCTCTCTCTCTCTCTCTCTCTCTGTCTCTCTCTCTCGCTCTGTCTCTCTCTCTCTCTCTCTCTCGCTCTGTCTCTCTGTCTCTCTCTCTCGCTCTGTCTCTCTCTCTCACTCTCTCTCTCTCTGTCTCTCTCTCTCACTCTCTCTCTCTCTCTCTCTCTCTCTCTCTCTCTCTGTCTCTCTCTCTCGCTCTGTCTCTCTCTCTCACTCTCTCTCTCTCTCTCTCTCTCTCTCTCTCACTCTCTCTCTCTCTCTCGCTCTCTCTCTCTCTCTCACTCTCTCTCTCTCTCTCTCTCTCTCTCTCTCTCTCTCTCTCTGTCTCTCTCTCTCGCTCTGTCTCTCTCTCTCACTCTCTCTCTCTCTGTCTCGATCTCACTCTCTCTCTCTCTGTCTCGATCTCTCTCTCGCTAGGCTTCTCTTCCTTTATATTTATTTTGTAATATTAATATCATACAGCGGACACCTAAGGCTAAATGCCCTGATGCATTTAGTGCTCAAATCTCTGACAGCTGAACCGTGAGGTGGACAGTTATTGTACTTAGGAAAGTAAAAACCAATAAAACAATAGGCTGTAAAGTGTTGCATATGCTACACATCGAAACACAAGGAATAGTGTTTTTGTAATTTGTTATAGGTTGTTTTTAAGGACATGTAAATGTGGATAATTTGGCCAACATCCCTTGTTTATTGATAGTGCTGGCTGCGTGGGTGGACGTCCTAATGCAGGGGTGTCAAACTCATTCCATGGAAGGCCTAGTGTCTGCAGGTTTTTGTTCTTTTCTTTCAATTAAGACCTAGATAACCAGGTGATGGGAGTTCTTAACTACATAATTAGTGACCTTAATTCGATCAAGTACATCGATCAAGCTATTATTAAAAAATCCACCTTTCCAGAAATAAGTCTCTCACCGTTGACGCTTGTTATAGACCCCCCTCAGCCCCCAGCTGTGCCCTGGACACTATATATGAATTGATTGCCCCCCATCTATCTTCAGAATTCGTACTGTTAGGTCACCTAAGCTGGGATATGCTTAACACCCCGGCAGTCCTACAATCTAAGCTAGATGCCCTCAATCTCACACAAATTATCAAGGAACCTACCAGGTCAACCCTAAATCCATAACCATGGGCACCCTCATAGATATCTGGGGTGGCAGGTAGCCTGGTGGTTAGAGCATTAGACTAGTAACTGAAAGGTTGCAAGATCAAATCCTCGAGCTGATAAGGTAAGAATCTGTCGTGCTGCCCCTAAACAAGGCAGTTAATCCGCTGTTCCTAGGCCATCATTGTAAATGAGAATTTGTTCTTAGCTGACTTGTCTAGTTAAATAAAGGTAAAAAATATATATATAATCCTGACCATCTTGCCCTCTAAATACACCTCTGCTGTCTTCAACCAGGGTCCGTGGTCAAACAACCACCCCTCATGACTGTCAAACACCTTTCTAACCGACCTGGCCTGGGTATCCTGGAAGGACATTGACCTCAGAAGAGGATGTCTGGTTGCTCTTTAAAAAGTGCTTTCCTCACCAACCTAAATAAGCATGCCCCAATCAAAAAATTGACCAGCACAAAAACATCCTGTGGCATACTGCATTAGCATCGAATAGCCCCAGCGATATGCAACTTTTCAGGGAAGTCAGGAACCAATATACACAGTCAGTTAGGAAAGCTAAGGCTAGCTTTTTCAAACAGAAATTTTCTTCCTGTAGTACTAATTCCAAAAAGATTTGGGACACTGTAAAGTCCATGGACAGTAAGAGCACCTCCTCCCAGCTGCCCACTGCACTGAGGCTAAGAAACACTGTCACCACCGATAAATCTACGATAATCGATAATTTCAATAAGCATTTTTCTACGGATGGCCATGCTTTCCAACTGGCAACCCCTACCCCGGCCAACTACTTCTATCTGAGAAGTAGTTGGTGAACAGGAGAGGCAGTCATTTGAGAAACCAAGGCTATTGAGTCTGCCGATAAGAATGAGGTGATTGACAGAGTCGAAAGCCTTGGCCAGGTCGATGAAGACGGCTGCACAGTACTGTCTTTTATTGATGGCGGTTATGATATTGTTTAGGACCTTGAGCGTGGCTGAGGTGCACCCATGACCAGCTCGGAAACCAGATTGCATGGTGGAGAAGGTACGGTGGGATTCGAAATGGTTGGTGATCTGTTTGTTAACTTGGCTTTCGAAGACCTTAGAAAGGCAGGGTAGGATAGATATAGGTCTGTAGCAGTTTGGGTCTAGAGTGTCTCCCCCTTTGAAGAGGGGGATGACCGCGGCAGCTTTCCAATCTTTGGGGATTTCAGACGATACGAAAGAGAGTTTGAACAGGCTATTAATAGGGGTTGCAACAATGTTGGCGGATAATTTTAGAAAGAGAGGGTCCAGATTGTCTAGCCCAGCTGATTTGTAGGGATCCAGATTTTGCAGCTCTTTCAGAACATCAGCTGCCTGGATTTGGGTGAAGGAAAAGTGGGGAGGGGCAAGTTTCTGCGGGGGGTGCAGAACAGTCAATAACACAATAGATAAATCTATGTACAGTGTGTGCAAATGTAGAAGAGTAGGGAGGTAAGGCAATAAATAGGGCACAGATGTGAAATAATTACAATTTAGCATTAACACCGGAGTTATAGATGTGCAGATGATTATGTGCAAGTAGAGATACTGGGGTGTGAAAGATCAAGAGGATAAATAACAATATGGGGATGAGGTAGTTGGGTGTGCTCTTTACAGATTGGCTGAGTACAGGTACAGTGATCGGTAAGCTACTCTGACAGCTGATGATTAAAGTTAGAAAGGGCGATATAAGACTCCAGTTTCAGTGATTTTTGCAATTCGTTCCAGTCATTGGCAGTAGAGAACTGGAAGGAAAGGCGGCCAAAGAAAGTGTTGGCTTTGGGGATGACCAGTGAAATATACCTGCTGGAGCGCGTGCTACGGGTGGGTGTTGCAATGGTGACCAGTGAGCTGAGATAAGGCGGGGCTTTACCTAGCAAAGACTTACAGATGACCTGGAACCAGTGCGTTTGGTGACAAATATGTAGTGAGTGCCAGCCAACGAGAGCATACAGGTCGCAGTGGTGGGTAGTATATGGGGCTTTGGTGACAAAACGGATGGCACTGTGATAGACTACATCCAGTTTGCTGAGTAGAGTGTTGGAGGCTATTTTGTAAATGGCATCACCGAAGTCAAGGAAGTCAGTTTTACGAGGGTATGTTTGGCAGCATGAGAGAAGGAGGCTTTGTTGCGAAATAGGAAGCCGATTCTGGATTTAATATTGGACTGGAGATGCTTAATGTGAGTCTGGAAGGAGAGTTTACAGTCTAACCAGACACCTAGGTATTTGTAGTTGTCCACATATTCTAAGTCAGAACCGTCCAGAGTAGTGATGCTAGTCAGGCGGGCGGGTGTGGGCAAGAGTCGGTTGAAGATTTATTTAGTTTTACTAGCGTTTAAAAGCAGTTGGAGGCCACGGAAGGAGTGTTGTATGGCATTGAAGCTCGTTTGGAGGTTTGTTAACACAGTGTCCAAAGAAGGGCCAGATGTATACAGTCTGCATAGAGGTGGATCAGAGAATCACCAGCAGCAAGAGCGACATCATTGATATATACAGAGAAAAGAGTCGCCCCAAGATTTGAACCCTGTGGCACCCCCATAGAGACTGCCAGAGGTCCAGACAACAGTCCCTCCAATTTTGACACACTGAACTCTATCTGAGAAGCAGTTGGTGAACCAGGCGAGGCAGTCATTTGAGAAACGATGTAGAAATGATGTTGATGAAGCATAGTATACTCACGGGTGATGGCCAATGCGCTCCTGCCAATATCTCAAGATAAGGTAGCCTACTTTGAAAAACAGTACTGCTCGCTCAGAATTGCTCAAAAGTTTGAGAATTTTTTGTTTTACTTCTCCAGACAGATCAGTCTTCTCTTTTCAGCAGTAGGCATTTGCTTTCCAAACTGTAGGCCTATGTTTTCTCACAATTGTATTTTTCAATTTGTGAAAGGCAAAATGACTGCAACCAATCAAAGAAATATAATCCATAGATGGCAGTTCCCATTCAAGTCAGGACTGGCAGACATTGCTAGTGTACCCATGAGTTTAACAGTCAAAGTGGCAGGGTTAGAGGTTCCAAAATAATTATTTGCATTACAGTATATCTTTGGCCACAATGCAAGAAGATGTTCTATATTTGGCACACATACTGCCCAAATTGCGGTCTGTGATAAAACTTAATCCACAACAGTTTTTTTTAAAAGCTATTGATCCTATGTAGCTAAATTATGCTTTCTGGTGTAGTATTTTGAATTATTATATTAATGTCTGTTTAGACAGGAGTAGGGTTGCACATTTTGAGGAATATTCAGAGGTGAAAACTTTCCGTGGGAATTAACGAGAATGTATGGGAATTAACGGGAATATGTGGGAATTAACAAAAATATATGCAAATTAATGTTAACACCATTTAAACGTAGATGTTTTTTGCATTGGATATATTTACCATATCATATTGAAAGAGAAACATAAACCTTTTACCTTATCATAAGTAGACAAATGCAAATGATAAAAACAATTTAGTTACGAATTTAACTTTAATTAAATGAGTTGAGTCTTCACATGGGATGATTTCTCTGAACAACAAAAGAAAGGGAATATTAAATGATCCCCAATGATCCATCGCATCTCCCAAAAGTTTTTTCAACATCTGTAAAATGATTGAAACTAAAGCTTTGGTTGTCTTCCTCTCAGGCTTCCATGTCTTCTCCCTGGACATCCTTAATGTCCACCTCTTGAACATCAGATGCTGAGGCCTCATCTTCACTGTCACTTTCCAACCTTGTTGAGGATGGTTCGTTGTCAGGCTCAAAAAGCCTCAAATTTGCCCGGATAGCCGACAATTTTTCAACCCTTGTATTGGTCAGCTTGTTGCATGCTTTGGTGTGTGTGTTCCCTAACAAGAACCAGTTGCGCTCTGAGGCGGCTGATGTTGGTGGGATTTGGAGGATGATGGAGGCAAGAGGGGAAAGAGCCTCAGTGTCACAGGGGTCGTCAAAAGGGGACCAAGGCACAGCTTGTAAAGTGCTCATATTTCCTTTATTTATGATAACACTTGAACAAAATATCAAAAATGACAGCCAACAGTTCCGTCAGGTGCATAGACAAAACGGAAAACAACTACCCACAAAACCGAAAGGAAAAACAGGCTGCCTAAGTATGGCTTCCAATCAGAGACAACGAAAGACACCTGCCTCTGATTGGAAACCATAGCCGCCCAAAACATAGAAAACAAAACATAGAAATAGAAATCTAGAAAACCCCACATATAAACAGAAAACCCCAAACCACCCAAAACAACTACCTGTCACGCCCTGACCACTCTACTATGGCAAATTACCTCTTACAAGGGTCAGGACGTGACACTACCCCCCCCCCCCCCCCCCCCAAAGTTGCAGACCCCGACTGCACCTAAACAAAAAACAACAAAAACAACCCCAAACACAAAGGGAGGGAAGGAAGGGTGACAAACGTCTATGGCGGCTCATGTGCTACACCCAGACCCTTCCTCTCCCTCCGATCCTCCAGCAACGGAGGTGGCTCCGGCTCAGGGTGTAACCCCCGTTCGGCCCGCAGATCCCTCCGCTTCTGTAACCCTGGCCTGTGGATCATTATCGGAGGAATCGGACTGTAGATCTTTCCCGGAAGCTCTGTGCTATAGACCACCGCTGGAGGATCTGGGCTGCAGGCCGCCGCTGGAGGATCTGGGCTGCAGGCCGCCGCTAGAGGATCTGGGCTGGAGAGCGTTGCAGGAGGCTCCGGACTGAGGAGCGTCGCTGGAGGCTCCGGACTGGAGAGCGTCGCTGGAGGCTCCGGACTGGAGAGCGTCTCTGTAGGTTCCGGACTGGGGACCTTCGCTGCAGGCTCCGTGCCATGGATCATCACTACTGGTTCCGTGCCATGGATCATCACTGGAGGCTTTGTGCCATGGATCATCCCTACAGGCTCCGGGCCATGGATCATCACTGGAGGCTTCGTGCCATGGATCATCCCTACAGGCTCCGGGCCATGGATCATCACTGGAGGCTTCGAGCCATGGATTATCACTGGAGGCTTTGGACCATTGATCATCTCTGGAGGCTTCCTACGGGGAGCTGGAACCGGTCTTACCAGACTGGGGAGACGCACTGAGGACCACGTGCTCAAAGCAGGCACCGGCCGTACTGGGCTATGGAGGCGTACTGGAGGAAGAGTGCGAGGAGCAGGCACAGGACGTACTGGGCTATGGTGGCGCACTGGAGGGAGAGTGCGCGGAGCAGGCACAGGGTATACTGGGCCTTGGAGGCACACACTGGAGGTCTGGCGCTTAGGGCTGGCACAACCCGTCCTGGCTCGATGTTGATTATAGCCCGGCAAGGGCGGAGCGCTGGTACAGGACGAACTGGGCTGTGCTGGTGAATGAGGGGCACCGTGCGTAGAGCAGGTGCAGGATAACCTGGGCCGAAGAGACGCACTGGAGACCAGATACGTTGAACTGGTGCACTTCTCCCTGGCTGCCGGTCGACTATAGCACGGCAACGGTGAGGAGCTTGCACCGAGCGCACCGGGCTGTGAGTGCGCATGGGCGACCCCGTGCGCACCACAGCATAACACGGTGCTTCTACAGTCACTCGCTCAGGTCTTAACCTCGCCTTCTCCAATCTACCCGTGTGCCCCCCCAAAAAAATGTTTGGCGCTGCCTCTCGGCCTCCTGTTGCTTGCCTAGCCGTTGATCTCGACGCTGTACATCCCTCACTGCTTCCACCTGTTCCCATGGGAGGCGATCCCTTCCGGCCTGGATCTCCTCCCACGTCCAGGATCCTTTGCCATCCAGGATCTCCTCCCAGGTCCACTCCTCTGAACCATACTGCTTGGTCCTGCTCTTCCTCCTGGAGAATGCACGCTGCTTGGTCCGTTGGTGGTGGGTAGTTCTGTCACAGGGGTCGTCGAAAGGGGACCAAGGCACAGCATGTAAAGTTCTCATATTTCCTTTATTTATGATAACACTTAAACAAAATAACAAAAACGACAGCCATCAGTTCCGTCAGGTGCATAGACAAAACGGAAAACAACTACCCACAAAACCGAAAGGAAAAACAGGCTGCCTAAGTATGGCTTCCAATCAGAGACAACGAAAGACACCTGCCTCTGATTGGAAACCATACCCGGCCAAAACATAGAAAACAAAACATAGAAATAGAAATCTAGAAAACCCCCACATATAAACAGAAAACCCAAAACCACCCAAAACAACCACCTGTCACGCCCTGACCACTCTACTATGGCAAATGACCTCTTACAAGGGTCAGGACGTGACACTCAGATCCACAATGTCCCTTCCACCAGGTGGAGGATGGAATATGTTGGCACGACTGCCATATTGCATCTCCGTCCCAAAGCCCTTGCTTGGAAGTGTACTTCGCCAGACTGCCAAGAACGTTGCCCTCATCCAGGCCATGGTGGTGAGACACAGTAGTGATGACACCATAGGCCTTGTTGATCTCTACACCAGACAGGATGCTCTTGCCAGCATACTTGGGGTCCAACATGTATCCTGCGATGTGTATGGGCTTCAGGCAGAAGTCTTCATGCTTTTTGATGTATTTCAGAACTGCAGGTTCCTCTGCTTGGAGCAACAGTGAAGTGGGCAGGGCATTACGGATTTCTTCTTACATCTTACATTCTTACATCTGCAAGCAGTGTCTGAACATCAGACAGGATGGCATTGTCTCCCGTGCAATGGCTACTGCTATACGTTTCAGGAGTTTCAGGCTGCTTACCACTCTCTCCCAAAATACATCATCCAGGAGGATCCTCTTGATGGGGCTGTCCATATCGGCAGACTGCGATATGGCCATTTCTTGGAGAGATTCCAAGATGATGACAACACCACCCCAACGGGTGCTGCTGGGCAGCTTCAATGTGGTACTGTTATTCTTCTCACTTTGCTTGGTGAAGTAGATTGCTGCTATAACTTGATGACCCGTCACATACCTAACAATTTCCTTGGCTCTCTTGTAGAGTGTATCCATTGTTTTCTGTGTCATGATGTCCTTGAGGAGCAGATTCAATGCATGAGCAGCAAAGCCAATGGGTATTATGTGAGGGTAGGAGTCCTCCACTTTAGACCAAGCAGCCTTCATGTTCGCAGCATTGTCTGTCACCAGTGCAAATACCTTCTGTGGTCCAAAGACATTGATGACTGCCTTCAGCTCATCTGCAATGTAGAGACTGGTGTGTCTGTTGTCCCTTGTGTCTGTGCTCTTGTAGAATACTGGTTGAGGGGTGGAGATAATGATAATTATTCCTTGCCCACGAACATTCGACCACCCATCAGAGATGATTGCAATACAGTCTGCTTTCTCTATGATTTGCTTGACCTTCACTTGAACTCTGTTGAACTCTGCATCCAGCAAATTAGTAGATAAAGCATGTCTGGTTGGAGGGGTGTATGCTGGGCGAAGAACATTCAGAAATCTTTTCCAATACACATTGCCTGTGAGCATCACAGCATCACATTTCCGGAAAGTTTCCGACCCTTTGCAACCCTAATATAATTTAGGGGGAACATTTATTTTTATTGCCTAATTTTGGCAAAATAATTGATATTTATCAGGGGTTGCTGCAGCACCTTCAGCGCCATCATGGGCACTTAGCACCTGTATGACCTATTCTAACAGTCATGTTATTGGCACTCAGCACCTGTATGACCTGCTCTAACAGTCATGTTATGGGCACTCAGCACCTGTATGACCTGCTCTAACAGTCATGTTATGGGCACTCAGCACCTGTATGACCTGCTCTAACAGTCATGTTATGGGCACTCAGCACCTGTATGACCTGCTCTAACAGTCATGTTATGGGCACTCAGCACCTGTATGACCTGCTCTAACAGTCATGTTATGGGCACTCAGCACCTGTATGACCTGCTCTAACAGTCATGTTATGGGCACTCAGCACCTGTATGACCTGCTCTAACAGTCATGCTATGGGCACTCAGCACCTGTATGACCTGCTCTAACAGTCATGCTATGGGCACTTAGCACCTGTATGACCTGCTCTAACAGTCATGTTATGGGCACTCAGCACCTAAATGCCCTGGTGTAGCCTAACAGTCCTGTCATGATGGAGACTGTGCCACTGAGGGAGAGACACCTGCATTGAGGAGAAGTTTCCTGGAATTACTTGAAGAGAATATCACTTCCTTTCAATGATACTATCGCCAGTCACAATTTCCAAACTACATATATACAGTATAAAATGTTGATTGGTCATATTATTACTCTGCTCTGTTGCAACTGTAGTCACACAGAGTGGTCCTTGGTAGTCTTAAACAAATCTACTTTGAAACAAATGTATTCACCTCATACACATGGTTATGGGCTTAAAAAAATAAGACAACTGTATCATGTCAGATATAGAGTTTTGCAAGTAAAAAGAAAGTGTCTTTATTGATGATGAAATTATGAAAAATATTAATAACCTTCCACCCATGAGGCCAAAGAGGGACTGCAGGAAAGGGCTACGAGTCAATGTAATTTCATTTTAATAACTAGAGTCATGAACCATATAATTTTATAGGATCTCTGGTCATGACTTGGTCCCCTACTGAGATATGAGGTACACAAAAGTATGTGGACACCCCTTCATATTAGTGGAATCAGCTATTTCAGCCACACCTGTTGCTGACAGGTGTATAAAATCGAGCACACAGCCATGCAACATCTAGGAACAACGACGGTTCAGCCGCAAAGTGGTAGGTCACACAAGCTCACAGAACGGGACCGCCGAGTGATGAATGGTGTAGAGTGTAAAAATCATCTGCCCTCTGTTGCAACACTCCCTACCGAGTTCCAAACTGACTCTGGAAGCAAGGTCAACCCAAGAGCTGTTGGTTGGGAACTTCATGAAATGGGTTTCCATGGCCAAGCAGCCGCACACAACCCTAAGATTACCATGTGCAATGCCAAGCGTCGGTTGGAGTGGAGTAAAGCTCGCAGCCATTGGACTCTGGAACAGTGGAAACGCATTCTCTGGAGTGATGAATCACTCTTCACCATCTGGCAGTCCTACGGACGAATCTGGGTTTGGCGGATGCCAGGAGAATGCTACTGGAGCAGTTTTTCATGGTTCGGGCTTGGCCCCTTAGTTCCAGTGAAGGGAAATCAACGCTACGGCATAAAATTATATTCTACATGATTTTGTGACTCCAACTTTGTGACAACAGTTTGGGTGAGACGCTTTCCTATTTCAGCATGACAATGCCCCCGTTCACAAAGAGAGTTCCATACAGAAATGGTTTATCGAGATCAGTGTGGAAGAACATGACTGGCCTGCATAGAGCCTTGACCTCAACCCCATCGAACACCTTTGGGATGAATTGGAACACCGACTGCGAGTCAGGTCTAATTGCCCAGTATTAGTGCCCGACCTCACTAATGCTCTTGTGGCTGAATGGAAGCAAGTCCCCGCAGCAATGTTCCAACATCTAACGGAAAGCCTTCCCAGAAGAGTGGAGGCTGTTATAACAGCAAACGGGGGACCAACTATATATTAATGCCCATGATTTTGGAATAAGATGTTCGACGAGCAGGTGTCCATATACTTTTGGTCATCAAATCAAATCAAATCAAATTTATTTATATAGCCCTTCGTATATCAGCTGAAATCTCAAAGTGCTGTACAGAAACCCAGCCTAAAACCCCAAACAGCAAGCAATGCATGTGAAAGAGGCACGGTGGCTAGGAAAAACTCCCTAGGAAAAACTCCCTAGAAAGGCCAAAAACCTAGGAAGAAACCTAGAGAGGAACCAGGCTATGAGGGGTGGCCAGTCCTCTTCTGGCTGTGCCGGGTGGATATTATAACAGAACATGGTCAAGATGTTAAAATGTTCATAAATGACCAGCATGGTCAAATAATAATAATCATTGTAGTTGTCGAGGGTGCAACAAGCACGTCCGGTGAACAGGTCAGGGTTCCGTAGCCGCAGGCAGAACAGTTGAAACTGGAGCAGCAGCATGGCCAGGTGGACTGGGGACAGCAAGGAGTCATCATGCCAGGTAGTCCCGAGGCATGGTCCTAGGGCTCAGGTCCTCCGAGAGAAAGAAAGAAAGAAAGAGAGAAAGAGAGAATTAGAGAGAGCATATTTAAATTCACACAGGACACCGGATAAGACAAGAGAATACTCCAGATGAAACAGACTGACCCTAGCCCCCCGGCACATAAACTACTGCAGCATAAATACTGGAGGCTGAGACAGGAGGGATCAGAAGACACTGTGGCCCCATCCGATGATACCCCCGGACAGGGCCAAACAGGCAGGATATAACCCCACCCACTTTGCCAAAGCACAGCCCCCACACCACTAGAGGTGTGGGGGCTGTGCTTTGGCATGTAGTGTATGACCCTTCTGTTGTGCATTGGAGTGAAAGTCAACAAAACTGCAAAGTGAAATTGACTGCTTCGAGAGACGTCTGTGAAATCTTTTGACACAACATGACACAAACAGTGATTTATAGCTTATTAGGGTGGCGCCTTCCTTTCGCGATTTCTCAAACAATGATCTTTTGGTCTGACAGAATAGGGCCTTCCCTCCCCTTTCAAATATTATATTCATGTGTTTTAAAATGATAACCCTTAACAGCTGATTTTAGCTGGTGGAATCTCCCCTTTTGTCGCCTGCCTAAAACCTTCATGTGATTTGAATGTCTCCAATCGTTGGCATGAAGTACTAAAGGTACATACCTTTACCGTTGCGCTTCCAAATCACAGTGGATTCTGCAGGCTCAAAGAAAAGTTACTCAAATAAACTTGTAAAGCTCAAAGAAAAGTTGTGCAGTGAAATAATTGGGTACTGTCTACTAGTACTTCGACTCTACCTGAAAAGACTTACATTAGTATAGAAATAGAGAAAAAAAAACGTCAGGTAACCTTTTAAAAAAAAGGTGTCCATGCGAAACATCAACAGTAAAAAAGGTATCCATTCAATTGACTGGTGTTTGTTTCTCAGCAGTACACAGCACGGGGGATGTCTGTACACAGGCATGCTGATAACTGCTTTATCATTGCTGTGCAGAACACCACTGACTTCCCTGTTGGGCCGGAGGGAGGATGTGGAACTGTTTTTTATTTATTCATCTCTATTCTATTCAATGCCAGCCTACAGCTTGCAACTGTTCAACGAGTGAGAACTGCAGGCAGCCCCAAGCTGCTGTGAGACTTCCTATCCAGCTGGTTCATCTGCTGCTGTCTCTCACTCCAAGTCCTCTTTCCATTGTGCACAGAACAATTAGTGCAGAGGAAAAAATGCATGCGATTGCTCGACTCCACCTCCATTCTTCCTCCAGAAGGAACAAAACATTCATGCTCAAATAAAAATGGCCCATCGGAAGCCATTAAGTATTCACACACCACACGCACAGTTTCTAGACTCCAGTCTAAAAGATGTGTCAGGCATAATTAAGTATATAACTAGCACCTTAATTAAGATTTACCAAATGTCGTGTTGAGGACGGAAACGTTCGGCGCACTGGTTCTAGGGAGAGAGAGACACCTAGTAAAGGTCATTTGGGGAGCACAGACCATTATCATACGACGTGTGAATGAATACGTGAACAACACAGCATAGCCCATAAACACAACACAATACACAGCATGGCCCATAAACACAACACAATACACAGCATGGCCCATAAACACAACACAATACACAGCATGACCCATAAACACAACACAATACACAGCATGGCCCATAAACACAACACAATACACAGCATGGCCCATAAACACAACACAATACACAGCATAGCCCATAAACACAACACAATACACAGCATGGCCCATAAACACAACACAATACACAGCATAGCCCATAAACACAACACAATACACAGTGACACGACAACAGCATAGCCCATAAACACAACACAATACACAGCATAGCCCATAAACACAACACAATACACAGCATAGCCCATAAACACAACACAATACACAGCATGGCCCATAAACACAACACAATACACAGCATGGCCCATAAACACAACACAATACACAGCATGGCCCATAAACACAACACAATACACAGCATAGCCCATAAACACAACACAATACACAGTGACACGACAACAGCATGGCCCATAAACACAAGACAATACACAGCATAGCCCATAAACACAACACAATACACAGCATGGCCCATAAACACAACACAATACACAGCATGGCCCATAAACACAACACAATACACAGCATGGCCCATAAACACAACACAATACACAGCATGGCCCATAAACACAACACAATACACAGCATGGCCCATAAACACAACACAATACACAGCATGGCCCATAAACACAACACAATACACAGCATAGCCCATAAACACAACACAATACACAGCATGGCCCATAAACACAACACAATACACAGCATGGCCCATAAACACAACACAATACACAGCATGGCCCATAAACACAACACAATACACAGCATGGCCCATAAACACAACACAATACACAGCATAGCTCATACACACAACACAATACACAGCATGGCCCATAAACACAACACAATACACAGCATGGCCCATAAACACAACACAATACACAGCATGGCCCATAACCACAACACAATACACAGCATGGCCCATAAACACAACACAATACACAGCATAGCCCATAAACACAACACAATACACAGTGACATGAGAACAGCATGGCCCATAAACACAACACAATACACAGCTTGGCCCATAAACACAACACAATACACAGCATGGCCCATAAACACAACACAATACACAGCATAGCCCATAAACACAACACAATACACAGTGACATGAGAACAGCATGGCCCATAAACACAACACAATACACAGCTTGGCCCATAAACACAACACAATACACAGCACGCTCTGATTTCTCCTGCCTCCTTTCTAAAGACTGGATTGTTCCCTAAAGCCAGTCTGCTATGTTCTGAGGTGTTAGTTCCCTCACGTTCCATGTCTCCCTCGGGAGCGAAGGAACTGGACTGACTGAAAGTGAGTATTAGTTCCCTCACATTCCCTGTCTCCCTCGGGAGCGAAGGAACTGGACTGACTGAAAGTGAGTATTAGTTCCCTAACATTCCCCGTCTCCCTCGGGAGCGAAGGAACTGGACTGACTGAAAGTGAGTATTAGTTCCCTAACATTCCCCGTCTCCCTCGGGAGCGAAGGAACTGGACTGACTGAAAGTGAGTATTAGTTCCCTAACATTCCCCGTCTCCCTCGGGAGTGAAGGAACTGGACTGACTGAAAGCGAAGACTCTCCTTTTTTTATTTCCACTTTAAACAGAATCCCAGCTTGTGGATGAGGGGTACAAAATGATGCAATTGATCCCCTTATTAACATTTATATGGCATTAAGAGGTGATTAATTAGCTTTTAATTCAGACCTCATACGGGTGCAATTAGAGATAAAGTAAAGCCGGGTGGGAAAAACACAATTTTGATCCAAGTGTTTAATGAACTACCTCGCCTCTCCTTTCTTAGAACAGATCATTTAGAAAAGTTTGAAAAGGCTGTTTTAAAGCTCAACCACTTGGGACATAAAAAGCTGTATTTATAGTTGTTGTCCTGAAGTCTGCATAGAAACGGTGCTGAACAACATCACTAACCACTGAACTGTGAACTGAGTTAGGGACCTAACCTAGTGAGAACACTGGATGCTGTGGAAGAAGCTTAGTGCAGCTCAACAAGGAATAAAACAAATTCATAATCTGAAGATGAAAGTCAACACCAACCAGAGGTGAATAGGCCCTATTCCCTGTTTCAGGTCATCAATCATCCCTGTCTGGTTTGACAACCACATGGTTACTGTTTAGGCTGCAGTAGCCTATAATGTCAAATAGTAAGTGATACAATTGAAATATTTCAAATATTTATTGGTAACATAGGTTAATAATGTATTATAACCATGGTAATCCAGTTTATTGACAACCTACCGAAAGACCTACCGACATCAGCATCAACATACAACAAAATATAATCCTCACCAGTGGCGCAAAAGACAGCGTCACGAGTTTGTGTAGAGTTCAGGCACTCAAAAGTAGAAGTATGAACAAACCTGTGAGTGAACGCACACGCACAGAGTATGCAGAGTATGTTATGGACGCATTCAATCTTTGATGCATAATTTTCTTCAAGGCTGCATGGATACACTTTATCATGAAACTTGTTGAGGTTTTACTAATTTACCCGAGAGCAATGAATCAATCCACAGCGCATCATCCCAGTTGGTAATCCCCCTTCCGAATGGGAGCGTCGACAACTCATGCTGTAGACTCTGTGTCATGTACTGTACCTCATATTGGTAAATAAACCGTACGGGACGAAGAGACCGGGGCTATATTTCTCAATTTGGAAAGTGTAGCTTCAGTCGGTTTGTTTGGGGATTTATTCAAGCCGAGAAGTGTTTTTATGGGAAAGTATTCGTATACTACTTTTTCTGAGGTTTGAAGGGGAAATATATCGAAATATCTGTCAATGGGTTTCAGTTCGGAAAAGAGGATGCTTCGCTATACATGAACTACAAACATTGGGACCACTCTAAAGTCTTGTGAAACGCAGTATGGACACCTTTGGAAACACCACAACATTTAGATGCCTGCTGTTATCTTTCAGCACAACGAAATCTTTCAATTTTCGAATTGGACGTGCGTAATGGACATTTCGCGTATAACTTTGTAGGGATCTGGAGGCTAATTTGTTAGATTACCATTCACTGCTCATATGAGGGCGAAAAGATGAAGTTATCCTTGTGGCAAAAATTCAAAACCATGGTAAGTAGACTATGTACAGTTGTGAATGCATTTTCCCTTTTAAGCTATATTGTGCAGCCGTGCGGTCTCCGTTGCCATTGCGCGCTGGTAATTCAAAATACACTGATTCCGAGTGCCTAAAATAAGATCTGGTCAGCTACTTGAATTTACACGATAGAGCTTTTCAAGAAGTTAAATAGGAAGCATGAATTTGCATGAAGTTGGGACAGTTTTGTAAAACAACACCAGTTAGCAGTCAGGGCTATACAGATGTATTCCATTTCTGTCTCAAAGAGCAAACAACGCAAAACACGTTAAGTTAAATAGGTGCGTTCAAATCAGTCATATGGAGGTGCAGTCAATTTACCATAAAAACATCTCTCAACAAAATGTGGTTCGTGTAGGTCGGGTGGGCAAGGTGTAGCCTTTGGCACGAGAGTTTGTGGTCGGTTGCGCAGGTTGGGCGTGTGGGGGAACTTGCCCAAGGATTGTTGAATTTACCCGGCTCGCCCAAGGACGAAGTATTGTCTAAATTGGACAATTTCGTTAAATGTGTCTTGGGGAGATACAATAGCAAATCCGATAAGGTATCAGCAGAATTAGGTTTATAGGGTTAGAGGTTGGCAGTTCAACACCAATTACGGTTCACAGCCATTTCTCTACCCGCCTGCCCGTTCATTCAAGCCAGTGTTGCTCTCTTCATTCATAATTTACACCACTTCAGATCTGATCTAAATTTGGTCTGGCTGGCGTTAAAGAGGTCTTTGTGCACAAACTGCTGCCATGTGCTGGGTCCATGAGCAATGTTGACTGTGACCTTCAGGGGCCAATGACCACAGTCTGTAAGGAGGGGATTGCTGTAGTGCCTTCACGTCATTAGAGGATTGATGATGAATGGTGATTTGTTCGGTCTCCATTAGTCCATTTGTTTGTACTTCATTAATGTTTCATACCAGGTCTTAGTGTAGTGGAGGAGCATTTTGTAACCGAGTTACATCACTGATGTAGAGCGCTAGTCAAGGGCAATTCCATGGTAACAGGTCAAATGTATGTCAAACAAAACCAATGATTGCAAAGTTAAACAAACCATACAACTATATGTACAGCACAATGACTACTTTTAAAATTTCCACAGAACATTTTACAAAAACACATTTACATGAAGAACAGTGCAAATGCAAAGTTTGGTAACAGAATGGCGTTTTGTGCTGTTCTTACCATCATTCTTTACCAAACTTTGCATCTGCTTTGTTCTTCAAGTAAATGTGTTTTGTAAAATTTTCATTGGAAATTACTAAAAGTATTCCTTGAGCATATTGCTTGTTTAACAAGCGTATTGCTTGTTTAACTTTGCAATTATTGTTTTTTGTTTGACATACATTTTAAAGTAAAAAATCTGAGTCTCAGCATCACTCTGTTAACATGGAATTATCCCCTCAAATCATCGAGAGTGAAGAGCAGACATCCAATTACTCTCATTAAATATTTTCCAGAGAGCGTGGCATGTTCTCCCCCCCCACCACCTCTCTTTCTTGTCTGGTCTTCTTTAATCTCATATATATTTCTCTCCCACACATCCTCCGTTCCATGTTCTTTGGTGACTGAAGTGTGTGAAAGCATTAATGGCATCTCAGTGCGTTCATAACTGTAATACAACTAATAATAGCAATATGCCATTTTAGCAGATGCTTTTATCCAAAGCGATTTACCATCTTGACTTCATACCATTGGACCATTGTAATAAAATAACTAGTATAATTACCTCTTGATAGTATAGTGCAGCAGGTAGCCAAGCGGTAGGGGTGTTGGGCCAGTAACCAAAAGGTTGCTGGTTCGAATACCTGAGCCGACAAGGTGAAACAATCTGTTGATGTGTACTTGAGCAAGGCACTTAACCCTAATTTTCTCCAGGGGTGCCATACTACTATGGCTGACCCTATAAAACAGCACATTTCACTGCACCTATCTGGTGTATGTGACAATAAAACATTTGTTTATATAGTAGTGAAATTAGGAGGTGTCTATATTGAAAGCGTTGGATATATTTCTAATGCATGAGGGAACATCTTAGGATGAGCCCCATTCAGAACTCATTGGGAAAAGTGTAAAATATTTCTTTGTTAATTAGTGTGGGAACAGAGTGTTAATGATTTAGAGGGCACATATCAGGCCAAGACGCCTGCCTCTTACTACTAACAGAACATGTGGAGAGAAATAGAGATAGTCTCCCAGATCCTCATTTGGAGACTTGAATGAATTTAATGACAAAACCTTTCTTCCAAATTTCTCTGGAACTATCATGGCATGTTAAGGTCTGCTGGAGAGCTGTTTTCAGTGTGACAGAAAGACACTGTCCAGCTGAGATGTGCTTCCTTTCTGTTTGTAGGACAAGACAGCTGCGCCACCAGGCAGTAGCAAAGTGACATCAATTGTTTTATAGTGATATTGTCAGATTAAAGAGATATTGCATGAGATGAGAGGGATTGTGAATTTGAGGGGAGAAGAGGCAGATCATCACCCCTGCTCTCTTCCACCCATACACACATGCACACACATGCACTTGCACACCATGGGGGTCTTCACATTGTCTCATGAGATGTGAAATGTTACGGCTCAGTAACAGCAGAAACCTTTTCACCGTGGTCTGTTACCCTGACCCGAGGCTCCTCCCTATACTGGCTGTAGAATAGATAACCCGTCTTATACAAGCACTCTGCTGTGGAGAACAAATTCACCAAATGTCATCTTGATTTTAATTCACAGTACAGGCATACATATAATAGTAGGCCTACACTTTGCATGTGAATGTATGTTGAATATAATTCATATTTACTTGAGTCTGTGATGCATGGAAAAATTTCGATATGACTTGGTCAGATGCAAGACCTGGAAATAATTGCATTGGAACTAGCTGAAAGTGATGAAATGAGAAACAGATATGGAGATAAATAATACATTCATCACCCCAGAAGTGGGCCTATGTAGAATTTTTGCTTAATATACCTAACGTCAGGATAAATTAGCCAAGCTCTCTGTCTCAATACAGTGATGGTTCCCATAAAAAATCGTATGACCATCAGGCTAAAATAATAGTAATCTTTACACACACCTGAATTAAACAACCTCTGAAAATGGAGACAAAATTGCTAATCCCATTGGGTCTTAATCCAGGATTTCATTGCCATGACATTCACACAATTTCTCAGTCACGGATTTAACGCTTTCTCCCCTTCTCTCTGTTCATCTCCCTTCATCTCTTTTCTGGTTTTAGTCTCGCTTTCTCTGTTTCTATCTCTCCTTTTTCGAATCCCCTCATCCTTTTGAATCCCCTGCCATCCCTTCCAATTCTTCCTATCTCTGTATCCATATCTCTCAGTAATCTATGGATCAGGACAATTTATCAATCACAGGGGGGAAATGACAAGAGAATCATAAGCAGCCATAGTTGCCATATGTTGCAGCAATTCTATAAAACCAATAGTGGTTAATGGTGACTCTAGAATGCCTGCTGTGTGTTGATAGATTCATCCATTTCTTAAAGTCACTTCCTGGGAGATAAGTGTTCATAATATGTTGACGGATAGCCAAATGTGAAAAACAGCAGGAAATGTTTTAATTTTCTACAGTTGAACATCCCATCACTTTTATGAAAACTCCTCCAACTCGTGATTTGACAATCACTGCCTGTCACTGCGGAGGCATCAGGCATCAGGCATCTTGCAATATTGGATTGGTCGCTAAAGGCACTCAACGTGAGTTCCAATAGTTTCAAAGCCATATATCGAACAAACACAAACCTACTTCAAAAGACATTCTGTGAGGCTCCCTCTGCTGCTGTCTGAACGTCTCGCGGTGACGTACAAGGAAAGACTAGGTTTCAGTCTGTCTGTCTCCTGCTCTCCCAGTGTTAATATAATGTACAGTTAAATCAGTGCATGATAACCAGAGCTGGGGTGCTAAACACACAGTTATCCTGATTGTTACTGTAGTCAGATCTTATCCTGAGTGTTAGTTACTATAGTCAGATCTTATCTTGAGTGTTAGTTACTATAGTCAGATCTTATCCTGAGTGTTAGTTACTATAGTCAGATCTTATCCTGAGTGTTAGTTACTGTAGTCAGATCTAATCCTGAGTGTTACTGTAGTTAGATCTTATCCTGATTGTTACTGTAGTCAGATCTTATCCTGAGTGTTAGTTACTATAGTCAGATATTATCCTGATTGTTACTGTAGTCAGATATTATCCTGAGTGTTAGTTACTATAGTCAGATCTTATCCTGAGTGTTAGTTACTGTAGTCAGATCTTATCCTGAGTGTTAGTTACTATAGTCAGATCTTATCCTGAGTGTTAGTTACTGTAGTCAGATCTTAACCTGAGTGTTAGTTACTATAGTCAGATATTATCCTGAGTGTTAGTTACTATAGTCAGATCTTATCCTGATTGTTACTGTAGTCAGATCTTATCCTGAGTGTTAGTTACTATAGTCAGATCTTATCCTGAGTGTTAGTTACTATAGTCAGATCTTATCCTGAGTGTTAGTTACTATAGTCAGATATTATCCTGATTGTTACTGTAGTCAGATCTTATCCTGAGTGTTAGTTACTGTAGTCAGATCTTATCCTGAGTGTTAGTTACTATAGTCAGATCTTATCCTGATTGTTACTGTAGTCAGATCTTATCCTGAGTGTTAGTTACTATAGTCAGATCTTATCCTGATTGTTACTGTAGTTAGATCTTATCCTGAATGTTACTGTAGTCAGATCTAATCCTGAGGTTGGTTACTGTCCCAACGCTCTTAACCACTAGGCTACCTGCTGCCCTATTATCCTAATTGTTACTGTAGTCAGATGAATTATTGGAGCTTCCACTGTTAGAGGAGTCTGAAGAGGATAAAATATCTAAACACACTGGCAATCGCAGCCCACTCCTACTCTCACATCCTCTAGTCTACACAATGGTAAAAATAGACCTACTTCAGAGTTATAACTGATTCGATTCCAACTTCCGTGATACACTGAGACAGATTACTACACAGAATAATTTCTTATATAAAAATAACATAAATAATCACATATCATGGTGGGCTGGAGAGCCTTTCTTTTGTAGACCCAGCTGGCATAAGATGGAACACCCCATGGCCCCCTCTTCTACCTGGGGCCGTTGTGACTGAGATACAGCCCACATCAGTATACAGTTTATCGTCTCAATTCTCTATGGAAGGAACTCAGGTGGCCTAGATTTCTCTGTACTCATCCCAATTTCCCCAGGCAGTGAGCAGCATATGTACAATAGCAGGGAGAGAATGTGTTTGAATGGTCAAGTGTCAAGTTCCAAACAATAGAGTGGACTGGTTTGATTAAGTAGACTGGTTCTACTGTATGTGAATCTTTGAGGCAAGTTCTGGATAAGGACAAGGTTCTGAAGGTGTAGCAGAGGAAAGTGGTCCGAGGGATATTTACCGAGGGATGATGATAGCAATATAGTGGACATATACTAGAAAGAGACAGATAGATAGCTACAGACAGATTGACGAAGTGAAAAACTAGACAGATATTGTCCCAGACAGACAGACAAATTGTCCTCTCATCTCTTGTGTTCCGTCTCCCCCATATCCTCTTACGGACACAGAAGCAGAGATTATTTTCCCCAAACTCTCCGATCTGTCTGGCGGTTTGTGCCCAGAGGTTGAGATTACAGCATTGTCACTGCACCATCTGCACCTCCCACTACTGCAGTCACAATCAACACATGAAGCTTTCTCAGCCCTCCAAGTCTTCTAGCAGCACTGATGGGACAAACTTTCTGTGGTGGCTCAATAGCTGCAGCCCGGCTGTTGAATAGGTAGCTCCCCCACGGAATGTCAAGAGATTAGAATGCTATGTAGGACCTATCCCGCAGAGTATAACAACAGCCTGTAATCTCCAAAATCCTATTCTCCACCCCCCCTAGTGCTCTCAACATTTCAAGACTTGGTTTATGGACCATGTTCAGGCTTTACTCTCTATCTTCAAAGTCATGTAATAGAATTTTAATAGACTTAGGAAAGTTGATCAAATCCCCAAACTCTGTATTCCCGCATTTTCTTGCAGCCCTCCCAATTATAGACCATTGATCCACAACCCCAAATTCTGAATGTTCATGTACTTGCATGATTGAAACTGTTTAGATACATGGTCAATCTTTGCTGTCTATATTCTTATCTAATATATTATTCACAGTTTCATTAGCCTATACAGCACACACACAGCTACCGGATCAATAATTCATATCTACAGGCCTCAAGTGTATGAGATATTTATTGCCCACCCATGTGTGTTGAATCAATATCTCTTCTGCCAAGTCAAACATAATGTACTGGTCTTTATTTAATAATGTTGGCGTGTAAGGGTTAAACATTCTTCTTTGTGCACAGAAGAATTCCCTGGAAACCAACACATAAAGATACAGTAGCTGTATTTTCAGAACAGGACAACCACCAATATGTCCAAAGTGAGTGAAGGGTCTATGATGTAGCAGCCTACGATAGTTCAGTGTGTTTGTCATTTTGTATATTTGTATTCCATTGTATTTAGTCAATTGTGTGCATGCAGGGCTCCCTTGTGAAAGAGACCTTGGACCTTGGACCTTGGACTCTCTGTTAAAATAAAGGTAAAATAATCCTGCTGTTTCCATGGAGGAATGCATCAGTGTGACACAGTTGAATCGTGGTATTCCAGACCTCCTTTCCCCTTTTTTCTGGGTAAAATCCACAATTACTAGTGCATTTTGTTGCACATGCACCTGACCTCTGACAAGGGGGGTTAATTTCTTCCTGGTACCTCCTATTATGTGCACAGGCTTTTTTATTGTCATTTTTATAATTACATATAGAATCCCTATGACTTTAATAGGATCACTATGGGCCTAATCATATAATTACATATAGAACCCCTATGACTTTAATAGTATCACTATGGGCCTAATCATATAATTACATATAGAATCCCTATGACTTTAATAGGATCACTATGAGTCTAATCATATAATTACATATAGAATCCCTATGACTTTAATAGGATCACTATGGGTCTAATCATATAATTACATATAGAATCCCTATGAATTTAATAGGATCACTATGGGTCTAATCATATATCTAATCATATAATTACATATAGAATCCCTATGACTTTAATAGGATCACTATGGATCTAATAGTAAAGGTTTGTCATTTAACTTTTAAAAGGGGTTACCTTGTCAGTTGCACAACTGAATTCTTTGAACAGAAATATGTCTCCTGCATAACCCAACCCCTCTGAATCAGAGAGCTGTGGGGGGCTGCCTTAATCTACATCCACGTCATCAGCGCCCGGGAAGCAGTTGTTGTTGGAGGTTAACTGACTTGCTTAATGTGGCATGAACACAACCAGTCATGTTTTCGTCTGACTGTCAAACAATTACTTCAACTAGCTCTCACAGTCTCACGTCAGAATTAGACATCCATGTTCCTCAAATGTCAAATTTCGAAACATCACATTTTGAAGTGCTTAATGGTTAAGTTTAGGCATTAACTCTTAATTTAAGGTTAGGCGTTAATACCGAATAGTTAAGGTAAGGGTTAAGATCTGGGATAGGCTTGAAACAAAAATCTCAAAAACAACTTTCTATTGTTGGATTCGATCTTGAAACCGAAACCAAGTTAACAGTGCTGACTGTTGCCCCTAGTGGACGATTTCAACGTCAATTCCCGACATCCTCAGACATGGATGGACATTGACTTGTATAAAGGATGACCTGGCTGCATATACAGTAGGCTACCTGCGCACATTACTCAGGGACGGCAGAAGACACGGGGTGTGGGAAAAAAATGTTTAGCCTCATTTAGATATTTTGCTGCTTATAATTTCAGATGTGTTAGTCAACTCGTTATGAGGGCACAAGGCAAGACCCAGATGCAGACACGGGAGGCAGATGGTTAGAGTCCAAGATGTTTATTAACAATCCAAAAGGGGTAGGCAAGAGAATGGTCGTGGACAGGCAAAAGGTCAAAACCAGTTCAGAGTCCAGGAGGTACAGAGTGGCAGGCAGGCTCGAGGTCAGGGCAGGCAGAATGGTCAGGCAGGCGGGTACGGAGTCCAGAAAACAAGCAAGGGTCAAAACCGGGAGGACTAGAAAAAGAGAATAGAAGCAGGACTACGGGAAAAACGCTGGATGACTTGAAAGGCATACAAGACGAACTGGCACAGAGAGACAGGAAACACAGGGATATATACACTGGGGAAATAAGAAACACCTGGAGGGGGTGGAGACAATCAGAAGACAGGTGAAACAGATCAGGGTGCAGAACACTAAATAAAGACTTGCTCTGTCATGCTGGTATAAAGGATTTTGGAGACAGGCGCAAGAATACACAGTAGGGTTTTTTAATACACCCAAAACAAACACGTATACAAAAACACTGGGCTGTACACAAACAAAAGAGCGAGGGTAAACCTCGTTGACCGACACGGGACGATACCCGTAATACACGCAGCATAACAGCTGCACCAACGCAAAGGTACTCACACCACCAACGGACATGGGAACAATCATCGACAGCACCATGGTGAACAAAGGGCACATATATACAAATACAATCAGTGGGAATAGGGGCCAGGTGTGTGCAATGAAAGTTCCAGAGGGATCCGTGACATGCTCACCAGAATGATGTCATAAACCGATGAAATTATCAATGCATCATTAACAATCTAGTTGACATCGGTGAAGTTTTCACTTTCATTTCTACTTCTAACAAATTAACATTTGTGCTCTCATTTTAATGAGAGGAACACTTAATTCTGCAAGAGTTAACCAATTACTACAGTGGGCTAAATCAGGGTCACACAGAGTGTTTCTTGGTAGTCTTAAACACATCTACTTTGAAGCCACATGGTTATGGCCTTAAAAAAAGAAGATACCTGTACCAATGTCAGATAAAGAGTTGAAATGTATTCAATTTTGAGTTTGCATCCCAATATTACACTTTATATACATCACAGAAGACTGAAATATAACAAAACTGTTTGACATAAAAACACCAGATTTTCAGCATTTAAAAAAATAAAAGTTTATTAATTGTGAAAAACGACACTAATCCCGTCAGCGGGACTGAGTTTGACAATAGCCAGATTCAAAACCACAAATCTAATAATTTCAATTTCTCAAACATAGGACTATTTTACACCATTTTATAGATACACTTCTCCTGAATCGAACCACGTTGTCCGATTTCAAAAAGGCTTTACAGCGAAAGCAAAACATTAGATTATGTTAGGAGAGTACATCGACAAAAACAACCACACAGCCATTTTCCAAGCAACTAGATGCATCACAAATACCCAAAACACAGCTAAATGAAGCACTAACCTTTGACGATCTTCATCAGATGACACTCCTAGGACATCATGTTACACAATACATGCATTTTTTGTTCGATAAAGTTCATATTTATATCTAAAAACAGAATTTTACATTGGCGCGTGAGGTTCAGAAAATATTTTCCCTCAAATACTGCAAGTGAATTAGCACAACAATTTACAAAAATACTCGTCATAAACGTTGATAAAATATTAAACTGCCAATCAAAGAATTATACATGAACATCTCCTTTATGCAAACGCTTTGAAAGATTTCAAAAAAGCTTCACGAGGAAAGCACTCTCTGCAATAATCTGAGTACTGAGCTCAGAAAAATACACTAGGCAATACAGATACCCGCCATTTTGGAGTCATCTAAAATCATAAATTGCATTAGAAATATTCACTTACCTTTGATAATCTTCATCAGAAGGCACTTCCAGGAATCCCAGGTCCACAATAAATGTTGTTTTGTTCGATAAACTCCATAATTTATGTCCAAATAGCTCCTTGTTGTTCATACGTTCAGTTAGCTACTCCAAATGTAGGAAGCGCGCGGAAAATGTCACGACGTAAAGTAAAAAAAGTTATATTTACGTTCGTTCAAACATGTCAAACGTTGTAAAGCATCAATCTTTAGGGCCTTTATAACGTGAAACTTCATTAATATTCCAACCGGACGATTCCATTGTCTTGAAAAACGTTTTGGAACACAGCTTCCTCTCGCGTGAATGCGTGCCAATGAACTGATGTCCTTCCCTGGGTCACCAACTTCCCCACCTTCTTGTTCGCTCTCTGTTCATCATAGAAGCCTCAAACAACCTTCTAAAGACTGTTGACATCTAGTGGAAGCCTTAGGAAGTGCAAAATGAATCCTTAGTCACTGTGTGTTCGATAGGCAATGACTTGAAAAGATTCCACGCATCAGATTTCCACTTCCTGGTAGGATGTTTCTCAGGTTTTTGCCTGCCATATGAGTTCTGTTATACTCACAGACATCATTCAAACAGGTTTAGAAACGGCAGAGTGTTTTCTATCCAAATCTACTAATAATATGCATATCCTAGCTTCTGAGTTTGAGTAGGAGGCAGTTTAATATGGGCACGTATTTAATCCGAAAGTGACAATACTGCCCCCTATGCGATTGGTGGCGTAAGAGGTTGTTAACATTCCACCCATGAAGCCACTAGTCATTTGACTGCAGGATAGGGCTACTATTATAACAGGTTACATGTGAGGCCTACAGTCAGTGTCCAGACTTCAGTTACTGTTCCAACTATTAGGCTACTCCACTCTAAAATAATTCCAGCATCCATATGGTGCCATTTGATAAGTGCAAAGAGACATCACATACAAAACACCAGAAAGTGTTATGAGTTACATTCAGTGATTGTCATTTATTAGGCCTTCACAAGACTTGTAACCTGAATTGATGTGTACACTGCTGTCCGTGCGCGTCTCGTTTTCTGCCACTCATCTCTGCCTTGGCAAAATTTCTGTAAAGTTATCATCGAACCACACCGGATTTTGGAGCATATTCCACAATTGTTCAGTCTAATCATTCATTTTTCATGCGACTGACATGCGGTAATGATAAATAATGTAACAGCCTACAGTTTTCATGAAATCTACACTGAGTGTACAAAACATTAACTTCCCTGGGCTAGCGTCCCACCCTAGTCAACAGCCAGTGGAATCCCGTGGCGCGAAATACAAATACCTCAAAAATGCTATAACTTCAATTTCTCAAACATATGACTATTTTACACCATTTTAAAGACAAGACTCTCATTAATCTAACCACATTGTCCGATTTCAAAAAGGCTTCACAGCGAAAGCAAAACATTAGATTATGTCAGGAGAGTACCCTGCCAAAAATAATCACACAGCCATTTTCAAAGCAAGCATATATGTCACATAAACCAAAACCACAGCTAAATGCAGCACTAACCTTTGATGATCTTCATCAGATGACACTCCTAGGACATTAAGTTATACAATACATGCATGTTTTGTTCAATCAAGTTCATATTTATATCAAAAACCAGCTTTTTACATTAGCATGTGATGTTCAGAACTAGCATACCCACCGCAAACTTCCGGTGAATTTACTAAATTACTCATGATAAACGTTCACAAAATACACAACAATTATTTTAAGAATTATAGATACAGAACTCCTTTATGCAATCGTAGTGTCAGATTTTAAAATAGCTTTTCGGCAAAAGCACATTTTGCAATATTCTGAGTACATAGCCCGGCCATCACGGCTAGCTATTTTGACACCCACCAAGTTTGGGACAACCTAAACTCAGAATTACTATAAGAAAAATTGGATTACCTTTGCTGTTCTTCGTCAGAATGCACTCCCAGGACTTCTACTTCAACAACAAATGCTGTTTTGGTTCCAAATAATCCATAGTTATATTCAAATAGCTCCGTTTTGTTCGTGCGTTCAGGTCACTATCCAAAGGGTGACGCGCGAGCGCATTTCGTGACAAAAAAATGGAAAATATTCCATTACCATACTTAGAAGCATGTCAAACGCTGTTTAAAATCAATTTTTATGCTATTTTTCTCGGAAAATAGCAATAATATTCTAACCGGGCGACGTTGTATTCATTCAAAGGCTGAAAGAAAAAAATGGAGAATTCTCATGAACGCGCATCTCCAGTGTCACTGTCCCCAGGCTGACCACTCACAAATTCTCCTGCTGTTCTTCACCCAGAGACAGCAGACACCCCATTACACTTTCTGGCGGCTTTAGAGAGCCAATGGGAGCCTTAGAAAGTGTCACATTATAGCAGAGATGCTGTATTTTCGATAGAGATGCAACAGAAGGACAACAAATTGTCAGACAGGGCACTTCCTGTATGGAATCTTCTCATGTTTTGGCCTGCCATATGAGTTCTGTTTTACTCACAGACACTATTCAAACAGTTTTAGACACTTTATAGTGTTTTCTATCCAAATCTACTAATTATGTGCATATTCTAGTTTCTGGGCAGGAGTAGTAACCAGATTAAATCGGGTACGTTTTTTATCCGGCCGTGCAAATACTGCCCCCTAGCCCCAACAGGTTTTAAGGAAACCTGCTCTTTACATGACATAGGCTGCAGTCCAAACACGTTAATTTTACCCCCTCAGCACTCACTCTAGCCACTTTCCCTCTGGGGAATCCACATCGAAACCGAAAGCAGTTTGATTGCCATCTTAAGTGGAGGTCCAATTCACAAAGTTGCCCCCTCGGCCCTCGATTTAGCTCGAGGGAGCAAGTGAAGAACTTTGATATGACCAACAATTCAATGCAAAGTGTAGTCACGTGTCAAACTCCGGTAGCAGCGAAGTATAAAAATGAATCAGCATGGCTGCGTTTTTGACATGTCAGACAAAATTATGACACTACCTTGCTAAAATAAATATATACAGTACCAGTCAAAAGTTTGGACATACCTACTCACTCAAGGGTTTTTCTTAATTTTTTCTATTTTCTACATTGTAAGACATCAAAACTATGAAATAACACATATGGAATCATGTAGTAAACAAAAAAGTGTTAAAAAAATCAAAATAGATTTTAGATTCTTCAAAGTTGCCACCCTTTACCTTGATGACAGCTTTGAACACTTATGGCATTCTCTCGACCAGCTTCACCTGGAATGCTTTTCTAACGGTCTTGAAGGAGTTCCCACACATGCTGAGCACTTGTTGGCTGCTTTTCCTTCACTCTGCGGTCCAACTCATCCCAAACCATCTCAATTGGGTTGAGGTCGTGTGATTGTGGAGGCCAGGTCATCTGATGCAGCACTCCATCACTCTCCTTCTTGGTTAAGTAGCCCTTTAGTAGTGGTTTCTTTGCAGCAATTCGACCATGAAAGCCTGATTCACGTAGTCTCCTCTGAACAGTTGATGTTGAGATGTGTCTGTTACTTGAACTCTGTGAAGCATTAATTTGGGTTGCAATTGCTGAGGCTGGTAACTAATGAACTTATGCTCTGCATCAAAGGTAACTCTGGGTCTTCCTTTTCTGTGGCGTTCCTCATGAGAGCCAGTTTCATCATAGCGCTTGATGTTTTTTGCGAGTGCACTTTAAGACATTTTCCGGATTGACTGACCTTCATGTCTTAAAGTCATGATGAACTGTCGTTTGTCTTTGCTTATTTTAGCTGTTCTTGCCATAATATGGACTTGGTCTTTTATCAAAGGTCTATCTTCTGTATACTACCCCTACCTTGTCACAACACAACTGATTGGCTCAAACGCATTAAGAAGGAAAGAAATTCCACAAGTTAACTTTTAACAAGGCAAACCTGCTAATTGAAATGCATTCCAGGTGACTACCTCATGAAGCTGGTTGAGAGAATGCCAAGAGTGTGCAAAACTGTCATCAAGGCAAAGGGTGGCTACTTTGAAGAATCTCAAATGTAAAATATATTTTGATGTATTTAACACTTTCTTGGTTACTACATGATTAAATATGTGTTATTTAATAGTTCTGATGTCCTCACTATTGTTCTACAATGCAGGAAATAGTAAAAATGAAGAAAAACCCTTGAATGAGTAGGTGTGTCCAAACTTTTGACTGGTACTGTAGCGTTGGCAAATGGGAATGACGCTCAAAATGGCTTAGTCTCATAGTGAGGAGCCTATAAAACATAGCTAGCTTCATAAACATACTTTTGGGGAATTCTGAAATGTAGTGGAATAAATGACCAAACTATAAAACTAGCAAGCCAGTTATGGTTAACTGTAGCTAGATACCTGACATGAGTGCTAGCAAGCTATGTTAGCTTGCTAGGTACATTAATAGTTTTAGGTTGGTTGTTTTTAAAAGCTCAACGTCAAGATTTCCAACAAGGACGTTGCCTCTCAGGTCACCATTCTCCCTCACTTGGGCAAGGGACATTTAAGGTACACCTGGATGTGACAATGGAAAACACAATTCAAGGGCTGAGGGCTGTCTACTTTGCGTTTGGACTGCAGCCACAAACAAACCAGGTGAATCCAGGTGAAAGCTATCATCCCTTATTGATGTCACTTGTTAAATCCAAGAGACAGGTTAAAGAAGGATTTTTAAGCCTTGCGACAATTGAGACAATGGATTGAATCCAGAGTAAGAACCATGGCGTTTTTTCACCCCTACATCCCCTAATTAGCATGCCACGCTGTGGAGTTGACTCAGCGTACACGCCTGGCTGTCGGAGTTCATCTCACGAATGCTGTGCAATCGAACAAACATCTGCAGAGCCCAGACATGTCAGGGGGCAGGCGACTCAAATGACATCAAAGAGACACGGCAGACCCCCTCAGCACAGTTAACAAGCAGCATACCTTAAGCTGTTTCTCCCCAGAATAGGCTACGTTACATATATCGGAAGTGACAGGTAGAGAAGCAAAATGGTGTTGGAACTTCGTAATTAAGCTCCAAGGAAGAACCCCCCCCCCCCCAAAAAAAAACAGGATAGAATGTTAATGCAGATAGTTTGCTGCCGTCAAGTTGAAAGATGAAGACTGCATTGCTACTGTATGAGTTATGCTGTTTTGTTGATAAGCCCTTATTTAGTCTCAGTCATTTTAGACATTTATATGGTGTTGTTGAGTTAGATTTGTTAAAGGTTCCCTTCAGAGGATAAGTTACGCACAATTACTCCTCTTTTATCTCTCTCTAGCTCTCTCTCTCGCTCTCATTTGGCCTGTTCGCTTATTATTATCCATGCAGATAAACATACATCTTTCTATTTTATGTGGGAATACCGTATTTTCTATGCAATAAAAGCCTTACTGTCGTAGACTATACTGTAGTAGACTATACTGTAGTAGGCTAATAACGTAGTAGGCTATACTGTAGTAGACTATACTGTAGTAGACTATGCTATACTGTAGTATATTATACTGTAGTAGACTAAACTGTAGTAGGCTATACTGTAGTAGACTATACTGTAGTAGAATATACTATACTTCAGTAGACTATACTGTAGTAGAATATACTATACTGTAGTATATTATACTGTATTAGGCTATACTGTAGTAGACTAAACTGTAGTAGAATATACTGTAGTAGACTATACTGTAACAGACTATACAATAGTGGACCATATTGCAGTAGACTATACTATACTTCAGTAGACTATACTGTAGCACAGTATACTATACTGTAGAAGGCTATACTGTAGTAGACTATACTGTAGTAGACTGTACTATAGTGGATTATACTATAGTATATTATACTATAGTAGGATATACTGTAGTTGACTAAACTGTAGTAGGCTATACTGTAGTAGAAAATACTGTAGTGGAATATATTGTAGTATACTATACTGGAATAGACTATACTGTAGTAGAAAATACTGTTGTATACTGTACTGTATTAGATAGACTACACTGTACTGTAGTAGCCTATACTGTAGTAGGTTCTACTGTAGTAGCCTATACTGTAGTAGGTTCTACTGTAGTAGACTATACTGTAGTAGGCTATACGGTAGTAGACTATATCATACTGTAGTAGATTATGATATAGTAGACTATACTTTAGTAGGCTATACTGTAGTAGCCTATACCATACTGTAGTAGATTATCCTATAGTAGAATATACTGCAGTAGTCTATACAATACTGTAGTAGATTATACTGTAGTAGGTATACTATAGTAGGCTATACTGTAGTAGACTATACTATACTTCAGTAGACTATAGTGTAGTAGGCTATACTGTAGTAGACTATACTGTAGTAGGCTACACTGTAGTAGACTATACTGTAGTAGACTATACTTTAGTAGACGATACGGTAGTAGACGATACGGTAGTAGGCTATACTGTAGTAGACTATACTGTAGCAGGCTATACTGTAGTAGGCTATACTGTAGTAGGCTATACTGTAGTAGGCTATGCTGTAGTAGACTATACTGTAGCAGGCTATACTGTAGTAGGCTATACTGTAGTAGACTATACTGTAGTATACTATACTTTAGTAGACTATGCTGTAGTATACTATACTGTAGTAGACTTTACTGTAGTAGACTATTCTGTAGTAGGCTATACGGTAGACTTACTGGACAGTTTTATCTAAATCTCTTAATTCAAAGACCCCATCATGGACACTCTAACTGACAGTTGTGGCTGCTTTGTATGATGTATTGTTGTTTCTACCTTCATGACCTTTGTGCTGTTGACTTTGCCCAATAATGTTTGTACCATGTTTTTGTGCTGCTATCATGTTGTGCTGCTACCATGTTGTTGTCATGTTGTGTTGCTACCATGCTGTGTTGTCATGTGTTGCTGCCTTGTTATGTTGTTGTCTTAGGTCTGTCTCTCTTTATGTAGTGTTGTGTCTCGCTTTTATGTGTGTTTTGTTCTATAATTAAATTAAATGTATTTTTTAAATCCCAGGCCCCCGTCCCCGCAGGATGCCTTTTGCCTTTTGGTAGGCCGTCATTGCAAATAAGAATTTGTTCTTAACTGACTTGCCTAGTTAAGTAAAGGTTAAATAAAATTTAAAAAATACTGTATTAGACTATACTTCAGTAGACTATACTGTTGTAGGCTATACTGTAGTATACTCTATTGTATAAGACTACACTATACTGTAGTAGATTATGATATAGTAGCCTATACTGTAGTAGACTATATTGTAATATACTATACTGTAGTATATTATAATATAGCAGGATATACTGCACTAGACAATACTGTATTCGGCTGTACTGTAGTAGGCTATAATGTAGTAGAATATACTGTAGTAGACTATACTGTAGTGGACTATACTATACTTCGGTAGACTATACTGTAGTTGGCTAAAATGTAGTTGACTATACCATGCTGTAGTAGATTATACTATCCTAGTCTATAGGGTATTAGACAATAGTGTAGTAGACTATATTATAGTAGATTGGACTGTAGTAGACTAAACTGTTGTAAATTATACTGTCGTATTCTATACTGCAGTAGACTTTGTTGTAGTATACTATACAGTAGTAGACTATGCTATAATTCAGTAGACTATATTGTAGTAGAATATACTGTGGTAGAAGATACCATACTTTAGTACATTTTCAATAGTAGGCTATATACCATACTGTCGTGAATTATACTGTAGTAGACTGTACTGTAGTAGACTATACTGTAGTAGTCTATAATACAGTTGATTATACTATAGTAGACAATACTGTAGTAGACTATACTATTCTGTAGTAGATTATACTGTATTAGACTATAATGCAGTAGACTGTTTTAGACTATAGTGTAGTATACTATACCATACCGTAGTAGATTATACTGTAGACTATACTGTAGTAGAATATAGTGTTGGAGACTTTACAGTAGTAGAATATACTATAATTCAGTAGACTGTACTGTAGCAGAATATACTATAGTAGACTGTACCATTCTGAAATAAATTATACTATTGAAGAAATATACTCTAGTAGACATTACTGTAGTAGACTATAGTGTTTTACATTATACTGTTGTAGACTATACTGTTGTAGACTATACTGTTGTAGGCTATACTGTAGTAGACTATACTGTATTAGGTTATATTATATTTCAGTAGACTATACTGTAATAGACTATAATGTAGTAGAAGGTACTATACTGTAGTAGACTATACTATACTGTAGTAGACTATACTATAATGGACTATACTGTAATAGACTATACTGTAATAGACTATACTGTAGTAGAACATTATGTAGTAGATTATATAATGTAGTAGGCTATACTGTATTACATTATACTATACAGTAGTAGACCACACTATAGTAGACTATATTGCACGAGAATATACTATAGTAGGCTATACTGTAGAAGACTATACTATGCTATAGTAGATTATACTGTAGTAGGCTATACTGTAGACGACTATACTATGCTATAGTAGATTATACTGTAGTAGGCTATACTGAATTAGCCTATACTAGACTATACTGTTCTGTAGTATATTATTCTTTAGTAGGCTATACTGTAGTAGACTAAACTGTAGTAGGCTATACTGTAGCAGAATAAACTGTATTCCAATGTACTGTAGTAGACTATACTGTAGTAGGCTATTCTATAGTATATTATAGTCTAGTAGACTATACTGTAGTAGACTAAACTATAATGTATTAAATTATTGTGTGGTAAAGTATAGTGTATTAGATTATACTGTAGTAAACTATACTATACTGTAGTAGACTATACTGTAATAGGCTATACTGTAGCAGACTACATTATAGTAGGCTATACTGTAGAAGAATACAGTGACTATGGTGTATTAGACTATGCTGTAGTAGACTGTACTTTAGTAGACTATAATATAGAGTATCTGTAGTTGGCTATACTGAAGTAGGCTACAGTGAGGGAAAAAAGTATTTGATTCCCTGCTGATTTTGTACGTTTGCCCACTGACAAAGAAATGATCAGTCTATAATTTTAATGGTAGGTTTATTTGAACAGTGAGAGACAGAATAACAACAACAAAAAATCCAGAAAAACGCCAAGTCATTAAGGTTTCGAGGCTGACGTTTTGCAACTCGAACCTTCAGCTCCCTCCACAAATTTTCTATGGGATTAAGGTCTGGAGACTGGCTAGGCCACTCCAGGACCTTAATGTGCTTCTTCTTGAGCCACTCCTTTGTTGCCTTGGCCGTGTGTTTTGGGTCATTGTCATGCTGGAATACCCATCCACGACCCATTTGCAATGCCCTGGCTGAGGGAAGGAGGTTCTCACCCAAGATTTGACGGTACATGGCCCCGTCCATTGTCCCTTTGATGTGGTGAAGTTGTCCTGTCCCCTTAGCATAAAAACACCCCAAAGCATAATGTTTCCACCTCCATGTAGTAGACAATACTGTAGTAGTCTATAATATAGTATATTATACTATTGTAGGCTGTAATGTAGTAGACTGTACTGTAATAGGCTATGCTGTAGTGTACTATGCTGTTGTAAATTATACTGTAGTAGGCTATACTATAGTATATTAGACTATTGTAAACTATAGTGTAGTAAACAATAGTATAGTAGACTACAGTTTAGTAGACTATAGTGTATTAGATTATACTGTAATATACTATACTGTAGTAGACTGTACTGTAATAGACTATACTGTAGTACCCGTATTGTAGTAGACTATACTGTAGTAGGCTATACTGAATTAGAATATACTGTAGTAGGCTATACTGTAGTACTTTATTCTGGAGTAGACGGAACTCTAGTAGGCTATGCTGTGTAGACTATACTGTACTAGACTACACTGTAGTAGGCTATACTATTGTATTTTAAACTATAGTTAGCTATACTGTAGTATACTTTACTCTTGTAGACTACGCTGTAGTATACTATACTACTCTTCAGTAGATTATACTGTAGTAGGCTATACTGTAGTAGAATATACTATACTGTAGTAGATTATACTGTAGTAGGCTAAACCGTAGTAGACTATACCATATTGTAGTAGATTATATAGTAGACAATACTGTAATAGACTATGCTATAGTGTAGTAGACTATACTGTCGTAGACTATATTATACTGTAGAAGACTTTGCTGTGGTAGACTATAGTGTATTAGATTATACTGTAGTAGACTACTTTAGTAACCTGTACTGCATTTGAATATACTGTATTAGACTCTACTGTAGTAGACTATACTATACTTCAGTAAACTATACTGCAGTAGGCTATAATGTAGTTGACCCTTTTCTATACTGTAATAGATTATAGTCTACTATAGTATAGTGTATTAGACTATTGTGTAGTAGACTATACCATGCAATAGTATATCATACTGTTGTAGACTATACTGTAGTATTCTATACTGTAGTAGACTGTACTGTAGTAGTATACTATGACTATACTATGATTCACTAGACTATACTGTAGTTGAATATACTGTAGTAGAATATACTGCCGTGGTTAATACTGTAATATACTATAGTAGACTAAACCATATATTATACTATAGTAGACAATACTGTAGTAGACTATACTGTAGTAGACTATAGCATAATATAGGAGACTATACGGTAGTAGACTATACTTCAGTAGACTATACTGCAGTAGGCTATACTGTAGTAGACTATACCATACTGTAATAGATAGTAGACTATAATACATAGACTATAGAGTAGTAGACTATACCATCTATAGTAGATTATACTATAGTAGACTATAGTGTATTACATTATAATGTAGCATACTTTACTGCTGCAGACTATACTGTGATTGAATATGATGTAGTATTCATTTCTGTAGTAGACTGTACTGTAATAGACTATACAGTAGTGGGTTATACTATAATTCAGTAGACTATACTGTAGTAGAATATATTGTAGTACACTATACTGTAGTAGGCTGTTCTGTAGTAGACAATACTGTAGTAGACTCTACTTTACTGCAGTAGACTATACTATATTATAGTAGACAATATGGTAGTAGACCATATATACTGTAGTATACTATACTGTAGTAGACTATACTGTAGTTGACTAGTGTAGTAGAATATAGTGTATTAGATTATAATGTAGTAGACTATACTGTAGTAGACTAAACGATACTGTAGTAGATTATCTGTGGTAGGCTACACTGTAGTAGGCTATACTATTGTAGACTGTACTATACTGTAGTATATTATAATGTAATAGGCTATACTGTAGTATGCTATACTGTGGTGGACTAGAATATTGTAGGCTATATTAAATCAAATCAAAGTTTATTTGTCACATGTGCCGAATCCAACAGGTGTAGACCTTACAGTGAAATGCGTACTTACAGGCTCTAACCAATAGTGCAAAAAAGGTATTAGGTGAACAATAGGTAAGTAAATTCATTTTAACAACAGTAAAAAGACAGGGAAGAATAACCTTAGCGAGGCTATAAAAGTAGCGAGGCTACATACAGACACTGGTTAGTCAGGCTGAATGACTATAGAGTAGTAGACTATACCATCTATAGTAGATTATACTGTAGTAGACTATAGTGTATTACATTATAATGTAGCATACTTTACTGTTGTAGACTATACTGTGGTTGAATATGATGTAGTATTCATTTCTGTAGTAGACTGTACTGTAGTAGAATATATTGTAGTAGACTATACTGTAGTAGAATATATTGTAGTTGACTAAACTGTAGTAGAATATATTGTAGTAGACTATACTGTAGTAGAATATATTGTAGTTGACTATACTGTAGTAGACTAGAATATTGTTGACTATATTGTAGTAGAATATACTGTAGTAGACTATACTGTAGTAGACTATACTGTGCTGTAGTAGATTGTACTGTAGTAGACTATACTGTAGTAGGCTATACTGTAGTAGAATATACTGTAGTATACTTTTCTGTAGTAGACTATACTATAGTAGATTATACTGTAGTAGGCTATACTGCAGTAGACTATACTGTTGTAGATTATACTGTTGTAGATTATACTGCAGTAGACTATACTGCAGTAGAATATACTCTAGTAGACTATACTGTAGTAGACTATACTGTAGTAGATTATACTGTAGTAGACTATACTGAAGTAGACTATTCTGCAGTGGGCTAGACTACAGTGGACTATACTGCTGTAGACAATACTGTAGACCTGACAAGACTAAAAGACGGGGCTACCATCTTTAGTTGTAACCAGTCATCGCTCAGAAGTCAGTGGTTTTATAGGTGACAGGTTTAAATCCCAGGTAGGGATTTAAGGCTTTTGTGACTTATCATGACGCTTAATAATTGTCACAAGCGTCGTTATAGGTAGTGGACCAAACTGCAGCGGGTATAGTGAACATCTTATTTTATTGAAGGAAACCAAAACACTTACACAAAACAAACGACGAAACAGTCCCGTAAAGTGCATAGACTAAACAGGAATCAACCACCCACAAACACAAGTGAAAACAAACACACTTAAATATGGCCTCCAATCAGAGATAACAACAAACAGCTGACTCTGATTGGAGGTCATTGACAAAACTAACATAGACATAGAAAACACACTAAACAAACACCCCCTGCCACTCCCTGACCAAACTACAATAACAAACACCCCCTGCCACTCCCTGACCAAACTACAATAACAAACACCCCCTGCCACTCCCTGACCAAACTACAATAACAAACACCCCCTGCCACTCCCTGACCAAACTACAATAACAAACACCCCCTGCCACTCCCTGACCAAACTACAATAACAAACACCCCCTGCCACTCCCTGACCAAACTACAATAACAAACACCCCCTGCCACTCCCTGACCAAACTACAATAACAAACACCCCCTGCCACTCCCTGACCAAACTACAATAACAAACACCCCCTGCCACTCCCTGACCAAACTACAATAACAAACACCCCCTGCCACTCCCTGACCAAACTACAATAACAAACACCCCCTGCCACTCCCTGACCAAACTACAATAACAAACACCCCCTGCCACTCCCTGACCAAACTACAATAACAAACACCCCCTGCCACTCCCTGACCAAACTACAATAACAAACACCCCCTGCCACTCCCTGACCAAACTACAATAACAAACACCCCCTGCCACTCCCTGACCAAACTACAATAACAAACACCCCCTGCCACTCCCTGACCAAACTACAATAACAAACACCCCCTGCCACTCCCTGACCAAACTACAATAACAAACACCCCCTGCCACTCCCTGACCAAACTACACTAAACAAACACCCCCTGCCACTCCCTGACCAAACTACAATAACAAACAACCCCTTTTACTGGTCAGGACGTGACAATAATATCATAATTTTTTTCTCTGCAAAGCTCCTGTGAATCATGCTAATAACTTTATTCCATTATTTAAACGCCTCACAATCAAGGCAAAATGTAGGCTACCTGACTCATTGCACATCATGGCGGCAGTGAGATGATAGCTTTGTGAGTGCTAAGCTTAAGCCTGAACCAAATTAAAACCTTGTACCTTTAGACCTGAGCCCTATTCTCCACATGGAAATTCTCTGCCCTCTAAATCCTTTAAATCCCTCTCAGTCACTGTTAATATTGGTTATTGCGGTCTGTCTGGCCCCTAAAGCTCTCCGCTAAATGAATTACAGTGGAATCTCATCTCTCCAGATAAACTGTGCCCTGCCTTTGCTTCTGTTAGACGGGGCTTTATTCAGTTTGCCGGAGTAATTGAAAAGAGCAGAAAGCAACGTCCCTCCAAGATGTATCATAAGGCACTACACCACCAAGACTGTCTCTATCTCACTCTGGCACAATGGACTCTTTAGCAGTCTCCATTTTTCCTCAGCCTTGTCTCGGAGTGACTGCGCTGAGAACATATATGTCCAGCTCAATTGGTAGTAAATTGAGTTTAGACACCTTGAGAATTTATTGTATCTCTGATACAGGACATTTTGTTGTTGTGTTTTCACCCTCTGTAGAGAATCAAACAATATATATACACTGCTCAAAAAAATAAAGGGAACACTAAAATAACATCCTAGATCTGAATGAATGAAATAATCTTATTAAATACTTTTATCTTTACATAGTTGAATGTGCTGACAACAAAATCACACAAAAATAATCAATGGAAATCCAATTGATCAACCCATGGAGGTCTGGATTTGGAGTCACACTCAAAATTGAAGTGGAAAACCACACTACAGGCTGATCCAACTTTGATGTAATGTCCTTAAAACAAGTCAAAATGAGTCTCAGTAGTGTGTGTGGCCTCCACGTGCCTGTATGACCTCCCTACAATGCCTGGGCATGCTCCTGATGAGGTGGCAGATGGTCTCCTGAGGAATCTCCTCCCAGACCTGGACTAAAGCATCCGCCAACTCCTGGACAGTCTGTGGTGCAACGTGGCGTTGGTGGATGGAGCGAGACATGATGTCCCAGATGTGCTCAATTGGATTCAGGTCTGGGGAACGGGCGGGCCAGTCCATAGCATCAATGCCTTCCTCTTGCAGGAACTGCTGACACACTCCAGCCACATGAGGTCTAGCATTGTCTTGCATTAGGAGGAACCCAGGGCCAACCGCACCAGCATATGGTCTCACAAGGGGTCTGAGGATCTCATCTCGGTACCTAATGGCAGTCAGGCTACCTCTGGCGAGCACATGGAGGGCTGTGCGGCCCCCCAAAGAAATGCCACCCCACACCATGACTGACCCACCGCCAAACCAGTCATGCTGGAGGATGTTGCAGGCAGCAGAACGTTCTCCACGGCGTCTCCAGACTCTGTCACGTCTGTCACGTGCTCAGTGTGAACCTGCTTTCATCTGTGAAGAGCACAGGGCGCCAGTGGCGAATTTGCCAATCTTGGTGTTCTCTGGCAAATGCCAAACGTCCTGCACGGTGTTGGGCTGTAAGCACAACCCCCACCTGTGGACGTCGGGCCCTCATACCACCCTCATGGAGTCTGTTTCTGACTGTTTGAGCAGACACATGCACATTTGTGGCCTGCTGGAGGTCATTTTGCAGGGCTCTGGCAGTGCTCCTCCTTGCACAAAGGAGGAGGTAGCAGTTCTGCTGCTGGGTTGTTGCCCTCCTACGGCCTCCTCCACGTCTCCTGATGTACTGGCCTGTCTCCTGGTAGTGCCTCCATGCTCTGGACACTACGCTGACAGACACAGCAAACCTTCTTGCCACAGCTCGCATTGATATGCCATCCTGGATGAGCTGCACTACCTGAGCCACTTGTGTGGGTTGTAGACTCCGTCTCATGCTACCACTAGAGTGAAAGCACCGCCAGCATTCAAAAGTGACCAAAACATCATCCAGGAAGCATAGGAACTGAGAAGTGGTCTGTGGTCACCACCTGCAGAACCACTCCTTTATTGGGGGTGTCTTGCTAATTGCCTATAATTTCCACCTGTTGTCTATTCCATTTGCACAACAGCATGTGAAATTTATTGTCAATCATTGTTGCTTCCTAAGTGGACAGTTTGATTTCACAGAAGTGTGATTGACTTGGAGTTACATTGTGTTGTTTAAGTGTTCCCTTTATTTTTTTGAGCAGTATATATATATATATATATGTCTCAATATTTGCAATATATAAAAGTATTAAGCAAATACCCTCCAAAGCAAAACATATGATATGCATCGTTTTAATTACTTAAAACTCTTGAGTGTCTATTTTGTCTGTGAAATGTCACATCACTTTGCATATGGGGAAAGACTCCCATAGTTCAAAGTGTAACATAGCGTTTTTTTGGAGCGTGCATTGATTTGAATCAGATCTCCATCTACACGTCCTCTCTGAAGTACAGCAGCCAGCTTCCTCAGACTCATTGGCATCTCCATCTACATGTCCTATCTGAAGTACGGCAGCCAGCTTCCTCCTCAGACTCATTGGCATCTCCATGGAGATTAGCTATAGAAATTAGGCATAAATTCTGAATCATTTTCTGACTTGCTAGAAACGTATGCTAAGACTATTTATTCCCACACACCTACGCTTCTGGCAAACAGCAAGAGGCAAAAGATCTCTGCAAATGAATCCAAAATGCTTGTTATTTTGTCACACTATTATAAAACCGTAATCTCCTCTAGTGGCTACTTGTCAATCACCACTATTCTGCAAATGGAGGTGATTTACTGTGTCATATCAGGATGAAACATGCACAGTTCAATTTCCCTGGGCTGTCATTTGGGACTGTGCAGGGATGTGCAACTGTGAAACGACAGGAGTAGACATACCCTAACACTCATTCAGCACTCTAATTAAACAAACTGTCGGTGCCAAATTTCAACCACCTCGTCAGTGAATTCCGTTCCTTATTTTCAGCCACGTTTCAAAGCTGGTGGGGTCACAAAAACATGAAATTCTTTCTGGAAATAAACAACATGAAAAACTATAAGCTTTGACTTGTTAATCCTAGCCTGTTACATTAATTTGATATTTCAAATCCCTCGTTCTTGTGATTAATTACTTTTGTTTTGTAGCCATATTGTTTTCTTTCAAAACCCACCAAATTAGAAGTATCCATTTTGCAGCTGGGTTATTTCAGGCATATTTGTATTTATTAAGGATCCCCATTGGCAGCAGCTACTCTTCCTGGGGTCCAGCAACATTAAGACAGTTATATACAGTTTAAAATACTACATGACATTACATTTCATAACACTTTACCCAATACATTTAGTGTTCCCTCAGGCCCCTACTCCACTCTCACATATTTACAATACAACATCTATGTGTACGTGTGTGTGTGTGTCTTATCATGTGTATGTGTGTCTGTGCCTGTGTGTGCCTCTTTACAGTCCATGCTGTTCCATAAGGTGTTTTTTTATCTGTTTTTTAAATGCGATTCTACTGCTTGCATCAGTTACCTGATGTGGAAAAGAGTTTGATGTAGTCATGGCTCTATGTAGTACTGTGCGCCTCCAATAGTCTGTTCTTGACTTGAGGATTGTGAGGAGACCTTTGGTGGCATGTTTTATGGGGTATGCATGGGTGTCTGAACTGTGTGCTAGTAGTATAAACAGACACCTCGGTGCATTCAGCATGTCAACACTTTTTACAAAAACAAGTAATGATGAAGTTTATCTCACCTCAACTTTGAGCCATGAGAGATGTACATGCATATTATTAATGTTAGCTCTTCGTGTACATTTAAGGGCCAGCCATGCTGCCCTGTTCTGAGCCAATTGTAATTTTCCGAGGTCCCTCTTTGTGGCACCTGATCACAAGACTGAACAGTAGTCTAGGTGCGACAAAACTAGAGCCTGTAGGACCTGCCTTGTTGATAGTGTTGTAAAAAGGCTGAAAAAAGAGCAGCGCTTTATTATGGACAGACTACTCCCCATCTTAGCTACTGCTGTATCAACATGTTTTGACCATGACCTCAACTTGCACAATTTCCACATTATTAATTACCAGATTTAATAGAGGTTTAGTGAATGATTTGTCCCAAATACAATGCTTTTAGTTTTTGAAATATTTAGGACTAAGTTATTCCTTGCCACCCATTCTGAAACTAACTGCAGCTCTTTGTTAAGTGTCACAGTGATTTCATTCGCGGTAGTAGCTGACGTGTATAGTGTTGAGTCATCCGCATACATAGCCACACTGGCTTTACTCAAGGCCAGTGGCATGTCATTAGTCAAGATTGAAAAAAGTAAGGGGCCTTGACAGCTGCCCTGGGGAATTCCTGATTCTACCTGGATTATGTTGGAGAGGCTTCCATTAAAGAACACCCTCTGTGGTCTGTCTAACAGACCACAGAGGGTGTTCTTTAATGGAAGCCTCTCCAACATAATCCACAATATAGCAGTGGGTGTAAAGCCATAATACATACGTTTTTCCATCAGCAGAATATGATCGATAATGTCAAAAGCCACATTGAAGTCTTTAAATCATCAATTTCTCTCAGCCAATCATCAGTCATTTGTGTAAGTGCTGTGCTTGTTGAATGTCCTCCCCTATAAGCATGCCGAAAGACTGTTGTTAATTTGTTTACAGTAAAATAGCATTGTATCTGTTAAAACACTTTTTTCCCCAAAAGTTTACTAAGGGTTGGTAACAGGCTGATTGTTTGGCGATTTGGGCCAGTACAGGGGGCTTTACTATTCTTGGGTAGCGGAATTACTTTTGCTTCCCTCCAGGCCTGAGGGCACACACTTTCTAGTGGGCTTAGATTGAAGATATGGAAAATAGGAGTGGTAATATCGTCCTCTATTGTCCTCAGTAATTTTCCATCCAAGTTGTCAAATCCTGGGGGCTTGTCATTGTTGATAGACAACAATCATTTTTCCACTTCTTCCACACTCACTTTATGGAATTAATTTGATCAGTTTTACTTGGATGTGTAGTGTCAGCGTTTGTTGATGGCATGTCATGCCTAAATTTGCTAATCTTGCTATTAAAAAAATCATTAAAGTAATTGGCAATATCGGTGGGTTTTGTGATGAATGAGCCACCTGATTCAATGAATGGTGGAGCTGAGTTAGCTTTTTTGCACAAAATTGAGTTTAAGGTGCTCCAAAGCTTTTTACTATCATTCTTTATTTCATTTATCTTTGTTTCATAGCGTAGTTTCTTATTCTTTTTATTCTGTTTAGTCACATGATTTCTCAATATGCAGTACGTTTGCCATTGGTTATGCAGCCAGACTTATTTAACGTTCCTTTTGCCTCATCCCTCTAAACTAAACAATTTTTCAATTTCTCATCAATCCACGGGGATTTAACAGTTTTACAGTCATTTTCTTAATGGGTGCATGCTTGTTAGTAACTGGAATAAGCAATTTCATAAATGTGCCAAGTACAGTGTCTGGTTGCTCCTCATTACCCACCACAGACCAACAAATATTCTTTACATCAACAACATCACTACAAAACGTATTTTATGACCTCACCATATTTTCAATGATCAGCATGTATAGGGTCTGACGGGTTGTGTTCACCTGAGAGACCTGGATTAAATGGTGTCATGTCATCAACCTGTCAGTTCTAATCCCTCATCCTTCCTAGTGGTTCCCTCTATAGGAGCCTTTATGAGACAGGCACTTAGTGGCATGTTGCCCTGTGTAAGTGGCAGTGGCTATTTCATTTATATTAAATGTAATAATTTGAATCCCTATATTAAAATGCTCTTGAATATGCAAAACAATCTAAGGACTTGGCATATCTGATGTTAAATTGTCACGTCCTGACCATAGTAAGTTGTTATTTTCTATAGTAGAGTGGTCAGGGCGTGACAGGGGGTGTGTTGGGTGGTTGTTCTGTTTTCTATTTCTATGTTTAAGTTCTAGTTTTTCTATTTCTATGTTGGTATTGTTTGGGTTGATCTCTAATTGGAGGCAGCTGATCCTCGTTGCCTCTGATTAGAGATCATATTTAAGTAGGGTTTTTTCTCTTCTGTTTTTGTGGGTTATTATCTTTTGAGTAGTGTTTGTTTCTCTCTGCGTCATGGTTTGTTGTTTTTGTATATTCAGTTATTTAGTGTATTGCATTACGTTTCACAAATAAATAATAATGTGGAACTACAAACACGCTGCGTTTTGGTCCGGTCCCTCAGACAGCTGTGACAGAATAACCCACCAAAAAAGGACCAAGCAGCGTGGTGGGGAGCAGCTGGAGGAATGGACTTAGGAGGAAATTTTGGACGGGGAAGGACCCTGGAGTCAGGCTGGGGAGTATCAACGCCCGAAGGAGGAAATCGAAGCAGCAAAAAGCGAGCAACGATACTACGAGGCTCTATATGCACCGAGAGACAAGGCTGAGAGGCAGCCCCAAAATAATTTTGTTGGGGGGCACACGTGAAGTTTGGCAGAGTCAGGGTGGAGACCTGAGCCAACTCCCTGTGCTTATCGTGGGGAGCGAGTGACAGGGCAAGCACTGTGTTATGCGGTGATGCGCACTGTGTCGTCAGGGCGCATTCACAGGCCGGTGCGATCTGTGCCCGCGCCCTGCATTAGTCGAGCTAGGTTGAGTCAGAACGGGTTGTGCCAGCTCTACACTTGAGATCTCCAGTGCGCCTCCACGGCCCAGTATATCTTGTTCCTGCTTCCTGCACTCGCCCTGAGGTGCGTGTTACTAGTCTGGCGCCACCTAGGCCAGTCCCACGCATCAGACCTCCAGTGCGCATGCCCAGTCCGGAGTGTCCTGTTCCTGCTCCCCGCACTCGCTCTGAGGTGCGTGTTACCAGTCTGGTGCCACCCATGCCAGTACCACGCATCAGAATTCCGGCGACAGTTCCCCGTCCAGAGCTTCCGGCGACAGTTCCCCGTCCAGAGCTTCCGGCGACAGTTCCCCGTCCAGAGCTTCCGGCGACAGTTCCCCGTCCAGAGCTTCCGGCGACAGTTACCAGTCCAGAGCTTCCGGAGATGTTTTTCAGTCCGGAACCTACTGAGACGTTTTTCAGTCTGGAACCTACTGAGACAGCCTACAGTCCGGAACCTACTGAGACGGCCTACAGTCCGGAACCTACTGAGACGGCCTACAGTCCGGAACCTACTGAGACAGCCTACAGTCCGGAACCTACTGAGACAGCCTACAGTCCGGAACCTACTGAGACGGCCTACAGTCCGGAACCTACTGAGACGGTCTACAGTCCGGAACCTACTGAGACGGCCTACAGACCGGAACCTACTGAGACGGCCTACAGTCCGGAACCTATTGACAAGGATCTCAGCCCGGAACCTCCAGCAACGCTCCCTAGTACGCAGCCCGGAGCCTTCAGCGGCGGTCTGAAGCCCGGAGCCCTCAGCGACGGTCTGCAGCCCGGAGCCTTCAGTGGCGGTCTGCAGCCCGGAGCCTTCAGCAGCGGTCTACAGCCCAGAACCTCTTGCAATGATCTACAGTCCGGTTCTTTTGACGACGATCCACGGTCAGGTGGTAAAGAAGCAGAGGGATCAGTGGGTGGAGTGGGGGTTACGCTCCCCGAACCCGAGCCGCCTCCATGGGGGGAGGCGCTAGATAAGAAGGTTCTGGGTACTGCATATGAGCCGCCATAGACATTAGTTGCCCACCCTACCCTCCTTTTGTGTTTTGTTGTTGGGGGGGGGGGGGGGGGGTTGTTGTGTGGGGGGGTTTGTTGTTGGGGGGGGGTTTCTTGTTGTTTTTTTTTTTTTTTTTTAGGTACAGTCGGAGTCCGCACCTTTGGGGGGGGTACTGTCACGTCCTGGCCATAGTAAGTTGTTATTTTCTATAGTAGAGTGGTCAGGGCGTGACAGGGGGTGTGTTGGTTCTGTGTTTTCTATTTCTATGTTTAAGTTCTAGTTTTTCTATTTCTATGTTGGTATTGATCTCTAATTGGAGGCAGCTGATCCTCGTTGCCTCTGATTAGAGATCATTTTTAAGTAGGGGTTTTTCTCTTCTGGTTTTGTGGGTTAGTAGTGTTTGTTTCTTTCTGCGTCACAGTTTGTTGTTTTTGTATATTCAGTTATTTAGTGCATTGCATTACGTTTCACGAATAAATAATAATGTGGAACTACAAACACGCTGTGTTTTGGTCCGATCCTTCAGACAGCCATGACATAAATGTCCAAATTATATCCAGATGTAAACAAATTCTATATTTTTCCCCCAGGGATTATAACAGCAGGGGGACTTTGTGTCCTGCTGAGTGCTTTCTCCTTCTGGGGTTCCCTCATTCAAAGCAAAGATTGTTGAGGGAGTGAGGAGTCTTAATAGCTTTTTTCTGTCATGTGTGGTTCCCTCAGCCAATGTCTTGCCAAATAGATCCTCATTACAGAGAATAATGGATTAATCTTGTGGCTTTATGTGTGCCAATAATTACGTTTTGCAATGTAAGGTACTGCGGGCAGGTGTACTGAGAGTAGTCAGATATTTGCTGCTCCTCCCCCTCAATAACTTATTTTCTTATAACTGGCAGTTGTGGACTTGGCTGGCACATTACCATTACATTAGGTACGGTGCCTGTGATGCCACAGTATTGAGCAGAGTGTTCATCGTTGTGCCGTAGGCGGTATACTACTGTATAGGTGTAGTGCGTTCCATGTTTCCTATCATGTATACCATAACCTGTCCCCAGCCTGTGCCTGTAAGAGCAATCAGTGGTTCTTTTGAAACAATAATCAGAAAGGTGCTACAGGTCCATAAATGTGCAATTTATTATGATATAGGCATATACAAGATGCCCTTCACATTACAGCCCCACTCCTAAGATTGTATTATCACTCTTGCATGGATGCAATGGCTGAAAATGAGGGTATAGGGATGTAGGTGGTAGAAATATGTCTCATAGCATGAGATTGCAGCGATGTCGAGGTCACGTATTGTTAATTCTTACGTGTATCACTGCATGTAGGATACTTTACATAGGTGGGATTGTTGACGGTTTGAAATGGTGAGTCGTATGTATTTCTAATGCACACAATTTCTGTCTCTCTTTCCATTTCTTAGGTTGTCATGCTGTAATAGAAGCCTGGAATAAGCTGTGCAGTACTATTCCCCTCTGGACCTCAAACCTGAATGCTTAACTGACCAACAAAGCTTTGACAGGAAAAAAGTTAACACACACCGGAAATCAATACAGCACATGCTGTGCTTTGTCTCACTGGGAGTCTAAAAACGCCTTGGCCTTTATCGCATTGAGTTGCGAATTTCTAAGGCAGAGACAAAAACATATGGCATGAAGAAGTGATATTGACTTGTTGTCCATGACTGGACCGGTTGAAAAGGACTCCCCACCTGATGTGGATCATGTTAACATTCTAGCTCACTCTCAACATCAACACGACTGGACCGCCCAGGCTTTGACTCTGAAACCAAATGAAATAACCCCTGGTTCAGCTTTAAACTAGTACAGAGCGAGCCAACCCTGTGTATTACTATAATCTCTGAGTGTGGACTCACTAAGGGTTATTGAAGAGAATGAGACCATGAAAGCAGCAGTTGATAGGGAGTCGTGGTCTGGGGTGTTGTGCTCGGCCTGGCTGGAGTGGAGATAAGAGCTTGGGCGAGTGAGAAAGCAGAGGTTTGATGAGACCAGAGCAGAATACAAATCAGCGTCTGCCGTCCCTCCGCCGGACTTCAGCGTCAAACCAATATTAGTGTGTCTACTGAAATAATAACACCAACAGTTGTGCATTGAAAGGTACGAGTATAACCGAAATCTCTAATATGAAACTAAATAGCAGTCATCACTTTTGAGATGATCAAAACAGAGCTAAACAAATAACCCAGTGTGTCTTCAAAACTGAAATAAGGGATAAAGGATCCATCACGTCCCATGGATACGTGTGACATCCATCGATGCAGCCCTCTTTACCATGCGGAGAAGACAAAGTGAAGCGTAGGCTCTGATCGATTGAGGTGATGTGGCTCATCTAGACCTGGAACAAAGGGTTACAGGGGACGACGAGATGGATCAGGATAATAGTTCCGTTGATTCAATCTTCACCAATGCCACAGAGAGCCCTAAACATTCAGAGGCACACTGGGACGAGGCCATTCTCCTAGGCCTGCAGATCTTCCTGTCGGCCATCCTGGCCATCATCACCCTGGCCACCGTACTGTCCAACGCCTTTGTTATCGCCACCATCTTTCTGACCCGGAAGCTGCACACGCCAGCCAATTTTCTGATCGGCTCGCTGGCCGTGACAGACCTGCTGGTGTCCATCCTGGTCATGCCTATCAGCATCGTGTACACGGTGAGTAAGACCTGGTCCCTGGGGCAGATCGTCTGCGACATCTGGCTGTCATCAGACATCACCTTTTGCACCGCCTCCATCCTGCACCTGTGTGTCATCGCGCTGGACCGCTACTGGGCCATCACTGATGCCCTGGAGTACTCCAAGCGCCGGACGATGCGTCGAGCGGGCCTGATGATAGCGGTAGTGTGGGTGATCTCCATCTCTATCTCCATACCGCCGCTCTTCTGGAGGCAGGCCAAGGCCAACGAGGAAGTGATGGAGTGCCTGGTAAACACGGACCAGATCTCCTACACGCTCTACTCCACCTTTGGGGCCTTCTACGTGCCCACCGTGCTGCTGATCATCCTCTATGGCCGGATCTATGTGGCCGCCCGCTCGCGCATCTTCAAGACTCCAGTGTCGTCCGGCAAGCGTTTCACCACTGCCCATCTCATCCAGACGTCAGCCGGCTCCTCCCTCTGCTCCATCAACTCTTCCGCCTCCAACCAGGAGAGCCACCTGCAACCCGGAGGGGGAACCAGCGGAGGTGGAGGAGGAGCCAGAGGTGGGTCGCCTCTCTTCAATAGTGTGAAGGTGAAGCTGGCAGACAGCGTGCTGGAGAGGAAGCGCCTGTGTGCCGCCCGGGAGAAGAAGGCCACCAAGACGCTGGGCATCATCCTGGGAGCCTTCATCGTGTGCTGGCTGCCTTTCTTTGTGGGTACCCTGGTACTGGCCATCTGCAAAGAATGCTGGTTCCACCCAGTGCTCTTCGACGTGTTCACCTGGCTTGGCTACCTGAACTCGCTCATCAATCCCGTCATCTACACCGCCTTCAATGACGAGTTCAAACTGGCCTTCCACAAACTCATCAAGTTCAAGAGATGCTACTGAGGGAATGTGAGGATTGAACATTCAAATTTAAATCCATAAGCTATTCTCTCGCCTTACTCAGTAAATACCGGTATGATAATGAAACACTGTACTGTTTCATTAGTTCATGTTGTAAACACACATGCTCATTGTGTTTGGTCTCTGTACATTTTTCTGTACATTGGAACTTCATTGACCGGCTTATGAGGTGCCACAGCTCTTTCAGATATTTCCTTAATACAGATGTATGCATGCATTTCTAAAAGAAGAGAGTAAAACATATTCAGACTTCAAAAGTCATCATAAATGAGGGTTTGGGTTGGGACCCCAAAAGAACAGACTTATCATAGATTGAGACAAATGAATAAGACTACGCAGTATGAGACTGGGATCTCCTTTGGATGGTAGACATGAGGGGATTGATCCATGGATTATAACTGAGAAGCGGATTATAAACCCCCATCGTACTGGAAAAGCCATAGCATGTTGTCACAGAAATGTTACATTACAGAGGCTCATCATCCATAACACGTCTGTGGTACAGTACAATAGAGAAATATATAAAAATGAAGTCTTACGCTCTCTATGTGTATGCGTTTGTTTCTGTGTGGAAGCGGTGTCACTTTGCTCTAGCTGTGAGGGTGTGTGTGTGTGTAGGGGGGGGGGGGTGTTCTGTATTGTGTGTGTCAAGAACTGCAACGCTGCTGGGTTTTTCACGCTCAACAGTTTCCTGTGTGTAACAAGAATAGTCCACCACCCAAAGGACATCCAGACAACTTGACACAACTGTGGGAAACATTGGAGTCAACATGTGCCAGCATTCCTGTGGAATGCCTTGTAGATTCCATGCCCCAACGAATTGAGGCTGTTCTGAAGGCAATAGGGTGTTCCTAATGTTTTGTACACTCAGTTTTATAAAAAAATGTATACCCTATCTTTGAGAACTAACAATATAACTAACAAAAGCGAGACAGTCACGGAGAATAAAACATTCCCAAAACCAGTCATTCAGTACACATGCCCATTGATTTAGTTATAATGTTTGAGCAGAGGAACACCACATGTGCCATGACAAAATCCATAGAATTGAGAGAAATTAGCTTTAAACTCCAAGATGGTCTCTCAGCTCCATGCAAAACTGTGTAGAACTCCTGGAAAATATCTTCAAAACGGCAATATTTTCTCTCAGCTCAATGGAAAAATTGCCGAAAACTGCTTAACAACTGCAAAATTGTCTCTCTCCAACTGTGGGAAGGTCAAGATTATGAAACGGTCTACAAAATCTATTAATTTTAAAATGTTGATTACTTCTACTTGCCATTATCAACTGACCTGATGATAAGACGTGACAATTTTTTTTTTGCTAAGATATGATGGGGGAGTCCCTGGGCAAGAAATGTTTTTTTTTTTAAAACCTACTCTAAGACTCTGACTTCTCTGTGTAGGACACAGCATTTACCTTCGGATTGAACCTAAAAATGAATTATGTCCTCTTCCCTGTCAACATATTAATCTGCATGAGCTACTGTGAAGTTGTCATAATGAATAATTGATTCAACATGCAGACTGTCTAGAACACATTTGTCAAATGCCTTACTGAAGAGGATTACAAATATGACATAGGATTGTTTCCATTGAGGCTTGGTCATGTGTACAGCTACTGTTTCTGTGATGTTAAAAACATCAGTGAGGGAAAGAGTTTATCATCATTCCTCCAATTTGTCTCCTACAAAAAAAATAGGCCTAAGCTATTCAAATATTTAACTGTCTTTCCCCATAAGAGAAAATGGTACTACTAGCATAGTACATGGGGTAACTGATGACAGCTGCGGTGAAGTGACCTTTGTCAGCCTTGCCGTATCTTTCACATCTCTTCCTGACACCCTGGTTTGTGTTTATTAAGACTGAAACTTGCCATGCCCGTAAACAACTCTGTCAGAGTCATGACATGCTAAAGTGGGGTGGAAAAGGTCAGAAACAAGGTGATAAAGCAGACCGTGTCAGAAAGTTAAAATCATACTGAGAGGTGTCACATAGAGAGTGGAATTCACTCTTATTTGTCAGGTGGCAAAATGTGTGTTTAGATTGTGAGCGAGAAAGAAAACCCTAGAAGCTCAGTTGTTAGAGAATCGTGCTTGCAACACCAGGGTTGTGGGTTCAATTCCAATGGTGGACCGGTACAAAAATGTATGCACTCACTACTGTAAGAGCATCTGCTAAATGACAAAAATGTAAATTTAAGACTGTGCTGCAAATGGTATGGTGACACAATATTATGTGTTTCTAACTTTGCTGTCAGAATCTATGTGTGCTCATTTCAGGAAAGTACGTGGTGTGCAGATATGTTGTTTGGAAGCACCTTTAGATAAAGCACTTTAGCTGCTACAGCCCTGCACACGCATCAGAGCAGAGCCTACTGTAGTCAGACCTAATGCACCTCCATCTGTGCCTGCCATCAATTCTTCATGCTTTCCCGCCAAGTTTCTTTCCAAAGAAATGTACTTTGCTTCATGATACCAATGTGCTTCTTATATGGTTTGACCACGAGTGTCACAAGTGTCAAAAGGGGATACTCAGACCATCATGATTGACCAAGACCCAACCATGAGGAAGACTGGACCAGATGTGGGTAACCACTTACTGACAATTTATTATTGTTTATGTTGGCGAATGACACAACTGCTACATGTCTGGCTTTTTATGTTGACCTGCTATAAAAAAAATATATTAAGTCAATTGATGGAATTAAACCTGCCAACAGCAAAACTACAAAGCCAATAAACCAATTGTATATTGATTAGTATAAAATAATGATTTACCAAGGTAATTCTCTGACCTTGAGAGGGTCACACTAATTGTGTTGTTCGAGTCCAGTTAGAACAGTCGCTTGATTACCTCCTTGCAGCCCAGAGCTAAATGAAGGTTGCTGCAGGATGTCAAGGTGGTTCACGTGTCTCAGAGTGAAGACAAACGAATGAAACTCAATCACAAAACCCACAGCATTATACATGCCCTGATTAGCTGTCCAGCAATTGATTTCCCCCTCCGGCAATCACAAGGGGTTCCAAACCTGTCCCAGTTAATTAAAGGGGAAATGGAAAGATAACTAAAGAAGGCCAAATAAGTTGCCACCTTCTATTCTGAAACGAGGGTGATGGTTTCGAATAGTATTAGCGCTTCTCTGACATAAAACCAAAAGCTCCCTGGGTGGAGGGTGGAGGATGTCACTTCATGCCTCGTGTTAACAGACTGCGAGGTGGGAGAGGGGAAAAGCCTGACAGCCCCACAAACAAACAAAATTAGCCTCAAGAGAAAGTTTGGTCTGGACTATGTCAGCTCATATGAATAGCATTGTCTTAAAGCAACTTAAATATCCTATAAAGAAGATATCTCAAACATGCATGTCACAAATGCCATGAATGAGAGAGAAAATGAGAAAATCTGTTTCTTGTCTTTTTAACGTGAATTACTGGATATGCCATTCTTAATGTTATAGATTAATTTGAGTCTATAAATGTCAGAATAGTTTAAATGACATACATAATTCACTCTTAATGGGAAACATCATATCAACATCATAGTTCATATCATATCCATGTTTAAGGAAACTGGAGAGAGACTTATGCTAGGTGATGCGTTACATACGTCACATTCCCAATGCCTTTCCGTGGGTTTATCAGTAATGTGGATGATATGTCAAAGAAAATCAAAAACAAGAGTGAAGAAAAGGTTAGGAGAGCTCAAAGACACAGTGGAACTACTAGAACAGACTTGCAACAATAACTGCCTGTGTGAACAATGTTCATGAAATGTTTCACTGGCATTCATAGCCGCGGGAAGAGGTTTGGGGGTAGAGGTGCTTTGATTTTTTTCTCTGACGGGTGGGTGGTGGGCTGAGAATTTTTTCCCCAACCTACAGATGGCTATATCGGTCAGCTAATACAAGACTAATAAAGGCCCAGTTCACTATTTTAGTTTTTTTCTCTAAAGAACAATATATTTATTTAATTAATATTTCATTTTTTTGTGATGCTTTTTTGGGGGATTCTGCAGCACCCTCAGCACCCCTACTTCACGCAGCTAGGGTGGCATTGTACCGAATGTTTCTCAATAGTTTCTCAAGAAGAAGATGGCGCTGGAGAAGATGGCTACCGTTTTCTGGGCTCTTAACCAACCGTGCTATTTTGTTTGTTTTTTCGTATTGTTTGAAGCTTATTTTGTACATAATGTTGCTGCTACCGTCTCTTATGACCGAAAAGAGCTTCTGGAAATCAGAACAGTGACTACTCACCTTGAATTGAATTGGACAAAAATTTCTCTTTAATGCGTCAGACGTTAGGGATTTACTCCAGACACCCAAACAGGCCCTCATCCCAGTCATTCACAGGAGAAAGAGATGGAAAAGATATTGCAGAAGGAGATCGAGGTGCCTTGTGAGGATCGTAGCTGTCCACATACCACCATAGAACGATGCTGGCACTAAGAACGCACTCAATGAGCTGTATACCGCCATAAGCAAACAGGAAAGCGCACATCCAGAGGCGGCGCTCCTAGTGTCCGAGGACTTTAATGCAGGGAAACTTAAATCCATTTTACCTCATTTCTACCAGCAGCAAGTTTAATGTCCAACCAGAAGAAAAAAAACTCTTTACTCCACCCTTACAAAACTCTCCCTCGCACTCCATTTGGCAAAGTTGGCCATAATTCTATCCTCCTGATTTCTTCTTACAAGCAAAAACTAAATCAGGACGCACCAGTGACTCGGTCAATAGAAAAGTGGTCAGAAGTAGCAGATGCTATGCTACAGGACTGTTTTGCTAGAACAGATTGGAATATGTTCTGAGATTCTTCCGATGGCATTGAGGAGTACACCACATCAGTCACTGGCTTCATCAATAAGTGCATCGATGATGTTGTCTCCACAGTGACTGTACGTACAGACTAGAGGTCGACCGATTAATTAGGGCCGATTTCAAGTTTTCATAACAATCGGAAATCGGTATTTTTAATACGCCGATTTGGCCGAATTTTTTATATATTTTTTTTAGACGTTTATTTAACCAGGTAGGCCAGTTGAGAACAAGTTCTCAACATTCACAAGGCCGCAGGGCCAGACGGATTACCAGGACGTGTTCTCCTAGCATGCGCTGACCAATTGGCAAGTAACTTCACTCACGTCGGTAGCCATGAAATGCTTTGAAAGGCTGGTCATGGCTCACATCAACACCATTATCCCAGAAACCCTAGACCCACTCCAATTTGCATACCGCTCCAACAGATCCACAGATGATGCAATCTCTATTACAATCCACACTGCTCTTTCACACCAGGACAAAAGGAACACCTACATGAGAATGCTATTCATTGACTACAGATCAGTGTTCAACACCATAGTGCCCTCAAAGCTCATCACTAAGCTAAGGACCTTGGGACTAAACACCTCCCTCTGCAATTGGATCCTGGACTTCCTGACGGGCCACCCCCAGGTGGTACGGGTCGGTAACAACACATCCGCCACGCTGATCCTCAACACGGGGGCCCCATATTGGTGCGTGCTCAGTCCCCTCCTGTACTCCGTGGTCACTCATGACTGCACGGCCAGGCACGACTCCAACACCATCATTAAGTTTACCAATGACACAACAGTGGTAGGACTGATCACCAACAACGACAAGACAGCATAAAGGGAGGAGGTCAGAGACCTGGCCGTGTAGTGCCATGACAACAACCTCTCCCTCAACGTGATCAAGACAAAGGAGATGATTGTGGACTACAGGAAAAGGAGGCCCGAGCACACCCCCATTCTCATCAACAGGGCTGTAGTGGAGCAGGTTGAGAGCTTCAAGTTACTTGGTGTCCACATCATCAACAATCTATGGCAAGCTGTACCAGAGCGCCAAGTCTAGGCCCAAGAGGTTTCTAAACAGCTTCTACCACCAAGCCATAAGACGACTGAACATCTAATCAAATGGCTACCCATACTATTTGCATTGCCCCCCCCCTTTACGCTGCTGCTACTCTCTGTTATTATCTATGCATAAGTCACTTTAATAACTCTACCTACATGTATATATTACCTCAATTACCTCAACTAACCCGTGCCCCCGCACACTGACTCTGTATATAGCCTCGCTAATGTTATTTTTAGTTATGTTGTTAGGTATTTTTCTTAAAACTGCATTGTTGGTTATGGGCTTGGTAGTAAGCAGTTCACTGTAAGGTCTACACCTGTTGTATTCAGAGCATGTGACAAATAAAATTTGATTTGATTTGATAAATTATAATTGTCTTCTATGAATCAAAGTCTATTTCTGGGTGATCTTAAGTGTGTCCTTGCCATCTGCCTACACACATTTCCTGATGATGTTAGGATGAAATTCCTCACTGTAAACTTAATATGAACCCAGAGATCACATTAAAGCTAATCTACCTGGCGTCCATGCTGCCTATGAGTGCAATGCCGTTCTCGAACATGGTGTGCATCCCTGTCATGGTTTGTCAGTGTTCATGGAAGTCAAGATGGCGGCTTTGCTTTTCAAGTCCATGTACTAGACTATAACTGCCTTAGAATGGGAGGGCAGAAAGCTCATTATCAAAACTGGCCCGGTTCTTGTGCTCAGAAATGAGTTTGGTATGAAGAGCTCATGGTTTATCACAATGGCTGTTAAACCTGTCTAAAATCCCAATTAGCAACAGTGTTTATGGGGGGCTCCGTTATCAAATTCCTCAGGCGAACACACACTTGGAGATAAGACTGTCTAATGCTCCTTGGTGTCCAAAAGGAGGTTGCAAGGTTAAGAGGAAATAAGAATTATGCAATTACTCAAAACAGAGTGCATATTACTGTCACATACAAACACACAGTTTGTTCTTTCAGTTGGAGAGTAACTTGGTCTAACCGGAGATTATTTTATTACCTTTATTTAACTAGGCAAGTCAGTTAAGAACAAATTCTTATTTACAATGACGGCCTAGGAACAGTGGGTTAACTGCCTTGTTCAGGGGCAGAATGACAGATTTTTACCTTGTTAGCTTGGGGATTCGATCTAGCAATCTAAGTTGTTGGCCCAACGCTCTAACCACTAGGCTACCTGCCGCCCCTATTAGCAGTCAACAGTCAAATTAGATCGAGATACCCAAAATCCAGGTGTATTGTGTAAGACCCAAACGTCAATGAATAAGTAACGTTCAGTTTTGTTTTGTTCTTTAGATTACCTTGTTCCTTTTTCTTCTCTGCCACGTCAGTGTGTATACATAGTCAAAAGGTTTTCTCATCTTGGCCAAGCTGTTATGTCCGTTTGTAGAGAAGGACCAAGGTGCAGCGTGGTAGGCGAACATTTTTCCTTTATTAAAAATGAACACCGTCAAAACAACAAAATACAAAAAACGAACATAAGGTTCTGCAGGCTACACAGTACCTAACAAAAACAAGATCCCACAAAAACCCAGTGGGAAAAGGCTGCCTAAATATGATCCCCAATCAGAGACAATGAAAGACAGCTGCCTCTGATTGGGAACCATATCAAGCCAACATAGAATTACATAAGGTAGAATGCCCACCAAAATCACACCCTGACCTAACCAAAATGAGATAATACAAGGCTCTCTACGGTCAGGGCGTGACACAAGCCATCATATATTGTGTTTGGAGCCGTGGGAAGAAGATTCCATAAAGACATTTGTTTAAAACATGTATGAGCCTAAGACACATGTACTTGTCACTGTTGGTTTGCATATTTTCTTTTAAAGTGTCAGTTTATATTTCAGTATCTATGATTTGAACGGACAAGTCAAAAGTCATAGAGTGGGTATTTTTAGCTCAGATTCACCACCTAGTCTAAGCAAAAGTACCCAAAAACATAATACGGAACTGTAACAAAGGGACATACTTACTTCAGATAGGGTTTCTACGGCAATGGGAAGAGAATACAGGCAGACAGACAGGCACAGGCAGGCAGGCAGACATACAGACCTGTTCTCTGTTTATTTATAAAGTATCTGACCTACTGTATAATCCACATCTATAATCCAGATCTGCCCATCTGTACACAATCCCTGAAATAAAAGCCACCAGTTGTGAACAGAAAGGTCCCATAACCTCACTGTTGAATATGTAACACCGATGGTCATGGGAGATGGCCACCAACACACCGATGGTCATGGGAGATGGCCACCAACACACTGATGGGCATGGGAGATGGCCACCAACACACCGATGGTCATGGGAGATGGCCACCAACACACCGATGGTCATGGGAGATGGCCACCAAGACACCGATGGTCATGGGAGATGGCCACCAAGACACCGATGGTCATGGGAGATGGCCACCAAGACACTGATGGGCATGGGAGATGGCCACCAACACATCGATGGTCATGGGAGATGGCCACCAACACATCGATGGTCATGGGAGATGGCCACCATGACACCGATGGTCATGGGAGATGGCCACCAAGACACCGATGGTCATGGGAGATGGCCACCAAGACACTGATGGGCATGGGAGATGGCCACCAAGACACTGATGGCCATGGGAGAAGTTCAACAGAATAATTTAAATAAAAGCAGTAAACACAGAAATGCATAAAACACATCCAAAGGTGGTCAATGGTAACGGCTCATATAAATTCTTATAAAAAGTCACAAAACGTGCTGAAAATGTCCTATCCTGCTCCCATTCAGTCAGTAGACAATCCCTATGATTATAGACTTACTGTATCTGCTGAGGGTCTCCCCACTCTGTAATTCATCACTCCAGAGAACACGTTTCCACTGCTCCAAAGTCCGATGGCGGCGAGCTTTACACCACTCCAGCCGACGCTTGGCATTGTGCATGGTGATCTTAGGCTTGTGTGCCGCTGCTCAGCCATGGAAACCCATTTCATGAAGCTCCCAACAAACAGAGGCAGTTTGAAACTCGGTGGTGAGGGTTGCAACTGAGGACAGACAGATGATTTTTATGCGCTACGCTTCAGCACTCGGCGATCCAGTTCTGTGAGCTTGTGTGGCCTACCACTTCGCAGCTGAGCCATTGTTGCTCCTAGACATTTCCACTTCCCAATAGTTGCACTTACAGTTGACCGGGGCAGCACTAGCAGGGCAGAAAGTGAAAGACACTGAGCTCTTCAGTAAAGCCATTCTACTGCCAATGTTTGTCTATGGAGATTGTATGGCTGTGTGCTCGATTTTTATACACCTGTCAGCAATGAATGTGGCTGAAATAGCCGAATCCACTAATTTGAAGGGGTGTCCACATACTTTTGAATTGGTTTCTCTTAACGATTTCGGAACAGAAAGCGCCATTCGATTCTGTCAAATGCCTTTTGTGCATCCATGACAACAATTATTAGTGTGTTATGTGAGCAATTTGAAAGAGATGAAAAAGGGACACATTGATTTCTATGCTCCCATGTGAATTTATTAGAAAACGTTTCAAGCATTTCAAAATTCACACGGGAGCATAGAATGCCGTTTGAAGAGTGCCTTTTCTCTTTTTATTGACATGTTTTATATCCAGCCCATGCTCTTCTAAGGCAATAGATGTACTTATGCAATATATTTTCTATTTAGCATTTTGAAATAGATCGTCACATTACGTCTACCATTAATTTCCCAAAGGGACATCGCCTGAAAGTCATATTTTCAGTGATGAGACATGCACTTTGAATCTAAATAAAAACACACAGTAGTGTTGTCTCCTGCTTGAAACGAGCACTAGCAATATTTCTTAGAGAGAGCTTCGTCCCAGCAATAGCATTGTTTTGACATGGTAGACTAAAGAACCAAGGTAGACTTTAACAATGGTTGCCCATTTGTTCAACTTTTTTGGTTGATTTTCACCCATTTTCCATGCTCACAGCCAAGCCATTATTCTTTCAAAATCATTCCCTAAAAGCACATCTTTATTCATCAGACGTTACGGAGAAAGTTTTGAGAAAGTTTTCCATCTCTTTCTTTTACTTTGTCATTACTATGATACAACTGACACTTACCACAGCCAAGGAAGGGCCTTATAATGAAGGAGATATGAATTATGTATAATTTAATGAAAAGAGAAAGAGAGAGAAAGAGAGAGAGAGAGACAGAGAGAGAGAAAGAGAGAGAGAAAGAGAGAGAGCGAGAGAGAGAGAGAGAGAGAGAGAGAGAGAGAGAGAGAGAAAGAGAGAGAGAGTGAGAGCACGAGAGAAAGAGAGAGGGGGATATTGAGGTGGAGGTGGAGAGATAAAGATATAAAAAATTAAATCCCCAAATCCCAAAGTCTCAGCGGTCTGTGTGAGCTTTGGCAGAGTTGTCAGCATAGCAGGGTGTTCTGCCCTCATTCAGGTGAAGACCAGAACCATTCAACCTTCCGAGACACAGCCTCACAATGGTAACGTTTTAGGTGGATGTAGCATTGTGGCCTTTACAGTTCAATTAAAAAAGCAGCTAGTTTATTCCTTTGCAGCCGCACAACTGCTGTCCCCATAGCAGAGACTCTAAGCCTCTAACCTTCATAACTACCTAGCTGCTTACACAAAGACCAGAGCCAACGGCAAGGGAGTAGAGGGGAGGGATTAATGTTAAGCAACGATGAACGCTATCATAACAACTCGACAGTGACAAAGAATTCTGATCCCAGTATTGCAAATTGACCATAGAGTCAAGGACATAGGACATTCCCAGTAGAAACCATGCTGTGAGGCTGTCAGGAGTGGGTGGGTGAAGCATTAACAGCGATCTAGCATAAAAAACAGTTTGGTAGATGAATTATGCTGGCTAGTTAAGTAGCCCATTCCCACACTGTTCATGTGTATTCACTATGTACTATTGAGAGCATCTTGACTGGCTGCATCACTGCTTGGTATGGCAATAGCACCGGCTTCGATCGCATTGGCGCGACAAAGGGTGGTGCGGACAGCCCAGTACATCACTGGGGCCGAGCTCCCTGCCATCCAGGACCTATATATCAGGCGGTGTGAAAGGAAGGCCCGGAAAATCATTAAAGACTCCAGCCACCTAAGCCATAGACTGTTCTCTCTGCTTCCGCACGACAAGCGGTACCGGTGCATCAAGTCTGACACCAACAGGCTCCAGAGCAACTTCTATCCCCAAGCCATAAGACTACTAAATAGCTTAGAAAATGGCTACACGGACTATCTGAGTTGACGTGTGTGTATTTTATTAATATCAGTCTCTATGCACACTCACAATGCACACCCTACTCTATGCACACCCTACACACTCACGCACACTGACACTTCAACACACACACAAACACTCACTCCATTATTTGCTCACACACACATAATATGCACATACATTTATACTGACTCTACACACGCACACCCACTCACATACAATCATCATATACGCTGCTGCTACTCTGTTTATTATATAACTTGATGCCTAGTCACCTTAGCCCTATACATATCTATCTCTGTCACTCCAGTATCCCTGCACATTATAATTATGGTACTAGAACAGACTCTGTATTTACTATCCTTACTTACTTTATCGTGTTCTTCTTATTTCTTATTTTTATATCTTGTGTGTTTTTGTTCTACCTTATTATTTTTTAGTATTACATTGTTATTGATTACTGTGTTGTTGGGTTTAGAGCTTGCAAGAAAGACATTTCACTGTACTTGTGTACGTGACATTAAATCTTCATCTATCACTCAACGTACGCTTCTGATTAAATTAAGTCTAACCCACATGAACAAATACTGTAGTATAAATAAGTCAATAAAGCATGAGGCATTAATCACCAAATTACAGTCTAAATCATGAAGAATAAATGACAATATGATTCCCAATTCAGACAGGCACAAGGCAGTCAATCTGTCAAAATGATGGTCAACGGCTAAGTTCCATTTCACGGATGAGGGAACATGTAATTAAAGGTAATGATGTGGCAAATAATGGATTTATATGGAAAAGCATAGGCTGATCATAGGCTGGTCATAGGCTTTATCATAGGCTAATCATAGGCTGATCATAGGCTGGTCATAGGCTTCATCATCAACATAGGCTGATCATAGGCTTTATCAAAGCTGCAATCATTCCCTCTTGCTGAACTTTCCCCCAAACATTTGTATTTTTCCTCTTGCCAGGCACTTTCATATCCAATCACATTTTGTTCCTCACATGCTTCGTAAACAACAGGTGTGGACATAGCAGCAGGAAGTAGGGGTGCTGAGGGTGCTGTCGCACACCCTAAAAACAGTGACATTTTAAATTCAGTACCAGTCAAAAGTTTGGACACACCTACACATTCCAAGGTAATCAGTCCGCTAATGCAGGACTAGTAAAGGCCCAGTGCACTACCTCAGTGAACTATTTTTTTTTCAATTATTATATTTTGTATTAATATATACAGAATATATTAATGAAAAATAAAAGAAAAGAATTGACCAAAAAAAAATTGTTCACTGAAGTAGTGCACTGGGCCTTTACTATTCCTGTATTAACGGACTGATATAGCAGTCTGTAGCGCAGGCCCATAACAAAATTCCAACGCCAAACAGTTTGGGAACCACCGAGATACACAATGAGTAATGATAACTTGTCTATATACCAGGGACACCAGTAGAGAGTCAATGTGCAGTGATACGAGGTAATTGAGGTAGATATGGAACTAGGAATAAAGTAACAGAGAGTTAACAGTAACAGAAGCGTATGTGATGAGTCAAAAATATTAGTAGAAAAAGGATCAATGTAAATAGTTAAATAGTTAACCAAATAGCTACCTGGAATAACTATTTAGAAGTCCAATGGCTTGGGGGTAGAAGCTGTTCAGGGTCCTGTTGGTTCCATACTTCCTCTGACACCGCCTGGTATAGAGGTCCTGGATGGCAGGGAGGTCGGCCCCAGTGTTGTACTGGGCCGTCAGCACTACCCTCTGTAGCGGTCGGATACCAAGCAGCTGCCATACCAAGAGGTGATGCAGCCAGTCAAGATGCTTAATGGTGCAGCTGTAGAACTTTTTGCAAAATCTTTTCAGTTCTCTGAGGGGGAAGATGCGTTGTTGTGCCCCCTTCACGAATGTGTTGGTGTGTCATGACAACGATAGATCCTTAGTGATGTGGACACTGAGGAACTGGATGCTCCCGACCCACTCCACTACAGCCCTGTCGATGGGGGTGTGCTCGGCCCTCCATTTCCTGTAGCCCACAATCAGCTCCTTTGTTTTGATGATGTTGAGGGAAAGGTTGTTGTTCTGGCCAGGTCTCTGAACTCCTGCCTATAGACTGTCTCATCGTGGTTGGTGATCAGGCTTACCACCGTTGTGTCGTCGGCAGACTTAATGATGGTGTTGGAATCGTGTGCGGGCACTATGGTGTTGAACGCTGAGCGGTAGTCAATGAACAGCATTCTTACGTAGGTGTTCCTTTTGTGCAAGTAGAAAAGTCAGTGTGGAGTGCAATAGAGATTGCGTCATCTGTGGATCTATTTGGGCCGTATGCGAATAGGAGTGGCTCCAGGGTGTCTGGGATGATGGGGTTGATGTGAGCCACGACCAGCCTTTCAAAGCATTTCATAGATATAGCTTACCCGACCCTGCCGTTTTGTCCTGCCGACGCATAAAAGAAACAGCCAGAATATTATCCATGTCCTTGTTCAGTCAAGTTTCAGAGAAATATAGGTTATTACAGTTCTTCCGGTCCCGTTGGTGGGATAGTCTCGAACGGAGCTCGTCCAGTTTGTTCTCCAGTGATTGTACATTCGCCAATAGAACAGAGGGTAGAGGCAAATGATTTACTCGCTGCCGTAGTTTCATCAGGGTACCTGCACGTCGGCCTCTATATCGGTGTTGTCTTTCTCTTCCGAGTGTCGGGGATTAGGGCCTGGTCTGGGGTGAGCAGCATGTCCTGTGCCGCTGACTCATTGAAGTGGAAATCCTAATCCAAATTGAGGGTAGTAGTCGCGGTTCTGATGTCCAGAAGCTTTTTTTGCTCATAGGAAACGATGATGGAAACATTATGTACACAAATAGTAAATATCCGCGCAAAAAAATACACAAAATAGCAGAATTCTTCAGGAGCCCGTAAAACATCCGCAATACATTCCAGCACCATTCTTCAAAAAAATATGCACTCTTATCCTGTAATAAAAGCTGATTTAAATTAAATGAAAATAGAAAATCAGATAATAATTCTAAGCCATATACAACTTTCTACTGAAAATGTGTCATTCTCTTGGAAAAGATTCTACCTCGATCTGACTAATACAGCATGATCATTACACAGGTGCACCTTGTGCTGGGGACAATAAAAGGCCACTCTAAAATGTGAAGTTTTGTCACACAAGACAATCCCACAGATGACTCAAGTTTTGAGGGAGTGTGCATTTGGCACGCTGACTGCAGGAATGTCCACCAGAGCTGTTGCCAGAGAATTGAATGTTAATTTCTCTATATAAGATAAGCTCTACAATGTAATTTTAGAGAATTTGGCATTACGTCCAACCGGCCTTAAAACCTATTTTTTTCAATTTTCGCTTCAAATGACACCAAATCTAACTGCCTGTGGCTCAGGGCCTGAAGCAAGGATATACATATTCGTGATACCATTTGAAAGGAAACACTTTGAAGTGTGTGGAAATGTAGGAGACTATAACACATTAGATCTGGTAAAACATAATACAAAGAAAAAAACATATATTTGTTTTGTACAATCATCTTTGAAATCCAAAAGAAAGGCCATAATGTATTATTCCAGCACAGGCACATTTTAGCCACTAGATGGCAGCAGTGTATGTGCAAAGTTTTAGACTGATCCAATGAACCATTGCATATCTGTTCAAAATGTTGTATCAAGACTGCCCAAATATGCCTAATTGGTTTATTAATACATTTTGAAGATCATAATTGTGCACTCTCCTCAAACAATAGCATGGTATTCTTTCACTGTACTAGCTACTGTAAATTGGGCGGCAGGTAGCCTAGTGGTTAGAGTGTTGGACTAGTAACCGAAAGGTTGCAGGATTGAATCCCTGAGCTGACAAGGTAAAAATATGTCATTATTCTCCTGAGCAAGGCAGTTAACCCACTGTTCCAAGGCTGTTGTTGAAAATAAGTGTTCTTAACTGACTTGCCTAGTTAAATAAAGGTTAAACATGATAATAATAATTGGACAGTGCAGTTAGATTAACTAGAATTTAAGGAAATGTTTTGTTACTTACAACCTCATGCTAATCACATTAGCCTACTTTAGCTCAGTATTAATCAAAAAAGTGTTAAACGAATCAAAATATATTTCAGATTTTAGATTCTTCAAAGTAGCCACCCTTTGCCTTAATGACAGCGTTGAACACTCATGGCATTCTCTCAACCAGCTTCACCTGGAATGCTTTTCCAACAGTCTTGAAGGAGTTCCCACATATGCTGAGCACTTGTTGGTTGCTTTTCCTTCCCTCTGCGGTCCATCTCATTCCAAACCATCTCAATTGGGTTGAGGTTGCGTGATTGTGGAGGCCAGGTCATCTGATGCAGCACTCCATCACTCTCCTTCTTGGTCAAATAGCCCTTACACAGGCTGGAGGTGTGTTGGGTCATTGTCCTGTTGAAAAACAAATAACACTCCCACTAAGCGCAAACCAGATGGGATGGTGTATCGCTGCAGAATGCTGTGGTAGCTTGATGTTGAACAGTTGATTTTGAGATGTTTCTGTTACTTGAACTCTGTGAAGCATTTATTTGGGCCGCAATTTCTGGTGCAGTTAACTCTAATGAACTTATCTTCTGCAGTAGAGGTAACTCTGGGGTTTCCTTTCCTGTGGCGGTCCTCATGAGAGCCAGTTTAATCGTAGCGCTTGATGGTTTTTGCTACTGCACTTGAAGAAACTTTCAAAGTTCTAGAAAGTTTCCGGATTGACTGACCTTCATGTCTTAAAGTAACTGTAGTTTCTCTTTGCTTATTTCAGCTGTTTTTGCCATAACATGGACTTGATATTTTACCAAATAGGGCTATCTTCTGTATACCACCCCTACCTTGTCACAACACAACTGATTGGCTCAAATGCATTAAGAATGAAAGAAATTCCACAAATTAACTTTTAACAAAGCACACCTGCTAATTTAAATGCATTCCAGTTGTCTATCTCATGAAGCTGGTTGAGAGAATGCCAAGAGTGTGGTTTGGTTACAACATGATTCCATATGTGTTATTTCATAGTTTTGATGTCTTCACTATTATTCTACAATGTAGAAAATAGTAAAAATAAAGAAATACCCTTAAATGAGTAGGTGTGTCCAAACGTTTGACTGGTACTGTATGTATTCACAGTGTCTGCAAAGCCAAATCTGACTTTGCACAGTTGATCTTATATTGAATACGGTGCTCTTCTCTTTGAACTCCTTAGAAGTTATCTGCATTTGTTATGGGGCCAATGTTGTACAGCTCCGCATCAGCACTGTTGGAGGTATTGAGTCATACTTTGTGACTGTCTCATAATTCCATTAATTAAAGCATGGAATGTTAAAGCCGGAACAGGAAGAAAATGGATAGAATCCAAACTCACTTCCAGTTCCAGCTCACGTAGTGAAGGCATTATACAATGTCTGTGGAGAAGGGAGTTGGGTTGGAGCTACACTATGACAGAGGAGGAAGATGATGAATAGTAGAAGTAGGTTGGGGAGCAGGGACTAGATGGCCAGTGACTCTAAGCCTGCTGGGTAGATAGATTCCCACCTGCCTGAACCCATGACCCCTGACCAGTGGCAACCGAGCTACTGAATGCTTTATAACTCCAGGTGCCCTCTCTTCTTTATTAGTTAGGACATCTCTATGGATATTTTTTCACAGATGGCTTTAAGGTTTAAACCATGTGCATGGCTTTTGCTGAGATACTGATTTTTTTATTAAAATATCAAAGCGATCAATGGGATATTGGAACTCTTTCTCAACAAAACTAAACCTAAGAGAACCTAAAATGATCCATATCCCTGGGTCTAAACATCCCCCATGTTTAACCACAATTCTATAATTCCCAGCTGTTGATGCTGAAATCAGAAGTATTTCTAATCATGGTTATAAAACCATGGGCAGGCATTAAGTGCTTAGTGGTCATTTCCATAATTGCTGTGATGCTTTAAACTAAATGTGGGACTAATTTACATAGAAAATGCAATAAAGGGTTTGGTTTACAGCACGCCTGAAAATGCCCATTAACTGGGTGTTTTTTACTCGGACGGCTATATGTCATTATATGTCATTATATTGAGTCAATATAATAAGGACAAATTACGTGTGTATGGCGAGTCTAACAAATCTGTAAAAATCAACCTCCAAAAAACAACACACTAAGAAAGTAATGACGCCGTACTATAACATGGAGGATAATGGCAGATCGCTCCAATATTTATTTGCATATTTATTATGATTTTGTTGTTTTTAAGTGTTTTTGTGTATTAACATTTTTCCATCAGCTTTTAGATTTTTGATTGCTCTTTTGAATTTGTTGTAATGGGTCATCTCGACAGAGATTCAAGACTGATGTTGTCTTGTTTGGCTTAGCTAGCTAGCAGCTATGGACTGTTTGGACTGTTTGAACTGTTTGGATTTGAAGGCCACAATACTGCCCACTGGGGACAGACTTCAATTCAACGTCTATTTGACATTGGTTCAACTTAATTTAATGGAAATGATGTGGAAACAACATTGATTCAACCAGTGTGTGCCCAGTGGGCGGCTTCATGAGAAGCCTGAAGTAGAGGACTGCATACAGAGTTGGCTTGTTCTAGTGAAGATAGTCTTGACTGTTAATTATCTGTGGGGAGCTTTCAGCGTCTGTGACAGAAGTAGCATCCCCACAGACTTAGTGGTGAGGAGTAGCTTGATAGCTAGTTAGCTAACCATCAGGCTAAAATGACCGGAGCACTGACGTTGGGGTCAGCGGAGTGCGCTGCAGAGCCTCTGCAGACCCTGACTGCTCACTGACTCTGACCAGTTCCATTCTGCGTGACCATCCATGCCTGAAGTTCCTCCACTATCAATACCATCGACGTAAGTCTTTGATCCATCAGTCCACCTTCCATTCCCTGACTTCAATACTATGTAACCAGTTGTGTAAAATAACTAAGTAAAAGTACTTTAAAGTACTACTTAAATAATTTTTGGGGAGTTGCTGTACTTTACTATTTATATACAGTATATTTTTATGACAACTTACTTTTGCTCCACGACATTCCTAAAGAAAAAATTATAATCTTTACTCCCATACATTCAGTGGCTTCCCCAAATATTGACCAATAAAAAAATTGTTTCATCCGTCTCTGTGCTTTAATAATTTTCCAACAATTCACAAGTGGCTGAATCTCACCATAGAAACCATTCCCTCTGTCTCTGTATGTCTAGCCCATGTATCTGATGCTGTCTGGACCAAAAGAGTAAGACATGGTGCCGCCGTAGCATTTGATTGATAGATGCCAGCAAGCATTTGGACTCATTGAATTTAAAAATATATATATAATTAGCCAATCAGCATTGAGCTGATCTCAGCTATGGGTTGACCTGGTGTAGCAAAACGCTGCCAATGACTGGAACAAATTGCAAAAATCGCTGAAGCTGGAGACTTATATTTCCCTCACTAGCTTTAAACATCAGCTATCTGAGCAGCTTACCGATTGCTGCAGCTGTACACAGCCCATCGGTAAATAGCCCATCCTATCTACCTACCTCATTCCCATATTGTTTTTATTTACTTTTCTGCTCTTTTGCACACCAGTATTTCTACTTGCACATCATCATCTGTTCAACTATCACTCCAGTGTTAATTTTCTAAATTGTAATTACTTCGCTACTATGGCCTATTTATTGCCTTACCTCCTCACGCATTTGCATTTTTTTCTATTTTGTTATTGACTGTACGCTTGTTTATTCCATATGTAACTCTGTGTTGTTGTTTGTGTCGCACTGCTTTGCTTTATCTTGGCCAGGTCGCAGTTGTAAATGAGAACTTGTTCTCTACTAGCCTACCTGGTTAAATAAAGGACTTGTTCTCTACTAGCCTACCTGGTTAAATAAAGGTGAAATAAAAAATGTAAAAAATAAATAAAAGGGTGAGTCCAACATTTTTTGTTTTACTTACTTACACACACACACACACACACACACACACACACACACACACACACACACACACACACACACACACACACACACACACACACACACACACACACACACACACACACACACACACGCAGAAATCAGTACCATGGACAGCCACATGATATTTAGCAACATTGATTGGACTAAATTGCTTTTGGTATCTTTAAGTTTGTTTTCAGTGTATTAAAGCATATATAGCCATGTTGATATGTTGATGTTTAAATGTTGAAGTGTAAATGGTGCTGGAATAGTGGAGGCAGGGCTCCTGTTGTCTTTGTGCTGACTTGAGGTAACTGGTTGTAAATCAGTGGTTGTTTAGTAAACTGTCAAAAACATTAACTTGCTTAACCGTGCTGCAGGTGATAGAACTGTTTGTTACATGCAATATTTGCTTTGTGGACTTTACAGGACAGATGTTGCTGTCTGGTTTTGTGATGAAACAAATGTATGTGTAGTTTAATTTATTCTGCCACTGTGTTGTCACGGCCTTATTGTATGTCATGGTGGCGTATGAACGAATGGGTTATAGAGCAAACAACAAAATTATCACAACATAGGTTGCAATATGGATTTTTTTTACTCGCTTGGATTCCCCATTGATTTTACTCACACAACACTACTGCATAAATTGTCACTGACACCCAAAAGTATTTTAAATGCTCAGACAGGACAGCAATATGGTCCAATTCACGCACCTATCAATATAACGCACTGTCATCCCTACTACCTCTGATCTGGTGGACTTAGTGTGACTGGGTCAACACAACATGACAAATGACAGCTGCACCATCCACTCCAACTCAACAGTCAGGAAGCTTGGTGTTACATTTGACCCCACTCTGTCATTAGAACCCTACATCCTGAACATCACTTAGTCAGCCTTCTTCCAACTCAAAAACATCTCACGACTCACACCCTCTCTCACTGACCCCACTGCTGAAACCCTCATTCACACCTTTGTTTTATCACGCCTGGACTACTTCAACGGCCTTCTCTATGCTACGGACTCCACGCCAAAACACTGGACAGACTTCAACATATTCAAAATTCAACTGCAAGAGTCCTCACACACACCAGATCTTGGGACCACATCACCCCCACCCTCATTAAACTCCACTGGCTCCCACTTCAATACAGAATCATCTTTAATCAAATGTTATTGGTCACATATACGTGTTTAGCAGATGTTATTGTGGGTGTAGTGAAATGCTTGTAAATTGCTCATGCTTACCTACAAAGCACTCAATGGACTGGCACCCACATACCTTACTGACCTCCTGCACCCCTACACTCCCACCTGTTCACTGCGCTCCTCTGACACTGGCCTCCTCACCCTCCCTCTCACCAGGCTCCACTCTATGGGAGACTCTATGGGAGACGGGGCTTTTAGCAGTGCAGCTCCCCAACTCTGGAACTCCCTCCCTCTCCATGTCAGAACCTCACAATCCATAGAGATATTCTACTCCACACTAAAGACACCTCTTCACACAGGCTTACCCGGATTCTCTGTTGTCTTAGCTTTTATCCTCCGTCTAGTTCACTTCCCTGCTCAGTCTGTCTTCATGTTTAGTGTTCTCCATGGTCAGTCTGTCATCATGTCTAGTGTTCTCCATGGTCAGTCTGTCATCATGTTTAGTGTTCTCCATGGTCAGTCTGTCATCATGTCTAGTGTTCTCCATGGTCAGTCTGTCTTCATGTTTAGTGTTCTCCATGGTCAGTCTGTCATCATGTCTAGTGTTCTCCATGGTCAGTCTGTCATCATGTTTAGTGTTCTCCATGGTCAGTCTGTCATAATGTTTAGTGTTCTCCATGGTCAGTCTGTCATCATGTTTAGTGTTCTCCATGGTCAGTCTGTCATCATGTTTAGTGTTCTCCATGGTCAGTCTGTCATCATGTCTAGTGTTCTCCATGGTCAGTCTGTCATCATGTTTAGTGTTCTCCATGGTCTGTCTGTCATCATGTTTAGTGTTCTCCATGGTCTGTCTGTCATCATGTCTAGTGTTCTCCATGGTCAGTCTGTCATCATGTTTAGTGTTCTCCATGGTCAGTCTGTCATCATGGTTAGTGTTCTCCATGGTTAGTCTGTCATCATGTCTAGTGTTCTCCATGGTCAATCTGTCATCATGTTTAGTGTTCTCCCTGGTCAGTCTGTCATCATGTTTTGTGTTCTCCAATGTCAGTCTGTCATCATGTTTAGTGTTCTCCATGGTCAGTCTGTCATCATGTCTAGTGTTCTCCATGGTCAGTCTGTCATCATGTCTAGTGTTCTCCATGGTCAGTCTGTCATCATGTTTAGTGTTCTCCATGGTCTGTCTGTCATCATGTCTAGTGTTCTCCATGGTCAGTCTGTCATCATGTCTAGTGTTCTCCATGGTCAGTCTGTCATCATGTTTAGTGTTCTCCATGGTCAGTCTGTCATCATGTTAACTTTTCTCCATGGTCAGTCTGTCATCATGTCTAGTGTTCTCCATGGTCAGTCTGTCATCATGTTAACTGTTCTCCATGGTCAGTCTGTCATCATGTTTAGTGTTCTCCATGGTCAGTCTGTCATCATGTTAACTTTTCTCCATGGTCAGTCTGTCATCATGTCTAGTGTTCTCCATGGTCAGTCTGTCTTCATGTTTAGTGTTCTCCATGGTCAGTCTGTCATCATGTTTAGTGTTCTCCATGGTCAGTCTGTCATCATGTCTAGTGTTCTCCATGGTCAGTCTGTCATCATGTTTAGTGTTCTCCTTGGTCAGTCTGTCATCATGTTTAGTGTTCTCCATGGTCAGTCTGTCATCATGTTTAGTGTTCTCCATGGTCAGTCTGTCATCATGTTTAGTGTTCTCCATGGTCAGTCTGTCATCATGTCTAGTGTTCTCCATGGTCAGTCTGTCATCATGTTTAGTGTTCTCCATGGTCAGTCTGTCATCATGTTTAGTGTTCTCCATGGTCTGTCTGTCATCATGTCTAGTGTTCTCCATGGTCAGTCTGTCATCATGTCTAGTGTTCTCCATGGTCAGTCTGTCATCATGGTTAGTGTTCTCCATGGTTAGTCTGTCATCATGTCTAGTGTTCTCCATGGTCAATCTGTCATCATGTTTAGTGTTCTCCCTGGTCAGTCTGTCATCATGTTTTGTGTTCTCCAATGTCAGTCTGTCATCATGTTTAGTGTTCTCCATGGTCAGTCTGTCATCATGTCTAGTGTTCTCCATGGTCAGTCTGTCATCATGTCTAGTGTTCTCCATGGTCAGTCTGTCATCATGTTTAGTGTTCTCCATGGTCTGTCTGTCATCATGTCTAGTGTTCTCCATGGTCAGTCTGTCATCATGTCTAGTGTTCTCCATGGTCAGTCTGTCATCATGTTTAGTGTTCTCCATGGTCAGTCTGTCATCATGTTAACTTTTCTCCATGGTCAGTCTGTCATCATGTCTAGTGTTTTCCATGGTCAGTCTGTCATCATGTTAACTGTTCTCCATGGTCCGTCTGTCATCATGTTTAGTGTTCTCCATGGTCAGTCTGTCATCATGTTAACTTTTCTCCATGGTCAGTCTGTCATCATGTCTAGTGTTCTCCATGGTCAGTCTGTCTTCATGTTTAGTGTTCTCCATGGTCAGTCTGTCATCATGTTTAGTGTTCTCCTTGGTCAGTCTGTCATCATGTTTAGTGTTCTCCATGGTCAGTCTGTCATCATGTCTAGTGTTCTCCATGGTCAGTCTGTCATCATGTTTAGTGTTCTCCATGGTCAGTCTGTCATCATGGTTAGTGTTCTCCATGGTCAGTCTGTCATCATGTTTAGTGTTCTCCATGGTCAGTCTGTCATCATGGTTAGTGTTCTCCATGGTCAGTCTGTCATCATGTTTAGTGTTCTCCATGGTCAGTCTGTCATCATGTTTAGTGTTCTCCATGGTCAGTCTGTCATCATGTTTAGTGTTTTTTTTATATACTTATTTAATATGAGCTTGTATTACTTTTTATCCTGCTGATTTTATTGTGTATGTAAAGTGACTTTGGGTGTTGTGAAAAGCACTTAAAATAAAATGTATTATTATTATTATTACTACTAAACCCAAATAAAGTGTTTGTAAATTATGTCTGGTTTGATTAAAATATTTAATTTCATGTATAGCATTTACTTGTACTTTTTACTTTTACTCAAGTATGACAATTTAGTACTTTTTCCACCACTGTAATTAAGTACATTTAATACTAAATACTTTGACTTTTACTCAAGTAGTATTTTACTGAGTGACTTTCACTTTTACATAAGTCATTTTCCATTAAGGTATCTTTACTTTTATTCAAGTATGGCAATCTTAGCTGGCATGCCTGCTGGCAAGGTTGGTAGACTACATAAAACCAAGCAATTACTAAATGTACTGAATCTTTCAATCTTTTACCCAGATTTTTGCTGAGATGCAGAGGATACTTTGTGTCTTTAAAAAATAACCACTAGTCAGGACGATACAGACAGCTCAAGAGGTATGCTTAGATAAAAAAAAGTACATATAATTAAGCATAATGATTATGGCTCTGGATTGCAGAAAAAAAGCTGTTTCAGGTGTTTGAAAAATTCTAAATCCTCCAATTTACAGACAGGGGAACACTCCCCCAGCCATCCTAATGTACTTTGTGCCCCCTCAAAATTCTGGGGTGCATGACGCCCCTGCAGCAGCATGTGGTTATATGATAGTAAAATTATGATATTCCAATAACAAATTGTAGCATGTTATTTCCTGACACTTCCTCCTGGTGTCTTCAAGTTAAGTATTTTTTTAAATATTTTTTTTTATTTCACCTTTATTTAATCAGGTAAGCAAGTTGAGAACAAGTTCTCATTTACAACTGCGACCTGGCCAAGATAATCCCACGTTCTGACTTGGGCAATCCTTTCGGAGCCACTGAAGACTAACCTAGCAAATTTTAAAGGCTCTATTGATCGAAACACTTTATACATACTGTCTGTGGATGAACATTCTCCAGACATAGCGGCAACCAAGGTATGCTTATAGGTGAAGTTGGACTATCTCTGGTTCAACACACATTCAGAGCTTTTATTTATTTTATTTATCTGGTCTTTGCTTCAACTTCTCTCTCCAGCCAGCTGTACTTCCCAGATTAGGCAAAACCGCAGGTTAATGTTTTAGTCTGAAAGGTCCACACGGGTAAAGAGGAACGTGGCATGAGAGTGGGGAATAACTAAGAGGGAAAGAGAGAAAAAGAGAGAGAGAGAGAGAAATAGAGAGAGAGAGAGAGAGAGAGAGAGAGAAATAGAGAGAGAGAGAGAGAGAGAAATAGAGAGAAATAGAGAGAAATAGAGAGAGAGAGAGAGAGAGAGAGAGAGAGAGAGAGAGAGAGAGAGAGTAGGAGAGAGAGAGAGAGAGAGAGAGAGAGAGAGAGAGAGAGAGAGAGAGAGTAGGAGAGAGAGAGAGAGAGAGAGAGAGAGAGAGAGAGAGAGAGAGAGAGAGAGAGAAAGGGGAAAGAAAAGAGGCGGAATGAGTATGTCAGGGAAACCGAGACAGGAGGGGAAGAGAAGAGGAGGTGTATTAGAGGGATCAGAGGACTATAGGAGCCTTGAATTCAAATGCATCCATTGGCCCTTCTCTCACAGGACTTTATCACAAATGATATGTGGTGTATCAAAGCCTCGGTGAACACTCCAAGGGAAGATTGAGGTTTTCCTCTAAAGGCCACCAGCATAATCTGCTTTTCTCATTTTTCAAAAAAAGAACATGATTATGAACAGAGGGGAGTCCTCAAACAAGCAAACTCTCTCTCTCACGCAGGCAGACATTGACATGAAACACAGTCAGAACTCCACAGATAGGAAAGAGTGGCATGGAAGTTCCACTAGGCACAGACGTCAATTCAATGTCTATTCCAAGTTGATTCCACGTCATTTCATTGAAATGGCATGGAAACATCATTGATTCAACCATTGTGTGACAAGTGGAGTGGTAGTCTTTGAGATCTTCAAGTGGAGTGGTAGTCTTTGAGATCTTCAAGTGGAGTGGTAGTCTTTGGAGGTGTCAGTCATACCTCCTCTCATCCATCTCAAAACAGGCTTGTTTTAATCCCTCTCTTCTCTTCTCTCTTTCCTCCTCTGGAAAGTTTTGTATGCGTAAAAAAACATGGCATGCTAGCTCCATCCTGGTGGCTCAGTGGACTAATTCCATGGAAAGAGATGCCGTGTTACAATAAAAAATACATGTGTTTGCATGATTAAGGCCTAAGGGAATTCATTTCTATGTGTCTTATCTGTGCTTGGAGTTCAAAAAAGTTAACCCAAAATAAGCTAGCAGTGTTATTTAAAATCCTATTGAAACATTCAGTGAAAGTTTTAAGGAAGTTATTCAAAAACCTCAGAAAAACATCATTTCCGTTCTCAGAGCGTTAATAAAACCTTAGAGGAAAACATTTAAGGAACCAGAATAAAACGTTCTCAGAACCTCCCTGCAACCTAAAAATAGAGGTTCCCAGAAAAGGCAAAATGTTCACGTTTAAAAAACAGTCATGAAGCGTATGGCTTCATTCTTACAACCAATATGAAACCAAAAATATTCCAAGGCTAGCTGGGCTGTCTGACTGACTAGTGGTAGTTTCATTGTGTGTGGTGAGGTCAGCTCCTCTGTGAATGTTTGTGACATGTCTACACACACAGTTCCTTACAATAACCCTCAGGGACAAGCTGTATTATCAGAACTGTATAAGCAGAATTTCCTTAGCTGAAGACTCAAAATGGTGTCTGGTCAAATATATTATGGAAAATGTTCTAATGCTGCAGTAGCCAACCCCAAAAAGGAATGTAAGGCTCGCAAGATATATTGGGTAAGCGAAACAGTAGCTTTAATCTCCCCCCCCCCCCCCAAAAAAATGTCATAACCTTGTTGGATGACATAACAGGGTGCTTTGTAATACGATGTAAGACATGCATCATTCAGTGATGTAGTGGTAAAAAGAAATGGTGGGTAAATTCTGAGGTTCCATATGCTTTCAAAGCATTTTTTTCTCCCGCAAAAGGTGCGTAAACAGTGTTTAAGTGTGTTTTGACCCTCCACTGCAAAGCTGGCATGCCTGCAGCAGAGAAATTGCCATGGCCAGCACTAATATGTGAGGTGTCAGTCCCAGCACCTTGTCTACAACACATATTGCTCTGTCAATCAAACCAGATGTTGAAACAGCTTTAGGCTGGCAGCGTTGGGTAATAATGGAACTGATAAACACCAAGGATATCCACTTAGCCAAACATTTATTTGATTTATTTATTTATAGGGGACAATGCACATTAATCAACATCAATTATTACAATAATGCAACATCCCTGTAAATGTGCCGGGGTTAGCCAAAAACTAATTTGCACCGGTAGTCTCAGGGCAGCTAAGGACAATTACACAGCAACAATACACATACTCACTAAAACAATACAAAATACCAATACATTACATCCAATACTATATCATTCTAACGACAACAACAACAACACTATCATCAGCTGTCGTCTTACATATGAGGAAGCACAGATAACTCATGTGTACAGGTTTGGATAGATTTTAGTCATGTTTTCATTTCAACTGTAAAAGTACAATAATCAGTGCAGCTTCTAAAGTCCATGGGCATTGCATTCCAGTAACCTAAAACTAGACATAAGAGGCACGTTGGAGCAGAATGCCTGCATTAAACCTCTCTGAAAACATTACAATGTAACCTTGGGAAATATGTATTCAAAGCAAACAATGAGATTATGGAGAGTCTGGCTAAACAATGAAAACCGGGTTGATCCAGCTAGCCCTAACAAGAAGACATGTCGTCAATAATAGAACAATAAAAGTAATGTGGTGTATAAATTTGACCGAAACGAAAGCCTTTTTTTAAAGACCTCTTCTCTCCTCCCTTTATTTCCAGTATCTATTCTGGTCCCTGATCAGCCTCAGACAGAGATCATTGAACGCCAGGGAGAGTTTTTAATAAAAACGGGAGAGGCTTGTGAGGCAGTGGCAGCTGTGTGGTGAATATTGAGTTGTCACAAAAGCGAGATGAACATACTGTTATCAGCACAATGGGAAGATGCTAGTGGAGAGTGGGACTGGGACAGGTTTTTCACCACATATAGTCTGACTGGAACTCTCAATGGCAGAACATCTGGTTGAAAGAGCATTGAGAGGCACAACACCGGAGGATTCAGTGAGGCAGCGGTACATAAGAATATCAAAGGCAAACATTTAATTTGTGTTGCTGTTCTTGTCCCTTAGTGTTCTGTATGTTTTGTGTGGACCCCGGGAAGAATAGCTGCTGCTTCTTCAACAGCTAATGGGGATCTGAATATAAATCCTAAATCATCTCATGCTTAGAGGCAGTAGTCACAATCTGCATCTCAAACAATGGCACTGAAGCACTGTTATTGTGAAGACTGAAAGAGAGACACAAAAGCAATTTCTTAAAGATGAAATGTCTTACAGAGGAAACACACCAGAACGATGGACGGCCAAGTGCAAAAGAGTGTCTATGAACAGAACATCATCTGTCATTTTCTGTTAATGTTTAGATGTTTCTACAGGTTGAGTACGTGACAATAGCCACTGCCCTCTGACACCCAGCAAGTGGTTGCTATAACACACTGCAGCAACAGCAAACGATAGGACGGTCACCCGCTTAGCTGTTCGTCATCACAGTGGGTCCAAAGCTGAAGAGAAGATACCTCTTCTGGTTGAGCTTAACTAATAGTAAAGCCTCGGTCAATTGTTATCCACTTTCTTTTTTGTCTTATTGAACGAAATCATGACGTTTGTTTCTTTCAGTCACAGTTCATTACCAACTTCATCAGAGAATAAAGATGTCAAATTATTGAGTTTCTCACCAAAGATTATTGATTAATTCTCCTTTATAAGAAAAAGACACAATGATTGGGTTGAATTGTCCCTGAGAGAATATTACATTGAATAAAATGGACAGGGCAAGAGTAAAATGTGAGGACGGATTTTATAGAAGGTATAGGTGCTGTACATCTATTAAACGTATAGGTGCTGTACATCTATTAAACATATAGGTGCTGTACATCTATTAAACATATAGGTGCTGTACATCTATTAAACATATAGGTGCTGTACATCTATTAAACGTATAGGTGCTGTACATCTATTAAACGTATAGGTGCTGTACATCTATTAAACATATAGGTGCTGTACATCTATTAAACATATAGGTGCTGTACATCTATTAAACATATAGGTGCTGTACATCTATTAAACATATAGGTGCTATACATCTATTAAACGTATAGGTGCTGTACATCTATTAAACGTATAGGTGCTGTACATCTATTAAACATATAGGTGCTGTACATCTATTAAACATATAGGTGCTGTACATCTATTAAACATATAGGTGCTGTACATCTATTAAACATATAGGTGCTGTACATCTATTAAACATATAGGTGCTGTACATCTATTAAACATATAGGTGCTGTACATCTATTAAACATATAGGTGCTATACATCTATTAAACATATAGGTGCTGTACATCTATTAAACGTATAGGTGCTGTACATCTATTAAACATATAGGTGCTGTACATCTATTAAACATATAGGTGCTGTACATCTATTAAACGTATAGGTGCTGTACATCTATTAAACATATAGGTGCTGTACATCTATTAAACGTATAGGTGCTGTACATCTATTAAACATATAGGTGCTGTACATCTATTAAACATATAGGTGCTGTACATCTATTAAACATATAGGTGCTGTACATCTATTAAACATATACAGTGGGGGAAAAAAGTATTTGATCCCCTGCTGATTTTGTACGTTTGCCCACTGATAAAGAAAGTATCAGTCTATAATTTTAATGGTAGGTTTATTTCAACAGTGAGAGACAGAATAACAACCAAAATATCCAGAAAAATGTGAAAAATGTTATAAATTGATTTGCATTTTAATGAGGAAATAATTATTTGACCCCCTCTCAATCAGAAAGATTGCTGGCTCCCAGGTGTCTTTAATACAGCTGAGATTAGGAGCACACTCTTAAAGGGAGTGCTCCTAACCGCAGCTTGTTACCTGTAAAAAAGACACCTGTCCACAGAAGCAATCAATCAATCAGATTCCAAACTCTCCACCATGGCCAAGACCAAAGAGCTTTCCAAGGATGTCAGGGACAAGATTGTAGACCTACACAAGGCTGGAATGGGCTACAAGACCATCGCCAAGCAGCTTGGTGAGAAGGTGACAACAGTTGGTGTGATTATTTGCAAATGGAAGAAACACAAAAGAACTGTCAATATCCCTCGGCCTGGGGCTCCATGCAAGAACTCACCTCGTGGGGTTGCAATGATCATGAGAACGGTGAGGAATCAGCCCAGAACTACACGGGAGGATCTTGTCAATAATCTCAAGGCAGCTGGGACCATAATCACCAAGAAAACAATTGGTAACACACTACGCCGTGAAGGACTGAAATCCTGCAGCGCACGCAATGTCCCCTAGCTCAAGAATACATATACATGCTCATCTGAAGTTTGCCAATGAACATCTGAATGATTCAGAGGACAACTGGTGAAAGTGTTGTGGTCAGATGAGACCAAAATGGAGCTCTTTGGCATCAACTCAACTCGCCGTGTTTGGAGGAGGAGGAATGCTGCCTATGACCCCAAGAACACCATCTCCACCGTCAAACATGGAGGTGGAAACATTATGCTTTGGGGGTGTTTTTCTGCTAAGGGGACAGGACAACTTCACCGCATCAAAGGGACGATGGACGGGGCAATGTATCGTCAAATCTTGGGTAAGAACCTCCTTCCTTCGGCCAGGGCATTGAAAATGGGTCGTGGATGGGTATTGCAGCATGACAATGACCCAAAACACACGGCCAAGGCAACAAAGGAGTGGCTCAAGAAGAAGCACATTAAGATCCTGGAGTGGCCTAGCCAGTCTCCAGACCTTAATCCCATAGAAAATCTGTGGAGGGAGCTGAAGGTTCGAGTTGCCAAACGTCAGCCTCGAAACCTTAATGACTTGGAGAAGATCTGCAAAGAGGAGGGGGACAAAATCCCTCCTGAGATGTGTGCAAACCTGGTGGCCAACTACAAGAAACGTCTGACCTCTGTGATTGCCAACAAGGGTTTTGCCACCAAGTACTAAGTCATGTTTTGCAGAGGGGTCAAATAATTATTTCCTCATTAAAATGCAAATCATTTTATAACATTTTTGACATGCGTTTTTCTGGATTTTTTTGTTGTTATTCTGTCTCTCACTGTTCAAATAAACCTACCATTAAAATTATAGACTGATCATTTCTTTGTAAGTGGGCAAACGTACAAAATCAGCAGGGATCAAATACTTTTTCCCCCAACTGTATAGTTTCTTCACTCTGTCCAGCTTGGTAACAGTCATTTATAGTCTCTTCACTCTGTCCAGCCTGGTAACAGTCATCGAAACAAAAGCTAGACTGAGCATCAGAAATTGCGAAAACCATTGACAGAGAACAATTTTTGCTAATTTGTGCTGGCGTGGAAATAAAGGGGTGTGGGGAACGTACTTCATGCCGCGGCGATCAAGAGTCTATCGCACTGAGCTTTTTCTATTTCTCACTCTATCAAGCTCCCACCTGACAAACAACTCAGCCTCACCCCGCTTCAATCGCTTCATTCCTGAAAACACCTGGACCAACACAGCATCGCGTTCACTCTCCCTCTATTTTTCCCTCTCTTTCTCTACTCTGGTTCTCTGAACAGTAAACAAGCTTTCTTCTGGGGCCCAGCTTGCCTGACAGCTCGCTACCGATAAAGCAGCTGTTGTTATGACAACTCACACCACATCAATAATACTGTGGTGTACAACAGTAGGGTTACCAGGTATTGCTGTGTGAACTTGTCCAACATCAACACGAATCATAATTAGCCCAGGAAAAAGAACATGTTGCTTGACGAGAAGTCATGTGGGTACAGGCTACCACAAGATGAGCCAGTATTCATGAACGTATGGTGCAAGATAGGAACTACTTTCACTCTAATAATGATGACCCTGTGTCTGTGTGGGGGTGTACGTTGGACAAATTGACATGACAAAATTTTTGCGGTGTGAGGAATACAAACTGGCCTCTACATCATCGTCATGCTTCACCATCAATTGCTTTATTTCATTTATTTTGAAAAGATATGACATATTGCGCTCTTAGTGTGTGTGTGTGTTTGTGTGTTTGTGTGTGTGTGTGTGTGTGTGTGTGTGTGTGTGTGTGTGTGTGTGTGTGTGTGTGTGTGCGTGTGTGTGTGTGTGTGTGTGTGTGTGTGTGTCAAGCACACACACGCGCACAGTGACAGTGCAATATGTCTTACAATCAGCTGTGACAGGAGACGGCTTCTGCTCCTTTACCCTTCCCTTTCAATAACGCTGCCGTTCTGCCTTCACACGGCTGGAGAAACAGGAAATGAAGGGAGCCGTATCGCAGAGTAATAACAACACCACACTGATGACGAGGCTCGGCACAACATGCAGGGAAAATGGACACACGCTGACACATAACACAATAATTCAGATAGACACGCTAGCTTCGCCCTAATGTGGGTGCTAGCAAGGTAGCAAGCAGGCTACGTAGTGCTAGGTATCAACAGCAAATCCAGTAGGGGAAGCTATAGGGAGCTTCGATAGGTCAATAGCTTCACAATATTGCTTAGTATTTGCATAAAGTTCAGCTTTCCCCAACTTTGGTGCTGCACTGTTCACGCTCCCTCGCATCACCCAACGATCCCCCCACCCACTTCACTTCCCTCCACTGAAAATGAATGGGGCTCCATTGTTTCAAATCCCCCATCGTGTTATGTGGAAATGCATCGTAAGGCTACAGCCACACTCAGGCGCATGAACACGGATGAAATCGTTTATGACGAACAGTACCAGTCAAAAGTTTGGACACACCTACTCATTCAAGAGTTTTTCTTTATTTTTACTATTTTTTACAATGTAGAATAATTAAATTAAATAACATATATGGAATCATGTAGTAAACAAAAAAAGTGTTAAACAAATCAAATTATATTTTATATTTGAGATTCTTCAAGGTAGCCAACGTTTGCCTTGATGACAGCATTGCACACTCTTGGCATTCTCTTAACCAGCTTCATGAGGTTGTCACCTGGAATGCATTTCAATAAACAAGTGTGCCTTGTTAAAAGTTAATTTGTGGAATTTCTTTCCTTCTTAATGCGTTTGAGCCAATCAGTTGTGTTGTGACAAGGTAGGATTAATTTACAGAAGATAGCCCTATTTGGTAAAAATAGGCTATTATTATGGCAAGAACAGCTCAAATAAGCAAAGAGAAACGACAGTCCATCGTTACTTTAAGACATGAAGGTCAGTCAATACGGAACATTTCAAGAACTTGTAAGATTCTTCAAGTGCAGTCGCAAAAACCATCAAGCGATATGATGAAACTGGCTCTATTCCTCGATATTAAAAAAGACACAAGCCGCTATTAATAACAACACAAGCTTATGGAAGCACCTTGCTAGACTCATTCATTGCAGCTGCAGTGCTGGTTGTAGCGTGAGTGGAAATAGGGAGAACTAGCATTTTATGGCTTATCAAAGTGGTGAACAAAGTATTGACAGTGCTGAAAAACAACTTAAACATGAACTTACTTATAAAAACAGCAGCTCTTTGCTGTATTCATTGAGTCTCTCTCTACTGATGGTTTTAAAAGTTTTGAAATCTCACAGTATCAAATTTAAGCTCTGAATATCAGCTATACAACTTTATCAGGAGTTATCCTGAGCTTATTTTCAATGAGAATAAATTTGTTTACACAGCAGGAAATTCAGAAGTATTTTCTTTTTCGCTATGATCGGCTGACGGATACAAACTTGACACCACTGATCATGACATTTTAGCCCATGGGTTAAAACTCCTGGACAGCAGTTGTAAGTAGCCTGATTGTCCATTCCATATTGTTATTTTTAATTTGATCTGTTCTGTTTTAAGGATATGGTGTTCGTTAACATGTGAGCGCATTTTTTTATTTGATTGGGCATCATTTAGGTAAGGCTATTTGATCTGAGAAATGTGCATGATGTTTAAAAAGGGTCCATCTCATTACAATGTCATTCATTTTATCTCCAGCCTGTAGGCTACAGAAAAGGCCATGACCTACTCTTTCTACCATAAGCTGTATCTGGTACATGATTTATGTTAGATTCTTTTTTCACGTTGGAGTGCCGCAGCGATGTGTCTCTCCAACAGCACCCTGGAGAGGCGCGCTGGGAATGGAGAAGCTAAATATTTTGCGACCCTGCCTTTGACAAAGTGGGCACTGTTTAGCTCAGAAAATGCCGCCCTCACTAATCTGCCACCCGAGGCGGCCGCCTAATCCTGTCTAATGGGTGGTCCGGCCCTACTTCAAGATGATGGACTTTGATTAACGCACTCAGCATGGATTTCTATTTTCTCATCTTCTCCACACTTCACCTTTTTGTCATGATCACAGTTCGCATGCAGGGTGGATAGACATGACGTGAGCACAGGTAGGCCATGTGGGATTTCAGCCATTTTTCTTTTTTTTTCTCTCCCTCTCACCACTGGCATGTACTCATGGATACCAAGGGAAGCCAGGCTTCCCCCAAAAAATTACCAATAAAAAAAATACTATTACAGAAATGTGGTATCTTTCGTCTCTGTGTTTCATAATCTTTCATTTTTTTGCAAGAGTTTGAATGTATCTCACCGGAGAAAGATTCCGGCGAGCAAAACAGCACCCCTCTTTCTCTGTATGTGTAGCCTATCTATCTGATGCTGTCTGGCCAAAAAGAGTATGATTTTGTTGCCGCCCACAGCATTGAATGCAAGGGAAGCCAGCGAGCATTTGCACTCCCTTGATAATTTTAAAAATAAAATAATAGCCAATCAGCGTTGAGCTAAACTGAGCGAGCTCAACTGTGAATGGTCGTGGCGCACCAAAAAAAATGTCAAGGGAAACCAGTTAGGATTTGGCTTCACACCAATCACATCACATCAAAAGCAGAACGTAATTTACACAAAAAACTTGAATTGTTGTATCCCGTTGTGTCTTTGTCCTCTGGTGGCTAGCTAGCTAGATAAAAGTGTAATTGGCTAGTTTTTATTTAAAATACTTTGGGGGCTTCACCAGACAGATGTTGCTCTCCGGTTTTGTGATGAAACAAAGGTGTGGTTGAATTTATTCTGCCACTGTGTCTTCTTATTGTCTCAGCCTTAGGCCTATATATCAATATGGCAAGGCATAATGAACTAACAGATTATAGAGCAAATAACGCAATTATCACAACACACAGGTTGTAATTTGGCTTTTTTTCCCTGGCTTGGCTTCCCCAGTGATTTTACCCACGCATCGCTACTGCCTCTTACACTGTCATGTGAGAAAGTAAAGCAAATTCTAGTTAGGTATATAATTAGCATAATCTCCTGTGGTGGAAATATGCTAATTAGCATTGAACAACATCATTTAAAGTGGTTTCCCAGATGAACAATTGAAAAGCTACTCCATGGTGTGCTTGTCACCATATCCTTCAAAGACGTTGAGTTAGGCTACACAGGCGTACTGCCAGGCCTCTATCCATGACTGTCTATATTCAAAACATGGCAATGCTAGGGAATTAATTGGATAGGTTACTGGAAAATCATGGTTGATATTAAATATGGATATCAATCCCCCTGTTGTATCAAATCAAAGGCAACTCAACAAAATCTATGTTATATAATATACGGCATTGACATGGACAAACTGATTTTTGACAAACTACAAGAAAAGCCTAAACTACATGCAACAAACTCTGGAGATTACAGTGCAATCTATAGAATATGGAGTTGCACTGCAGTGCCTCATTTCAATGTGGGGCAGATGTTTTGTTACTCACAAATTATGCAGCCCCTGTCCACCCACACAAACAGTGTGGTGAAGAAGGCGCAACAGCGTCTTTTCAACCTCAGGAGGCTGAAGAAATTTGGCTTGGCCACTAAGACTCTCACAAACTTTTACAGATGCACAATTGAGAGCATCCTGTCGGGCTGTATCACCGCCTGGTATGGCAACCGCACCGCCCGCCACCGCAGGGCTCTCCAGAGGGTGGTGTGGTCTGCACAATGCATCACCAGAGGCACACTGCCTGCCCTCCAGGACACCTACAGAACCCGATGTCACAGGAAGACCAAAAATATCATCAAAGACATCAACCACCTGAGCCACGGCCTGTTCACTGCGCTATCATCCAGAAGGCGAGGTCAGTACAGGTGCATCAAGCTGGGACCGAGAGACGGAAAAACAGCTTCTATCGCAAGGCCATCAGACTGTTAAATAGCCATCACTAGCCTGCTACCACCCAGTTACTCAACCCTGCACCTTAGAGGCTGCTGCTCCATATACATAGACATGGAATCACAGGTCACTTAAATAATGGAACGCTAGTCATTTTAATAATTTTTACATACTGCTGTACTCATCTCATATGTATATACTGTATTCTTTCTACTGTATTTTACTCAATGCCACTGACATTGTTCGTCTTAATATTTATATATTTCTTAACTCCATTCTTTTACTTTAGATTTGTGTGTATTGTTGTGAATTGTTAGATATTACTGCACTGTTGGAGCTAGGAACACAAGCATTTCGCTACACCCGCAATGATATCTGCAAAAAATGCGTATGTGACCAATAAAACTTTATTTGATGTTAGAAAGGTGTGTTACAGTGCCATCTACTGGACAAGTATAACCATTGCAGTCTTCAGAGCAAAATTTCATTATAGGATGTAGCGCAGCCTACGTTCAGAAATGTGTATATGGCGGAGGCACATGCAGTGTTTGCGAGTTTAGATAAAAAATAACGAATTGATTGATTCGCTAATGGTATCAAGAGGCAAAAGACATGCACATTGTTTTATTCCACTTTGAGAAAACCATGGTCAAAGATAGTAGAACGGGTGCTTCGATACAAGTGCTTTTCTTTAGTTTTTCTGACAGGTAGGCGGGCCTATGTATGGAGAGAATTGGTTCCCTTGCTCTTACTTGACTCTTTCAAAAATTCTAATTATATTTAGTATAGTCCCAGATTACGGTAGGAAAAAATATCTTAATCAACATGAACAGCGATGGAACTGCACCGCCATCATTTCGTGGGACCATTATGACGTAGTTTACCTGTCCTCCAACGTGGGAGCGTCATTTCAACTCGTCACAAATTTGCCAAAGTATTCATTAAATTTAAACGTAGTCATATCTCGTATGGGAACATCACGCGTATTAAATAAAAAAATCACAGCGATTGGTCAAATAAAGTACTTATTTACAATTACCACCCATTATTTCTAAATGATATGTCACTATTGATTTGGAAATCAAACTGTCAAATGCTGGATAACGCAGCCAAAGCCAAACAATTTCCTGTAAACCTCAAAATCATTAGGCCTTTTTGCTGTGATTCGTATATCTTGCTTTACCCAATTTCCCATTTCATTTAAAAAAAAAATATATATATATATATATCTATATATCAAGCATATATCCTTGGTTTAGAATCATATTCTATGAACCTTAAATAAAAGGTAAACAACTCTGATGCAATTTCACTATTTTTTTTATTTATTTAAACAAAAAAAAGTTTTTAAAATGCTTATTTTACCAAATGCACTAAAACGGTCCATAAAACAGAATCCCAAAATCAGTAGACATAAAACAGTGTCCATAAATCAGTCTCCATAAACCGTGTCTTCAGGTGTTGAGCGGTTAATCAGGTATTAGTCGGAGCGGTCAGAGAAGACCGGGACATCTCTGTACATGTCTTCGGCCTCCTGTTTGCCATCGCCTCTGGATCTCCTCCTCCAAGTGGATCTGAGGAAACCCTGCAGGGAAACCATACGCTGCTCCATGTCATCCATCTTGAGCAGGACCTGCTCCTGCAACTCAAATCCCTGGCGCAGCTTCTGCACGTTGCCTTTGCACTGAAGGTATCCTCCTTTGCCCTGACAGAAATGTTGGCAGACATACATACATTGAAAAAACAAAATGTGTCCTTCAAAAAACAGTAGCATAGAAAAACAGAGAGCAGTATGATTTTAGGACTTTTCACCAACCTGTCCCAGCAGGCCTTTAAGCTATCTAAGCAACCTGTAGGCTAGCTATGTAGCTAAGTACACAGCTGTGCATATTTTCAATGAAGACCATATGTAAAACTAGGGCAGAGATTTTATTACCACCAAAAATGATGTAACTGGATTCACAAATTGACTAGGAGTAACTATTCACCAACTGTCCAGGGCTCTTCTTCCTACTGATCCACAGGTAAATCATGGAGATGACCAGAAAGGCCATGCAGAGAGCCAGGATCATGCAGCCGACATTGTACAGGGCCATGTCCAAGAAGGAGGTGTCATACTCCTTGCTCTCCACTACCTTTCTCAGTTCATCGGGTGTGATCTCCATCCCGACCCTTGACCAGGTTGGGTGTTTGCAGTGCTCCACGCCAATACCAACACAGACCATCTTCAGATAATGAAGTAGCTCAAAAAACAGCTTTGGGTTCTTATCTTTGGAGGCCAGAGATGTGTATCCAATCGTGTCTGAGTAACGAATGAGGACCTGAGCCAGTGCAACCTCAGAAAAGCTCAGCAGCCCTATTATTACATCATCTGTGCTGTGATTGCATCATGACAGCCAAGTGACAACTATACCAACTATGGAAATGAATCATTTGTGAAAATAGCACCCTGGTGTGCTCATCAAAACAAGTGTAACAAGCACAATGCATCTTAAATAATGAATTATACAATTTTCTAATTATTCTAAGCCTCTAATAGTTTTCTTAAAACACAGTACAGAGGTGTATCAAGACACAAGAAGGCAACATTTTGTTCAGAATTGAGTTATATTTTAGGTTCAAGAACAGAATAGGCTCCAAGTCCTGTCTCGTTGTCAACACTCCCGAGTGCTGGTTGTCAGCCCTCCGCGGTTCTGGTTGTCAAAGCTCCTGATTGGTTGCCCTCGTCTTCACTCTCTCCTGATGAGCAGCAACATGAAGAAGACTCCACAGCGTCACAGCGGGTTAGTTCTCGGCCCCTGTTATTTCGAGGTGCTTTCCCCCATCTCCTACGTTCCCCATCCACCACCTGAAGCTTCTTCTCCAGGGCTAGCAGCCTCACCTCCACACCCTTCAGCTGTTGGAGATGCTCTGACAGCATGGCAGATGTGTTAAGCATATCCGACTTCTGCGGGAAAAACACATTTCAGAGATTAACCCCCCCCTCCTGAAATCTTTTAACCTTTTTTTTTAGCCACCATTTTGATACGTTAAATCCTTAGTGTTCCTCAATGTTTTGGGGCAGAAATGTCTGTTTACAACCAGCTTTTTTGTGACTAAACCTGGACAAGCACCAATATAGAAGAAGCAGACTTCCATATCTACTATAGTGATGCTTCTCAAAAAATCTAAGACGTTGCCCTGATGTGAATCAAGTGGATGATAATGTTACTTACCAGTAATGTCTTGATCAGCTTCCTCTTGTATATTTTGTAAAGAATATTAAAGGCAAAAAATGGCAAGATCACCAGCAGGTACGGCAGCACAGGTTCTATTGCACTGAAAACTTGGCTAATCCCACTGGCACTGGGTCGGAAAAATGCAGCAAGTTCCTCTGGAGTTATATCTATTCCAACCGTTGCCCATGCCGGAAGGCTGGGGAAAACAGAATTTTTGGGGGGTGGGGGACTGGAAAAGGGCCATATAGAAAAGACCATCTTTACCAGATTAAACCATACACAGTGAAGCTGAGACAGGCATTAGACATGTATAATGTATCAAACTGAGCATAGAATCTTTGGCAACATTCCACTCAGAGCTGTAATTGTGACAATACCATGGAACTGTGAGAGCCTTCTTTGACAATCATTGATGATGCAACCTTAATTCCATATCAACTCAACAAAGGGATGGCAGTTCATTCCTCAAGTTGTACATTTATTATTTCAGAGAAAACAAATTAAAATTCACCAAGGAATTTTCTAAATTCCATTCCATTACAAGAAACATACCGCAATAAAAACATTTTTTAAAAGAGGATGTTCAGTTATGTGCAGTATATACAATCCTGAGATATATTCCCATTAGTAAAGGTTACAGCAAAAACATTTCAGATACATAAAATTTCAGAATTTATCCAATAACGAATGGCAATACAATTCTATGGCTTACATGTCCTGTCTAAAAATAACAATCACTCCACGTTTGTAAATGATCCTCTAGTTTTCAGAAATCTATAACAAACAGTATGAACAGATTGGGCTTTTCTGACACATGATAAAAGCTGCAGTTACCAATGTGACGTAATGCAACAAAAAAACATTTTTATGAATGGCTTTTTCATCCTAACGTCTTAAACTATACAAGAAGATGCAAATGCAGCTTTTCCCAGAGTATCAAATAACATAGCTTTTAAAACTTTAAAATGTCCAACTTGACCTCACTCACCTCTTAACTAAAACCCTTAATGAACTATGCAAAGAGCCCTCTATCAACTCTCCCAGTAAATCATAATTCTCTCAACAAGATGCAATATTGGACAGACATGGCAGTATAAGTCATTTAAAGTGATTAAATGTACCCAGCTAATGACTGACCTCTAAAATGTCAGGTCAGAAACTGGACTCAAAGAACACATCCATATGAGTAACCTTCCACCAACATCCGAAAATGGAGCCCGAACATTAATCATCCTCAGGGAACTTGAACTTGGCATACACAATGAGCATTACCATCGACATGACAACACACAAAGATCCAACCACCAGGTAAGCGATGCCCAGGAACTGGTTCTTGCCGCCCATCCAGGACACATTGCTGAAGACCACCTTCTTCCTCCCATCAAAGCTCAATACGGGATAGTCTGGAGAAGAACTGTGTTAAGGTCGAACAGGACATAGAAGAGTGCCATTTGAGAGTGACCATACAAATTAGACACCGTTGGTAAAATTTATATAGAAAGATTGACTCTTTCCCTAGCATATGCTTTTTTCCAAGGCCTAAAAACTACCACGTCATGGTATTATTGTCTGCCATTCTCCTCTGTTTGAAAAGCAGAGTCCAACCCAACTGGTAAGACCAGTTGAGCTGAAATGCAGATGTAAACCATTGAGCAACAAACTGTTGTAACATGAGACACTAGCCCCATGGGAGTGAAATACAACTCACTCCGGGCAGAGTAAAAAAACATTATTATTGCTGTTGCTTGCATTTAGCTGGAGTAATAGCATCAACATGCAGTTTATGTTCTCATTTCCACTCACTCTCATGAATGAGTGAGTGGAAATGCCAATTGGATTAGAATTAAGTAAGCGCTTATCAATTTACAGGAGTGGTCATTGAATTACATAATATGACATTGTAATATTTGAATCATCTGCCATTCCGTATGTAATTACAGAACCGCTCAGTTCTTCTGTCTTCAGGCAAAACAAACGCTTCATAAGGACTTAAGCCTGCGCCCTTTCACACATGCCCACTTGGACTTACAGACATTTCCATAGACCTTTACATATTGTAATGAAAGATACTGTAGGCGATTTCAAGGGAGTAGTTCCCTGCAGGTAGGCCACTGGCGTAGTCACCCTCTGTGATTCGTCGATACAGCTTCCTGAAGTCTGGCAGGGCAGCCCTTCTCATCCACACCAGGAAGTCCTGGTTCACGAAGCCGTTGTTGGATGGGTCAGAGGTGTCCAGCTCATAGGCCGGCTTGGACCAAAAGGATGGCTTCACAGTACCTATGTGAGGAAAACAAATGAAAGTCAATGTAACGTCCATCTTCTAGGTCAGTGTTGAAAAAAATGGAGGAAGGGAAGCGTTGCTAAGGTACACAATAGTATGTTTTTGTAGACAGAAGGTGCTGAGGTACACAAGTCAGATTTTGGTAGATAGAAGGTGCTCTTTGGTAAAAGGGACAAATTGGTCATCAAAAAGAAAGGAGGACCAAGGAACTTTTCATAGAATGAATTATAAATGCCTTTATTTGTATAGCATGTTCAAAGGAAACAAAGTTTAAAAACTCCTAGGTCAGTGTGTTAAGACATGGATGGATGTAAGGTATTATTGATTAGGCATCTCAAGTTAGGATGTCACTGTATACATTAATGTCATGGTCTCTGGATTGAGCTCATTACCATTGAATGCGTTCTTCAGAGGCGTAACAGAGGGGTTCCTGTATTTGATGTTGTAGTCAGTCCACCATGCAATTCCTTTTCCATCAAAGGGAACAAGCTTCTTGGTACCGTTCACGATCTGATAGAGCTTAAAGGTGTCTTTAAAAAAAAACAATGTAGAGATTTAATTACTGGACAACGTTGAACAGAACATTTACTCCAAGTGCAGCGTGGTAATAAAACAGTCTACTGGAGTTCTGAATGAATGAATGAATTATGGGCTTGTACCATTGAACATGCTGTTTGCTAATGATCCACAGGGCACAATTGGATTTTGGTTGGCATCATACTGATAGGGAGAGCATGCAGAAACAGGTGTCTGCAACAAAGAGGGGAAAACCGTTGGTGATAGGTCGTCCGTCACAACATTTGAGGCTGTTCATTGGTCACACATTCACATCTCTTCCCACCTTAAAGTAGTCCAGATCCCCTGAGAGCTGGTATTGATCTTTTGAAGCCCCATATGAGCGTTGGCTCTGAAAGTAGTTGGACAGACCATAGTAGAAAAACACAGGACCCTGAAGAACATAAAGTTAGTTAGAACCAGCTCTGTACTACATGTAATGAGCAGACCTCACGTTACTGTGATAACTTAAATAAGTGAAGGGGTACAAATGTCACGTTACCTCAAACAGATTGGAGAGGGAGAAATCCAGTTTGCATGTACAGTTCTTGTCGCTGGGGTTGGAGCACTTGTAGCAGTCTGAGGTGGTCTCTACTCCGGTGTAATCTTTCTGCGTTAACATGAAGCATTGCATTAAATATTGATCAGCACCGATCAACATACAACCACAACTCACACCTCCATTATGTTGTGTACCAGAAACCATCACCTTCATCCTGCAAAGACCGAATGAGCTAGTAAACAAGCTTGAACAGATCGCAAGAGTAACATTCAAATAGAAGATGCACACAAGTACCTAAAGAGTTACAGGAAATGTCTAATTTGAACTAGTAAAAATTGAGCTACTCTGATGAAGTTCATAACTAAATTGAGAACATACAACTGGCCAGTATTACATTTTATGCAAATGGACAATAAAAAAAAGGTATCATAAATCATGAAACTAGGAGTTACTTTTGACCAGTTATGCCCTTGTCAGTCATACGCTTACCTCCAGCACTGTGATGTTCTGTGAGGTGATGAATAGGGCAACACCTACGCCAATGAATGCCAGGCCAATAAGCACAAACCCAGGGATAACGATACCAGCCGACAGCATGGGCTGCCAAGCAGGGAGCCTCTGCTGTGTGAAGGCTGTGTTGTCTGGCCGGTTGGCTATTTCTAGCTCTTCTTTCATCATGATTCTGTTAGTAAGAAACAATAGCGAGGGACTTTATTTTTTTAATTCGGGGAGCTGTGAACCAGCAGATCAGGTCTGGGGTCAATTTGAATTGAAGGCAATAAATTCAGGAAGTGATTTAAGTGTAATATTCAAAAACGTTTGAAATAAATACTATAGCTTCTACTCCTCAGTTTATTGAGAAGTCATTGAAAATAGATGCAGTTCACATTTTGAATTGTTTTTGAAGTTTACTTCCTGAATTGACTGCCTTCAATTTGAATTGACCTAGCCCTGAAACATATGTATGCCTATCAGACTTTTTCCATGCAGGAATTCCTAAGGAAAAACTAAAATAATACTATGCAGTTGCACTGACAGGATTAGGGCCCTGTGTTTTGCGCAATCATGTGACAGATTTTTAACTTTAATTAAAGCTTTTTTATCAAACTGTCCCAACACCATTATAATCCAATTAAGACAAACCTAACCTTTTGCAAAATAAGTAAAACAACTGTAAAGTTAAAGGTAGACTCAGCAAAAATGACATTGCCAGGAGCAGCACTGCAGAGGTTGGGCACGTTTGAGTGGTAAACTTAAAAGTAGTCGACTGTAGACAGATGTCGACGAGTAAAGTCAGGGGAGGTACATGTTCACCGTCAGCATATCGGTTAACTTCTGCCATTTCTAGGATACGCGACTATGGCAGACATTGTAGTCACCTTTGTTATTGCCGATGAAGTGGATGCAATCGAAATTCCACTTCTCCAACACGAAGCCGAACATGATCAACATGGTCCAAGGAATGAATATTCTGATAAGGAAACTAGATACCAGCCCAAGCGCTAACATTCACAAGACTTGTTTTGTATTTTTGTGATGGTCTTCTCAAAATATAACCAGTTAGTGAGTTCATAGGCTACTAGAATGAGAACATAGGTGTTTTTTCAGCATATGCTCTGTTGTTGCCATTACGCCATGCCCTTGTACCTTATTATTATTTGTGATTGTGCAACATGGAACAGATTGTGGTTAAACGGAGTCCAAAGATTCTTACTGTATGGTAATTGATTGTGTCAGCTTCACTACAACCTCCAGTGTATTTCTTTAATTCTCAACCTTCATATTGTCAGTAAGCAGAATTTGATTCAATCACATGAAGGACAACACACTCACTGTACAGAAAAGGATTACATGCTGACGCCATCGCACGCATGTTGATTTTGTCCACCCACACCAGACGCGATCAGGACACACAGATTGAAATATCAAAATGAACTCTGAACCAATTATATTAATTTGGGGACCGGTTGAAAATCATTAAACATTCATGGCCGTTTAGCTAGCTTGCTGTTGCTAGTTAATTTGTCCTGGGATATAAACATTGGGTTGTTATTTTACCTAAAATGCAAGTCCTTTACTCAGACAATTAAATAGACAGATAAAGGGTAAACCGAGTCCGTTTCTAGTAATCTCTCCTCCTTCTGGCTTCTTCTTCTGTAGGTTTTATGGCGGACTAGAACCCCCAAAAAGGTGTATTGCTGCCACCAACTGGACAGGTTGAAAACCCAAAACAAGGTGAAAAGAAAATCCATATGTGATCGGGAAACTAACTTAATCCACCCAAATAAGAATAGTACTTTGTCAAAAACAAAACAAAACTCCCACTTCTTCCTTCTTTCAAATTTCCATCTCCCTTTTCAGACTCTAGGGCCTGACGGTGGTACGGCTTGTGACAATATTCCATGTAACTCCTCCGCCGAGAAATCTTTCAGTTCCAGGAACCGCTCTGCCGCGGCCACAATTTCTATCCTCCTGGACCCTTTCTCCACCTTGGCAGTGCCCTTTTACACCATAGCTATAAAGGCCACCTTCTTAACCTTTAAAAATGCCAGGGTCCTGCTGGTGAAAGGCAACCCCTGCAGCGAAGGCCTTCAGGAGCACCATTCAAAACCTCAAGCCTTTTAACAGCTGCTGCATATGAAATGTTCTGGACAGCCCCGACTTTGGCCACCTCATTCTCTTTTATCCTTGTCAGGCAATCGAACGATGTAGCTTCATGGTTCCCACCACAATTGCAATATCACATTTTCCACACTTTTAAAACACATGATCTTTTCCACAACTTGGACATCTCGGTTTCTTCCTTCTGCAAACACTTGAAACATGACCAAATGCTTTAGAACGTTTTGCTTTACAATGATCACACTGCATTGGTCTTGGGACAAATGCTCTGACTCTAGTTTATATACCAACTGCACTTAAGTAGGGAGACTCCATATCAAAAAACAAAAGAACAGAGACTTCCCTTTTTCACCATACGATTCAACTGACGTGCATCAAGCACTCCAGGAATATTTTTAATCTCTTCAAAATTGACTTCCCACGAGACGCCAGATATAGCCCCCTTGAAGGGTGCCCTGTTCCAAAGACACACACACTTCAAACGTATCAAAATCGTGTGAAACGCAATGCACATTCCTTCTGATCCGAAGCACAAAACAAATCTAAACAAGCAAGCCTCTTATAATCATCACAGCCTTCCCTTTACCCAGCACTCTCTGCCCCATGTTTGGATAACTCAAATGGATTCTTCAAAATTGGTACTCTGCTCACCTACTCCTCATTAACAAACCATAATCCAAGATTATGTCCCACATGGGACATAAACCAAGATTATGTCCCATGTGGCTCAGTTGGTAGAGCATGGTGTTTGCAACGCCAGGGTTGTGGGTTCGATTCCCACGGGAGACCAGTACGGAGAAGAAAAAAAAAGTATGAAATGTATGCATTCACTACTGTAAGTCGCTCTGGAAAAGGGTGTCTGCTAAATGACTAAAATGTAAATGTAGATATGAAGGGTCACTTTCATCACTGTACAATATTTTTGCTCCGTTTTCCATTCTTTTGGACAATTCTCCTTGATTCTACCACCATTGGATTCAGAATCCACTTGTGGATTCATATATTTTATATATGAATGCTTCCGCTCAGTGTTTGAGATCAATTGACACCCTTTACCATGGCACTTTGAGATTTATTTAAAAATTGCAAAACCCTTACGCACCACTGCACTTTGTATACCAGGGTTGGCTGGCCTCTAGTCACTCGTAGGCTCAGTCACTGGTATACTTTTATTTACAAAGCCATTTTGGGTTTACTACCTTTTTATTTGGCCATTTTTATTGTTCAGAAATGTGGTGGGTACTCTCTTCGTTCGCGGGACTTTATCCTGCTAACTGTTCCAAATGTCCGAACTGAATTTGGTAAAAGGGCTTTTATGTACTCTGCGCCATCGTCTTGGAATGCCTTACAAAATACTTTTAAACTGGAAGAACTTGTCCCGATTGGTATTTTTAAATCACTGTTGAATGATCTTGAGACTGATTCCCTGACGTCAATGTCTTTAATTTGCTGTATTTGATTTTGTTATATTCTTTGTTAATTCTATGGTTTTTACTAGATTACTTGTAGTTTTTCATGTTGTTTGTCTGTAATTTTTGTAATGACTTGGCGCTGCCTATCTTGGCCAGGACGCTCTTGAAAAAGAGATTTTAAATCTCAATGAGCCCTTCCTAGTTAAATAAAGGTTAAATAAAAAAAATGGTCCGCTTCCGCCACCTTTTCAGATTTGCAATCTCCCATTGCGGCCTCCTTCAGGCTTCTTCTTCAGACTTTATGGCGGTTGACAACCAACTCTAAAAAGGTGCATTACCACGACCAACTGGACTGGAGTGTGGACCTCAGTTCATCTTTCAATCACCCAAGTGGGTATATGCGCCTCAAAACCAATGAGAAGATTGGAGAGGCGGGACTTGGAGCGCATCAAGCATCACAAATAGAACCAAGTTTTATTTTAGCTCCTGCCTACGCAGACGCTCGTTGACGCGTGCGAGCAGTGTGGGTGCAAAGATTGAATAACATGTATGTGTAAATTTATTTTGTGTGGTCAGCAATTAAGGCAAGTAACTGCTGATCTGATGTTAAAAAGTTATTGTCGGTTGTAAGAAATGGAAGCGGATACATTGTGAAAATAAAGTAAAAATAAACTACAAAAGAATCACAAAAATAGTAAAGTTGGGTTGGCGCTTGCAAAACGGTGGCCTTCCAGTATGGTGCCATCTCTGCTTTTTGCTTCCAAAAAACCCAGAAGTTAATTTCCCACAATGCTTTGGCTACGACTTCAAGTTGCAGTTGGTGAGAAGCAACTGCAGAAAACTCTAGTCGACTGCAATCGAAAATTCATGACCTTTGATCACATGGTTGTTGAGAAGGTCATGCAGTTGCAAGTCGGACCATTTTTATACCCATAATGCAAAACAAAGGCGGTGACCAACGTTGGTTCACGTCTTGACAAAAGTGATCAGCTCGAACGCTCCCATTGAGATGAGCGAGATGCAAGACTTTGCTCTCACACAGTATCTTCGCAGGTGCACGGGTTCACTTCACGCTGGTAGCCAGGGCACCAGAACGTTGGAGAAGTTGAGCCTTGTGCTTCAACGCTGTAAAAGTTCAGCTGGCACCTAGCCAAACTCCGCTAGGCGAACCCAACGAGTGAGCTCACAGACTCCCTTAAAAAGACCTTCGCTTGAAAAACAAGAAAAAAAGTTGCAATAGTAGTGTGTCCATCTTGAGATGTCGTAGACACTTCATCAAGTCAGAATTAATCTAACAATCACGTTTTTGCAGAGGAGATCTTAGTTGCGTAATTTTACATCTAACTAAGATGCTTGGTGCAGTATTTCTCAAGTGAAAATTTTCATGAAAACGAGTCATCCTCGTTGAATGACAAACACTTCATTGAAGCATCCCTACTGTTGACCAACGAAGGGGCGCAGACTTCAGCTACGAACTTCGGCTTGGCTCGAGAAAGTGTTGTGCGCACGAACAGCCCCCCCAAAAAACGACCAAAAACTGTTCAGAACTGTTTCAGATTGGGAACCAGCGGCAGCCCCCGGTACAGATGGCGCATAAAGCAAATTGTAATGAACTTGTAAATAAATAAATCATAAGTCATGGGAGCCTGGGACCTGATAAACTGGACAACTACACCCCAAAAAGAGTCACAGGACAGAGGGATACACTACTAGTTAGAACCTTCGCGTCACAGATCTGGTGGGACAAAAAAAACATGGCCATTTGTCTCGTCCCCCCATGTTTTTCATCATCAGGTTCTACTGACAGGGTGACATGTGTACACTAAAACAGCATAAAACCGGGTTTATCACAAAGTATGATCAAATTAATTAGCCAACTAAGGTAATTGAGAATCATTGAGAAATAATTTGCTCAATCTTTTGGTCAAATTAAACACTTATTTACCTTTGATAAGCAGCTAACTCGCTAGCTGGTAGCTTGCTAGCTCATTAGGGCCCATGCCAAGTCTTTCTATAGTGAAATCAGACTAACTCTGAAATATTATGTTTTTTCAGAATGAAAGTTAACTGGCTAGTGCACCATGCTTTGTGACATTATGTTAGCTAGCTATCCCCAGTTAGATCATGCTTTGTGACATTATGTTAGCTAACTATCCCCAGTTAGATCATGCTTTGTGACATTATGTTAGCTTGTTATCCCCAGTTAGATCATGCTTTGTGACATTATGTTAGCTTGCTATCCTCAGTTAGATCATGCGTTTTCACTTATTGCATCTGCATGCTGCTTGTTGCATTTTTCCTGGTGCACTCGTTCATTTGTGAGCTGGCTGCTCATTCGAATCAGAGTTTCTAAACCCAGAGGCCGGAACATCGAGACTTCTGGGAATGCTTGCAAAACAGACCAGGGTTTGAGAAGTCAATGAGAGAAGTGAACAATTCTTCCTTAGTTAAATTTTCACAAATCTAAAATGGCACAACCTAGATTCGAGCCAATGTCTTAAGTAGTTGAACATGTTATCATGTTAACGTCGTGAAAGTGACAAACTGACTGATTTGACAGCCTGCACATGCGCAAGTTTGGCGACCGTTAGACCCATTGACAATGTTTCTGCTAATGAGTTTAGCTAACCAACGTCGCCATGACATAACCTACAAGCGTGATCTGGGATTTCTATTGGAGAAACAGTTTATGCCCATCTTCACACTATACCATCTTTGGTATAATCTAATCTGTTCAAAACAGTGGCAGCATGTGCAGCAGTTGTGATTCGGTTTTTGACTTGCAAAAGTAAAATAGGTGTATTTATACTGTTGTTTAAATACACAGATATCTTTATACATCTTCTCAAAGAAACTACTGGTAGTTAGAAAAATGTGCATCATAATTCTATCATGCTGCTTTAATGACAACTCCAGCCAACCACTCACCCAGTGTATTCAGCCAATCAGTGGCCGCCACAGATGGGAAGCCTTTAGAAATTGATAGTGCTTACAAGACAACTGGGAACTCAGAAAAAAAGGTCAAATCATGACGTCAGTGATCTTCAAGTTGTTAAATCAGAGCTCTAGAAAGAGGCCCAAGTTCCCGATATGGAATTCCGAGTTGGATGACCATTAAAAATATATTTTTCCCCATTTGGAGCTCTTTTTTTTTTTATCACCCCCCATTTCCAATTTGTCCTGAACACACTGAAGTTGGAAATTTAAGAGGTCCCATTTGTTTTGAATGCTGTTTACTTTCACCATTACGTCATATCGCTGAGGCTACCTTTAAATACCAGTACAGCTTCTTTGATATTGGGTTTAATGATTGATGATTTGCCTCAAACAGTTGCTAGAAATAATGAGCATTGTTATGTTTATGTCAACTGTATTTTTGTTTGACTTATAGTGTGGAGAAATGGTGTATGGACAACTGAATGATTGCATTTATGAATACTATGTCTTTTCAAAAAGGGACGATTGATGTAAAATGAGAGCATTTCTTATTTTGTTAACTGAAATACAGGTTATTATTCCGAGTGTGGTACCACATTAGTGACTAGCATTTGGCAAACAAGGCATTCTCCACTGGCAGAATGTAAGAATATTTTTAATATTTCCGCGTGCCTGTCGCCTACGTTTGTTCAAGAGACAATGAACCCCCTCATTATTCACTCTGAGAAGTTGGAAAGTAAATAATTGCAAACTAGTTTACTTACCCGTTTTAACGAAGAAGAAGAAACTCTTTATCTTTATTTCCAGATTCGTTAGAGGGATATCCAAAATAGGCAGCGTAAAGTAAATAGACAATAAACAGGGCGCTGCCTACCGCTAACACCTTTACCTGACTGACTGTTCCTTCCCTTTTCCTTTCTCTTCCGGCCAATGGTGTTCTCGCAGTGACGTCATTTCAAATCAAATCAAATTGTATAGGTCACATACACATGGTTAGCAGATGTTAATGCGAGTGTAACGAAATGCTTGTGTTTTTAGTTCCGACAGTGCAGTAATATCTAACATGTAATCTAACAATTCCCTAACTGCCTAATACACACAAATCGAAAGGTGTGAATGAGAATATGTACATAAAGGATGAGCAATGGCCGAGGTGCAATAGATGGTATAAAATACAGTATATACATGTGATATGAGTAATGTAAGATATGTAAACATTATTGAAGTGTCATTATTTAAAGTGGCATTTATTAAAGTGGCCAGTGATTGGGTCTCAATGTAGGCAGCAGCCTCTCTGAGTTAGTGATTGCTGTTTAGCAGTCTGATGGCCTTGAGATAGAAGCTGTTTTTCAGTCTCTCTGTCCCAGCTTTGATGCACCTGTACTGACCTCGCCTTCTAGATGATAGCGGGGTGAACAGGCAGTGGCTCGGGTGGTTGTGGTCCTTGATGATCTTTTTGGTCTTGCTGTGACATCGGGTGCTGCAGGTGTCATGGAGGGCAGGTAGTTTACCCCCGGTAATACGTTGTGCAGACCGCACCACCCTCTGGGGAGCCTTGCGGTTGAGGGCGGTGCAGTTGCCGTACCAGGCGGTGATACAGCCCGACAAGATGCCCTCGATTACTCTAGCTTTAGAGTAACGATTTCATGGAATGCTTTTGCTTGAGCAGCATAGATCAAGTGCTACTAAACGGGATACATTTGCTCCATTGTCTATTTTTTGTTAGTAGCCTACCCTATGTGCACATAGTGTGGGTTGCTTTCTCTATGGAATTTACAGGGACTTCAATTAATTCATTATTTTAATTAACTCTGAAAACAAATACACTAGTAGCCTACAGAATATGCAATTAATGTTTGCTGGCAGCGTTATTGAAAAAAAAAATCGCCTCTTTCTTGGTAATTGACAATGTCCAAAACCAATCATTGCGTTCACGAGCTTTCAGACGTTCTCCTCCTTAACCAATATGATGATAGTGAGGGGCGGGTCATATTCAACGAGAGGACGAGGTGTCTTTGTGTTGACAAATTGCGAAGATCTAGAGGTAAAATTATCATATTATGCATATAACTAGTTATGTTTTACTTTTCATCTCACGGCCCACTATTGCATGAATAGTGAAATGCGATATTATTTTATAGCGTAGCTAAGTTACTAACATGTAATTGGAGTGCAATGTTTTCACGGACACGGGTAACGTTAGCTAGTTGCTAACTAGCTCATACAGACCCAGTTCATCTGCTGAGACTCATTGTTAGCCTGCTAACGTTAGCTAACTAGTTAGTTATCTACATACATTGATTCGTTTGTGAATCCGATGAGGGTAGTACAACATACAACACGCCGAAAATGTACCCTGTTAAGTCAGATAAGCTAGCTAGGTAGTAATAATGTCAGACTGGGTTTTATAAGATAGCTAGCTAGCTAACGTTAGCCATACAGATTGCTTGCTAGCTCGACTGACTGGCCGCTGCTGTACGTCGACATGTTTTTTTTAGTTACGAAACCATCGAAAAGGTCGATTGGTACGAACCAAGTCATGTTAGATAGCTAGCTGGCCTAATTACTAGTACCAACGGTTGTTTTTCTCTGCATGTTTAAAATACAATTACAATACCTGAAGTAGGTAGCTACCTAAAAATAAGTAGCTAGATACATGGCTAGCTAGCTAAATTGCTAACTCCTAGCTAGCTAATACAACTGGAGATCTTAACTTATTAAGGCTAAGTTAGTTAATCGTTATTTAGAACCTTCTAACAATGAATTTAGCCTTAAGATGCTTTTGGGGAACCGAGCCCAGGACTGATTGGCTGGCTGCCTGGCTAGGTGGATTTAGCTAACTATTTCTCATTTGCTGTTGTTCATGACCATATTTCTGATTCTGTCTTTATTCCTTAGTGTTTGAATGGATATTACCAGGTGCCCGGAGAAATGGGTAAAACAAGACAAGGTTATTGTGGCGTCCTCTTACATTTGTCATCATGCACATCTGTCAACGCATCTAGCTAGTAGTGCAGTTAGGCACGCTTCAATTCCCGTGACTAGCAGGTGCATTTAAAGCCCTAACAATACAAATTATATAAATGTATTTAGCTAGCTGTTATGGAGTTGTTCAGAACACTTTTCCATATTTTTAATCATGATATGGATATTATCCATGTAGAAAGTGAGAATGTGAATGCATTTAATCAGACAAAGTTATGAAACCTGGAATAAAAATGAAACATTCAGTTAGACTGGGAAATGTTAGTTGAGCTGGTAAACTACAAAATGTATCTGAACTACAAAATTATCTAATAAAAAAATTCATGATCAGCAATTCATAGTCATTTTCATTTGTGAAATGCAGAAATGTTGCTAATATGCAACTTCATAGCCGTTTATTGTTTTTGGTCACACCACAATGGATCAACGTTGTGAAAAAACTACAGAAACTGAAACTCTAGAGCACCGAATGGATTTGTCTCATGCCTATTTTTGTGGTTGCACTTTCCAGGAGAGACCTCTGTCTTCCTCCATTATGCTGTCGAGTAAGAAGTCAGATGCAGGTACCTCTTCCTCCGCATCTTCCTCCTCCTCGGCGGCAGGGGGAGCTGAACGGGCCCCTGAAGCCCAGGCTACTGCCCAGGCAGGGGCCCCTGCTTCAGCACCAGGCCCCATGGAGATCAAGAAGAAAGAGCGGGCCTCCCCAAGCGGGGAGCCTGGCGGACCCCCGCTGCCCCACCCTCCCGGCCTCGGGGGCGTGGACCCGGACACGGCCGAGGGCCGCAGGACAAGCCGTCGCAAGCGATCAAAAGTAAAAAACCTATTACTCCTGTCCCCCCTATCTTAGAGAGAAATAGAATAAGTCACTACAAGCACGTGCCTAGACCAGGAGCACAATGAATGACTATTGAGAATATAGTGATCTTTGTATGGCCATCTAATTAGTGGTGAACAACACCAGAGGAACACAGGGAGCTTGACCTTTGACCTCATCTCAGGTGAGCCGGAACATGGTTTTAATGGAGCGTTTATTGTGCCCATTGTTGCAGGTGGAGTACCGCGAGATGGACGAAAGCCTGGCCAATCTGTCTGAGGACGAATACTACTCGGAGGAGGAGCGCAACGCCAAGGCAGAAAAAGAGAGAAAGCAGGTGATCCCACCGCCGGCGCCGCCCGTGGAGGAGGAGCCGGACAGCGAGCCTGAGGAGCCTTCTGGTGAGTGTGAGTCGGACTGTGCGAAAGTGTGTGTCTGCGAGCGTGAATGTCACATTGGGCAGCGAAAGGTGTGTGTGTATGTGTAAGGGCAGGTGGTGAGGGTGGTGCGTGTGTGTTTGTGGTTTTTCAGGCGTGGAGGGAGCTGCGTTCCAGAGCCGCCTCCCACACGATCGCATGACCTCCCAGGAGGCCGCCTGCTTCCCGGACATCATCAGCGGGCCCCAGCAGACGCAGAAGGTGTTTCTGTACATCCGCAACCGCACGGTGATAATTTTATTTATTTTTATTTTACCTTTATTTAACTAGGCAAGTCAGTTAACCTCTCTGGGCCAGTGGAACGTTAGCGTCCCACTCTATTCAACAGCCAGTGGAATCGTGTGGCGCGAAATACAAATACCTTAAAAAATGCTATAACTTCAATTTCTCAAACATATGACTATTTTACACCATTTTAAAGACAAGACTCTCCTTTATCTAACCACACTGTCCGATTTCAAAAAGGCTTTACAGCGAAAGCAAAACATTAGATTATGTCAGCAGAGTACCCAGCCAGAAATAATCAGACACCCATTTTTCAAGCTAGCATATAATGTCACAAAAAAAAAACACAGCTAAATGCAGCACTAACCTTTGATGATCTTCATCAGATGACACGCCTAGGACGTTGTTATACAATACATGCATGTTTTGTTCAATCAAGTTCATATTTATATCAAAAACAGCTTTTTACATTAGCATGTGACGTTCAGAACTAGCATTCCCACCGAACACTTCCGGTGAATTTACAAAATTACTCACGATAAACGTTCACAAAAAACATAATTATTTTAAGAATTATAGATACAGAACTCCTTTATGCAATCGAGGTGTCCGGTTTTAAAATAGCTTTTCGGGGAAAGCACATTTTGCAATATTCTGAGTACATAGCTCGCCATCACAGGCTAGCTATTTTGACACCCACCAAGTTTGACCCTCACCAAACTCAGATTTACTATAAGAAAAATTGGATTACCTTTGCTGTTCTTCGTCAGAATGCACTCCCGGGACTTCTACTTCAATAACAAATGTTGGTTTGGTTCCAAATAATCCATAGTTATATCCAAATAGCGGCGTTTTGTTTGTGCGTTCAAGACACTATCCGAAGCGTGACGAAGGGTTACGCGCCCGACGCGTTTCGTGACAAAAAAAATCTAAATATTCCATAACCGTACTTCGAAGCATGTCAACCGCTGTTTAAAATCAATTTTTATGCGATTTTTCTCTTAAAAAAGCGATAATATTCCGACCGGGAGTCGTTGTTTTTGTTCAAAGCCGAAAGAATAAAAACATGGTGTCGCCTCGTGCACGCGCCTCCAGTCTCTGTTCTCTGATCGACCACTATCCAAATGCGCTACTGTTTTTCAGCCAGGGCCTGCAAAGACATCATTCAGCGTTTTGCCGCCTTCTGAGAGCCTATGGGAGCCGTAGGAAGTGTCACGTTACAGCAGAGATCCTCAGTTTTCAATAAAGAGAGTGTAGAAGGCCAAGAAATGGTCAGAGAGGGCACTTCCTGTAAGGAATCTTCTCAGGTTTTGGCCTGCCAAATGAGTTCTGTTATACTCACAGACACCATTCAAACAGTTTTAGAAACTTTGGAGTGTTTTCTATCCAAAGCTAATAATTATATGCATATTCTAGTTTCTGGGCAGGAGTAATAATCAGATTAAATCGGGTACGTTTTTTATCCGGCCGTGAAAATACTGCCCCCTATCCATAACAGGTTAATCTAACCACATTGTCTGATTTCAAAAAGGCTTTACAACGAAAGCAAAACATTAGATTATGTCAGGAGAGTACCCTGCCAAAAATAATCACACAGCCATTTTCAAAGCAAGCATATATGTCACAAAAACCAAAACCACAGCTAAATGCAGCACTAACCTTTGATGATCTTCATCAGATGACACTCCTAGGACATTATGTTATACAATACATGCATGTTTTGTTCAATCAAGTTCATATTTATATCAAAAAACAGTTTTTTACATTAGCATGTGATGTTCAGAACTAGCATACCCACCGAAAACTTCCGGTGAATTTACTAAATTACTCATGATAAACGTTGAAAAAATACATAACAATTATTTTAAGAATTATAGATACAGAACGCCTTTATGCAAACGCTATGTCAGATTTTAAAATAGCTTTTCGGGGAAAGCACATTTTGCAATATTCTGAGTACATAGCTCGGCCATCACAGGCTAGCTAATTTGACACCCACCAAGTTTGGGGCAACCTAAACTCAGAATTACTATTAGAAAAATTGGATTACCTTTGCTGTTCTTTGTCAGAATGCACTCCCAGGACTTCTACTTCAACAACAAATGTTGTTTTGGTTCCAAATAATCCATAGTTATATCCAAATACCTTTGTTTTATTCGTGCATTCAGGTCACTATCCGATGGGTAAAGCGCGAGCGCATTTCATGGCAAAAAAATTCAAAATATTCCATTACTGTACTTAGAAGCATGTCAAACGCTGTTTAAAATCAATTTTTATGCAATTTTTTTCGTAAAATAGCTATAATATTCCAACCGGACAACGTTGTGTTCATTCAAAAGCTGAAAGAAAGAAATTGAGAAGTCTCGTGAAAGCGCATCTCAGTCTCACTGTCCCCAGGCAGGCCACTAACAAACTCTGCTGCTGTACTTTGCCCAGAGACAGGAGACACGTCATTCCGCTTTTTGAACGCTTTAGAGAGCCAATGGAAGCCTTAGAAAGTGTCACATAACAGCACAGATGCTGTAAAAAAAAAAAAAACAACAACAAATTGTCAGACAGGGCACTTCCTGCATGGAATCTTCTCAGGTTTTGGCCTGCCATATGAGTTCTGTTATACTCACAGACACCATTCAAACAGTTTTAGAAACTTTGGAGTGTTTTCTATCCAAATCTAATAATTATATGCATATTCTCGTTTCTGGGCAAGAGTAGTAACCAGTTTAAATCGGGTACGTTTTTTATCCGGCTGTGAAAATACTGCCCCCTAGCCCCAACAGGTTAAGAACAAATCCTTATTTTCGACGACGGCCTAGGAACAGTGGGTTAACTGCCTTGTTCAGGGGCAGAACGACAGATTTTCACCTTGTCAGCTCAGGGATTTGATCTTGCAACCTTTCGGTTACTAGTCCAATGCTCTAACCACTAGGCTACCTGCCGCCCCATATGCACACGCGCACACACTTACTGCATTAACACGACTTGCTTCATTAACACGACTTGCTTCATTCTGGAGAATATTGTACATTTTGGGCTTTGGTCTGAAGTAGTGGCGAATTCTCCATTCTAGCTCCAACTTTGGCTCGATAACCCGAAAATCCAGCTGACCTTCGAAGCCACAGCACAGCAACTTGAAGCTCCATACAACAGTGATACAGTGCTGGTGCACAGGATACACAGTTACCTGGAGAGACACGGCCTCATCAACTTTGGCATCTACAAGAGAGTCAAGCCTTTACCAAGTGAGTATGTTAGCTTTCCACTATCTGCGTGATACATAAACTTTATGTACAATGCCTACACTCATTTAGAAATGTGCATATTAAACACACCAGTAGTACTTATAGGTATTTAGGCATGCATATACAATGTTTTCCACAAGCACATGGAGTAGCCAGACAAAAGAGAAAGTAGCCAGTCAGGCTCCCCGGGTTAAGACATTTTTGCTGAACAAGCTTTATTTTGGTGTCCTCTGGTACATCCTCACGCTAGATTGTATTTTCAATCAGCAACAATCATCAAATGTTCATACTTTTACAGTGTAAGTTTCATCAGTTGTTGTACAATATGATTTAAAACATGGGAAAAACTTAATTTTGACTGCACTGGGCCTTTTATATAATCTTGTAAGAGTCTGCTGACTTCCACAGGCTTCACTCTTCCTTTAAAAAGGCATTTTCTCAGCTACCTGCAATACAGGGATGATTAAAGAATGAAGCAGGTGTTTAACATTGGCTTTGCTGCACAGAAAGCAGCAGTTGATTACTCCATTGTCAGCACTTTGATTAAATCAGTAGACCCTGCATCAATATCTGAAAATACCATGTATGTATCATTAGGTTTTAAAACAATTCAATCTGTTTTCTTTTATAATATTTTGGACCAGAGTGAGGCTCTTTCTCCACTAGCCTACCTATTGTTTCTGCAGTAAGGAGGATTCACCATCTGCATCTAATGTTTTCATAATTTATCTGTAGATAATCGCCAAAAAGCCTACAGGTATGCAAATGAGGGAGCCAAGTGAACAGCCGATTCAATTCAGTAGGCTACTGACTAGTCCCTCACTTTAACGTCACTGTCTGGCAAGTCCTAATGGACTTTATATCGAAAATACAAACAAGATCTTTAGTTATCCCAATGCGATACCGTGGATATATAACTACGTTGTAAGATCTATGAATGGGAAGGATATATGAGATCGACTTCATTCAGTCAGTTCAAAACTTTTTTTATAAACGAGTCATGCTTGCTGTTTGTCAATCGAAGCACAGTATATAGCCTTTACGCCACCACTTCATGGCTACATATGAAACATGCCAGAGTCCAATGTTAACTGTTTTTCCTCATTGGCCTGGTCGGTCCAGTTGGCCAAAAATCTGTTGGCCCAAACAGAATTTCTACAGGCCCGGACATAGTGTAGTTCTTAAATGCATTGGGATCATGCAGGGCCTATAGGTTGGCATGTTTTCTCTCTATATTCAGCTATTAATAGGCTACATTTGGTTATTATGAAATGTATTTAAAAGCTGTGTAATAATTTAGCAATGCAAGTCATTAGTCTATTCATTAGATTAGCATTGTATTAATTACCTTGTTTTTGTTTGTGAAATGTCATTTTGAGATGATTTGAAAATAGGATGCTGCCCCTTTAAGACAGACGTTCCAAAAGAGATATTGACAGTTTTTTTGTTGTTGTTTTGTTTGTTTTTTTACTTCTTTTTTGTATATATGTATATATGTATATATGTATATATGTATTTTTATTACAGAAAAACCAACATATGCTACGGGGTACAACAAATTACAGATTATACAAAGACTTTAAAAGAAACACACATTGATTGTTTTAACAGCTTTCTTATTAGAAGATTGTAGAATGGTCTTAATGGACTGCCCAAATTCCTTATAGAAATTACTAAATCGTTTTTTTTGTTGTGAATTTACATTTATGAATATTTTTTATATTTTTATTTAACTTTTATTTAACCAGGTAGGCTAGTTGAGAACAAGTTCTCATTTACAACTGCGACCTGGCCACAGACAATTTTCCATTATTGCAATTAGATTTGAGGTAAAATTGTTTTTCTTTATCCTTATTATAGTAAAGGAAACCGAGCAGCACATTCTCCCATAACAAACAAAAGTCATCAAGAATATTAACAATAATAATTATAAAACTATGAATGTCTTTCCATAATTTCTTAACATGTAGACAATTCCAAAATAAATGCAAAACTGTTCCTGGATGGGTAATATTATGGATCATTCTGAAAGAGGCCTCTTTGACCTTGTTAACAAGCAGGTATTTGTGTGGTAATAACCAGACTTTTTCCCAACAGATATTATTGACAAATGTATTCCAGTAAGTTGTGATGTAAGGAATGAATAAAATATGCCTTTGAAATAAGGCATGTATAGGTCTGTTGTTCTGAGGGAGCAAGGAGAAACACATTTTTCCTATTGGAGAGTCAACTGGATTAAGCGAGCGTAGGTCAAGAAGGTGAGGTCTGGCTACACCTCTAAATAACATGAGAGTTCCAGATGGAATAGCATCAAAGACTATGGCGAACTCGCTAGGTGTAACAGGGATATTGTAACGAGATAAAAATTCCTCATAATTGAGTAACAGTCCTTCTGCATTAAAAAGTTGACTTACCAACAGGATATGATAATTGAACCAGTTCTTAAAACATAAAGACTTTCTATACAAAATATCGTTATTGTTCCAAATGAAATACCTATGCGGGGGAAATTATGTTTATATATTAATGACCAAGGTAAGAATACTTGTCTATGAAAAGCAGATCATTTTGTAAGAATCTTATCAATGTTATAGTTACAAAGTAACATAATTGAAGCAACCAAAACGGGAGAAGATATGAAGAAATTCCAAATTGAAGTTGGATTTTTTAAGGAATGTTTAGCCCGAATTTATCTTAAGTATTATTAAAAGTAGGAAAATCTAAAACATTGAGATCACCATATTCATATGTGTTCATAACGACAGATTTCCTAATATAATATGTACGATTTTTTTCCAGATAAAGTTGAAAAGCATCTGGGTTGACCAGCTTTACCTATTCTGTTATCAAGATGTAGGGACTGGGCTGCATAAGTAAGTCTGGAGATACCTTCAGCTTTAGAAAGCAATAGTCAACCTTTCAAGGATAAATCCCTCTGCAACCAATGGTTCAACCTCTTGTTGGTTTTTTTCAATAATAGGTATAAAATTGAGCATCTTTTTGTTCTACACTGCTGGCGTGTGCTGTGTGTGAAGGCATCAACTCATGTAATGCTCCCGCGTGAGCGTGGGGATGCTTGAATGAACGGCCAATCATATGCTCAAATACAAATAGCATGACGTTTACTGGTGTAGTCTTCACTTGTTTTCAATGATAGACTGCGAATGAGCAGGTAAATGTTGAACCGGAATGCAAAAATGCGCCGAAAATGTAGTGGTCCTATCGGGCCAGTGACTGATGAGATCCACTGGTCCGATACATGTTTTTATGGGCCCTGACCAGCGGGACATCGTTAATGTCGGACCCTGCACGTGAAATAAATGTAATTAATGTGCCAGAAAACAATAGGCTAAGTGGATTTTTGAATAATCGTTACTACATTATATGGGACATGCAAATTCACTCACGTTATATGGGACGTGCAAATTCATGCTCTCCGTGTAAAGAAATTTGACTAGAACCACAGAAGATGCATATCGTTCATTCTAGCGGGAGAGGGCTCGGCAGACTTTTCTGACTTGCTAATTGAAAAGTAGCCTAGTTAATTTAAGTGGAAAAGGTACCTTGCTGAAAATTAGTCTAATCGGCTGTATAGCCAACACTAGTGGAAAACACTGCATATATAGGTATTTTCCTGAAGCATACCCTCAGATACGGTATGACATGAAATTAAGTATTTTTTTTAGCAATGTGTGTGTCAAAATAACTTATGTGATAGGGCTGGAAATTGACAGGGACCTAACGATACGATTTTATCACGATACATAGATGCAGATACAATATGTATTGCAATTCTCAACATTCTATATGTATTGCGATTCAGTACTGTAAATTCCGGACTATAAGCCACAACTTTTTTCCCAGGCTTTGAACCTCGCGGCTTAAACAATGACGCGGCTAATATATGGATTTTTCCCTCTTTCAATTTTTTTTTCTCCAAAAAAACACATTCTGTGACGTGGTCAGTTTTTTTGGCGGCATGAAGCTTTCATTAGACCAATGAAATTGCCGAACGGGTTAAGGTCAAACAACTTTTTTGTTTACTGTTAAGATTAAATCGAGCGCTCTCAAACTTCCAATCATTCTGATTACGGTAGTCATTTTGTCACCCTCATCATGGCAAAGACACGGAGAAATGCATATGATGCAGCTTTCAAGTTGATGGCGATTGATCTGGCTGTTGGAAAAGGAAATGGAGCTGCTGCACGGGAGCTTGGTCTTAATGAGTCGATGATAAGATGTTGGAAACAGCAGCTTGAGGAATTGACTCAGTGCAAAAAGACAACTAAAGCTTACTGCTATTTGTTTTTTTTTTGTTGTTACAAGCCGTGTTTCATAAAGCCTGTGTAAAGTTCATTTGTTTCAATGTACCGGTAGGGACCTGCGGCTTATAGACATGTGCGGCTTATTTATGTTGAAAATAATATATATTTTTTAAATTCAGTGGGTGCGGCTTATATTCAGGTGCGCTTAATGGTCCTGAAATTACGGTACTCATTTTATTGCGATTTAATTTTCAAAACGTATTGCTCACTATATGTCTGTTGCAGAGAGACAAGATGGTATGATAATGAGTTTTGATCAGTCAGGGAAATAAAAATACTGAAAACATGTTGACTCACTATTTAAAAAGAAAAAAAAAAAATACCAGCGTTTTGGCGCAGGTACAGACGGCTAGCGCTAGCTAATGCTACCTAGCAAAAAAAGTAACATTGATACTTGGAGCTAAAGTATCAATATAATATCGGTCAAAAATAATATTGCGATATGCAACTATCGATTTCATCCCACATCAATATGATGTGATTGTCAACTACTCTGGTTCTCCTGTGTCCCTGCAGCGAAGAAGACGGGGAAGGTAATCATCATCGGAGGGGGGGTGTCTGGGCTGGCGGCGGCGCGGCAGCTGCAGAGCTTCGGCATGGACGTGACAGTACTGGAGGCCAGGGTGGGTAAACAGCACATTGCATGTCAACACGAGCACAATAAAGAGGGTCATGTTCATTGGGGCAAACTGTAGAAAAACAAATAATTCTTATTGGACAAGCTCAGAAAGTTTGCTTCACTCCGCCTCTGATGGATTTCTTCTGTATTGTGCTAATTGAACACGACCCATTAGCTAATACACTGAACTGACCAGTAATATACACTGCTCAAAAAAATAAAGGGAACACTTAAAGAACACAATGTAACTCCAAGTCAATCACACTTCTGTGAAATCAAACTGTCCACTTAGGAAGCAACACTGATTGACAATACATTTCACATGCTGTTGTGCAAATGGAATAGACAACAGGTGGAAATTATAGGCAATTAGCAAGACACCCCCAATAAAGGAGTGGTTCTGCAGGTGGTGACCACAGACCACTTCTCAGTTCCTATGCTTCCTGGCTGATGTTTTGGTCACTTTTGAATGCTGGCGGTGCTTTCACTCTAGCGGTAGCATAAGACGGAGTCTACAACACACACAAGTGGCTCAGGTAGTGCAGCTCATCCAGGATGGCACATCAATGCGAGCTGTGGCAAGAAGGTTTGCTGTGTCTGTCAGCGTAGTGTCCAGAGCATGGAGGCGCTACCAGGAGACAGGCCAGTACATCAGGAGACGTGGAGGAGGCCGTAGGAGGGCAACAACCCAGCAGCAGGGCCGCTACCTCCGCCTTTGTGCAAGGAGGAGCACTGCCAGAGCCCTGAAAAATGACCTCCAGCAGGCCACAAATGTGCATGTGTCTGCTCAAACGGTCAGAAACAGACTCCATGAGGGTGGTATGAGGGCCCGACGTCCACAGGTGGGGGTTGTGCTTACAGCCCAACACCGTGCAGGACGTTTGGCATTTGCCAGAGAACACCAAGATTAGCAAATTCGCCACTGGTGCCCTGTGCTCTTCACAGATGAAAGCAGGTTCACACTGAGCACATGTGACAGAGTCTGGAAACGCCGTGGAGAACGTTCTGCTGCCTGAAACATCCTCCAGCATGACCGGTTTGGCGGTGGGTCAGTCATGGTGTGGGGTGGCATTTCTTTGGGGGGCCGCACAGCCCTCCATGTGCTCGCCAGAGGTAGCCTGACTGCCATTAGGTACCGAGATGAGATCCTCAGACCCCTTGTGAGACCATATGCTGGTGCGGTTGGCCCTGGGTTCCTCCTAATGCAAGACAATGCTAGACCTCATGTGGCTGGAGTGTGTCAGCAGTTCCTGCAAGAGGAAGGCATTGATGCTATGGACTGGCCCGCCCGTTCCCCAGACCTGAATCCAATTGAGCACATCTGGGACATCATGTCTCGCTCCATCCACCAACGCCACGTTGCACCACAGACTGTCCAGGAGTTGGCGGATGCTTTAGTCCAGGTCTGGGAGGAGATCCCTCAGGAGACCATCCGCCACCTCATCAGGAGCATGCCCAGGCGTTGTAGGGAGGTCATACAGGCACGTGGAGGCCACACACACTACTGAGCCTCATTTTGACTTGTTTTAAGGACATTACATCAAAGTTGGATCAGCCTGTAGTGTGACTCCAAATCCAGACCTCGATGGGTTGATAAATTGGATTTCCATTGATTATTTTTGTGTGGTTTTGTTGTCAGCACATTCAACTATGTAAAGAAAAAAGTATATAATAAGATTATTTCATTCATTCAGATCTAGGATGTGTTATTTTAGTGTTCCCTTTATTTTTTTGAGCAGTGTATTATTTTCAGCCTTGTGTCCTGTTTTGACCTGGTGTAACAGCAAATGGTTAAGGTTCCTCTTCACTATGGTAGTTGTGTAATATGGTTATTGTCTCCTCAGGACCGCGTTGGGGGGAGAGTGGCCACCTTCCGGAAGGGCAACTACGTGGCTGATCTGGGGGCCATGGTGGTGACAGGACTGGGTAAGGATTACAGTTGCAAAATTCTGCTAACTCTCCCAAAAATACCATGTTTTCCAGAAATCCAGATTGGATGATCCCCAGAATCAGTGGGGAATAAGCAGGAAATCTGGGAATCCTCTAACTGGGATTTTTAGAAAACCTGTGAAATTTCCAATTCGCCACAAATTCCTCTCACCTATTATCAAGGAACAATTTACTTTGAATTATCTATTGACTTCATGATACCTCTACTTTGAATTGGTCAGTGTTCCTGTTAGGACAGCTTCTCACCAGCAGAGGGTGGTGTTGACCATTTCAATGTTGTCGAATCAAATGTAGTCTGAATAAATAGGACTGGACAGGCAAAACAGTACTTGTTCACCACTTTTCTCCATAGTTTCTTAAAAACGATACAAAAACGACTATTGAATATCAGGACGATGAGATTCCTAAGATGTGTTTTAATAGATAACAAGTTTGTTCATATTCAGCTTGTTGCGTGTTCATAATATGTACACAATAGTCATCATCAAGTGAACTGCCTTGTAGTTGAAATAGAGGCTATGTGATGGTTCTATGGTTGTGTAGGCCTATGTCTTGATGTTCTATCTGGTGTGTTCTAGGAGGGAATCCCATGGCAGTGGTCAGTAAGCAGGTCAACATGGAGCTGGCCAAGATTAAACAGAAGTGCCCTCTGTACGAAGCGAACGGTCAAGCTGTGAGTGCTGCATCGCTAACTATTTGGTTAACTTACTTTGTATTATGAGGTTTATGCCACCCCCCCGTTGATGCCAATGAACTGCAGTTTAGTGGAATGCCTGTATGTTGATAGAACATTATACCAAAATGAATTGTCATATTAGGCCTACATTGGCATGTTGGTGTCTTGTTCAAGCGTGCTCGATTTCAGCAGTTGAAATGTCTGCTTACTCCAGATGCAACTTTCTAACATTGGAACCTATTACCATTGGAACCTATTACCATTGGAACCTATTACTATTGTATACATCACTATTTGGGTACATCACTATTTGGTTCTCATTCCCCTATGTTAACTTGCTCCATTTGTTATTTACCTATTGTGCTTATGATGTTTAGATTTTATTCAGGACACAACTATGTGCTGTGTTAGCAGGGCCCTTCACTTTGTCTGCAGTGTGGATTCAGTTAGCCGCTTAGCAGGGTGGATTCAGTTAGTGCTTAGCCTAGCATCGCCCGATAGCTCAGCCCTCTCCAGGTTGAGACCGGACTCTCCCATTGTAATACTGTTAGACTGGAAATAAACAGCAGTCTCCTTTCTGAACTATTATGTTCTCCTTCTCTGTCACGCAGTGGTAGGATGTTTGGGGTTATTTTCAGGCCAGGGTTGTATTCATTAGGGCAAAACATTTTGCTACAGAAAATTGAAATACGCCTTTCTTATTAGACAAGTTGAGGTAGTCCCTCCCTGTTTCAGTCCATTTTCTTCTGTTTTGTACCTAATGAATATGACAAAGTTCACAGAGGTGGTAGACACGCGTAAGGTTGCTTCCCACACCACGTGCAACTGTTTTCCTTTCCTGCAGGGGACGCTAATTGTCATTTTCAAGTGTATGTAAATCTGTTCAATGTTAAATTTGTGTTTTGTTTATCTAATTTGTTATTTCTTTGACCCCTGGCCTCAATCCCTCCCTCTGTCACCTCCTGGTTCATCTCCTGGCTGACTGCTAAAGGGCGAACGATGCACAAGTGTATGTATTGTTTTGGGATTGTTTTACTACATGATAACATTGTTCACCTATTGTTAATAATTAATGTCAAATCTGTTGTCAGTTCCCAATGAATCAACTGTGTAGTAGACCGTAATAGAACTGGGTCTGTTCTTGAGTGGTTCAATTGGCTGTAGTATGTTTGTAGTCAGCTATTTTTTTTCCCTTCCGATCCGATACCTTAATGGTAAACGATACTTCCTTTAGGTCAATTTCTTTTTTGTAGAGAAAATAAGGATCGCTTTCTAAATTGGATTGCCCTCCCTGCTGACTTCATGTTCATGATTGACATCAAATTGTTAGTATCAAATGCTGTAATCCTATGGTTGATTGTTAACATGTCATTGTATGACTGACTGCTCCCCCAGGTGCCCAAGGAGAAGGATGAGATGGTGGAGCAGGAGTTTAACCGTCTGCTGGAGGCCACCTCCTACCTCAGCCACCAGCTGGACTTCAACTTCCTTAACAACAAGCCTGTGTCTCTGGGACAGGCCCTGGAGGTGGTCATTCAGTAAGTGTTTAGCCCTTTGGCCAGGTCATCTCAGTTAACCCAGAAATAAAATCTAGGGCAATTTGGTGAGCTGCGTGATTTAGTTCTGGGTCCATATGTGTTAGAAATTTGGAGTTCCCTTCACTAATTTCACCACTCGTGCGAAGCAGTTGAAGTTTAAGCACCGCTTTCACCCAATCCTGACATACCCAAATAATCGTTGAAAACCCAAACCCTATCCTGCGCATTCCATCCCGTCGTGACAGATTCTTCGGATTACGTGCTGAATCTGTCCACTAGAGATTAACGGCTGAGCAACTTCTACAAATTCTGTGATGGTGCTTGTATTTAGTTTTTCATTTAAAAAAAATCTCTCTTTCTCAATGGCACATTATAATCACTGAGGTGTTCGTTTGTCTGGTAACGTCCAATAGGCTGAGGTGTTCATTTTTGTCTGGTATCGTCCAATAGGCTGAGGTGTTCTTTTGTCTGGTATCGTCCAATAGGTTGCAGGAAAAACATGTGAAAGATGAGCAGATAGAGCACTGGAAGAAGATAGTCAAGACCCAAGAGGATCTCAAGGAGCTGTTGAACAAGGTGAACATGAGAGACACTATCTCAGGTCAAAATAACAACGAGTAGCTTGCTTGTAGATGCCTGTAGATGTACTTTGTCCCTCCTTTTAATCTGTTTTCTCCTCTTTTGTATATCTACCTTTCTCGCTTTCCCTCATGTCCTCAGATGGTGGGTACCAAGGAGAGGGTCAAAGAGCTGCATCAGCAGCACAAGGAGGCCAGCGAGGTCAAGCCCCCCAGAGACATCACCGCTGAGTTCCTGGTCAAGAGCAAGCACCGCGACCTGACCGCACTCTGCAAGGTGAGACCACAAGTCAACCACTCACATTCTCAGTCATACCACCCTACAGTAGAGGCAGAGTAGAGGTTCAGAGGAAGGATAGATGGAGGTATGGATAAAAATAGATTAAGGGATGATTGATAATGGTGGTTTTTGAAGTGGATAGGAACAAAATGCGATTGAAATCCTCATCACCTCAATTGACTTGTTCCATACAAATGACTTCAAGCTGCAAGCAGTTAATGCCACATTACTTTCCTGTTTACTTATTTGTTTTTCCAAAACAAACTAATTCCATTCCTCTGAGGTGTGGTACTTTCTCCAGACTCACACGCCACGTGGATAAGCTATAAATCTAACAGCTGGAGCAATCATCTATTTCTAGGCTCCAGACACAATTTGATTCAATTAAATGTGTTATCAACGTATGTGTTTTGAATCGCACCAATTTTAAGCCACTTTCATGTGATTATCAGAGTATGTTTTCTGTGGACTGGAACTCCCAATAGCAGAATGGCCTGCAGCTACGGTAAAGGCCTAGTGTCTCTACCAGTCACTCTTGAATTACTTTCCATCAACTCATGAAGACTTTCCATTGTAATTTTTGTGGTTGTTATGTAGCAAGGATCTCCCCCATTCAAGTATTTTCTTCATTTGAGTAAACTAATTTGCAAGGAGAAATATAGAGACTAATGACTATAGCCTACTGCCTGTGACACTATGGCTGCGTTTACACCGGCAGCCTAATTCAGATCGTTTGCCCAATAGACCAATTAGTGGAAAAATTATCTGAGTTGGGCTGCCTGTTTAAACGCAGCCTAAGAGCTTTAACAGAAATCATGTTAACGTAACAAATGGGGAGATTGGATTTGGGCCATTAAGCCAAGGACAAAGAAGTGTACTCGATACCCAACTTTCACCTAAGTCCAATTTTCACTCAGCCTCCTATTGACATCAACACATGACTAAGTGAGAATTCGACTTAAATAGAATGTTAGGATTTGCGCCATAGAGACTTAAAAAATTCTATAAGTCGTGACAATGGCATTAGCTCTGAGCAAAACAGACAATTTCAGCAGCGTGTTTGACTAGTCTAATGCCTTTCCTGGTGTGTGTCATTAAATGCACGAATAAAGCTTCACCTCAGACGTGTACTTTCAGGAGGCAAGTTTAAACACAGCTGCTGTCTGAACTTGTCGACTGCCTCGGTCGACTGCCTCCTGAAAAAGTCACTTCTAAGGCGTGACTCAAGCTGGTCTGTCTGGTTGGAAATGGCCCACACACACACACACACACTGAGAGCGTGTTTGATACACGTACAGGCTAGGTCATGGTCAGGGAAGCCTTGGGCTTGTGGGGTTTACGGTTTAGTTGGACATATTTGTTAGGCTGTGTCAGCCTAATGACTGCAGGGGTAAGTGGTGAAACTGGGAAATTTGGATAGGGTGAGTCAGCCCATTTAACTGACTAAGCTGCTGTACTTCCTACTTGACTTACAACCTCTTGGGGGTGTGTGCAGCGCAGTACATACACCCCCCTGTTTCCCTTAATATCACTTAGCGTCCAATACACACACACACCTCTGTATGTCCCACAGTGTTTATACCTTGCTGTCCCCTGTCTCTTGTAGGAGTATGATGAGCTGGTGGAGTCGCAGGTCAAACTGGAGGAGAAGCTCCAGGAGCTAGAGGCCAACCCACCCAGGTAAACCTTTAACCCCTGAACTCCAGCGTAAAGGCCTGTTGTGGTCCTATTTTGAAACTCCTGAACTCCAGCGTATTCTTAAAACCTCTTAAGGATCGGACCCGTTTTCTATTTTTTTGGTTCCATAATTTTTTAAATGCAGAAGGCCATAATATAATATTGCAGTTTAGGCTCAATTTAGCAGTGTGTGCAAAGTTTCAGATTGATCCAGTGAAACATTGCAATACCTGACAATATTTTGTATCAAGTCTGCCCAAATGTGCCGAATTGGTCAATTGATACATTTTCAAGTACATAACTATAGAGATCATACAAAAATGATATGCTAATACAACATTTAAGTTTACACTTTCCCTGGAATGTCATACATGATGGATCATTAGCTTATACGCTAACTTTCACACATCTAGATGGCCGGGCCAGATGGGTGTGGAGCCAGAGACAGCAGGGGTTCAAACTGGAGAACCCAGTTCCTACATTTGACTATAAAAATAGATTTTATCAAACAAAACTATGCTACATTTTATCTCTGGGACCCTCAGGATGACAAATCAGAGCAAGATTACTGAATGCAAGTACATTGTTTACCTTTAGAGGTGAATGTATCAAACCAGTTGCTGTGATAAGTTTTTTGTTGTTATGCACTCGCCTCAAACAATAGCATGGTATTTTTTAACTGTAATAGCTACTGTAAATTGGACAGTGCAGTTAGATTAACAACAATGTAAGCTTTCTGCCCATATAAGACATGTCTATGTCCTGGAAGGTTTGCTGTTACTTACAATGTCATGCTAATCACATTAGCGCATGTTAGCTCAACTGTCCCGGTATAGGGACACCGATCCCGTAGAGGTTTAAGCATGGGTGTGCTCTAGCCTGGCTGCCAGGCTGTTTCTGCTCTCTTGCCAGCTCTTTATGGAATTGTCATGCCAATGTTTGGCTTTACAATGACAGTGGAGTAGGCTAAAGTACAGACGGGTCTGGGAGCAGGCTACAGTACAGACGGGTCTGGGAGCAGGCTACAGTACAGACGGGTCTGGGAGCAGGCTACAGTACAGACGGGTCTGGGAGCAGGCTACAGTACAGACGGGTCTGGGAGCAGGCTACAGTACAGACGGGTCTGGGAGCAGGCTACAGTACAGACGGGTCTGGGAGCAGGCTACAGTACAGACGGGTCTGGGAGCAGGCTACAGTACAGACGGGTCTGGGAGCAGGCTACAGATGGGTCTGGGAGCAGGCTAGATGTGTTCGCATCCATCCTTTCTTTTTCTAACCCTCTGATAATCTCTCCACAGTGACGTGTACCTGTCGTCCCGGGACAGACAGATCCTCGACTGGCACTTTGCCAACCTGGAGTTCGCCAACGCCACACCCCTCTCTACCCTCTCGCTCAAGCACTGGGACCAGGTACACTCCCACTCATACTTACTCATTAAAGGTTGACTTAGCGAGATGAGTTGCATGCTAAAAGTAAACACAATATCGGGTGAATTTTGGTAACAGCTAAGAGCGTTGAAGCTCGAGGCTAAACTTGTCAGCTCTTTTGCTCCAGTAGCTACCAGGTTGTAGCAGCGTGAAGCGCAGATACTGTGTGACTGTGTGAGAGCAAAGGATTGAATCACGAGCATCTCATTATCTACGGTGCTGCTCGTTGCAACGTCATCTGGCTGAGTCTACCGTTAAAATTTCTTCTTGCCCTTCCACAAAACCAATCTGTCTTGTCCTGGCACTTCTCTCTCCTAGTAAGCACATCCACACTAGATCAGATGATGACGTCAGTATGCACTTACTATAAACTGCTATTAGACACCAGGTCCAGTTGAATCTAGGCCATTCAAACCACCGGACTATAGTCGCCATGAACCACACATAACTGACATTATGAGTCCGTTTCAATGTTTTCTAATCCCTGTAAACCATATATAACCCACATTTTTTTTCTTTTTTCTCTCCCTCCCTCTCCTATCCAGGACGATGACTTTGAGTTCACAGGCAGCCACCTGACAGTGAGGAACGGCTACTCCTGTGTCCCCGTGGCTCTGGCCGAGGGCCTGGACATCAAACTGAACACTGCAGTACGACAGGTCCGATACACAGCCTCTGGTGAGTTTACAGGATGTGTGTGAGTAGCTGTCTTTGTTTGTCAATCTGTGCATCTCTTTTTGTTTGTGTGTTAAACTAGACTAACCATGTGTATATCTCCAGGCTGTGAGGTGATAGCAGTCAACACGCGCTCCACCACCCAGACGTTCATATACAAGTGTGACGCGGTGCTGTGCACCCTACCCCTGGGTGTCATGAAACAACAGCCCCCCGCCGTGCAGTTTGTTCCCCCCCTGCCCGAGTGGAAGACCGCAGCTATCCAGAGGATGGGCTTTGGAAACCTCAACAAGGTACAGAACACCCCCTCCAATTGGTGGTGTAACACTTGGCGTCTCTGTTATGTTTGGTGTTTGTACTGAGGTGCAAGTCCTTTGGGAGTCTTGCTGCTAAAACAAGGTACTGAAAATCCCTCACTGGGGTGCTGTGACATCTTGTGTCTCTGTTGTCTTGGTGTGTGTCTGTTATTTTTGGTGTTTCTACCCATCTGGACTGAGATGGATGGAAGACTCATTTTGGAGTCTTGCTGCTGTGTCCTTGAAGTAGGAACTTGACCTTCAGCTGCAGCCTGTAGCTGTAAAAATGGACGTGTGGACAAAAAAAAGCGTCTTGGCTCACTTGATACTAAACTACCAGGAAGTGAAGTAAAATTATGATAATCTCTCCCGCTGTCAAGACATGTATTTCACTCATTCAGTCACCCTGTCAATTTACATGAGCATCTTTATTACATTGTATCAAGCATTATTCAGCCCGGGTGTTTTTTACATACATAGTGCAGAGAACAAGGTTGTTTTTATTATTATGCCCCTGCACCACTCTCCCCTGATTGGAGGACTTGTTGAAAAATGGAAATGAAATGTATACAGTGCCTTGCATAAGTTTTCACCCCACCTTGGTGTTTTTCCCTATTTTGTTGCATTACAACCTGTAATTTAAATTGATTTTTGAGAATTTACAATTACATTGTCGTGGAAATTCTACACAGGGACACTCAAAGTCAATCTTAAATGAATCATTGTTTATTAACAGCATGCTGGAGAGGTCACAGTCAAATTTAGATGCATAAAGTACCTGTCTGAAGTGAGCTCTGCCAGGGCAGTCCCGTTGTTTTATATACTGCCTACACAGACAAGTTATATTTGCATGATTTAGCTTATTCATTATTCATAATTAATTAATCATTAATGTTTGGTTCATGCACGTGACCGACAAATACCTCACAAGGCTTCTTCTCTCCAAGCTGAGAACTTGAAACTGAAATATCCCTTTCATTCTCACAACAATTTTCTGGGCGTATTGCAGACACTGATAGTGAGGATTCCTCCAAGGCACAATCAATCAGTCACAGTCGAATTGGTTATTAGAAAAGCACAAACATGCTCCCTCAAAACTTAAGACTTCTGTGGCGTTGTGTGACACAACTGGACATTTTACTGGCTGTTTATTGTCCCCAGCCCAAGTTCCCACATATGCTAAGCACTTGTTGGCTGCTTTTCCTTTACTCTGCGGTCCAACTCATCCCAAACCATCTTAATTGGGTTGAGGTTGGGTGATTTGTGGAGGCCAGGTCATCTGATGTAGCACTCCATCACTCACCTTCTTGGTCAAATAGCCCTAACACTAAGCGTAAACCAGATGGGATGGTGTATCGCTGCAGAATGCTGTGGTAGCCATGCTGGTTAGTGTGCCAGACAATGTCACCAGCAAAGCACCATCACACCACCACCTCCATGCTTCACGGTGGGAACCACACATATGGAGATCATCCGTTCACCTACTCTGCGTCTCACAAAGACACGGCGGTTGGAACCAAAAATCTCACATTTGGACTCGTCGTTTCTTGGCCCAAGCAAGTCTCTTCATCTTATTGGTGTTCTTTTAGTAGTGGTTTCTTTGCAGCAATTCGACCATGAAGGCCTGATTCACACAGTCTCTAATGAACAGTTGATGTTGAGATGTGTCTGTTACTTGAAATCTGAAGCATTTATTTGGGCTGCAATTTCTGAGGCTGGTAACTCTAATGAACTTATCCTCTGCAGCAGAGGTAACTCTGGGTCTTCCTTTCCTGTGGCGGTCCTCATGAGAGCCAGTTTCATCATAGCGCTTGATGGTTTTGTGACTGCACATGAAGAAACTTCTAAAGTTTTAGAAATTTCCTGGATTGACTGACCTTCATGTCTTAAAGTATGGATGGACTGTTTCTCTTTGCTTATTTGAGCTGTTCTTGCCATAATATGGACTTGGTATTTTACCAAATAGGGCTATCTTCTGTATACCAACCCTACCTTTTCACAGCACAACTGATTGGCTCAAACGCATTAAGAAGGAAAGAAATTCCACAAATGTACTTTTAACAAGGCACACTTGTTAATTGAAACTACCTCATGAAGCTGGTTGAGAGAAGGCAAAGGGTGGCTACTTTGAAGAATCTCAAATGTTATTTCATAGTTTAAGGTTTCATTATTATTATTCATTATTATTCTACAATGTGGAAAATAGTTTTTTTTAAAAAGAAGAAAAACCCTGGAATGAGTAGGTGTGTCCAATCTTTTGACTGGTTGTGTGTGTGTATAAATATATATACCGTTTTTTTTCTTAATTGGACTGGACTCCAAGTGTATCGGCCAATCAGTGAATCACTCCAGTCTTAATTCCAACCCTTAGATGTTCAGACTAACCCATCTTTCCCAGTACATTACCATTTTACTCTGTCCTTTTGCAACACGTCCTTCTATTTTACTGATGTCTTACGGGGGTCTTGAACCTCTCTATTTGGACCATTTCTACAGAGATTGCCCTAAAAATAAACACTTTACCTAAGAGTATAATCATATTTCCCATTGATTGATTATAGTTTTCCGGATCTCCTAACAGTACTGTTTATAGGTCCTTGTGAACACAGACATTATGACTGAACAACCACTCCTTGACCTGATGCCAAAAGCAGTACCAAAAGAGATGATCTATTGATTCTGTTCCCTCATGGCAGTCTGCACTGGGCTGACTGTCCAAAGCCCTATATATATTAAGCATTCCTTTTGTGGCGAGAATTTTATATAATAGTTTAAATTGAAAAGAACGGCTCGATGCGTCACTTGTAAATCAGCTCATAAACCCGTTGCCATGGTATTGGGACCTTTAGACTTGTTCCCAACTGTCATGAATTTTATTCATCATAGTTGTCAAACCTATCGACCTTAACTGAAACTCATACATTTTCTGATTTATACTAGTCATTTTAAGCTATGCATGGTTTTTCATTGGAGGCAGACAAAACCAATTCATTACTTTGAGCAATTGCCTCTTCCATTTTTGTGCCAGAGCTGCGATGAGTTGGTTATACACCTCGCCATACACCTTGAATTTCTGGTGTAACAGTTTTACAGTCCTTATTTACGATGTCGTTCATAAACATGATACCTCCCTCATACATTTGTATTAGTACATTGGATTTTAGCCATTATTTGCTCTTTTATTTATTCTACCTTTTCTGAAGGATGAAATTGGGATTGTAACCAACTCTTCATGGCTTCATTAAAAATGTTTAAAAAAAGTACAAGGTTACCTCTCCCCAACAAAGCTATTTATCCTGCTTTATAGCAATCCAGGGAGGGAGGAATGTGTGCGGGTGAGTGAGTGTTTTGGAAATCTGTTAGTAATCAGATGAGTCCTCCCCCACTCTCTCTCGTTCCTCTTTTTTTTCTTCCTGAGCCCTGATGTGCATCATCTACTGCAGAGTTTCAATCTGCTAATTCGGCTGCAGCAGAAAATGCTGCATTATTATGCAATGAGACCTTTTTGTGGCACCTCGTGGCCACCAGAGGGAGCTCTGTCTCTGGATCACTTGAATGGAGCAATCTGCATCTAATGACAGTGTTTGCATATGAAAATATTATTGTGCGTGAAATGGGTCTTAAACAACCTCTTACAAATATAGAATAGGCAGTTGGAACAATAGAGATTTATATAATTCAGTTGCGTTTAATAGTGTGGGTCAGAACGATGTTGAAATGCTGTTGCTCAGACTTCACATTTGGTCCGGTTCCAGCTTTCCCTCTGGTGTCTCCTTATAAAACAGTTCTGATTTCTGACACTTCTGGTTTCGTTCTGATCACTAGCGTCATCAGAAAGGCCTAGAGCTCAGAATTTCCCGCAATCTCTGGCTCCCTGCCGAATTTATTGACTCATTGCTCAACTCCAAACTGTGTCTGGGAAACTGTCCTGAATAGACTGACTAGACTGGTATCTGTGGGGTGTATTGAGGTACTCATGCTGATGTGTGTTCCTCCCGTCACCAGGTGGTGCTGTGTTTTGACCGTGTGTTCTGGGACCCCAGTGTGAACCTGTTTGGCCATGTGGGCAGCACTACAGCCAGCAGGGGAGAACTCTTCCTCTTCTGGAACCTTTACAAAGGTAAGTAGGGCTGGGTGATATGGACAAAATATCATATCATATGGTCAAAAAATTGAAGTTATGTTTTTAATAATAAAAGTTAACAATTTGCTGCACTCATTTGAGATAATTTCCACACTGACACGTAGTGCTGCACAATATAGGCAAACAATCTAGGCCTTATTTTTTTACCAAATGTTGCAATTGCGACTTGTCTTGTGATTTAGAGCAAAACACTTGGGTGAAACTGTTGGAATCATTGAAATTGAATTATTATTCAAATTCTAAATGTAGAATATAATAGTGGACACTGAATACAGTGTTTGACTTGACAACAAATGAAAATGCCAGGGAGGAGTTATTGTGACAGGGTAGGAACTGAAGTGTTGACAAGTGTTTCCTAGCGGACTCTAATCTTTTGCTACATTGAATGTTCTCTCTTAGCAACTTCATGTAGCCAACATTCTTGCTTCACATATTCCTCGTTGATTTAGAAGATACTGTTGCACAAACCATGCACTGGTATTATCAGGCTGTATAGCTAGTTACGTTTGCTCTGACTCAGTACATTTATTAGCGGCTAACAAGGTTTAGGCCCAACTTCCTAAGAAAAGGCAAACTAGTTATTTTCAGATGTAAGAAACAAACTAATAAGGTAATTATAGAACGCTAGTGGATTTATATTAAGAAGCAAAGTGAAAACAGCATCGTTGTCATCAACATTGTTGCATGTGCTGCATTGACCATGCAGACTGAACGCAAGTGTCTCGTGCTCAAGGAAAAACAAATGTGCTCCTTGAGTGTCAGGGGCGGGGCTAAATCTATGGAAAGCGGCATGGAGAGAGAGAGAGAGAGAGAGAGATGACTCCAGTAGCAAAGTAAACTATAAAAGTGGACATTATACACGGCATATCACATTTAACAAACCAAACATTCAAATACCATTATAGAAGGTAAAGTAAACTCAAACCATGTAAAATACAGTATACCGCCCACCCCTAAAGGTGAGCACAGTGAACTAGTCAGTTCTCTCTGAACTGTGATGGGCCTAATTTGACTCTTTGTTTTGATATCCTTTCATCTCCTTCATTGCACTGATCTGAAAGAACTGACCAGGTGAAAGCCTAATGATAAGCTTCTTCCACCATGTGGTTTGTCAGGTCTTCTCTCGTGGCAGATAAAGGAGAGTTTAGATGTATAATCAACTGAGTTAGAGACGTGTTGATATTTGGATGTAGTCACACATTTTGACTTGGGACAGAATTTCCTTCTCTAAATGAACATTACATTTTCAGTGGTGGAATAATTACTCAATTGTCATCTTTACTTTTACTCAAGTATATCTTAATAGAAAATGACAGTCACGCATTCAAATACTGCTTGAGGTAAAGTCTAAAAGTATCTGGTTTTAAATGTACTTCAGTACAGTGGTAGGAAAATTACTTAAATGTCATACTTGAGTAAAGTAAATGCCATCCATCAAATTCCTCATATTAAGCAAACCACATGGCACACTTGTCTTGCTGCTTTTTATTTACGGACAGCCAGGGGCACACTAACACTCAGACATTAATTTACCAACGCAGTATTTGTGTTTAGTAAGTCTGCCATAGCGATGACATAGCGCTATATTGATAGGTTCGTGAATTGGACCATATAGCTGTCCTGCCTGAGCATTTGAAATGTAACGAGTACTTTTGGGTGTCAGGGAAAATGTATAAAGTACTGATTTTCTTTAAGAATGTAGGGGAGTAAAAGTTGTGGCAGCAAGTAGCCAAATGGTTAGAGTGTTGGGCCAGTAACTGAAAGGCTGCTAGATTGAATCCCCGAGCTGACAAGGTAAAAATCTGTCGTTCTGCCCCTGAACAAGGCAGTTAACCCACTGTTCCTAGGCTGTCATTGTAAATAAGAATTTGTTCTTAACTGACTTGCCAAGTTAAATAAAATAAATAGTAAAGTACAGATACCCCACAAAACGACTTAAGTAGCACTTTAAAGAATTTTTACATAGTTAGTTTACACAACTGCATTTTCACATATGCCTTTTTGACAGTGTTACTGCGAAATTGACCCATGTGTTCCCCCCCTCCCAGCCCCCATACTGCTGGCGCTGATGGCCGGAGAGGCGGCCGGCATCATGGAGAACATCAGCGACGATGTCATTGTCGGACGCTGCCTTGCCATCCTCAAAGGTATCTTCGGAAGCAGCGCAGTACCTCAGGTATGTGTGAATTTGCTTGTTTTGTACATAAAAATAGAATAACACTCAATATGGCCGCCACCGGTCCTCCCACCACGTAACGTAACGTAAACTTGAATCATAATATCCATTTCTATAGTTTGAGTCCTTTCCACCACCAGTCAAATACATAATGAAAAAATGGTTTATATGTAGTTATTCATGTTGGTTAGCGTTTATATGTAGTTATTCATGTTGGTTAGCGTTGGAACTGTTTAGTGTTTCCCAACCATGTTTACTGGAATCTAATATCGGCATGGAATCTGTCTTTTCTTTGTTGTCACGGCAGCCCAAGGAAACGGTGGTGACGCGTTGGCGTGCCGACCCCTGGGCGCGGGGCTCCTACTCGTACGTGGCGGCCGGTTCCTCCGGTAACGACTATGACCTCATGGCCCAGCCCATCACCCCCGGCCCCGCCATCCCCGGAGCGTCACAGGTAACACATGGGACTACTATCTGACCACTAAGAAATACGATACATTACGAGACAGTTTGCCAGATACAAATTAAGCCTAGTCCTGGGTCAATAAGTACACTCAGTGGAAAATCTCCATTCAAAGTGCTTTCAGGTCCAGGAATAGGCTAATTCTGTGCAGTACTCTGCTTTGTGATTAAGGCTGTGAACACTACATATATAAATATAGATGCAAGCAGCAATGCCGGGGTTCAGCTATGTGCCACGATCAGGAAAAATTTAACTTTGCCCTAGGACAAGTTACTTATGTAATGTTTACCACGCTTGCCAAATATCAGAATTCAATTTGATAATTTTCAATGAGGTTGACTACTTTAAAAGTCTTCTTATCCAGAACCACTGGACCAATCGGCACCAAATTTAGTATAACATCTATGGATGCACATCTTCAAACGCAAGATTCTGTTGCCAGAAGAGTAGCGTTTTAAGTGTTTTTCTCAACATGTCGGATCTGAGAAATAATGAACCAGATCAAATACGATAAGGTGTCACCATCACTGCTGAACCCCTAATGACACACTCCACTACTTAATTCAGTACTGGCATCCCACTTTTGATTCGTATATAGTGAATGGAGTGGCAAAGGCCCGAACCCGACATTATTTTGCCCACATGCATGTTGTCCTTATGAATAAAGAGTGTAAAGCCCCATCTATTACATCATCAGAACCTTCACCTCGCTCTAAGCCAATGAGAACACTGGATATTAGCGCAAGTTTATATTTAAAAAACATACCCGGAACCACCAGAGCATATTTGCAAAATCTCATCCTCCTTAGCCAACCCCCAAACTGAGTCGTTCTGACATGGGAACACTCATATTTCTGTGTTGGCTGATGAGTTTGTCGTTTTGATGTTTGTCATCCCCCCCCCCCTTGTTCGCAGCCCGTCCCACGTCTGTTCTTCGCCGGCGAGCACACGATCCGCAACTACCCGGCCACGGTGCACGGCGCTTTGCTCAGCGGCCTGCGAGAGGCGGGACGCATCGCCGACCAGTTCCTGGGCGCCATGTACACCCTCCCCCGACAAACCACACCCACTGCCGCCCCTCAGCCCTCCCCCAGTGTCTAGAACCCTGCCCCTTATACCAGTGTCCTTCTATGTTCAAGTGATGTCGGTGACTCCCGCTAACTAAGATGTAAAAAAATGTGCCTGTAATTTTGTGTTAATGTTTAACCACCATCGATGTTACTGGACAAACAAACTGCACATTCCCAAAGGACCGAGCCAGCACCAATCATGTCTCGGGCACATCTCTTATCCTGCATCGTTCCTCCTCATAACTCGACAGTCAATGCAGTTAAGTGGAACCTCCAATGGAACTCTCAGCTGGTTTAGTGTCCCTTCCAGCGCCGTTAGTTAACCATAGTGCTGTTTGAGCAGGCTCATGCTAGGATCTGGTTGTTGAAGGTAACGAAAGCCTCTTTGGTAGGACAGATCTGGTTCCCACTTCCCAGTCTTATTCCAGTAGGAAGACACTACACTAGGTGTCATGCTAACCCCGGTCCACTTTATTGTCGCCCATCCCGGGACTTGAACCAGCGACCTTCCTGTTACTGGTCCACCTCCCTAACATTAAATGGATGGAGGGGCTGAAAAGAAGGATCAGCAGCCAATGGAATCCAGAAACACAGACAAAGCCACAAAGGACAGCCAATCATGCGCTGATCCATCCCTAGCTAGCATTAACACCTTAGCACTGTTTCACTCCCATTTTAAACCTGATGTATTTTTCTATTAAAAATATTCTAGCTGCTACGATGTTGTAGCCTACAAGTGCATTGTATTGATTGTTTTAAGGCTAATGTTAGTTGTATGCCTCCTACTGAATAGGACCTGTACCGTGTAGGGTATGATGCATAGAGGAGTAGTGGGGGAAAAAATAGCAGTTAGTATTTATCTTTTTGCATTTCAATACAATGATTTATGTTGAGAAAAAGTCGTGAATGTTTTTGTTACTTATTGTACTTAGCAGCTTGTCTTGGTGTATTTTATTGTTGGCGTTGCATACCTTTTTGATATGTTTTCAACATTTGGGTATACAAATCTAATAAATGCATGTGTGTCTCCAATTTGTTTTTGTTATTGAACAGGTTAAGATAGTACCTCCCTGTTTCACTTCTTCCATTTCATGCCTCGTGAACACAACCCAGGCAATTATGAGTGGAGATGGTCAATGACCTGCTTCCTGACCAGTGTCCACACCCAGAGGGTGCTTCCCAATCATCTCTTTCACTACTTTCAAAGATGATCTATTATATTGACAAGTTGGTCGAGGTGACTGCTCTAACCATGGAAATACATGTCAATGATTGAAGGAAGGCAAGAGCAGGTGGGACCATTCTAGCCAATGAGAGGGCAGATAGTTGTGGCTGTAGTTCACACATGTAAATTGTTTGTCTCAAAGTTGCCAGAATGCCACATGCATCCACTTATATCAAAACATTTGTAACAGCCTAAAAATGTGGAAACTTCTATTCGATCAAATAAACCTCACGTAATTTGACACTGATAGACCGCCATACAAAAAAGGGCTTATCTCAGACATTTTGGGTGGAGTAAATCCTCTCACTTGGCTACTTCCAACAAATCTGAAAGCATTGGTTTAGTGGAGTCATGGGCTAGTGGGAGTTTCCACTATATATCTTAGACAAGCTTTCTCACGTCAGAAATAGACATTCAACCATGATTCCTACTTCCAACAATGCTCACTGTTTCCCAGACTAGATGTAACATAGTAAACATAAATCCAGGAAAAAAAAAGTGTTTGGTATGGTTACATGAAATAGGATACTGAAGGCAAAAACAAAAGGTTGTATAATGCAAACATCTAGCACCCCAAAGGTTGCGTGTTTGAATCTCATCAAGGACAATTTAAGCTAATGTTAGTTTTATCCACCTAGCTAACGTTTGCCACAAATTGGAATTTAACAATTCACTTTTTGCAAATTCTGAACGTACAGTTGAAGTCGGAAGTTTAAATGTATTTGGCTAAGGTGTATGTAAACTCAGTTTTTCACAATTCCGGACATTTAATAAGTGCTGTAAACAATTGTTGGAAAAATTACTTGTGTCATGCACAAAGTAGATGTCCTAACCGACTTGCCAAAACTATAATTTGTGGAGTGTTTGAAAAACAAGTTAATGACTCCAACTGTACATCCACAAATTAATACATACCGTACAAAATGTAACATACTAAATGGAGTGTCTCGGATTTCCATACAGAATAATATGAAATGCTCTGAGAGCACGTTGGGTTTCCATGTCATCTCCCGACATCCTCAGACATGGATGTTGAATCCTGATTTGTATCATGGGTGACCTGCCTGATTTTATAGCAGTCATTTCCTTTTAAATCAGTAAAGGGCAGTGAACAAGTGCACACTTTGGGAAGAAAGAGAGATAATTGGGATTTAGCCACACATCTCTGACCTGGGTGGCCTCTTTATGTAGCACTGATTCTCCCAGTCCTCTGACCCTTCTGACCATTGGCCTGCTCCCTGGAGCATGTCTGTGGTGGCTGGGCAAGGATTTGGCAACCAACGCCATTGTGGGGGTCTGATGGACCAAGGAGAAATTGCACTAGTCGGTTTGGGAACATAGTTTAGTACCAGTACCCCTATATTATTAGTGAGATTTTCCCTGGGCATGATGGCCCCTCGACCACAGTAGGGCGGTTTGACATAACTATAGTAACTTTGGTTGGGAAATATATTGAAATAGCTCTCATCAAGGTTGGCACTGGGTTATTTCCATGTGTGGTTCACCATGGGGCCAGGGTAGAAGTTGGTGGCTAGTGGGCTTTACGTTATTATACACACACAACAGTTTCCATTGGAGATCTCAAACACCACTTTGCTCTCCTACTGGCAGGTGTATGTCTCTCTGCTGGTCGAGGTTAATTACACAAGGCTGAGGCCTGTCTGAACGCATCTCCTCCAACAGCCTTGTGACTCACACTGCAGCATGTACAGACGTCACAGGTGGGGTAAAAATGTGTACACACACAAAACAAAAGAACAAAAAAAAGCGGATGCCAGTCACAAGATGTGACAGCAGTTCCAAGAAACAACTCGTAGACGAGGTACTCAGACCAGTCAGGATGACAGTAGAATTAATGAAAAATAATCTATGGGCACATAAAGTGTCAAAATGCAGGCACTAACAGGTTGCGAGTCATGTAAGCTTGTGTTCCTTATTGTTCTAGAACCACTTTGAAACATAAATCATCTGTCTGTATACAGGAAAGTACTGCACAGACATCCGCATCCTGTTTTTTTGTTTTACATTTTAGTCATTTAGCAGATGCTCTTATCCAGAGTGACTTACAGTAGTGAGTGCATACATTTTCATATTTGTTCGTAATGGTTCGCTGTGGGAATCATGGCGCTGCAAGTTCCATGCTCTACCAATGGAGTAAATATTCATAGTTTTTATATTAAAAAGTTTTGCTCTTGGAAGTTGAAACAGTTCTTTCTCACCATTACGAACTTGCATAGAGGATGATTATTTGTATTCTTGACACACACAACATGTAGGTCACCCACTCCAGATGGGACCTGCGTACCATCCTCAGTGGTTCACAGTGAAGTCCCTATCCAGCAGACGACCTGGTGATTATGATCTGATTCAACCTCCACAGTGGTTTCCCAAACCTTTTCTGCTTTGTGACCCAAACTAAAGCCACGTAGCACATTTCCAGAACTCAATGGGATAATTCACACTCAGTTTGTACAACTGATGTGCCGGGTGTCTTCACAACCGTTTTAAAATCATTTTTTGACAAACTCGTAAGCAATATGCATGCTATCACAACATGCTATCAAATGCACTGTTGTACAACTGCTGTTACTAATCCAAGTCTCCAGAATAAGTCTATAACCCTTTACTAGACCTGCTGGCCGTAAGACTGTCAGGGAACAAGCCTAGCCTTCTCACTACCTGGTGGAGCTGTTTAACAGAGAGGTGTGTGCTGACTAGGCATTCCACAAGTTTCCCCCCTATCACCTGATGTATTTGCCTAATTTGTCTGCTAGTTTGCTTATCTTGCACACAGTCAAAAGCCTCTCTCTAGACAAGCCTCAATTGCAGGTGGTATAAAGCAATGGAAGTGTTGCTCTCACCCACACACATACTCTGGGGTAAGGTGCTGTCAAATTGTTAAACTAAAATGAGTGGGTGGGGTTCTCCAATTTCCCATAACAAAGTATAGTCAAGATAGACACAAAAACATGGTTACAAACAGGTAGTTTTTTTTATTTTTGTTGGAATACATAATCCACTGTACAGTTGGCAGCTTAGAGAGACCTACATGCAGAACACCGTAAGGTTAAACATGCACAAACGTATATTACCCTAGGACAGAAAAAGCATCCCGCACAGTTTGCCGTGTATCACTGACACACAGAGAGAAGCTCAGAGCAGCGACATCCACAATAATCCTTTTGATCTGATTTCATAACAAATGTTTCTCTTTGATACGACCATAGGTTCCCTCCAGCCGCTTAAGAGTCATTTCTATCCATTTATAAACACACTGCAATATAAAATACATGATTTCCAACTTGATCGTACAGGACGAAATTCCTCTGTGTGTATATGTGGGAGTGAGTAGGTGTGTGTGGAGAATATCCAGTTGTTCATGTTGGAGTGTGTGTAGGTGTGTGTGTCTCGAGGCCTGAACATCTCTTTCTTTGGCAGCACTTACATACAGCACACAAGATGAATAAACCCTGAATGCATGAGAGAGAAAACAGAGAACCTGTTAGAATGACTGATTCCTGAAGCGCTAATAACAGGACGCCACATGGAGAATGACTTTAGACCGCGTGGACGGAGCAGACACGCTCTTGATAAAACGTACATTACTCTCAAATCGACAGAGACTACAACAAATCTCTGTTGGCTTGCCATCTCATGTCATAGCTCGAGATCATGACATCTCTCACATTAAAAAAAACAAAAACAGGAAGTACTCTCCAGGAGTGCATTAATGAGAAAGATGCATATCTAGCAACAACAAAATCTTACATATATTTCAATAAGGCCCACTTTACAAAATTACAAGATTTTCTTAAATAAAATCTATCCGATACAGCTTCCAAAATAAGACATCTTTTGTTGAAACAAAAAATACATGAGTTGAAAACAAAAGAAACCCTCAAATTGAATATTTCCCCTTATTTCAGCACAAATAGTTGAAGAGACAGGGTCTCCATCTTGGAAAACACTGGCGCTGTCTCAGACTGTAAACTGGAAATACTGTGGAATGATTATGGCACAATTTTAGAAGGCAGGGCCACACACAAGTGCCATGACTCAGGAAATCAATCGTAAAAAAAAATTAAAAAAAATGAAGCACTTTATAATAATCTGTACAATAAATGTGACAGTCCACAACTCCTCACATTATCAGACGAGTTGTTTCGCAATTGCTCCAAGCAACTTTTTCAATTTGGCCGGTGCAAAAACACACATTTACTATATATATATATATATATATATATATCATCTTTGATGACCATACATTCAGCGAAGAAAATAAATCACAAAGAGTGGAATTACAATTCTCAGGGGCAAAAGCAACTTTTGACAAAAGGGCAGCTAAAAGGGGGCTTACTTATGTAGGGTCTTAATTTAAGTGCTGGTTAAGTGCAGATTGCCGTTTCTGATGTCCAAAGACACCATGAACCCTCACCTTACAAAAGAGGCCTTACAGGACCAATGGCAAGTCACTCCAAAGAGCCATTTCTTCTCTCTGGTCCCGCTCCACTAACTACATTCTACGCTACCTTGTAAGAGAGGAAAAAACAACGGCTCGTAAATAACAGATGTTTATACACCAGAAGTTACATAATGAGGAATGTTAAGAGTTTAGTTCTCATCTGAAAAATTGGCTGAGGTTTATCCTGTCTAAACCTAGTCTCCCTCTGTCAGATTAGGTATGATCGGAGAAGGTCAATCTCCCTACAGCAGCGATCGCTCTTGATTATCTGAGCAGACAGGGGTGCTGGCCTTGCATCATAGGATCAATGAAATTTGATGATAACCGACCCATGGTGATGTAGGTCTATGGGAATGACAGCCTGTGATGTTCCTGGGCTCAACTTTGACACGGACCTCTGAAATCAGCATCTCATTAAGATGGGCTGGAGTTCACTAGCTAACTGCAGACTATCAAACTGTCCCCAGTGAGTGAATCGCAACAAGAGTCTGCACAGACACTTTTATATGAGCATCACACATAAAACCTTTGGCTATGATGGACAACCAGCACGTGGATTTTGGTTTACACATCGGCGCGAGCCAGTTCTGACTGGCACTCATCAACTGCCTCCATTTCGGGTTAGTGCTGGCCGCTGCCAAATCGTTTTGCTTTCCTCACAGTATTTATAACCCCCAAAGTCCAAGGGAAAGACACGATTAGCTCCAGCCTTGACCTTTGACCTTTCGGCTACCCGGGGGCTGTATATCAGTGTCTGCCGGCAAGCCTTGGCAGACTGTAAAACGGCTCTCAGAACTAGCAATACTTATCACGGTCGTTAAGAATCGTGGCATTCTTGGAGGGGAAGGAGGAGGAAGAAGAGGGGAAACTGGAACCACTGTGCAGGAAAGAAGTGATGAGGTCGGAAATACAGATTTGGAATGAGTGGCCTTCTGGCGGTTGTCATCCTGGTAACCGAGAGCTGGTCAACAACAGAAGCCTTCTGAAGTGGATAAGTCATCACGTAGCCCTTGGCACACCAGCGCCGGGCTTCTGAACAACATCAAGCGGTGTGTGTGTTTGCGCTGAACACATGTTCACAGGATGGGCCAGTAACCGTGTAAGAGGCCACATGGCAACACTAATGCTTTATGATGCCGAGCTGGAGCACTTCTGACCGGCAAATAGAAAGGTCAGAACATTTTGGGCAGCGAACATTATTTTAATGGGTCCTTTGAAGATTTTTTGAGGGGGAAAACAAAAAAAACGATTCAATTCAAAAGATTGGGGGTCTTTTACTCGTCTGTAGATTTTTCTTCAATTGAAACCACAATGGTCTTCAATAAAATATTCTCTACAAATGTGAAAATCTTTTCAAATGTGTAATGACTGCATTCATTATACTTGTCCACACAACCTTTAGACCAACCTTGACTGAAATACTAGGGAGTAATTCACACAGCCTAGGCTCAACAGCTTAGTAATGTGTAGCCAGCAGGAGGGGAATTGCACCTCACATTTCCACAAGGTTAGAGGAATACAACGTGGTGATTTCGGTGTTAGGGGTGATTATATTTGTATTCTTTGTGTGTAATGACTTCTTCCATTTCCCATAATCAATACACTATGAAATCTAAAGGACTGTAAATGGTAGGTCCCCATCACCAAATTGTAACATTCACAATGACAAAAAATAGGTAAATGCATTTTGTGGTAAATAACAAATAAATATGAAAGCTAAACAGTGAAACGGCTGGTCGGCTGCTACTACACAGGCAAGGCTAAATGACAATGACTGACCAGTATCAAGGGGAAACTTCCTACCAGAGTTTGTAGGTCAGAGTTCAGAGTATTGCCTGTATGAGTACATCAGGCCTCACCACCTGCCAGACTGGTTGTGTTTCTATGGCAACCCAGTGATCTCCGTTTCTGGCCAGAGTGACCGAGAACCCTCCCTAATCCAACAATGAAAAGTCCAGTTTAAATATTACAACAAAATACACTTCTATAGAAACAGGGAGAAGTTGAGACGAATCGCAACGCAAACACAGTCGCATGTATCTCGACTGATTGTTCCTTGTGGTGATTGGAGAATTCCTATGTTTGATTGGCTGTTCACAGCAGCGCAGCACATTTTACTGCTAGATCCAGGGCATCAGTTACAGTTGGAGGAAAGTGCGCTGAAGCAGAGCACCATGGGAATAGTAGTCCTGTTCCAGATGACAAATGCATGTCCCCCAAGCTTAAATAAGTGCATTCCATCATTCATTGAGTGCAGACAAAGGGGGATGGACCTTCCTTCCTGCTGTGTGTCCCAATAGACAAATTCTAGAGTCCAGTTGAGTAGGGGGAAGAGACGGTGGCGAGCAACAGGGAGCGAATTACTGAGTAACCAAATGAAGCACAATTTGAAGGTTGTTGATCAAAGTACTTAGCTATTATCTTCCTTATTGCATAGGGACAGATGTTGAAGAGGATATTGAGTTTGCAGCCTATAAGAAAATAAGAATGGGTCTATGACAGGGTCCTTGTCTTTGTTGTTCTTGAAGCAGACAACATGCTGGGAAACTGGAGGCACATAACTCCAAAATGCTCCTCTTATACATTATGTTGAAACATGCAAACTTCCTCAAAGCCCTACAGTCAACCCTCTTTTAGGCCCACATTATGCATTCTCTGGGACGATAGTCATGTTTGTAGGTTAAAAATAGATATAGGTGTATGTGTACGATGTGCAAAATAAAACCCTGCAAAAACTGCTATGGTTGTCAGTATGAAGCAAACACATGGACAAAAGCTCACCAAATGAAGTAAAAAATATATATATACATTTCCGAGATCAGAGGACATTTATAAAAAAAAAATCGAAGTAATTCACTCCCTGTTTTTGGTCACATCTTGGTGCAGCTTGGGGGAGCTCCGCTTGGAAGTTCCAAAGTGAGGTCTTGTAACGGTCCATTCTGAAAGACAACAAATCCTTCCTTCCTGTGTCACTCCCCTCTTCTCTCGGTCCCCCCCCAGACACACATACACACCTCCAGACCCAGTCACCCGAGTGAGCGTCTCTCCCTTGTCAAGTTGGAGCAATACATTATAATACATCAGGTAGGAGAAGAAGCGGAACAGGGTACGTTGGCTGGTGGTGGGGTCCACTCCATCGCGACACTGTATATGGGCATATTATAATACAACTGAAGTGGTCTGTGCAGATCAATGACGTATATAAACCCTGGATTGCTGACACTCTGTATAAACCACTGAGAGGCTTTGAAGCCACCGGTCGGCCATATTGGCACTCCCTAGTATGAGCAGTCCTCCATAGGAATCTATTCTAGAGTATTTCAATTCAATGTTTTAAGCTCTACATTACATGCATTTAAGTATTTTGTTGTTGTAGTGGGGAGAGTAAACATTAGTACTCTACAAAAAATACTTAAAGGAATATTTTTATCAAGTTTTTTTATTCTTATGTTTAGCTCACATAATATAGTTTAAAAGTATTGCCAAAGGTGTCTGTAATAGAATGTCAAAAACGTATGTAGACATTAATGCATTTCCATAGCTTCCAAAATCAAGATGGCTGCGCGGTGGCTTCAATACAGCAACCAGTCAGTCATCCAGGGTTTATACATGGACGTTGTGGTGGAAGGTTTTACAGGTGGCCATCTTGTTTTTAGACTCCGAAGCATGGGTTGTTGCTGGACAGGGACTTGGCAGGAACTTGCCTGCCACTGCTGTTGCTGGGGGGGGGAGTTAGAGATGTGGGACGCAGTACATTCCTCCTTGTTGTGCAGTTTGGGGGGGGGATGGAGAGCTCTGGAAGAAAAGAGAGCACAAGTCGTACACTCAGAGAGGGCTGGCTGGCATCATTAGAGTAGGAGTAATTAAACTAGCGCATCCTTTGATTTAAGTAACAAGTGTAGTCAAGCAGTCCAGTGGCTCAGTCTGGAATCAGATTTTTATCCTCTGGTCGAGTTCTAAAAAGATTCCCACCATAGAAATACCGTAGTAGTCATGGTTATTACAGAGCTTCAGTGAGATGAGAAGATGACCCTTTCTGTTGTCTCGTCAGTTGATGGTCATGACTATTACAACAGGAAGGGTCATCTTCTCATCTCACTGAAGCTCTGTAACAACCCTTCCTGTTGTAGTAGTCATGGCTATCACAGAGCTTCAGTGAGATGAGAAGATGACCCTTCCTGTTGTCTCGTCAGTTGACAACACTATACAGCAATAACCACACCCACGGTTCGGTACTTATTGCGGTTTTGGGGTCGTGGTTCGGTACTTATTGCGGGTTTGGGGTCGTGGTTCGGTACTTATTGCGGTTTTGGGGTCGTGGTTCGGTACTTATTGCGGTTTTGGGGTCGTGGTTCGGTACTTATTGCGGTTTTGGGGTCGTGGTTCGGTACTTATTGCGGTTTTGGGGTCGTAGTTCGGTACTTATTGCGGTTACAGTTCAGTTTCGGATGAGCAGAAAAATGAAATGCCAACAGTCACTGTAGTTAATTTTAGTTTATTTAAGAAAATCCAAAGTGTTGGTATTCTTAACTCCATATATGATCATGAGTTATATAATGCCTGAAGAGAGCATCAACAGGAGTACCAACACTTAGTATTATTTTTAAATGAAAAAACACGATTATTCAACACTAAAATAAATGTTCAATATGCATGTGAAATCAACATGTGAACATGGTTCAGACATTTTATAGGTCTATGCTATTATGTTTCCTTACAAAGAGAACAATATGCGCACTGACTCTCATAAAGGGGGCATCTTTAGCAAGATACATCTCATTTCCTGCTCCGGGGTAATGTGATGGGCTGTCTGTAGCCCTGGAGGTCCATCCATCTGTAGTAAGCCCTACACAGGGTGCACTGGTCAATTCACTGACAACGTCAGCTGATTTAGCTTGCATATATATATATATATATATATATATATATATATATATATATATATATATATATATATAGGGTACTACCTGTTTGCTGAAATGAGTGCGAGAGGGTGAAGTTCGTAACGTGTCTCGAGCACTTTCACTAGGTGCTGAAACACCCTATTTTCAACCACCGAGAATGGGCGCATATCCGCGACTATAAACATACCTACCGCTCTTGCAATTTATTTGGCCCGGTCAGAATCAGCTGTGAAGGGCTGCTTGAATGCATAGGTTGTGTTCTTTTGTTGTTGTGCGTTTACGTCGAAGTAAACGTGTCAACATATTTGAGGTGTTGGCAGCTGCATAGGCTATTCTGGTTGTGCAGTGGAGACATATACTCTCTCTGTCCATCCCCGTTGTAATCTACTGGGAAGCCAAAATGTTCCCAAAGTGGAGATTTAAACGATGGAGAATCTCCCTTGTTTATCGACCCCACCACTCGCCATAGTACAGAACTAGTTCCCAGCTGCAAAATACTGGCCTTCTAGGCAGAGTTGCAAAGAAAAAGCCATATCTCAGACTAGCCAATAAAAATAAAAGATTAAGAGATGGGCAAAAGAACACAGACACTGGACAGAGGAACTCTGCCTAGAAGGCCAGCATCCCGGAGTCGCCTCTTCACTGTTGAGACTGGTGTTTTGTGGGTACTATTTAATGAAGCTGCCAGTTGAGGACTTGTGAGGCGTCTGTTTCTCAAACTAGACACTAATGTACTTGTCCTCTTGCTCAGTTGTGCACTGGGGCCTCCCGCGCTTTCTATTCTGGTTAGAGCCAGTTTGTGTCGTTCTGTGAAGGGAGTAGTACACAGCGCTGTACGAGATCTTCAGTTTCTTGGCAATTTCTCGCATGGAATAGCATTCATTTCTCAGAACAAGAATAGACTGATGACTTTCAGAAGAAAGTGCTTTGTTCTTGGCCATTTTGAGCCTGTAATTAAACCCACAAATGCTGATGCTCCAGATACTCAACTAGTCTAAAGGCCAGTTTTCATTTGTGCTAACAATAGCAAAAGGGTTTTCTAATGATCAATTAGCCTTTAAAATTATAAACTTGGATTAGCTAACACAACGTGCCATTGGAACACAGGGGTGATGGTTGCTGATAATGGGCCTCCGTACGCCTATGTAGATATTTCATAAAAAAATCTGCCGTTTCCAGCTACAATAGTCATTTACAACCTTAAATGTCTACACTATATTTCTGATAAATTTGATGTTATTTTAATGAACGAAAAATTTGCTTTTCTTTCAAAAACAAGGACATTTCTAAGTGACCCCAAACTTTTGAACGGTAGTGTCTGTGTACATATAAAAAAGAAAAAAAGAAACGTCCTCTCACTGTCAACTGCGTTTATTTTCAGAAAACTTAACATGTGTAAATATTTGTATAAACATGGGATTCAACAACTGAGACAAACTGAACAAGATCCACAGACATGTGACTAACAAATGGAATGTGTCCCTGAACAAAAATCTAAAGTAACAGTCGGTATCTGGTGTGGCCACCAGCTGCATTAAGTACTGCAGTGCATCTCCTCCCCATGGACTGCACCAGATTTGCCAGTTCTTACTGTGAGATGTTACCCCACTCTTCCACCAAGGCACCTGCAAGTTCCCGGACATTTCTGGGGGCAAAGGCCCTTGCTCTCACCCTCCGATCCAACAGGTCCCAGACCTGCTCAATGGGATTGAGATCCGGGCTCCTCGCTGGCCATGGCAGAACACTGACATTCCTGTCTTGTAGGGAATCACACACAGAACGAGCAGTATGGCTGGTGGCATTGTCATGCTGGAGGGTCATGTCAGGATGAGCCTGCAGGAAGGGTACCACATGAGGGAGGAAGATGTCTTCCCTGTAACGCACAGCGTTGAGATTGCCTGCAATGACAACAAGCTCAGTCCGATGATGCTGTGACACAACGCCCCAGACCATGACGGACCCTCCACCTCCAAATCGATCCTGCTCCAGAGTACAGGCCTCGGTGTAACGCTCATTCCTTCGACGATAAACGCGAATCTGACCCTCACCCCTGCTGAGACAAAACTGTGATTTGTCACTGAAGAGCACTTTTTGCCAGTCCTGTCTGGTCCAGCGACGGTGGGTTTGTGCCCATAGGCGACGTTGTTGCCGGTGATGTCTGGTGAGGACCTGCCTTGCAACAGGCCTCCAAGCCCTCAGTCCAGCCTCTCTCAGCCTATTGCGGACAGTCTGAGCACTGATGGGAGGGATTGTGCATTCCTGGTGTAACTCGGGCAGTTGTTGTTGCCATCCTGTACCTGATGTTCGGATGTATCGATCCTGTGCAGGTGTTGTTACACATGATCTGCCACTGCGAGGACGATCAGCTATCCGTCCTGTCTCCCTGTAGCGCTGTCTTAGGCATCTCACAGTACGGACATTGCAATTTATTGCCCTTGCCACATCTGCAGTCCTCATGCCTCCTTGCAGCATGCCCAAGGCACATTCACACAGATGAGCAGGGACACTGGGCATCTTTCTTTTGGTGTTTTTCAGAGTCAGTAAAAAGGCCTCTTTAGTGTCCTAACTTTTCATAACTGTGACCTTAATTGCCTACCGTCTGTAAGCTGTTAGTGTCTTAACAACGGTTCCACAGGTGCATGTTCATTAATTGTTTATGGTTCATTCATTAGTGTTTAAACCCTTTACAATGAAGATCTGTCAAGTTATTTGGATTTTTACAAATTATCTTTCAAAGACAGGGTCCTGAAAAAGGGATATTTCATTTTTTGCTGATTATTTATTTATATATATATAAAAAATAATAAAAAATAAAAATTCTGTCAGGTTCACAGTGCAGACCGAACCGAGCTCCCCCATACAGAACGGTTCGGGACGAATACGTGTATCGTTACACCCCTACTAAACTTTATCAGACAATATATATCAACCTCAGACATTAAACATACTCTTATCAATAAGCAATGCTAGGCCAGACAGCAGGTTCCTGGAACTTTGCTTTGACATATCCTACCTGGATATTATGAAGCGGAGAGACTAAGACGGTTGGCCGGTTTAGTCGTCGGTCTGACGATTGCTCCACTGTCGATTGCCGCGCCCGGTCCTTCCCTCCGCCCGGCCAGTATGACCCCTATTGGACAAGAGCGCTGGTCTGGCAGCTGTGGTCCTTGTCCCTCTGCTGGACCCTACCTCTGTCCTGGAGCTCCTCTCGCTCTCCCTCTCATAGGGATCTAGGTCACCGGGCGCCGGCCTTGTCCTCCACGACCCAGGGTTGGGGTCCGTGTCGTCAGCAGCCTAGTCACAGCGAAACAGAAACAACACTTAGAGAGATCATTAACTTAACAGCCTGTGAGAAGGGAAATCTTGGCAAGCTGAGGCGACTTTGGATATGGCCTCTAAACATGGGGAGAAAAAACAAGATACCCCAGTGATATCATTTACATGGGCTTCGACTAGCAAATGAGCCCCCTATAAAACCTACGTGTGTACTTTCACGCAACCTCAAATGACATTGTTCTAGTAAAGTGATAGATGACAGTGCAGTTCCTAAACGTCTGAAAGCGAAGGCCTATGATTTCAGTTTAAAAAGGCTGCAGTACTGTAACTATTAACAGTTGGCTGGAATCCCATCCTTCCTGCCGCTGCAGAACGTTGCCAATTACCCTTAATGGCCGCTCTGCATTTCCCAGGGACAACGGGCAGGCAGACAGGAAGCCCGCTACAACGCGAGGGGCTGCCAAACATGGCAACTTCCTGTTCTATCACCCCAAAGGGAGGAAATGACCAGAGTACATTCTGCATTGATTACAGCATTACCACCGAACAGTTGGGTCCCGCTGTACTTCGAGTGTAATCATATGTAAATTAGGCTTCATGAACACCAAATGTATAATGGAACACCAAATGTACACCAAACCACAGCATTATTTTCTGAGCCATCTTGACATTTTCCTGTGGATGCGGATAGTTGACACGACTCCTTATTCTAACAAAAGTGAATGAAAAAGTTTGCAGTTTGGGTGGACCTACACTAAAGTCTAGTCTTCCAGTTCAGTGACCTAAATAAGCAATGTGTGCAAAAATACCAGAAGGAACATTCTCCAAGTCTGTTCCCTCTGTGTGAGGTACTAGGGACATTACTAAATCTTAATTTCAGAAAATATTTCTGCTGGATGAATGTCACATTTTAAACGTTGTTAGGCAATTAGATCTGCCACATGAGCAGAGGAAATGTCCTAGGAACGCCAAGTGCTGAAGCCCTCACAAACCTGCTTTGTTCACGCTTCACTCAAATATCTTATGAATGGTATTTTTCGAAAGTAACAATAAAAAATTAAAAATATCAAATCCAGACCCACTTTTTGTTTTGAGATTAAGTGAAAAATGTTCTCCTTGTGCAAATCTTTGCTAATCCCGTATGTGTTACGGAAAATAGTACATTGGTTTTCTTGAGTTAAAACAGACTTAAAGTCTCAAATTCACTCAGTTCTCAAAACACCCCTTTAGGCAGTAGTCACTCATGACAACATGTTTGTCTTATACAGCACGGAATCAAAGGCCAACCATCATAGAAATAGTTGACCTTCGAGGACAACACAACTGGAGTGTTACATGCCTTGCAGAACAAACCATTGCTTCGACATGAAATATGTCTCGTCTTGGTTGTGTTTTAAAAGTCCATGACTTGTGTTCCCTGTTAGAAGCGAACTGTGCCAAAGCTCGGCTACAAGCAGACAATGCTCAATACACCCAAGGTAATACGTTTCACAGAAGCCTTAATTCAAGCTGCTTATTAACATGAATGTTTTCGAGTACTTTGTCCAGGAAAGAATTTAATAGCTCTAACATACCTTGTGGAAACCATTCCTCAAAACCTTTCTTACAGGCCATTGGCATCTCCTCCGTCTGACGTTTTAACCACCTACCAGCTCTTGTCCGTGGAATCCTCCAAGTTCAACTCCAGCACAGATTGTTTTTCCAGGCTTTTAGGTTAAAGTCAGGGTCGGAAACCAACCAGAATGACCACAAGGGCCCTGCGTTTCACTTTGTTGCCACTGGGTTTGACTGACTTGCACAAAGGATGTTTTTGTATCTCGATCAGCCAGATCAACCAATGGTCCACAGCCCATTCACATACCCATCTGAGGTTTCTAAGTTTTACAATGGGCTGAAAAAACAACACTGACGTTCTGTGCTGTACCTGAAGGTAAGAATGGAGGGTTAGTGAGGCTGTGTGCAGCCAGTCAACATTAAAACCACAGAGACCATTATAATCTGATGCTATACTGCTGTCATGACTGACATTTCAATGGATGAAGAGGTCCCTCTAGGATATCCCTCTACGATGAGGGGGTCAAACAAATGACAACCATATAAATTATATATGACCTTCATACTCAACTGGCGGACCACGGTCCAGATCCGGACCCAGAACGGGATCAAAACAGGGCGCAAGTCCCAACTACCAAAATAAAAATGGTTGGGAACTCAGTCGGGCTACCACCCATGGTATCATAAACACACAAGACATGGAACATTTTGTAGATTTGGAGGAAAGGAGTGTTAAAACCCCATGCAAAATGTGTAAAATTGCAGGAAATGTGATTTATAACAGCAAAATGTTCTGCCAACAAGAGTAATGTGAACAGGTGGGGATTTATAACTACACTGATAAATGCCAAATCCATCCGGACCATTACCACCTAGGAAATGTGTGTGACCGTACCACCTCAAATGGTACTGGAGTACACCTGTTATATGGGATGAATAGCCAATCAACAAGCTATCTACTGATCGATCGTCACCCTAGATACCCAAGGACATCAAGTGCTGTGTCTTCTCTGAAGTGACGATTGTGTGGGGCTAGCCTGGCTAACTTACTTTGGGTAATAACAGACAGTGGTTAAGAAGTCAAATTCAATTTCTATAATCGAAAACTGATAGGAAAATTTGGGTGCAAAAACTTTGGCTGATCAATGATGGGAGATAGAGGCTTCATGATAGGCAAACCTGCCATACACTGTTGTCAAACACTGATTGATATGGCAAACCAGCACTTTTACTGAAACGTTGATTAAATGTGCACTGTCCCTACAAACAGAAAAATAAACTCAGACTCAACCAAATAAATGAAACATCACCCTGAGACAGCAGAGCTGTGTATAGACAAACAATGAGAGATGTCCACGGCGGTTATTGATGCACATCTCACTAACAGTTGACATTTGACACTGCAATCACTGTCCATGATTAATCAGAACTGTAAAAGCACTACCATTTGACAATGTGGTATTCATGCCTCAAGCCCTTTACTAACGAATAGGAAATACACAACCGGAATAAGAGAGGACGACTGCCTTTAGTGAAGTTCACAGAGAAACATCTTGGAAATAAGCTCTGTTTACTTATAATCCCATTACCTGCAGGAGGGTGCCAAGGGCAAGCGACAATGAGTGACTGAAACACACACAGAAAGCAAAACAAATTAGGCCGTTCATCAGAACGGTTGGGCGTCAGGATGATAAATTGAAGGTTATTTAAGCAATAAGGAACTATGAGTAACCTGGAGAGGCGGAGACTTCATTGTGATATCTGAGGCTTTCTCTGCTAAACCTTGGACTTTCTATTTTAACCTTTCTCTCTCTTTTCTGTCATTTATCACCATATGTCCTTTATTTATTTATTTTTTTATTTAACTAGGCAAGTCAGTTAAGAACAAATTCTTATTTACAATGACGGCCTACTCCGGCCAACGCTGGGCCAATTGTGCGCCGCCCTATGGGACTCCCAATCACGGCCGGTTGTGATACAGCCTGGATTCGAACCAAGGTGTCTGTAGTGATGCCTCTAGCACTGAGATGCAGTGTCTTAGACCGCTGAACCAGGGTCTGTAGTGATGCCTCTAGCACTGAGATGCAGTGTCTTAGACCGCTGAACCAGGGTCTGTAGTGACGCCTCTAGCACTGAGATGCAGTGTCTTAGACCGCTGAACCAGGGTCTGTAGTGACACCTCTAGCACTGAGATGCAGTGTCTTAGACCGCTGAACAAGGGACTGTAGTGACGCCTCTAGCACTGAGATGCAATGTCTTAGACCGCTGAACCAGGGTCTGTAGTGACACCTCTAGCACTGAGATGCAGTGTCTTAGACCGCTGAACAAGGGACTGTAGTGACACCTCTAGCACTGAGATGCAGTGTCTTAGACCGCTGAACCAGGGTCTGTAGTGACGCCTCTAGCACTGAGATGCAGTGTCTTAGACCGCTGAACCAGGGTCTGTAGTGACACCTCTAGCACTGAGATGCAGTGTCTTAGACCGCAGCGCCCTCGGGAGCTTTCTAAAAGCAACTTACTGGTAAGTCATCTTTCAAATCCACTCAGACAGCTTCGAAAGCAGTAAAAAGTTTACAAGGTATGGTGTTATTTATTCTTGTGCTGGCTTATAAATCAATTAAGCAATAAGGCATGAGGAGGTGTGGTATATCGGGTGGGGGGGGGGGGGGGGTTGTGATACATGACCAATATACCACGTCTAAGGGCTGTGTCCAGGCACTCCGCGATGCGTCGTACGTAAGAACAGCCCTTAGCCGTGGTATATTGGCCATGTATCACAACCCCCCCCCCCCCCCCCCCCGAGGATCCTAATTGCCATTATAAACTGGTTACCAACATAATTAGAGCAGAAAAAAAAAAAGTGTCATACCCGGGGTATACTGGCTGACATACGACGGCTTTCAGCCATTCAGCATTCAGGACTCCAACAACACGGTTTAAAATGGTTAGGAGGGGGGAGGGGCTTTATAAGGCAGAGTGACTGTAATTATAGATCTAAGGGCCATGTTGCCGTCATGTTCTTTTTTTAATGGCTCGCTTGGCTGGAGATGAAAGGCTTGGTGGAGGGCTTGGTGCTGGAGCCCTCTGTTTGTTCTGACTGAGAGGAGCTGGGTGTGTTGCACAGTATCAAACCGAACCCCATCGGCAAACCAGATAACCCAGAGTGACAATGACCCATCTGCAGATTTGTGAAAACAGGGAATCCTGACCGCCTTGACCCCTGACCAGGCAGGTCACTGTGGGTTTGCGACCCCTAATCCCCTCCTAATCAGCTGGACCCCAGAAAAGTACAGTTCAGTGGCTACGACGACAACAACAAGCATCACTGTTGTGTGATGACCCATCAGATCTACAAAATCCTGCTTATTGCTTGTATTAAATAAACACAACTTGAGTTAGGAGTTATGAAGCAGTTACGAATGACACAAAAACAGCCCAGGAAGACCATTTCAATGACAACTTCATCAATAAGCTTGTTTTTCCCCCCTTCATAGGATATGCACCATGGAAGATGAATATGAATGTGGCTGATGGATGATAGGGGTGAGGGGCATGGGGGGGTTGTGACTGGCAACATCAATCTTCATCTCTGGTTATGTCCAGTTTATCTGCAGGAAAACACTAGATTCCCATCCACTAGGCTAGTTTGTCAGTGTGACAAATTGAGATGTTATTGTAGCCAGTTCCCTAGGTTTGCTAGTTTTAGCGTAGCCACTTGACAAACAGCACACTATTGGACAAGTCATTTTACTGTGAGGCAGTTGTCATTTTTACCTCATCTATTTGATGCCCTGTATAATCTTTAACACGTCTAGAGTTGTACATCTCCCCACTAAGTGGCTGTGGATAAGAGTGGAATGATGAGGCCCTTTTGGCTCGAGAGTATTCAGACAGTTCTAGACATGCATTTCAACTGTGTGTGAAACTAAAAGCTTGTTATTCTATGTAGTGGGGGGAGTGTGAAGTGTGGACAGAGCTAACCATTGATGGGTAGACTCACGTATGCATGGTACTCAGCATGGTACATTCACATTGATTCTAAAAAGTCAGCAATGCGATTAAATCTTCCACTTTCTGCATTCTCAAAATTCACATAATGCATCTTTTTCTTCACGTCAAATACATTCTTATCTCGCTGTCCCAGTGCATGTCAGATTGACTCACTGTCTACCATTTAGTGTGAACAAGCTTGCATCTCGTCTGTGCTTTAATAAAAGAGGTGTCAGACAGATGAATGACCAAGCGTCCCTGTCAAAACAGCTGACACAAGGCCTTCTCTCACACATAAATCGACCAGACTACAAGTCATGCTTAAAATTTTAATCTGAAAATCTGACACCAGAGACTTAATTGAATTACAATGAAGAAATCATCGAAAAACAGTCGTCTGCAGTGCATTGTAGGAAATGGAGTCAAACGGAGTCGAGATACATGGAGGTGAGCCTTTGAACAATGCTCATCTTCAATTAGGTCAGGAATAGGACACCGGCTTGGCAGGGCACATTTGGTAAGCTCAGGAACAAAAAATACAAGCAAGCTATTTCTTTCCCTTGTGTTTTTTCTAACCTTTTTCCTGTTGAGGTCTTTTCATTTTCATCCTCCCTCTCTTTTGTTGTCCTACCCTTTTCTCTTTGTGCTTACTTCGGCATTAGGAATCAGGTTCAGATAACTGCTGTGCTAAGATTAAAGTTTTAGGCCTGGCGTCAGTGAACAAAAATTGCACCTGAACACTCATTCAAAGTGGACACACCAGAAAGCTACAGTTGGTGTTTTCTGGAGTATATTTCCAAAGATTAGCAATGTACGTACACATGTATATGCTGTATTGCCATTGGCAAAGTACAAGTAAAGAGAGTACTTTTAAATGTAGGAATGCACTCGGAGCCAAGACTCAAGGCCGTTTTGGTGCCCAACATGTTCAGAGATTTAGTTACAGTAAAAACAGAAAACATCCCTCTTACTCCTTAGAAATAACTAAAAAATTACTTGTTTGAGGCTTACAAATGATCTGTCCTCATGTCAAAGTTCGATGTAATGTGTCAAGACCAAGCTTAGACATCCAATGTAAACCGTATGAAAATATATGTTGAGCACCACTGCAAAGACATTCTAATCATATTAATAAGAGACAAATATCTCTGAACCTTGCCTAGACTCAATGACCAGATATGCAACAGGCTCAAGAGCTATTGTAAGCAAATGGTGGAAGTATAAGAACACTAGTTTTCTTAAACAGGTTTGTAAACAGTACAGAAGTTGTCCTCACCATGGGTTGTGTCCGCCAGGGAACAAGCTTCTGAGAGCTGACAGGCTCGTGGAGGATACTCATCTGCAGACCTCCCTCTGTGGGCAACAGGGAGCTTTTGCTCCGGCACACTGGCTCTGCGACGTCCCTGGTGGTCACCACACTGTTGTTGATCCTGCGCATATACACCTCTGCTGGGGAAGGCTTGGCTGTCCGTGATGTAGCAGCCCTTGTGGCGCTTACCGTCTCCTCCGAGTCCAGGATGGTGGTGGCGCGGTAAGCCCTCCACGTGGTGGCCGACTCTGCCTCGTCCTCAGAGCCCATCCCGTACATCCTGGCCCCCCGGCCAGGCTCGTCCACGGATGCCGCCCCCCTGTTCTTCCAGGTGCTTCGCACCGTCACGTTTCTCATCTCTGGGAGGCTGTCGTCCTGGGAGGTGTGGTGGCCATGGTGTTGGCTCCTCCAGCTGGTGACGGTGGTAGTGCTGCTACTGCTGCTCTCGAAACCCGACTCTGTGTCGTTGTTGAAGTCGTAGGTGGTCTCCGGTGACCGGAGGCTGTAGTTGCTTCGGGGGAGTAGGTGTGTCTCTGCACAGGTCATCCCTAGCACCCCTGATTCGTCAGGGCCATCCATGGACGGCCAGGGTGTGATCTCTCTCTCGGGGATGGAGATACTTCCCCTGTGCTCACTGGGGCCGATGATGATGTTGCTGGTGGACGTGTGGCGTTCCTTGACTGGTGGCTCGCTGGATACACTGCTGCTGCGGCTGCTGGTCCTGGAAGAGTTGGGATCGTTGGGGTAGATAGTGATGCTACTGGTAAGGACTGGTTTCGTGGAGATTTTGGGCTTGCCATTGGAGGAGGTCAAGGGCTCTGCCCCACCTCTGGATATCATGACTTCCTTCCTATCAATTTCCACGATGGCTGGCTTGATGACTGCCTTTGACCTCAGGGCTTCCCGTGGGCTGCAGACCCTGCGGAGCTCTATACCTGATGGGGTGTGAGTGGGCTCCAGAGATTCTCCTTCTGCCACCAACAGTCTGTGCTGCTCCTCGTCAATCGAGCTCCTGGTGGAGGAGCCCTCTGACAGAGAGTCCTGTATGCGAGAGTATCTGGAGCACTTGGGAGTGGTGGAGGTTCTGCTATTCAGTGCTGTCACCTCAGGCACAGGTTCTGGTTCCGAGGGCCTGGACCCAGGTGATTCAGTCTCAGAGGCCGAGGAGTGGCCCTCAGAGCCATGATCACTGACCACTGGAGACACGTGGGACTTGTAGGCAATGTACGACCCATTGGCTTTGGAGAGGTTTGACACTGGAAGAGCCTCTTGAACCTGGTCCACAGACTCCAGGTCAGACACAAATGCATCCTTTTCAAGTGGGGAGACACTGTTGCTCTTGCTTGAGCTTTCAGGCACCACATCAGAATTGTTCGACTCACTGTCACTACCGACATACAATCTAGAAAACGTATCAACTTGGCTTTTTTTGCTTTCATTCTCACTTGGTTTCTGAGATATCTTCCATGGCTTCTGGTCATTAGCTGCTGGAGGGTAGCGACTAAGAACAGAGAGCTTCTTGCGGTCACTCAAAGATGTGCCGACAGGAGTATGGGCTGCTCCTCTTGTTGTTTTCTCCTCTACCCCTCTGCCTATTTCTTTCACTCCATTGTCAGAGGAAGTTGAGGTTCCAGTCTTGGGTGTCCTCCTGCTCTTGTGTGCAGGACTGAGTGCCCTCCTGACAGACTTTGGAGAACCTTCCTCAGAGTTGCTCAGTTCTTTGCTCCTTAGCTTGGTCTCCATCTTGTGCTGCGGGGACAGCTCTCTGCCCTTGTACTTGGGGGTGGCTGACTCTGCAGCAGGCCTGTACTTGGGCTTGACCTGCCTGAACCCACCCCGGACATTGATCTCCTCATTCTCTGCCTTGCCATTCTCAAGGACCTTTGCTGAACTGCTAGGTCCTCCATTGCCGTGACTGCTGCCTCCACACAGCTGCATTCTAAGCTGCTCCACCTGATCGTTGAGTGCTCGGCTACGGGATCTCTCCTGTTGGAACTTCTCCTGTAGCTCTCCATTCTTGGACTCTGTGTTCTTAAGATCCTCCTCCACCAGCTCCAGCTGCTTCAGCCGGTTCTTCAGCCTCTCCACTTCCTGGGTGAGTTCCTTGACTTTGTTGTCTTCTTGGCCATCAAATCTGTTCTTCTCATTCTCTGACTTGTTCCTTAGCCCAAAGTCGTCGCCCAGTTTCAGGTAGTCCAGGCTCTTCTTGCGCCCCAGCTTGCCGGTCAGGCCGGATGAGAGGTCGTCTTCAATGCGTCTGGGATCTACCGGGTCAACCCTGTTCTGATGCTCCAGCTTTTCTGTCAGTTTTAGTATAAGCTTCTCATCCTCCTTTTGCTTCTCCAGGAGTCTCTTCCTCTCACTCACAAAAGTCTGAGTGAGGCCCTTGAGCTTCTCCAGCTCCCCTGCCAGGAACAGCTCTGCCCGGTCCAGCCTTACCTCTGACGTGTCCACTTCCTTCACACGGTCCTTAAGGGCCTCCAGCTCTGAGGATAGCTTCCGGGTCAGATTCTTCTCCTCGTTGAGACTGAGGTACAGCTGGCTGCAGTCCGACTTGCTCTTGCTGAAGGCCTCTTCCAACTTCTCCAGCTCAGCCATTCTCCTCTGCAGGCACTCAATCTCAGACTTGAGGTCCTGGGTCAAGCTCTCCTCCTCCTCCAGTTTCTCCCGCACCGTACGGCAGAGGTCCTCTGCCTTGCACACCTCCTCGTCCTTGCCTTCAATCTTTAGCAAGCGCTTGCGCAGTCCCTCAACGTCGCCCAGCATGGAGGAGTTGCTGCCCTCTGCCTGGATGATCTTGTCCTGCAGATCGAGCAGCTCATCTTCTGACTTCTGGAGCTTGTTGGTGGCCTCCTCAAGCTCGTCCAGCCGCCGCCCCAGGCTCTGCAGCTTGTGCTGCAGGTGGCGACTCGTTATGTCTTTGTTTTCAGACATCGCAGAGATTATTGCTGTTGTCCTCTTGATGCAAAGGGGAAATTATTTGAACACTTTTTGGGAGGTCCACATTTGTATGGCAATCCCTCTCTGGTTAAAATGTCACAAGCTTGTAATGATGGGTTGTGTTCAGTCCCTTTATCCTTTCCCCACAATGTCTTCTCCCTTTTTCCTTTGGTTGGGTCTTATTCCTTCAACTTCCCTCAGCTTGATGGTCAACATGGGTGTCGATCATCTGAGAGAGAAAAAAAAAGGAACAGAGTTATAACAGAATTCACCACAGTATTGAATTATTACTCACTGACCCAAATGTCGTTGAGTATTAGCAAAACTGAAAGTAACTTGAGAAATAACACATAAGAAATTCCCTACATTCATTAGCAGGCATCACACACTAACATAATTAAGTCCAGTTTGCTGAGATGTAAAAAAGAGGCCTGAATATGGTGAAAGCGTGTAGCTCAGAGAGGGAGAGAGGGAGAAAGAGTGATAGGGAGAGAGAGAGAGAGAGAGAGAAACAGGGAGTGCGAGAGAGACAGTGAGAGGGCTGGTTTGCCTGTAATTGATTTCACAGTTACGCCCGATTACTGCAACACAAACCATGAGAAGAGCTGGGCCCAGGCAAATACACAACATAACGCAAAGGACCAGCAGATGGGTGAGAAGAGCAGCAACGTAATTCTGCACGTACACACATGCAGGTGCTCATATAGTCAAATGTACACAGTAACCTAGACTGAAGATTAACAAGATCACGACAACCAAACTGACAGACCATGGAAGTTAAAAATCTGCAATTCTACGAGGATACATTTCACCTTGCCTTCTCTTAAGGACACTGGAGACTGGATGGTAGCATTCAAAAGAACACTACTCCCACCTTCTTGCATCCTGCTGCCTCCAATGTCCCAGCATGGATTTCTCACTGGCGTTTCTGCTGACAGCAACGGCCATAGGGCATTGCTACACACCACTCACGATTAGGACAACGTAGATAAAAACAGTCCATATTTCACAGGCAGACCAGGAATATCAGCAGGCGTCCTTTTCTATTGGATGTTCAAACTATAAAATGGGGACATAAGTCCTCAACCTATTACCATTTACAACAGCACTGTTTATATGAAATAGGAATATGAAACCTACACAAAACTACTGAACAGGCACCTGGTAACCCCCTGGTGGCACCTGGTACAGGCACCTGGTAATGGTAACCCTCTCTGATGATGGTAATGTGGGACATTAACACAAAGAACCAGCTTGTCAGGCAGCACGTCTTGTATAAATCTAATCGTTGATGCTTTCCTCCTATGCATGACTCAGGTGCTTGTCTAAAACCACCTCCCCTCCCCCACTGGGAATATCGAACTAGGAGCGGACGTCATCTGCGCACACAATCACTTATCGACTCCACAGAACCCACATCCATACCTTTCCTTTGCGCCCCCTCCTCCCGATTCAATTAGCCTTTCTAAAAGCACAGCTGTTCCTAACAGTAAGGGAGCCAGGAGAAGGAAAGTGATACGTCAAAATAAGAGGGCTGAACTTGGTAGTACAGAAAAATGAATACTAGAGGGATTGAGTTTGTGAATCCCACAAGGTCAATGACGAAAACCCGTGAATGCCTTTTATCCAACAAACTAGTCATCGCACTACAATAACCCTTAGGAGTAACACTCTTAGGCCTAACTTGAATCCTTCCATCTGTCTTTTGAATGTTGGCCTACTGTAAAACTTATTAAAAAAGGCCCATTTCAACAGAGACCAATTTTTTTTTTTCATTTTGTGTAATGCTCCACAACCACTCCGCCCACATTTCATTAAACGGCTTGTTCCAACATTCCCATAGTGTAAATATGGCAATGATTATTTCATAAAACATCACATTTTAAAATCAAAGCATTTCGCTACCGAGGTTTAATTATTCTCCTCTTTCATGAGGTCTGGCTGTTTTGTAATCTTTTAGGGATTGTTGGGAGTCTATAAAATCATTTTAGCTTTCAAATTGAAAATAAGGCACAATGTATTAGCAAGGGTTCCGAGAACTGCCTGTCCTGTGCCAAAACACCTTACGAAATAAAACACATTTACTCTCATTTAACATTACCTGTTAATTCTGGTATTCACTGATGCCATTCCCTCTTGAGCATCTCTCATAAAGTCAAGTCTCTCAGGTCAGGACAGATGAAAGTACTCCGATCTCGGTCCAGGCCTGGTCCAAATGGCCCCAGGGGCCGGACTCCCATCTTGGCAGTTGTGCGCGCGCGCGCCCCCCCCCCATCGCGGTGCCAGGTCGGTCCCTGCCTCCTCTCTTAGACACGCATGCCAACCATGCCAGGGAAAGACTTCAGAACCAGCAGTGCGTGCAAAGCGACTCTGGCACGGCGACCTCTGCCAAGGCAATCAACATACCTACGCTCAGAGCCATGGCCTCATTAGCTGCATCATGCCAGTCCAATGGAGGGGCAAAGGAATGAGTCTCAGGCACAACGTGAAACCACAAGACTGCACACCCCTGGGTACCCACGAGGAACGAGAGGAGCTACACCCTTTCATATGTTGGCTTCTCTTGATGCCTGTGCCAAATGCCAAGCATTCTGAATGATTGCTCGAATGTTATCACAAAAAGTGTCTTCATTATCTTTGCACAATTCCACAGGTGTGGAGTTGTTTGGGCAAGAACAGGTTTGGAAGGAGGTGGTGGTGAGACAAAGGAACACCCCATTTCATTTCCAAGAAAGCTTTGCTTTGTTTGTCGATTATGAAAAACCTGGAGGGGGGCAGCGACAAATGCCAGTATTCCTGAACACATTCCTCACAAATGTGTCTGTGTTGAACCAACCAAAGCACTGCAGCAAGAGGGATGGGAGCCTGTGAGGGACAGACAGAACGAGCATCCTTACTGTGCCGGGCATTTGATTGACAGTCATTTCCGGTCAATGTATCGACAAGTGCATCCATTCTCACAACCCTTCTAGAAAAACCATGTCCAGAACTTGCTTCTCTACTGTACTCTGCACCGTGAACAACAGAGGAAAAAGGAAAAAAGTTGAAAATGGGTCACCTGTACTCAGCTCCCGCTTAGGCTCCCTCCATTTCCTAAAATCTGGGAGGGGCAGTGCATAACTTATCACCTCACCTCCTTTTTAACTCTAATTACTGTCATTGAGATGAATAAGGTCACGGCATGGGAGCTAGGGGGAAGGGGGCACCGAGCAACTGCCAAAAAGCCCTTCAGCGGGTGGTGAAGATGGCCCAGTACATCACTAGGGCAATTTTCTAACCAATACAAGACCGTCTCAGCATCATCAAGGAACCTACACAACCCAGCCACAAGCATTTTGCTACACACGCAATAACATCTGCTAAATATGTTTGACCAAATGTTTTATTTTATTTGTTTACTCCCTTACTGTCGGGCAGATGGTATCGGAGCATGAGGTCTGATAGAAACTGTCTCCGAGCCTGTTGGTATCTACAAGACTGCTGAACACTTGAACTGGACTGACCATATGCACTGACTCTCCACTACAAGCTCTCACAGTCTCAGATCAAAATGAGATGTTCATCCATGTTTCTCAAAACGTTAAATTTATTCCAAATTTCAAAGTGTTTAAGTTCATGTTTGGGCATTAATGCCTAACCTTAAAAATCTGGAGTTAACTCCAAAATGGTTAACTTTCTATATGCTGGATTTGAACATGCTACCTTTGGAATCAGAGGCGGCTGCTTACACCCAAAAGTGAAAACAAGCGTGAGGGAACAGGACAAAGAGATTATAAAAGATAGAAGTGGGGAGTAGAAAACACACAAGAAACCAAAACTGGAGGAGCAAGAGAGCGTCATCAAGACCAGGAAAGGGACAGAGAAACAAAGTGAGAGAAGTAGTGAGAGACGAGTGAGAGAGAGGGGCCAGATCGGGTACTGCCGCCAACGACGCCAAAGCGTTTTGGAAGTGAAAGCACTCCCAGCCACCGGTAAACTAAAGTGGGCCGCTGTGCTGTACCAAGGTTACAATCATGCACCATATCATTAGGGCCTTAGCTACTCTTCCTGCCTGCAGATCCCAGTACATTCTGTTCCCTCCATGAAAGAGGGAAGAATAGAAAGAGAGAAAAAAAGGACAGCTTTCTCCTGCACTTGAAGTTACTTCGGAAGTAGGGTTGCAGAATTCCAGGAACTTTCAATAAATTCCTTGGTTTTCTACAAATCCTGGTTGGAGGATCCAGATTCCCTGCTTATTCCCTCCTGATTCCGGGAATCCTCCAACCAGGATTTCGGGCAAACCAGGGAATTTATTGAAAGTTTCTTGAATATTGCAACCTTATTTGGAAGTCTAGACTCGGGTTCTTATTCCGACGGCTCGGTGCCCCTAGCCAATGACAATGGCTTCAACCTCATCTTTAGATGGTCTGTCTGTGTCTGTAATATTAGCTAAGACACTGAGGACTCAAACTGTGGGACTCTTGGCTGTCCTCAGTTTTGCTGCTGGATACTGGCAGGCCAGTGGAAGCCACAAGATGGCGGCAACCTGATGCCTGTGCTGCATTTTTTTGTTTTTCCAAGAAAGAAAACCATCCTATAATGTTCGGTTGTGTCGTTTCCTGTCATGTCACTTTTCCTTGCTTTCTTTTTTTGTGGCAAAAAAATGTTAAATAAATGAAAGGAAGTTTGACGTTTCAATAGAGCCACAACTCAAACTGAAAGCCTGTAGTAGCAGTTCATAAAAGGGAACTGAAATTGGACAACAAAAACTAAATACATGTTCTTTGCTTTCCTTCTTGAGAAATGGGAGAAATGACTGCTTAGTATGAGTAAAGAAATGTGGTGTAATACTGTGTAAACAAAATGTCGCTCAAGAATTTGTTGATACTTAAGTAAATTTAGTCTGACCACATAGCAACATGGCGACAAAGCAGATGCCCCTTTCTGGGTTGACATCAATACCAACTCAGGTGTTTAATTGCAAGCTTTCTGTCAAGTCTTTGTGGCTTTCTCGTACCCTATTGGAAATCCAAAATGTTTCTGTGAATGAGCCAAATACTTAACTATGTTTTTCTGTCCCTGGTTATATGCCAGGTTAACTAAAGTACGGACCAACCGACAGAATAAAACAAACTTGATGGACCTGAAAATCAATGACAAATCAACCATGTTTACTTCTTTCCTTCCTGGTAACATCAAGACTTGATAACAGCCTGTAGGGGAGACAAGAGTGGACACGTCCCTTAACAATATTGATTGCGCAATGTCAGCAATTGTTAAAACTGCAATGTTGCAGTTAGGGCTGTAATGATTATGGAATTTTAGGTAATGATTAATTGTCATGAAAATAGCCACGGTTATTAATTGTAAAAACATGTTTTGAGCTATGACATACCTAATGAATCCAACACAACTTTAGTGACACACCGGTCTCAGAAATGAATGGTTTTAAGCTTCTCCTCCTGACCATGCACGTTCTGCCCATAAAATGATCAAATTTACCCACTTCATATAGAAGTGAAAAACTGCCAATGGGTAAACTATATCTACTTGAATATAAAGTTCAATCCCTCTTCTACTAAAACAAATGCATTAAGAGGATTGTTTTATGTTCCCGGTTATAGTCCATAATTATTGTTTACGCGATTACACAATAATTGTGCCAGCCTTAGTTACAGTATTCGCTTTGCCTTTTCAGGGGGAAAAAGTACAAAATAAGTTCTCCTTTCACATCGTCACAGGTCCGTCCGTGCTACAGACCAATGCAGAATCAAAGAAATAAAAATGAATTTAATAAAAAGACACAAAAACAGCCTGGTGAAGTCCTTACATGGTTATAATGATCAGGGATGAAATGTATTTGCCCCAGGCTCATCACTCCCCTCCAAAACCTCCCCAGCAAAACAGAGCCTTTTCTGGGTCCCACATAAATCTGGGTATGCAGCCTCCCTGCTGTGTTCCATGTCTATGGCCAAGGCCCAGGCACAGATACACCCAGGCACTGCCTCCATCTGCCAGCAGCATATCACTCACAGAGACAGACAGTGAGTAAAAGCAGGAGAGTGAGCGACAGAGGCGGGTAAGAAATGGAGCAAAAGAGAGATGAAAACAGAGAGTGTATGTACAGGGGAGCTTTGGAGAGGGGGTTTACGGGGGATTTATAACAAGAGCCACGTCAGCTTTCATGCCAGAGATTATTCTGTCCATCCGAAATGTACGACCTGATTAAGGTCATGACTTTAAACAGCACCAATATAACTCAGAGTCCCTAGCAGCACGGCTGGCAACTGAACAGAAACAATATTAGCCATCAAAAGACAGAACCAAAACATTATCCTGTTGCTAGCTAGCCCTCTGACAGTAGAAGACCATAGAGGAAGAAAGTGTTGTTTTCTCTAACTTGTTGGGGCTAGGGGGCAGTATTTGCACGGCCAGATAAAAAACGTACCCGATTTAATCTGGTTACTACTCCTGCCCAGTAACTACAATATGCATAAAATTAGTAGATATGGATAGAAAACACAAACATTTCTAAAACTGTTTGAATGGTGTCTGTGAGTATAACAGAACTCATATGGCAGGGCAAAACCTGAGAAGACTCCATGCAGGAAGTGGAAATCTGATTTGTGGAATCACCTTCAACACTTTGCCTATGTAACACACCGCGAGTTAGGATTCATTTAGCACTTCCTAAGGCTTCCACTTGATGTCAACAGTCTTTACAAAGTGGTTTGAGTCTTCTATGGTAGAAACTGACCGAAAGAGAGGCTTGGAAAGTTGGTCACAGGGGGAGGGCCATTACTACTATGACGCGGGCGCCCATGGGTACCCTTTTGTTCCGAAACGTTTAGTAAGACAATGCAATCGTCCGCCTTGAATATTATTGAAGCTCTGATTGAAAAAGGCCCTAAAGATTTATGTTATACAACGTTTGACATGTTTGAACGAACGTAAATAAATAAAAAATTGCACATTCGTGACGACAAGTCCGGCGCGCCTCATACATTATGAGTAGCCTTCGGAACGCGCTAACAAGAAGGAGCTATTGGGACATAAATTATTAACTTTTTCAAACAAAACTAAATTTGTTGTGGACCTGGGATTCCTGGAAGTGCCTTCTGATGAAGATAATCAAAGGTAAGGGAATATTTACAATAGTATATATTTGATTTTAGATGGTTCCAAGATGGCGCTAACCTGTATCGCCTAGCCTATTTTTCTGAGCATAGCATCTTGTTTATTGCATAGTGTGATTTCCCAGTAAAGTTATTTTTAAATCTGGCAATGCGGTTGCATTCACGAGATGTTAATCTATAATTCTTTGAATGACAATATTACATTTTTAAAATGTTTTCGAATAGTAATTTTGTAAATTGTAGCGCTGGTTCACCGGAAGCATTTGAGGGAAAATATTTTCTGAACGTCACGCGCCTATGTAAATTGCTGTTTTTATATACAAATATGAATTTTATCGAACAAAAAAATGCATGTATTGTGTAACATGATGTCCTAGGAGTGTCATCTGATGAAGATTGTCAAAGGTTAGTACTGCATTTAGCTGTGTTTTGGGTATTTGTGTTGCATGCTAGTTGCTTTGAAAATGGCAGTGTGATTATTTTTGGCCTGGTACTCTCCTAACATAATCTAATGTTTTGCTTTTGCTGAACCTCTCCTGGTTCGATTCGGGAGAGGTGTATCTATAAAATGGTGTAAAATAGTCATATGTTTGAGAAATTGAAGTTATAGCATTTATGAGGTATTTGTATTTCGCGCTACGCGATTCCACTGGCTGTTGACTAGGTGGGACGCAAACGTCCCACTGGCCCAGAGAGGCTAAGTGCCTTTTCCTAGGCTTGTTTTCATTTCAGTGTCAATCCGCTAGTGAGAAGTCTGTAGCTTTCTCCCGCTAAGATATGCATCTTCTCGTGATAGGAAAGGCACCTGTCAGTCTAAAAACAAGCAATGACAAGGAAACTGCTGGTTTGTCAGTCGACACTCTGTCCCGCCTCCCGGTACCCATGTTATTTGTGTGCGCTGTGGTTGGCTGCAGTCAAATTTATTTTCACGGCGGAGGGAGAGCATGATGATTCTTTGTCATATCCTGTAAGTGGTAACGATGAGTTGAAATCCATATAATAATTTTTGTTTTGTGGCACATTCATTTATTTTCATTCACATGTTTCATATAGCCAGCCAAGGAGTTGGGGCGCAGTCAAAGCACAGTAAATAGCCTGACGACCGAACAGCAAGTGTTGACAAGTTCATAAAAAGGTGTCGAAATGACGGAATAAAGTCAATCTCCTATCCCTTTGTCATTCATAAATCTTACAACGTAGTTATACATCCATGGTATCGCGTCGGGACAACCAAAGATCTCGTTTGTATTTTCCTAAGCTCCTGTCACGACTTGCCAGTGACCGCTAAAGTGACTCGTCATGGGTTGAACGGATCTTTGAGGTCAATGTCGGCAACCGCATCGGTGAGCGAGCAGTTCATGTGGCTCCATAATTTGCATACTGGTAGGCTACTGCTGCTTTTTGTCTGCTGATCAATAGGTAGTGGAGCGCCTCATTCCGCTCCAAAATGATAAAATAAAACAGATTGAAGCTAACGAAAATGTTTGCATTTCTAAAACCATTTTCCTGCAATTCTATATATAGTGTCTCATCAGGGAATCAATGTTTACTTGACAGAACAAACTTTTTTCTTAGGTTTTTGCCACAAACTAAAATTGAAAGAGTACACTAGATTTTTTAACTTAATTTATTGTGGCAAAAACAGAGTAGACTATTTGGCTGGCTACTCCATGTCCTTAGGGAAAACACTGGGAAGAGATATGGAGATCTGATCTTGATCAAATGAGGAGGATATGAATACCACTGACACGACCACCACTCCTCCTGTTCGCACGCCAGTCCCAGCCGCTTGTGAGCGTCTGCAGGCGACATGCGGTCCGTACGAGCCGTCATGGCTGTAGTCTCTAATAGGATGTGTTCACAGCTTCCTCCAGCGACAACAATGGCCACCGTTTCCCAGGGCCTCGCAGCTGCAATTCAAAATATTTGTTCCCCCATACTTTAACCATGTCTGAAATGACAGCCAAGGCGCTCGAAAAACTTAAACTGTCAGGTGGAATTGGGCTGAAAAACTAACAGCAACTGGAGTGAGTGACTTGAGCGTCAGCCCTTTAGTGTAATATTAACAAAGTAAACACTTAATTAGTTAGTACGTGGGATAGGACAAACTGTACGTACCAGCACACTGTCTGGGGTGCAGTAAGGGTCCGTGCTTAAATCTGAATAAATCCTAGACTTATTCACAGTGCTGCAGGGTGACATGGCGTTAGTGTCTCTTGAGATATTGCCCAACTCTACAACTCTGACACCATCTGGGGCTGAAGGGCCAGTGAAAGACAACTTAAAAACCACACAATTACTAGGCCCTTGTCCTCAGGTTGGAGTCATGGACAGACACATTGACCATGTTTACACGTGCACAGTATTCTGGATAGTAGCTCATATCGCGCTTAAGGTCTAATTTCGGGAAACGATGTTTACATGCATCTTTGATATCCCGCTCACGAGTTTCCCTGTATCCATGAAAACATAACATTCGTCATTTAAGTTCATATGGGTTAAATGGAATAGTAACTAAAATATGGACACTGACTGTAGGCCTATAACCTCTCACCTTGTAGCATAATGTAATATGAACTCCTGCAGAATGATGTATTTCTTGCAGTAGAATTTTACAAACGTTCATTTTTTCTTGGGAACAGGAGTGGAAAAATATGATTTCTTTCTTTCAGCATCTCTTGAAAAAATACAAATGCGTGTGTAATGAAGTTGTGAGTTCTATACTGTACACCGGGGTATTTGGAAATAGCCAAGGGATGGTTTTTCAAAAACGTCAATAAGGTTGAAACAATTTTTTTTTTTTTTTAAGTTTTTCAATATATTTTTATATTTGTATCTACTTTAACCTGTTAGGGTTAGGGGGCAGTATTTACACCGCCGGATAAAAAACGTTCCCGATTTAATCTGGTTACCACTCCTACCCAGTAACTAGAATATGCATATACTTATTAGATATGGATAGAAAACACCCTAAACTTTCTAAAACTGTTTGAATGGTGTCTGTGAGTATAACAGAACTCATATGGCAGGCAAAAACCTGAGAGATTCCTTTACAGGAAGTGGCCTGTCTGACCATTTATTGGCTTTCTTTGACATCTCTTTCCAAAACAAAGGATCTCTGCGGTAACGTGACACTTCCCACGGCTCCCATAGGCTCTCAGAGCCCGGGAAAAAACAGAATGTCGTCATTGCAGCCCCAGGCTGAAGCACATTATCGCCTTTGTCAAGTGGCCGATCAGAGGACAAAGGGCTTAGGCTCGTGCACTGGCCGCCCCGTCTTTCTTTTTTTCCCTCTATTTACCGAAACGCAGATTCCCGGTCGGAATATTATCGCTTTTTTACGAGATAAATTGCATAAAAATTGATTTTAAACAGCGGTTGACATGCTTCGAAGTACGGTAATGGCATATTTAGAATTTTTTTGTCACGAAATGCGCCATGCTCGTAACCCTGATTTACCATTTCGGATAGTGTCTAGAACGCACGAACAAAACACCGCTGTTTGGATATAACGATGGATTATTTGGGACCAAACCAACATTTGTTATTGAAGTAGAAGTCCTGGGAGTGCATTCTGACGAAGAACAGGAAAGGTAATAACATTTTTGTTATAGTAAATCTGATTTTGGTGAAGGCTAAACTTGCTGGGTGTCTAAATAGCTAGCCCGTGATGGCTGGGCTATGTACTTAGAATATTGCAAAATGTGCTTTCACCAAAAAGCTATTTTAAAATCGGACATATCGAGTGCATAGAGGAGTTCTGTATCTATAATTCTTAAAATAATTGTTATGCTTTTTGTGAACGTTTATCGTGAGTAATTTAGTAAATTTTTTGTAAATTCACCGGAAGTTTACGGGGGGTATGCTAGTTCTGAACGTCACATACTAATGTAAAAAGCTGTTTTTTGATATAAATATGAACTTGATTGAACAAAACATGCATGTATTGTATAACATAATGTCCTAGGTGTGTCATCTGATGAAGATCAAAGGTTAGTGCTGCATTTAGCTGTCTTCTGGGTTTTGTGACATTATATGCTAGCTTGAAAAATGGGTGTCTGATTATTCCTGGCTGGGTACTCTGCTGACATAATCTAATGTTTTGCTTTCGTTGTAAAGCCTTTTTGAAATCGGACAGTGTGGTTAGATTAACGAGAGTCTTGTCTTTAAAATGGTGTAAAATAGTCCTATGTTTGAGAAATTGAAGTAATAGCATTTCTAAGGTATTTGAATATCACGCCACGGGATTCCACTGGCTGTTGAGTAGGTGGGACGATTTCGTCCCACATACCCTAGAGAGGTTAAGTTTATACCTGCAGTTAACTTGTGCAATACGTTATCAGACAAAGCAGATCGTGTTCTTCATTTCACCTGTCACATTTTACATTATGAAGCTTACTGTAGTTCCCCAAGACAGCTGAGCCAGTCTCATGTTTGTTTATAAATGGCGCAACGTGAGAAAGCGGGAGCAGGTGAGTCCAGTTGTGTATTGACTCCGGTTACATTTTATATTGAATGTCAAGTATTTTATTCAATAGAGTGATCAGGGATGTGCAAATATAGTTTTCCTACACAGAAAATACATTAGTGCAGCACATTCAGCTGAAAATAGAAGTGCAACGCTCTTTGGCTAGCAGCCACACAAGTAAATGAAATTGCTAGTTATCTAAGTAAGTGGCTGAATTAATAAGGTGACGGGGCATTATGTTAACTTTCTGCCATGTTTGAGAAGTCAAAGCTCTTTGGATGAGTTATCTGTAGGCTACAGCTTCCCCCGAGCAGAGCAGGCAGGCTTGTTGCCCTATAGAGTCTTCAGACTCCAAACAGGCACAGCGTGTACACGTGCTGCTCCAGAGTCAGTACTATTCTTCCTTAAGAGAAGCATGCGTCAAAATGTTGTTCATTTGCACAATGTCTCACTTACATTTTGATAGTAAATGTCAAAACTCACCAAAAATAACATTAAGCTCCTACCTACTGTACAGTGCATTCGGGAAAGTATTAAGACCCCCTCCCACAAACACACTTTGTTACATTACAGCCTTATTCTAAAATGAATTAAACTACTTTTATGTTCAAATGATACCCCATAATGACAAAGCGAAAACTGGTATTAAGAATTTTTGCAAATGTAAAAATATATTTTTTAAACAGAAATACCTTATTTACATAAGTATTCAGACCCTTTGCTATGAGACTTGAAATTTAGTTCAGGTGCATCCTGTTTCCATTGATCATCCTTTTGATGTTTCTATAACTTGGGAGTCCACGTGTCGAGGCACAAATCTAGGGAAGGGTACCAACAATTTCTGCAGCATTGAAGGTCCCCAAGGACACAGTGGCCTCCATCATTCTTAAATGGAAGACCACCAAGAATCTTCCTAGAGCTGGCCGCCCGGCCAAACTGAGCAATCGGGGGAGAAGGGCCTTGGTCAGGGAGGTGACCAAGAACCCGATGGTTACTCTGCCAGAGCTCCAGAGTTCCTCTGTGGAGATGAGAGAACCTTCCAGAAAGAAAACCATCTCTGAAGCACTCTACCAATCAGGCCTTTATGGTAGAGGGGTCAGACGGAAGCCATTACTCAGTAAAAAAAGACAAGATAGCCTGCTTGGAGATGGTCAAAAAGGCACCTAAAGGACTCTGACCATGAGAAACAAGATTCTCTGGTCTGATGAAACCAAGATTGAACTCAGGCCTGAATGCCAAGCGTCACATCTGGAGGAAACCTGGCACCGCTCATCACTTGGCAAATACCATCCCAATGGTGAAGCATGGTGATGGCGGCATCACATTTTTCAGTGGCAGGAACTGGGAGACTAGTCAGGAGAGGGAAAGATGGACAGAGCAAAGTACAGAAATATCCTTGATGAAAACCTGCTCCAGAGAGCTCAGGACCTCAGACTGGGGTGAAGGTTCACCTTCCAACAGGACAATGACCCTAAGCACACAGCCAAGACAAAGCAGGAGTGGCTTCGGAATTGTAATGTCCTTGAGTGGCCCAGTCAGAGCCCGGACTTGAACATCTCTGGAGAGACCTGAAAATAGCTGTGCAGCGACGCTCCCCATCCAACCTGACATAGCTTGAGAGGATATGCAGAGATGAATGGGAGAAACTCCCCAATTACAGGTGTGCCAAACTTGTAACGTCATTCCCAAGAAGACTCTAGGCTGTAATCACAGCCTTAGGTGCTTCAACAAAGTACTGAGTAAAAAGTCTGAACGCTTATGTAAAATGTCATAAGTTTGTTTTAAAACATTTGCAAAAATGTCTAAAAACCTGTCTTTGCTTTGTCATTATGGGGTATTGGGTGTCGATTGAGGATAAAAAAAAAAGTAAATCCATTTTAGAATAAGGCTGTAATGTAACAAAATGAAGAAAAGGTGAAGGTGTCTGAATACTTTCTGAATGCACTCTATATACAGTACCAGTTAAAGGTTTGGACACACCTATTCATTCAAGGGTTTTTCTTTATTTTTACTATTTTCTACATTGTTATTCTACAATGAAGACATCAACACATATGGAATCCTGTAGTAACGAAAAAGTGTTAAATCAAAATACATTTTAAATTTGAGATTCTTCAAAGTAGCCACCATTTATCTTGATGACAGCTTTGCACATTTGACATTCTCTCAACCAGCTTCATGAGGTAGTCACCTGGAATGCATTTCAATTAACAGGTGTGCCTTGTTAAAAGTGGATTTGTGGAATTTCCTTCTTAATGCGTTTAAGCCAAATCAGTTGTGTTGAGACAAGGTAGGGTGGTATACAGAAGATAGCCCTATTTGGTAAAAGACCAAGTCCATATTATGGCAAGAACAGCTCAAATAAGAAAAGAGAAACAGTCTATCATTACTTTAAGACATGAAGGTCAGTCAATAAGGAACATTTCAAGAACTTTGAAAGTTTCTTCAGGTGCAGTCGCAAAAACCATCAAGCACTATGATGATATTGGCTCTCATGAGGACCGCCACAGGAAAGGAAGACCCAAAGCTACCTCTGCTGCAGATGATAAGTTCATTAGAGATTGGAGCCCAAATAAATGCTTCACAGAGTAACAGACACATCAACATAAACTGTTCAGAGGAGACTGCATGAATTAGGCCTTTGTGGTCAAATTGCTGCAAAGAAACCACTACTAAAAGGACACCAATAAGAAGAAGAGACTTGCTTGGGCCAAGAAACAGGAGTAATGGACATTAGACCGGTGGAAATCTGTCCTTTGGCCTGATGAGTACAACTGAGATTTTTGGTTACAATCGCCATGTCTTTGTGAGACGCAGAGTAGGTGAACAGATTATCTCCACATGTGTGGTTCCCACCGTGAAGCAGGGAGGTGGTGGTGTGATGGTGCTTTGCTGGTGACACTGTCGGTGATTTATTTCTAATTCAAGGCCCACTTAACCAGTATGGCTACCACAGAATTCTGCAGCGATTCGTCATCCCATTTGATTTGCGCTTGGTGGGACTACCATTAGTTTTTCAACAGGACAATGACAACACACCTCCAGGCTGTGTAAGGGCTATTTGACCAAGAAGAGTGATGGAGTGCTGCATCAGATGACCTGGACCCCACAATCACCCGACCTCAACCCAATTGAGATGGTTTGGGATGAGTTGGACTGCAGAGTGAAGGAAAAGCAGCCAACAAGTGCTCAGCATATGTGGGAACTGCATCAAGACTGTTGGAAAAGCATTCCAGGTGAAGCTGGTTGAGAGAATGCCAAGAGTGTAAAGCTGTCATCAAGGCAAAAGGGTGGCTACTTTGAATAATCTAAAATATAAATTATATTTTGATTTGTTTAACACTTTTTTGGTTACTACATGATTCCATTTGTGTCATTTCATAGTTTGATGGTCTTCACTATTATTCTACAATGTAGAAAATAGTAAAAATAAAGAAAAACCCTTGAATGAGTAGGTGTATCCAAACGTTTGACTGGTACTCTATATGTATAACTTCATGAGCTGGAATGCCTGTCTTTGCAATTTGTTTATTTTCGTTTGTGCGTTTTAGCATATTTAGCTAGCAGTTTCCATTAAAAATGTGCTATTACTTGTGCTAATTTTGTTAGAATTCTGGTAAATCGGCACACAAGGGGCTTTTTTCTGTTTTTTCACGCCGCTTGTGTACTAAACCGGTAATACCGTAAATCCCAAGATGAGAGAAAAACGGTATGATATGAAACTCAATAGCACCCAACCCTAGTGCAATGTGTTATCTTTGACACTGACGCAAGCAGATGCTGAGCAGGCAGTATTTCAACCACATAAAATATGCACCCAAGTCCAAGTCGTCTTATCAGAAACGTTTCATAATTCTCAGCTTTTCATTTCCTTAAAACCGGTCAAACAGTTTTGGAGTTAGAGTTCTCTCCCCGGTCTCTAAATAAAAAAACAGACAACTTTAATAGTTGTAACTACATTGCTAATTCATTCTATCAATGTAAGACACTATTCTGGTGGGCACTACTTTAGTTAGTCTTCTGGGACAACAAGTTATGACAGAAGAGAAGCTGCATGTATATAACTATAGTTGACAAACAAATAGTCTACCAAATGTCGGAAATTATAAGCAGAAAGTTTACAGGTGAAAGTAGCCTGTATGGAGTATCAAGAAAATAAATGATGGAACTGCTCACGTAGCCTACTTTTTAAAATGATTTATTTGACAATCAGATGAACACGGCACACAACACCCATGATATGCGAAACTGAGCCTGAGCAGACCGTGAAAAACAACAATAAACGGGATAGGATGTTTACCTGCCACAGTATCCTGTCTAAGATCAGCATATCCCAGGCATCTTATCCGGATTTCTCATAACCGGGATAAAAGCTTTTTCAGGTTATTGTAAACAGGACATGATGTTCACGCCTTAACTCAAACACAGAACAGTTGAGTATCCTGAATAATAATGGAAAGTATGTGCACATAAACGTGGTCATCGATTACGAGAAGGAAGAAGTGTGATGACCATTCATATTATAGCTGATGATTCGTTAGAGGAGGGCTCCTGTGTGTGTGTTGCCTTTGTAACAAATGAGGATGATCTGAGTAATAAAGATATACCTTTTATTACTCGCCCATAGGGCGGCGCACAATTGGCCCAGCGTCGTCCGGGTTTGGCCGGGGTAGGCCGTCTTTGTATATAAGAATTTGTTCTTAACTTACTTGCCTAGTTAAATAAAAAGTGAAATAAAAATAAATGGAAGTGTTGGGAATGTAGGTGCGTGTGTGTGTTGATCAGAGGGAAGTCCTGTTGTGAAACTAGTATTTAGAGGACATGGGCCAGCCATTGTGAGTCCCGCCCCTCCCCTTCACTAAGTAATGATGTCATCAGAAACAGGCAGCCTTGGGCAGATAAAAGGAAAGAGAAGAGCTTAGGCAACAGGCAGGTTCACTGAGTGGGAACAGATGGGCAGAGGGAGGGAGACCGAGCATGTTCCTGTCCTGCATCACTTACATTTGGCTACTTGTCTGAGCACATTGTACAGATGCTTGGAACAGACTGTATATAATGTACAATCTAATACACTCACATGATCGTTCGTGAACAAACACACAGAGAGACACTGTGTCCCACTCCAACTGGCAACCTACTGTTTACTTTGGTCAGCAGCAAGCAATCGGGAGCACTTCCCCTCTCTCTCTCCCCCTTCTCTAGAACTACTGTATAACTCAGTCTCTAGAGTCTGTGAGGGGTAGAACAGACTCTCTAGAACTATGACTCAGTCTCTACCCCCCCAGACTCTAGAACTATGACTCAGTCTCTACCCCCACACAGACTGCCCGACAACCATTAACACACATACATGAACATGCCAAGCTCCAAGCTACAGCATGCACTGAAACTCATCCATACCATTAGTATCTAGTCTGATTCTATGAGACCTAATGGTTTAGAGCTGTGTGTTAGTATCTAGTCTGATTCTATGAGACCTAATGGTTTAGAGCTGTGTGTTAGTATCTAGTCTGATTCTATGAGACCTAATGGTTTAGAGCTGTGTGTTAGTATCTAGTCTGATTCTATGAGACCTAATGGTTTAGAGCTGTGTGTTAGTATCTAGTCTGATTCTATGAGACCTAATGGTTTAGAGCTGTGTGTTAGTATCTAGTCTGATTCTATGAGACCTAATGGTTTAGAGCTGTGTGTTAGTATCTAGTCTGATTCTATGAGACCTAATGGTTTAGAGCTGTGTGTTAGTATCTAGTCTGATTCTATGACACCTAATGGTTTAGAGCTGTGTGTTAGTATCTAGTCTGATTCTATGAGACCTAATGGTTTAGAGCTGTGTGTTAGTATCTAGTCTGATTCTATGAGACCTAATGGTATGGAGCTGTGTGTTAGTATCTAGTCTGATTCTATGAAACCTAACACACAGCTCCATACCATTAGGTCTCATAGAATCAGACTAAAACACACAGCTCCAAAATTACACGTCTCTTACAAGATGGAACATAAATCCACTATAATGAAATACACAAGCATTTTCACATAAAACATTAACTCCAATTGTAAAAAGAAAAAAAAAAAAACTTAAGTGGGCTATAACAATACTAACTGGTACTTAGTATCCTGGACTTAATGCGAAGACTGAAATGCTGTTGAGGAATGTCTACTGTCCCTGTCAAATAAATACATTCCTTAAACTGAGACGTTCCATTGGTTTTCTAATTCCAAGAATTATCTCTGCTCTCTCCTCTATTGACTACCATCCACTTTCAAGGTCAGAAAAAACAGGGAGGGTATGCACACTGGCACCAATGCCCAAAAGCACTCCACCAGTTCAAGGTTACAGCACAATACATGAGTCAGGGACAATACAATAGGACAGTGAGAGGACCCTCTAAAAGGGGTGGGTAACTCCAGTCCTCAGGGGCCTGATTGGGGGCACACTTTCTCCATACCTAGCAAAACACAGCTGATTAAATTTCATTCTAAACTGAAGATCATGATTAGATGATTATTGGAGTCAGGTGTGTTAGCTGGGGAAAAACTGTGACACCAATCAGACCCCCGGGGACTTGCATTTCCCACCCCTGCTAGTAAGAGCCCAGTGAAATGGCTATTGGGACCAAGGCCCAGATTGAATTCTGATGGAACATTTGTGGGGCATGTCATATGAGTGTAGTACAGTGCACAACTGTTGAGACGGTGTGTGTGTGTGTGTGTGTGTGTGTCTCTCAAGTAGATGGTAAGTATGCATGTCTGAGTGTGTGTGCTCTCGTGTGTCAGCAACAGCCAGAACAGATGCCCTCGGGCACTAGTCAAAGATACTTCAAAGATTGATTAACATATCCTCTCTCTCTCTCCCTCCCTCCCATCAGTCCGTCTGGATGCCAGCCCTCTCCCGTTGGCACAGCCTGGCAGCGAGTGTTGGCATTAGATACCCACAGCGGCTGCAAGACGGCACTGTGGGAGCTTCAGAATCACTGCATCTCTTGTGTGAGAGGCTGACAGAGGGATGAGTAACTAAGTGAGAGAGACAGGGTATGAAAAAGACAGGGTATGAGAGAGACAGGGTATGAGACAGACAGGGTATGAGAAAGACAGGGTATGAGAAAGACAGGGTATGAGAAAGACAGGGTATGAGAAAGAGAGAAAGAGCTACAAAGCGATGGGGAGTGAGCCCACAGAATGCTGAGCAGGACTTTGCCAGACCGGAACAATGCAGCAGGAATGCAGCACATATCATCATCATCATCATCATCATCATCATCATCATAGGCTAGAGAGAGAGGGGGAAGGAGAGAAATAAAGAGAAATGGAGAAAGTGAGGCAGAGGAGAAAAAGAGGCAGTAGAAGTGATAAGAGAGAGAGAAACAGAGCAGGAGTAATGTGATGTTGTTTAGAATAAACAGAAGAGGTTGGGTGGTGGATGGAGGTGCATCCAGCCTGCAGTCAGGGGAATAGACATCACACCGGCCAGCGTGGCTCTGTCACAGAGCAGAGACTGGTGCCTCATTCCCCCTCCCCTTACCTTATAATGCAGCGGTATTTAAAAAGACACAAAGGAATAAACCCATGGAGATAAACAGAGGACAGGGGTGGAACTATACAGAGAGTGAGGAGGTGGAGGATTCATCTTACAGTGTATGTGCCTGCTACTTGAGTCTACAGAGACAGAAAGACCGATAAAATGTCTGGGTTGTTGATTGACTCATTACTGTCAGAGTGACAGTAGCTGTATGTTTGGAATGGATACAGTAGTTCTAGCCACTACCACTGGGAGATATGATACAGCATATCATATTCATACAGTCTCTTCTTAAACTTCTGTATATGCAGTATTTACAACAATACGCAGTCGACGTCCTTTACCATGACAACGACCCACATTGACCATGTTATAATTTACATTAGAAGAAAGAATACAACCGAATGGGAAGCAATTCATCAAGCCTCTATGGGATTAAACAGTCTCCTTTGGATACTTGATTTTATAAACCAGGTGGGTCGAGCCGTGAATGCCGATTGGCTGACAGCAGTGTTATATCAGACCGTACATCACAGGTATTTTTATCAGTCCTAATCTGTGCTATATTGGCCATATACCACACCCCTTCTTGCTAAATTGCTTAAATGTACCAATCTCCATAGATAAGTGTTCATAGATACTATCCAAAGTTATTAGCATGCTAAAGCAGACGGTGCCCGCAGCCTGAGTAGACTTGACTTGGACAGTCAGTGACACATTTTCTGTGGCTTTTCCCAGTGCTGAGTAAGTTTTACGGAGAGAGCACATTACTGGGAGGGTGTTATTGAGGGCATCCGTGTGAACTGGCACTTCGTGTGTGAGCTTCTGTGTCTGTGTGCCACTGCACCAGGGTTGCCATTTTCTACATTGTAGAATAACAGTGAAGACATAAAAACCATGAAATAACACATATGAAATCATGTAGTAACCAACAAAAAAAAGTTAAAATCAAAATACATTTTATATGGGAGATTCTTCAAAGTAGCCACCCTTTGCCTTGACAGCTTTTCAAATGCTTGGCATTCTCTCAACCAGCTTCACCTGGAATGCTTTTCCAACAGTCTTGGAGTTCCCACATATGCTGAGCACCTGTTGGCTGCTTTTCCTTCACTGTGCGGCCCAACTCATCCCAAACCATCTCAATTGGGTTGAGGTTGGGTGATTGTGGAGGCCAGGTCATGTGATGCAGCAATCCATCACTCTCCTTCTTGGTCAAATTTCCCTTACACAGCCTGGAGGTGTGTTGGGTCATTGTCCTGTTGAAAAACAAATGACACTCCCACTAAGCACAAACCAGATGGGATATCACTGCAGAATGCTGTGGTAGCCATGCTGTTTAAGTGTGCATTGAATACTAAATGAATCACAGACAGCAAATCACCCCCACACCATCACACCTCCTCCATGCTTTACGGTGGGAACCACACATGCAGAGATCATCTGTTCACCTACTCTGCGTCTCACAAAGACACGGCGGTTGGAACCAAACATCTCAAATTTGGACTCAGACCAAAAGGACAGATTTCCACCGGTCTAATTTTCATTGCTCGTGTTTCTTGGCCCAAGCCAGTCTCCTCTTCTTATTGGTGTCCTTTAGTAGTGGTTTCTTTGCAGCAATTCGACCATGAAGACGTGATTCACGCAGTCTCCTCTGAACAGTTGATGTGTCTGTTGCTCTGTGAAACATTTATTTGTGCTGCAATCTGAGGTGCAGTTAACTCTAATGAACTTATCCTCTACAGCAGAGGTAACTCTGGGTCTTCCTTTCCTGTGGTGGTGCTCATGAGAGCCAGTTTCATCATAGCCCTTGATGGTTTTTGCAACTGCCCGTGAAGAAACTTACAAAGTTCTTGAAATTTTCCAGATTGACTGACCTTCCTGTCTTAAAGTAATGGACTGTCATTCCTCTTTGCTTATTTGAGCTGTTCTTGCCATAATATGGACTTGGTCTTTTACCAAATAGGGCTAACTTCTGTGTACCACACCAACCTTGTCACAACTGATTGGTTAAAAAGCATTAAAGAGGAAAGAAATTCCACAAATCAACTTTTAACAAGGAACACTTGTTAATTTAAATGCATTCCAGGTGACTACCTCATGAATCTGGTTGAGAGAATGCCAAGAGTGTGAAAAGCTGTCATCAAGGCAAATAGTGGCTATTTTGAAGAATCTCACATTTAAAATATATTTTGATTTGTTTAACACTTTTTTCATTACTACATGAGTCCATGTGTTATTTCATAGCTTTGACGTCGTCACTATTATTCTAAAATGTAGAAAACAGTAAAATAATTAAGAAAAAGCCTTGAAAAATGGTACTGTACATATTAATATATAATTCAGTGACTGAAATTACATCCCAATCCTCAGTATCCTATTCCAGCAGGCTATTGGGAAACACAAGCACTTCTTACCTCGAAATCGCCTCGCTTAATCATGTGAAATAAATTTGTCTACCAATTTGAACTAAGCAAGCTGCCTAGTCATTCAGCTTACCTACTACATCTTACCTAGACTAAGCTATCTGAAATTAGATAGGCCACTTTTTTCAGAAAAAACATACATGGCATAACATTAACAGTTGTGTTTTTTAAATAAATAAACAAAAAATATACATAGGCTACCTGCATCTAGCTAAGCAAACCATGGCAACGTTTAATTACAATCATAAACCCAGATTTAGTAGCCTATTAAAAGTCAATCTGGCAAATAGGCCATTTATAACAGTTTGTACTTTGTAGTCTTAACATCTGACACATAACGGCAAACTTGCCACAAAACCTCCTAACATTCGTTTTTTAAGTTCGTCCAAGTGTTTCTTGCACAGAGATTGAGATCTTCTGTCCAACTTTCATCACAAACCCTCCTGTCAGATTTATCTAGAATTATGTACAAGGGCAAAAGGGATTTATTTATTGTAGCTCGTAATAATTATTAATTTTGATGGAAAACCAAATTTTGCTTCTTAATTAGCTCGATAAAGTTATGAGAACAGGATTGGATAAATGTTGCAACAGTTTTCAGGCCTTGTGGGTTTTGGGCTATGCGCTTTTGACCTGGAAACCCTGCACTGCGTGTGTATGTGTGCCACTCCTCGCTGACCTAAGGGTATAGGGAAGGAAGCACAACGCTGGCTTTAGTGCAACACTGCCCAGGCCCGCTAGGAAACAGGCTTACAAAGGGTTCAGAGGTAAGAACCGGCCTTGGAATCCGGAACCTTCCTACCAAATTCACACTGCGTTTCCTCTTCCAACTGACCAGCTGGACAAAAAAAAACTAATTGCCGCACACATATGGGCACAGGAGTGCCAATACACAAACATTTGGCTACAGTGCGCACACGCACACAAAAATACAATCTCTACAGATGTAGATCCGGTAAGGGTACGAAAGACAGTCTTGACAAACACACACACTGAACAAATACAGGAACTAGGATGTAGATACTGTAATCTTAAGTGTACACAGTCTTGACACAGACAATTTACCTGCTGCTTATTTGGGTGCTAAGAAGCTGGTAAACAAGGCCTCTGTCTCCAGGTGGTTTCACCATGAAGCTCTATCCACAAACCCTATAACCTGAGGGACACACAGGGCAAACCATAATATGAGTTAGTAATGATTCATAGCATCCTTTCACCATTGTTGCGCTTGGTAGTCAACTGACAATGGGATCAGTGTAAAAAGATGCGTTCATACGAAGGCATCTTACCTGTGTTTACACAGGTAGCCCAATTGATCTGGGCAAATGATCAGCATTGCGCTGCCTGTGCAAATGCAGCCATTGACTTGAGGTGGTCTGAGGACTGAGAAGTCAGTCAGATATGTGCCACATTTCGTTGCTCAGCAATTGTCTCATGCATGACCAGACAATCGTTTTTGGCTGGCCTGGCTCAACAACAGTGCTCCATTCATTCCATTCTGGCCCGACGTCGAGCACTACTTCTCCTCTCAAACATGGGTTGCCACAGAAGACCAGGAGATTTTCTTTTCTTTCTTCTGACACATGAACCGTTTTTGTGCAGTAGCATTCCATATGTTTCATTAAGCACAAAGAATCCACCGTTAAGACTATATGTTTGGTATGGATTTTCAAGTGGGGAAGAGGGGGGAAACATCCCTTTAGTGACATAGAAAAGGAAAATATGTTATGGAGAAGAGAGGAAAGATTGAAGGAACACAAGTTCTCACAGACAGACAAAAGAGAGACTGAAATAACAGGACCCCCCCCGCCACACTGGTAACTGCAGACATACGTATTTAATGTAAACCCCCACCGTGCCTGCAGTAGGACTATTCCAGTACACCCTTCACTACAAGGATGTTGCTAATTCAAGGATAAACCCTTAGTATTGGGCAGCTCATGGTACATTCATGAGCTCTCACACAGTAGTCATTGAATAAACAAACAGATCTGCTGAATAATGGCACGCATACTGGACATTCTGTTTAACTGTAAGGTGACGCATCAGGTCAGTTTGTCACAAGGAGCCCAGCAAACACACAAATGACCACACAGCGTTGTCTCAACGTTGACTCCAAGTTGTGGGGCTCAACAGGCCTTGCTACCTTTACACTCAGACATGGATCCTCCCTCTACGTCAGTTGAATAGAAGGGAGTATTATCATGCTGTTTACAATTTAAACTACGACCACTAGCGGAAAGACAGCTTCAGAAAGTACACCACATTTCTTACAAAATGTTCCCTTTCTATGATTACGCAAGGGGGCAAAGTACGGCACGAAGCAGAGAGCTACAATCACCCCATTTTGGGACCTTTAATAAACAACATTGAGCCGCCTTGAAGAACTTATCAACATTTGGCCTCTGACTCAAGTCAAATCCAGGCTGATAAAGCACTCTACCGGTGTGTATATTTCTAAGCACCTCGTCTTTCCCACACACACACTTCTCCGTGCACATCAAACCAGCCAGACCCTCTGACCCACCTGGCGTGAGTCCTTTGGGGAGAGATTTGACCCAAATATTGTCATGGCTGGTACCAATAACTACCAAACGTGCAAACCCTGCTACCCCTACCTCCCTCAGAGCAAGCTGGTTTCTAATCTCGTCGTATTGTGTTCCGAGTACAGAGCAGCAAATCACAAAGAATTTACACGTAACAACGAATACATCTTCTCATGTAGTTTGTGGGTGGCCATTATAAAATGACCTCTCCTAGTTCATTGGTCATCTGACACTGTACAGTTTTAGCTTAAACCAGGAGACATATTTGTTGATATCATGTGATCAAATCTTTCTGGATCAGTACCCTCTTTTTCTTACTGGTAAAGGGCAGATCTCTGGAGTCCAAAGTAATCAGCCCATGACAGATGTAACAGAAGTTGCGTTCTACATGCCAGTCGGGGTATGTTATGGAGGGCCTGCAGTATGGAGTGATGGTAACAGTGATAGGATATCAGAAAGGCAGAGGATTGAACCTGTGAAGCAGAGGTTTCAGCTACAATTAACACTGACATGGGCACTTGATCCGTAATTGCTTCGCGGAGTATGCAAACTATCCTTTCAGGTTGCACAAATGACTGAAACAGCTAAGTACCAAAGCACTCATTTCATTTAGAGACAAGAAATAGATGGAGAAAAAGGCTTGATCAGTCAAAACAATATGGGGGAAAAATGTATATAAAGACAGGGTTGAAAGCCAGACAGCTATGTAACGACACAGAGAGCAAGGGAGAAAGAAAGTGAGCGGGGGGAGAGCTCATGTTCAATTTCCTTACCGCAACATTTCAGGGCATTAAAATACACGCAGGGTTCTTTCTGCGCTGGAGCTAGTTTGCATGGGAGCCCATTTCCTGTGAGTGATTAGCAGGGAAGTGGATAAGGAGGGGGCTGTGGTTCGCTCTGAGAGTTCTTGGATTGTTTTGTCTGCGAGCAAAGGAAAGGAATGCCCAAATTAAACATGCTGAACAGGATGCCCAGAGGGGGGCGAAGGAAGGGAAGGGTGGAAGGGGGATGGGGGGGCGAAAGGAGGGAAGGGAGGCAAAGGGAGAGAAGCGAAGGGAGGGAAGGGTGGAGAAGGGAGGGAAGGGTGGGGCGAAGGGTGGAAGGGGGCGAAGAGAGGGAAGGGTGGAAGGGGGAGGGGGGTGAAGGGAGGGAAGCGGAAAACAACAAAGAAAAGAATAGAACACCAAATATATTTTTCAATTTCAGGCAACTAACAAACCGCAAGTGCAATGCCACCCACTCATACTCACATTCCATCAGATAGGGACGGTGCACAGGAATGTTGTATAGTGTTGATAGAGCAGTCATATGCCCCACCAGAAGGAGGCCGCGAGATCCTTTATTTCACTCAAAACCTGAACAACTTGTAGGGACTGTAGACGGAATACAAAGGGAAAGCCAGCCACTTCGTGTAAATTGACGCCTCACTTCCAGACAGACAATCTAAACACCTTCTGGCTACCAGGCCAGAGAGTGTCAAGCAGTGTCCTCAGAGCATGCGCAGACCAGCTGGCTGGTGTGTTTGCAGACATATTAAAATCTCTCACTGTCCCAGTTGGTTGTCCCCACTTGCGTAAAGGTGTCTACCATCGTTCCTTTATCCAAGTACGCGAAGGTTACTGAACCAAATGACTATCGCCCCATAGCATTCACTTTTGTAATCATGAAGTGCTTTGAGAGGCTAATTAAGGACCAAATCACCACCTTACCCGACACCCTAGACCCACTACAATTTGCATACAGCCCCAACAGATCCACGGATGACGCAATCTCCATTGCACAATCCCACCTGGACAAGAGGAATACCTATGAAAGAACGCCGTTCATTGACTACAGCTCAGCCTTCAACACCATAGTGCCCTCCAAGCTCATCACTAAGCTCAGGGCCTGAACATCTTGCTGTGCAACTGAGTCCTGGACTTCTTGATGGGACAACTCCAAGAGGAAGGTAAGAAACACCTCCCCAACGCTGATCTCAACATGGGGGCCCCACAAGGGTGTGTGCTCAGTCCCCTCCTATACTTCCTGTTCACCCATGACTGTGGTGCCACGCACGTCTCCAACTTAAATCATTAAGTTCGCTGACAACAACAGTGGTAGGCCTAATTACCAACAACGAAGACAGTCTACAGGAAAGTGGTGAGTGCCTTGGCGGAGTGGTCCCAAGAAAATAACCTCTCACTCAACGTCAACAAAATGAAAGAGCTGATTGTGGACTACAGGAGACAGCATGCCCACATCCACATCGATGGGGCCCCAGTGGAGAGGGTGAAAAGTTTCTCAGTGTGCAAATCACAGATGACTGAAATGGTCCCTTTACACAGTGTGGTGAAGGGAGCATCTTCGGAACCTACTGTGTTCAACTGTTGAATTTAGGGCCATGTCTTTTGCTTGCAATGTGATATGGCACCTGTTATTTCATTCCGTCGGTGAGTGTGTTGCATAGGGAGTTGTGTGTGCAAACGATTCCGTAATGGATTGTTGCCTGGGCTTTGCTCGTGATGACGATTGTTGGCCTAGACCTCATTTTTCTTCGCCATGCATTCGTCATGCTGTATTTACATCCCTGTGTTTCAAATAGTAGAATAAGTTGCTTGTGTTACTACAAGTGGTTGTTATAGTTTTGCAACAGTTCAAGCACACCGCCTCATTCTGCTCGATATTACTAGGTTTAAAACAAACATAAGCCAAAACAACAGACACAGCATATTTCGTTGGCAGTAACTGTTCTTGCATTTCTGGTACTTCATTTTCTTCATCTCAGTTCATATCCCCCAGCTAATGAACTAAGCTACTCGCAACATCACTTGGGAGAACCGCCAACAACAGGTGTGGTAAGCATGGGATAGAACAAGGCTCTGATTGGCTGCTGTAGTCTTGGTTGACTGAAACAGAATAGATGAAACCCTTACAAAAATGTATTTGTTGCGGCAAACCAGCCAGAGCCGGGACTTGAACCCGACTGAACATCTCTGGAGAGACCTGAAAATAGCTGTGCAGAGACGCTCCCCATCCAACCTGACAGAGCTTGAGAGGACCTGCAGAGAAGAATGGGAGAAACTCCCCAAATACAGGTCTGCCAAGCTTGTAGCATCATACCCAAGACAACTCGAGGCTGTAATCACAGCCAAAAGGTGCTTCAACAAAGTACTGAGTAAAGAGTCTTGTAAATGTGATTTCATAAATAGGGACATTATCGAACAAAACTAACATTTATTGTGTAACATGGAGTCCTGGGAGTGCCACCAGATGAAGATCAAAGGTAAGTGATTAATTTAATCGCTATATCTGACTTTTGTGAGTCCTCTCCTTGGCTGGAAAATGTCTGTATGGTGTTTTGTGGCTTGGCGCTGTCCTAACATAATCGCATGGTGTGCTTTCGCCGTGAAGCCTTTTTGAAATCTGACACAGCAGCTGGATTAACAAGAGGTTTATCTTTAATCCTATGTATAACACTTGTATCTTTCAATGTTTATGATGAGCATTTCTGTAATTTGATTTGGCTCTCTGCAATTTCACCGGATGTTATTTGAGACAATGCATTACTGAACATAACGCGCCAATTTAAACTGAGGTTTTTGGAGATAAAGATGGATTTATTGAACAAAAACATTTGTGTAACATGGAGTCCTGGGAGTGCCACCAGATGAAGATCAAAGGTTAGTGATTCATTTAAAAATCGCTATATCTGACTTGTGAGTCCTCTCCTTGGCTGGAAAATGTCTTTATGGTTACTTGTGGCTAGGCGCTGTCCTAACATAATCGCATGGTGTGCTTTCGCTATAAAGCCTTTTTGATTAACAAGAAGTTTCTTTAAAATGGTGTATAATACTTGTATGTTTGAGGAATTTTAATTATGGGATATCTGTTTGAATTTGGCGCCCTGCAATTTCACTGGCTGTTGTCAAGGTGGGACGCTAGCGTCCCAATGATACCAGAGAGGTTAATACATTTTAGAATACGGCTTTAAATGTAACAAAATGTGGAAAAAATGTAAGTGGTCTGAAACCTTTCCGAATACCCTGTATGCTACATGGCTCATTCTAATATTTCTACTACTGTACATTGCATTTTAGTTACACTGTTAATACACATAGCATATTTATACACTGGATTTAACATAGCTCACTAATATATCTACTGCTGTACATATCATTCCAAGTATATCTTGTGTAAATTCATCAGGTGTAGATACGTATATATTGCATTTGGAGTACTGTTACATTTCTTAACTTCTTTATTTGGGGATTTTGTATATATTGCTAGGTGTTACTGCACTGCTATAGCTAGAAAAACAAGTATTTCGCTGCAGCCACGATAACATCTGCAAATGTATATGCGACCAATAAACTGATTTGATGTATTATAATATTTTATCCCAAGATGAAAAGCAACCTTAACGTGGCACTCCAGTCTCCTTTTCACCTCATTTAACACCCGCTTTACTTTTTTGTTTTTTTAAAGTCAGTCATGACAAAGCACAAGTGGGGAGGCTTTCCTCTTTTGTTCTCCATTGTTCCTCTATTCTTCTTGAAGCAAGGGGAGAGGCCGGTGACATCACAGATTCCCATTAGACCCACTCCTTGAAGTTTGCAGTTCCTGAAAACATATGCGTTTTACCCTTTAGTGTGTGTGTGTGTACACTTTATTGTATTTTTTATTTTTTTAATGTATTTATACTTGGGATATTGCTTTTCAAAAGTAAAAGCTCAAAAATAGCAGGAGGACATCTTTAAGGGATACTTCAGGATTTGATGTACTTCCCCAGAGTCAGAGGAACTCGTGGATAGTATTTTCTATATCTGCGTCCAGTATGGATCTCATTGCCAAAATCCTAAAGTATACCTAGAACTCTTTTATTCCTCTTGTTCAAAAAGCTTTTGTTCTGCACTGTACACCCCATAATGGAAAGAAGGGAGTAAAAGCAGCAAAACGATGTACAGTTAGTTACTTGACAATTGTCATCGTTATCCCAAAAAGCAGTAATATTAGCCTCCTGCTATTGCTGCTCCTCTTCATTTTAAAATAGTTACAGAACATTCTCCAGGCCAACCCACACAATAAGGTGACTCACTTGGGTAAAAAAGGTATTTCTTGGACTTGAATTGTTTCGTATTGCTTCCTTATAAGGTCTGCTGCCCATTAAGGGCTTTTGTGTTTGGCATGTCGGAGGGGCCAGATGCTTCTTAGACCTCCAGCTCGGAGGGAGAGCAGATAAAACAGGACTTTAACTGCATTCTTCATGGCCGACGCTGGGGCCCACCTATCCACACCCATCCTCAGACCAGCATGAGGGAAGGAGAAAGGGAAATGAAGGGAGATTGTGAAAAAGGGAGAATTACAATGAGTTGGTCGGTCCAAGTGGGTGGGCAAAGGATTTTCTTGGCCACAGTCACTGTTGTGCCCTTGTTTGACCAGGGAGGGGAATACTCACATCTGGCACTTAGAGGCATGTTTATCAAAGTTATCAAGAGCACCAACACAGTAAAATAGCTGACTTCTGTCAGTGGGGAGGGAAGGACCGAGGATGCTGAGTGAAGCTGAATGCCAGTCAGAAAATGAGAAAGAGCAAACTGTGGCTCAATCAAGTAACTGAACCCAACGTGTAGAACCATGACAAGGCATGGTTCAGTTCCCAGCAAAGGGGAGGAGGGGCAGCTTAGCTGGACAAATACATCCAGACACACAAGAAGAAAAAATAAAAAGGCCAGAATGTTGGATCCTAAAAAAATAAAAGCAGAGTATTCCAGAACACAAATGAGCTAGTCAGGTCTAGGAGTGTTAAGGATTCCTGTGGAGCGAGCTGCCGCAGTAGCCAGGTCTTCCTGTAGCATTATTAGTCAGGACAAAGGAAGGCCCATGTCACCGAGGCAGGCAGGGAGAGGCAGGAACACCAGACAAGGAAGTGCCTTACTTATCCTATTATGGCTGTATGCAGGTCCAATAAAGGTTCCAAGTTTTATTAGTCGTACGGGACATGCATGATATACATTAACGAAATGCTTACATAATGAGAGTAAATCACCTTGCGACAGGTTGAAAGTTGCCTACTGTACAGGGAAAACAGTGATTGGTAAGCATTTCAAACCTACTAGCAAGACGACTGAAGAAAACACACAATCGCTCTTGCAACTCGATGGGATTCTCTAGTTAAATGTCCTTTTTAGTCCAGGTTAAATGCTTAAATCTGTATCCGGGCAACCAGCCCTATAAACAGAGATTTCATACTTAACTCTGGGTTAAGTAGGACATTGGAAGCTTTACATGGAACCTAAAACAGCATATGTGCTGTGATGAGCGACCAACCGATGGGCATGGAAAAACAAGGGAAGGAAGGACGGGTATAAATGAGGCTGCATGAGGGCCTTCCAGATGGCAGGACGATGATGCCTCGCACATGGGCAGTGTGTGTGTCTCCTCAGCAGACTCCTTCGCTAGACCAGGCCAAAGACAACACGGCACTCCAACCAGAGAGGTTAGAGAGAACGGATCACACAGTGATGACGGCCCTATTTCTGTCCCCCCAACGCCTGGATACAGCAGTCAGACGGGACCTAGCGACTTGAAACGAGGCTTCGAAATTCTTCATTAAAATTCTTCAAACATTTCTATTTTTACAGCTATTTTGCGTCACGAGACTGCTAGCATATGGAGTTCCAAAAGCAACCGGCTGGCTGGGGGGGGGGGGGGGGGGGGGGGGGGAGCGCGAGAGAGACACCCAACCCACTCGTTACGCACTGGCCCTTTTCAAAGAGCTGATGGAGTTTGCGATGGATCGGGCAGAAAAATAACACTGACGAAAGCTTCCATCCAGACATGTTAGCACATATGATTATGGAAAGTAAAATAGTAAAGAAGCCACTTTTTTGGTAGCATCAGAAGAAAATAGAGTAAAATAGAGGAAAGGGAGGAAAGGGAAGCCTAGCGTCTAAACATTCGTCACCCTGAGAACATGTATATTTACTGATCAAAAGAAAAATAATCCAGAGAAGGAATTTTGTTTTGGAAGCCGCCTGTTAGATCCTAGGTTTAGGACACAGGAGAGAGAGACAGCAGAGGGGAGCAGTGACTCCACATGTATGCTCTACAGTACAGTGCAGAAGGGAGATTGACAGAAATACAGGCCCAAAGCAATTATCCACATAGAATTACAGAAGCACGGCCAAAGTCAACAGTAAACATAACGGACACAATCACTCAAAGGTAGTTTTAGACCATTCACATCCAGACTAGAATAAAAATGTGTGGTTTTGGAGTGGGAGTATTACGAATGACAGGGGAAGAAAGAGGGAAGGCCCTATTCAATCTTTAAAGGTGCTGCGGGCAATTCCATGGTCACGGAGTGATGCTGAGACTGATTTTTCCACTTTAAAAATATACAGTAACAGTCAAAAGCTTGGACACCTACTCATTCAAGGGTTTTTCTTTATTTTTTACCATGTTCTACATTGTAGAATAATAGTGAAGACATCAAAACAATGAAATAACACTTATGGAATCATGTTAAACATCAAACTAATTGTAATATTTGATATTCTTCAAAGTAGCCTACTTTGCCTAGATGACAGCTTTGCACACTTGTTATCCTCTCATCCAGCTTCACCTGGAATGCTTTTCCAACAGTTTAACACTTTTTTGGTTACTACATGATTCCATATGCGTTATTTCATAGGTTTGATGTCTTCACTATAATTTTACAATGTATAAAATAGTAAAAATAAAGAAAAATCCTTGAATGAGTAGGTGTGTCCAAACTTTTGACTGGTACTGTATATGTCAAACAAAAACCGATGATTGCAAAGGAACACTTCCACCCAAAAATTTACAAAAACACATCTACTTGAAAAACAGTGCAGATGCAAAGTTTGGTGCTGTTGGTGCCGTCATTCTGTTACCAAGCTTTGCATATGCTCTGTTCAAGTAAAATGTGTTTTTGTAATTTTTTTTAACCATAAACGCAATTGTTTAAAATCTGGATCTTTTTGTTTATTTATGAGCATGTCTTACCGTGTTCCGACCATAGGATTGTTAAAGGGATTGTTTTATAAACACTTCCTTTTTCAGTGGAAATTGTTAAAAGTAGTCCTTGTGCATAAAGTTGTATGCTTTGTTTAACTTAGCAATCATTGGTTTTTGTCTCAGCATCACTCTGTTAGCATGGAATTGCCCCTGTGCTTTCTCAGTGTTTTGTTACTTACTGCCCCACACACTTCCAGGCAACCAGCACACAGACCACAGTACCTGCCTGCAGGGCCATAACTACACATGAGAACACCAAGGTCCGGACCTCGTTTTTTAAAATTTGAATGGATTTTTAGCAACTCAGTCGGGGACTCAGAATACACAGTCGGGAATAGCAGAATACACAAGGTGACATTTCAAAACTTAGTTGTGAATCAGCAGAGATGTGGATACAGGTGTCCGTCATCCCTCTCTTTCTCACCCTCCTCCTCGTTCCCCTTCTCCCTCCATTTCCTCTTGTTCTCTCCCTCTATCTGCGGGGGCAGACCAGAGAGGAGGCGATCTGTCTGTCATTCAGAAAGGCTAAGCAGACATCCAGGAGCGCTCCCTCTCTTTCACACGCATGCGTTATGGTCGAGCGTCAGACACCGAGAGAGGGGGCCAGAGAGGGATGTGTAAAACATGACGGGTGGTTGCCACAGCAAATGTGAGCCAACGGGTCATAAAACTCCCCCGCCCCCGCTCATGGATACCAAGGCTAGACAGACTTATCTCAGGGTCCGAGCGACATCACTCAGTGAGGACTCATTCACATGTAGTCCAGCTCTCTCCCTCACCCTCTCGGGCTGATAACAGAGTCCAGCAGGTCTCTCCCTCCCCCTTCGCGCTGATAACACAGAGAGAGTGGCTGTAAGATAGGCATGTGAAAAATGGATTTATTTTCGTGCTGTTTAAAAACCTTTAAAAAAAATAAAAACGTTTTCTGTTAAAAATCTGAAAATTCCATGTGAATTCACAATGCAGAGTATTGTCCTACTGCGTATGACCACTAAGGGGGGAATTAAGTTCTAACTACCGCAGTCATAGGCTGAATCTCATTACTGAACACCTGGCCCATAAAGTCCTTTATCGAGTGGCCACTTGCTGTTGTGTTCGATAGTGATCACACTAGTTTTGCAAGTGTTTTGGCTAAAATTTGCATTGAGACAATGCGCACTTGACATCAACTGCAGTTTATGAAACACGGTCTCCCGCGCCCCGTCTTGTACACGACTCGCTCTATGAAACACGGTCTCCCGCGCCCCGTCTTGTACACGACTCGCTCTATGAAACACGGTCTCCCGCGCCCCGTCTTGTACACGACTCGCTCTATGAAACACGGTCTCCCGCGCCCCGTCTTGTACACGACTCGCTCTATGAAACACGGTCTCCCGCGCCCCGTCTTGTACACGACTCGCTCTATGAAACACGGTCTCCCGCGCCCCGTCTTGTACACGACTCGCTCTATGAAACACGGTCTCCCGCGCCCCGTCTTGTACACGACTCGCTCTATGAAACACGGTCTCCCGCGCCCCGTCTTGTACACGACTCGCTCTATGAAACACGGTCTCCCGCGCCCCGTCTTGTACACGACTCGCTCTATGAAACACGGTCTCCCGCGCCCCGTCTTGTACACGACTCGCTCTATGAAACACGGTCTCCCGCGCCCCCGTCTTGTACACGACTCGCTCTATGAAACACGGTCTCCCGCGCCCCGTCTTGTACACGACTCGCTCTATGAAACACGGTCTCCCGCGCCCCGTCTTGTACACGACTCGCTCTATGAAACACGGTCTCCCGCGCCCCGTCTTGTACACGACTCGCTCTATGAAACACGGTCTCCCGCGCCCCGTCTTGTACACGACTCGCTCTATGAAACACGGTCTCCCGCGCCCCGTCTTGTACACGACTCGCTCTATGAAACACGGTCTCCCGCGCCCCCGTCTTGTGCACGACTCGCTCTATGAAACATGGTCTCCCACGCCCCGTCTTGTACATGACTTCCTCTATGAAACATGGTCTGCCGTGCCCGACTTGACTCGCTCTATGAAACACGGGCACTGGGGCAGAAATAGACAGTGAGAAATCTGTAAAAACAAAAAATATATATATAGTTCTACTTCTGCCAGGCCTCGAATTGCCATGGCCGTCGATGCCCCCTAGTGTGGACGTAATGCCCACAACAACAAAAATCCATGCCTGAATATAATAATTATAATTCCCTACTCCCGGCTGCCAAATCGCCCTGCTCCAAAGCACCCCTCACTCACATGGCTCTCTCAGATATCGCAATTCTTATTAGCCAATGACCGTCACGTGATCGTGCCCTTTTCACAGGAATCGCAACTTCGAAGTAGGCAACTAGTGAAGACAGACATCGGGGATGCAACAGTGCACGTTGAATTCCAAGGTGCATATTGGAGATGGTAGATGAACTGTCCACATTTACTTTGTCAGCCAACAAGATGAGTAACAAACAACAAAAGCACTAGCCTATGTCAATCTACTTTCCTCCATATTACAAAAGTTTACCTATTCTATTGGTCAGTTTGTCATTCTGTGCCAGAAATAAATCTTCCAAAAACAGACTCTGGGACAGTTGTGGGGCGATAGATCCCAAATTAATACAACCACAGTAAATCAAAACACCTTTTAAAAGCAATGAGGCTGATGCAACAGATCAGAAAGTTTAGCTTATAATGATGATAAACTATTAGGCTATTTCTTCACATTATGAGCACAGCAATGTGCACACGGCATTAAGGCTATAAGCAGGAATGTTCCAAAATGCAATTAGCGGGCAAACACCGTTCTCCAAAGCACACCGCATGTGTTGTTAATATGACTAGGAAGGTGTCTTTGGCTGCTGTAAAACAAAAGAAAGTTAAGAACACGAGAGAAACTGGTTTCAATGGCATATGAGGAAGTGTTAAAATAATCCCCTTAACAATCCTATGGTCAGAACATCGTAAGACATGCCTCATAAATAAATAAAAACATCCAGATTTTAAACAATTGTGTTTATGGTTAAATAGTTTCAAAATGTTGACCGCCTCCGCTCAGATTGCAAGGTGGGTGATGTTGTGGTGCGGTTTGGCTACATTTTCTGGCACCTCCCTCCTGTCAGTATCGGTCTGGACATGACCGACTGTAGCCAATACACACAGGCTATCACCTACACTGAAGTCAAATCAAGCTTTATTTATACAGAACATTTCAGACATGGATTGCAGCGCAATGTGCGTCACAGGAAAAAAGGAAAAAAAACGGGTTTTATTTTCAAATATTTACTACACAAAACATAAGAGGATAAAACAAAAAACAATAAAAACTAAAAAGTAGGCTAATTATTTATGTACATTTACATACACATGTTTTTCTTAACAGAATAGCTAGTGTTTTTTTGCAATTGGCTATTTTGGTTAATGGCCTTGGCGCGCTGGCAGATTGGGCACCTCACTAGATTGGGACCAAATGTCCTTGCCCCTAATATCATGAAATTCCAGGCATGACTCCTGCACAAATTATGTGCAAGTATATTGGTCGCTAGTGATTTAAATCAGCTGATTTAGCTTGTTGTAGCCTGCCTGCTGCTACCCTGCGATACTGATAAACACAAGGATGGAATTTTAGCTAGCTAGTTAAGGATGTTGGGCACGGCACTGATAAACAGCGTGTCACTTGTCACTTATTAACGGTAGTTTGACAACTTGCCTTTCTCTGCCATTTTTCAAACTAAGATGAGGTGGAGTGCTTTACATCTGTGGCAAATCATTTGAAAGATCCATATCTCCTTCTAACGTTACAGCATTGTTGCGTTAGGTATTGGTCGAATTTACATTTTTCCCTTTATGATGATCAGGCCCTTTTAGTGGTAGTTTTGTGATAACTGCACTGTGATTAAAAAAAAACAACATGTAAGGAAAAAAAAATAAATTCAGTTAGGGATTTTTTTTAAGCTTAACGTCCCAATTTCATTAAAATATTTTACCGTTTAAATGTTCACACTCCTAGTGTAAGATCAGGGCCTGTATTCACAAACAGTCTCAGAGTAGGAGTGCTGATCTAGGATCAGTTTAACCTATTAGTTTAATAAGATTATATGGACAGATCCTAGATAAGCACTCCTACTGAGATGCTTTGTGGATACTGGCCCTGGACAGTTAGGTTACAGTAGTCTTATGCCTGGTGCTTATGTTGGCTTACCTCAGAAATAAAATGACTAGATTATATTTCTTATGGCATAATTGGCTACAGCAGGCAGGGCTGTCACTCTCTGAACAAATGAGGTGGGTTTGGTTGCTAGGTGCTCCAGGTTGTTGCCTAGATGCCCTCTTACTGACACCAAATACGCTAATCACAGCTCCCGATCCTTCTAGAGGTCATGTTTAACAAGCAGCCTGCGGTTCCTCCCCCATAACCTCTCTTTCGCACTCCAACACTCCCTCTTTCTCTCTGGTTAAGACTAGAATCCAGCTGCCTGAGAAGTAAAACACAAAACATAGCAGCAAGGCTAGTTACGAGTTAAGAATAAACTGCCAAGAATAGAAAATTACACATTTTACCCATGTCTCTCCCTATTCATCATCATCATCCATCCTCCCCTCACACACTTTGAAGTGTGAGTACGAGAGACACCTCTGGCAAAGTCTGTCAACCACACATTTGCTGTCAACGTCTTCTCATCTCAGAGTTCCTAGAACAGCAGCAAGCTAGCGCTGTGGGAGACCAAACGTCAACAAGAGCCCTTGGGATGAACTCCTGTAGCTTGTGGTATGCTGGCGAGGCCAGGCTGGACCAACCGGCCATCTGCCAACCACAGGCCTAGAGAACTAAAAACAGAGGACCGTCTCGACCGAAAAAGCAACAGAAAATAAGAGGTTTATCTTAAATCCTGAGAGTGAAGAAAAAGATGCTTAGGAAAATGTGTCTAGCTCAACTACCATGGTACAGGAGTTGAAAGACCCATTACAATACTCAACGTAGTACAACGGTCCGAGTATAAAACGGCTGGAAAATACACGGCTGGGTTGGAGTCAGCTCCATTTCAATTCAGAAAGTACAATGAAATTCCAACTCCAATTCTCTTCCAATGCTTTTCAATGAGGAAAATGTGGAATTGGGTTTACTTTTCTGAATTAAAATACTCAGGGGTAAATGTTAAAGGATTTTGAGATACTTTTGACTTCAGAGATAGGCCTACTGTGTAAAGTACCAGTGAGTGTGTTACATGAAGTCATCTGAGACGATCATTCAAAAACAGGTTATGTAATGTAGACAGGTACAGTCCTGTAATAAGAATTTGCTGTGGATAGATGAGATATCCTGCGAATTAGAGTCCGATGTTCACCTTCCTCACTAGTCATTTCCCCCACATGAAGAATGCACCTTGAACCAAACTGGAATGAAAAACGCCAAATATTTCTCCCTTTTCCAAACATGTGTCCACCCCACCCCCACTCTTTCCAGCCCACTAACCCACGGCATTCCAGTGTTCTCAATACTGGTACAACACACACAATGTTACACACAACATAACTTTCCACCCTGACCCAGACATCCCTAAGCCCTTCAGATCTCTCTTCCCATTAACTTCCAAAAATACCCCTGGAACTGGGCTGAAGAGGACCCTATGAACCCCTGGAACTAGGCCGGAGAGGAGAGAGGACTCATGTGAAAACAGCGGGCCGGAGAGGAGGGAGGACTCAGTGTGAGAACAGCCGAGGGACTCGTCGAGAAGCCGTAGATAAGAATCATTGGGAGCCAACGCTGAGAAATACTGGCCTGTCCAGAAGATTCAAGGGACACACAAAAGAACTGTGGCCGTGGAATGTAAAAAAGCTAACATTTAAAAAAAGCTAACGTTTAAGGTCCTTGCTCAGAACATGAGAACATGAAAGCTGGTGGTTCCTTTTAACATGAGTCTTCAATATTCCCCGGTAAGAAGTTTTAGGTTGTAGTTATTATAGGAATATTTCTCTCTATACCATTTGTATTTCATATACCTTTGACTATTGAATGTTCTTATAGGCACTATAGTATTGCCAGCCTAATCTCGGGAGTTGATAGGCTTGAAGTCATAAACAGCGCAATGCTTGGAGTACAGCGAAGAGCTGCTAGCAAATGCAGGAAAGTGCTGTTTGAATGAATGCTTACGAGCGTGCTGCTGCCTACCACCGCACAGTCAGACCGCTCTATCAAATCATAGACTTAATAATAACACAGGAATACGAGGCGTTGGTCATTAATATGGTCAAATCCGGAAACTATCATTTCGAAAACAAAAAATGTATTCTTTCAGTGAAATACAGAACCGTTCCGTATTTTATCGAACAGGCGACAACCCTAAGTCTAAATATTGCTGTTACATTGCACAACCTTCAATATTATGTCATAATTATGTAAAATTCTGGCAAATTAGTTCGCAACAAGCCAGGCGGCCCAAACTGTTGCATATACCCTGACAGGGTGCAATGAACGCAAGAGAAGTGACAATTTCCCTAGTTAATATTGCCTGCTAACATTAATTTCTTTTAACTAAATATTCAGGTTTAAAAATATATACTTCTGTGTATTGATTTTAAGAAATGCATTGATGTTTATGGTTAGGTACATTTGTTCAACAACTGTGCTTTTTTTGCGAATGCGCTTTTGTTAAATCAACTGTTTGGCGAAGTTAAAGTAGGCTGTGAGTCGATGATAAATTAACAGGCACCGCATTGATTATTTGCAACGCAGGACAAGCTAGTTAACCTAGTAATATCATCAACCATGTGTAGTTAACTAGTGATTACGTGATGATTGATTGTTTTTTATAAGATAAGTTTAATGCTAGCTAGCAACTTACTTTGGCTCCTTGCTGCACTCACGTAACAAGTGGTCAGCCTGCCACAGTTTCCTCATGGAATGCAATGTAATCGGCGTCCAAAAACGCCGATTACCGATTGTTATGAAAACTTGAAATCGGCCCTGCCGATAAATCGGTCGACCTCTAATCTGAAGCAATGTGTTTTAATCACCTCTGTAGCCTACGTGTGCTGCCCAAAATGGAGGACTTAACTTCTTTGGGATAGGGGGCAGTATTTTCACGGACGGATTAAATCGGGTACGTTTTTTTATCTGGTTACTACTCCTGCCCAGAAACTAGAATATGCATATAATTAGTAGATTTGGATAGAAAACACTCTAAAGTTTCTAAAAATGTTTGAATGGTGTCTGTGAGTATAACAGAACTCATATGGCAGGCCAAAACCTGAGAAGATTCCATACAGGAAGTGCCCTGTCTGACAATTTGTTGTCATTCTGTTGCATCTCTATCAAACGTTACAGCACAGATGCTGTATTTGACATTTTCTAAGGCTTCCATTGGCTCTCAGAAGCCGCCAGAAAGTGGAATGGGGTGTCTGCTGTCTCTGGGCAAAGAACAGCAGCAGAATTTGTAAGTGGTCAGTCTGGGGACAGTGACACTGGAGATGCGCGGTCACGAGACTACTCCATTTTTTCTTTCAGCCTTTGAATACAACGTTGCCCGGTTGGAATATTATCGCTATTTTACGAGAAAAATAGCATAAAAATTGATTTTAAACAGCGTTTGACAGGCTTCGAAGTACGGTAATGGAATATTTAGACATTTTTTGTCACGAGATGCGCTCGCGCAACACCCTTCGGATAGTGACCTGAACACACGAACAAAACAGAGCTATTTGAATATAACTATGGATTATTTGGAACCAAAACAACATTTGTTGTTGAAGTAGAAGTCCTGGGAGTGCATTCTGACGAAGAACAGCAAAGGTAATCCAATTTTTCTAATAGTAATTCTGAGTTTAGGTTGTCCCAAACTCGGTGGGTGTCAAAATAGCTAGCCGTGATGGCCGAGCCATCTACTCAGAATATTGCAAAATGTGCTTTCGCCGAAAAGCTATTTTAAAATCTGACACCGCGATTGCATAAAGGAGTTCTGTATCTATAATTCTTAAAATAATTGTTATGTATTTTGTCAACGTTTATCGTGAGTAATTTAGTAAATTCACCGGAAGTTTTCGGTGGGTATGCTAGTTCTGAACATCACATGCTAATGTAAAAAGCTGGTTTTGATATAAATATGAACTTGATTGAACAAAACATGCATGTATTGTATAACAATGTCCTAGGAGTGTCATCTGATGAAGATCAAAGGTTAGTGCTGCATTTAGCTGTGGTTTTGGTTTATGTGACATATATGCTTGCTTGGAAAATGGCTGTGTGATTATTTGTGTTTATGTACTGTCCTAACATAATCTAATGTTTTACTTTCGCCACAATGTGGTTACATCAAGAAGAAGTGCATCTTTAAAAAGGTGTATGTTTGAGAAAGTTGAATTATGACATTTTGTTGTTTTTTAATTTGCCGCCCTGATATTTCACTGGCTGTGTCCCGCAGGTGGGACGCTAGCGCCCCACCTAGCCCATAGAAGTTAATGAGTGAGTGAACAGCATGAACAGTGTGAACTGTGAACGCTTTACTGATATCAGATCAGTGGTGCTGCAAGAAAAGTACAGACAGCGCACAATTGGTTTGAACTCCAGCTGAAATCACAGAGACAAGACCGTCACCCACCCACCACTGATAAAAGCGCGGCTGGGGGAAAAGGGTTGAGGACCACTAACACTTTGCAGGGTCTTAAACAAAGGCAGCATTGGGAAAAAACACCAATAAACACACCTCAAAAAGGCAAAGCTAGTGTTAGCAAACTCCATAGAAGCATTTAGAACTCTCCTATAGTACATACCCTTTGCCGGAGCTCATGCAGCAGTGTCCATCTGGCCTGCTTGGCATCAACACGAGTCACTGTCCAGAATACTCAGGCCATTATTTCATTATCACAATAAATGTGTGCTGTGTGCTTCACTAAACGCAATTGGACTCATCTGCGCCATTTCAACGGGGTCCTTATTAAAGAAACCTGGAACATCATTCTCTACATCGTTGACGTCGCTATCCCGGAAGAGTGAAAGTATTTTCACTAAAATACAATTTTTAGACATAAAATCTAGGGCTATAGGCCATTACAGTTCTATGAAATACACCAACACCGGAACACTTGACCTGCCCGATGGTTTTTAAACGAACATTTTCCATTTAATCTGCAGACTAGTCATTTAGCCACTCTGTAATTCTCAGGTCCACATAGTAACTCTGATATTTACACTTATTGGACACCCATAATGATTACGCTTTAGTTTCAGCCAAAGGCAGCAAATGCCATTTCATTGCATGCTTCCTTCGAGTGGAAAATTAATCATGTGTAAACTCAGGTCGTAAAACAAGAGGGCGGTGGTGGGAATTATTACTTTGGTGACTGAACAAACTCTGCGCCTTTGCTTGCTTTCACTCTTGATCATAAAAAGTCCATTTGGAATGGCTAACTTCACAGGCACCCTACATTGTCTACATGATTCCAATTACAGGTCTTCACAGATCCACCTGTACCCAGATACCTGAGATCCGATTCGGGACCGAGCGGGTCGGATCTGATATGATTGTCACGGGTATGTGTAATTTTAACTGACTTGTCTGGAAGGACCTATATACTGTAGATCCAAACATGACTGCTGCGGGGGAGAGCGATAGAGAGACATTTTTACGAGAGGGGCACATGTAGCTTGTTGTTGGCCAATCATAAGTCATCAAAGCGGCAATAGGCTACAGTAAAAGAGCCTCCGTGTGGGGCAAAAGTTAGGAGATATCTAATCAATGGAAGACGGAATTAAAAGTTAAACGAGAAAGATAGGGTACAACAACCGAGACCCAACAAGTAGACTGTTACAAACAACTCCATTCAGAATATAATGTAACTGTGTAAGACCAGAAAGAGCATGCAACCTCAGCCTAGCTAGCTAGCTTCTCCCGGTTTGATGCAGTCAAGACAGGTACTAGTAATCATATTGAATGATAAATAACCTAGCTATGGCAGATATTAGTCTACTATAACACGAGTCGGCTTGGTTGATTGCGGTCTCTTCCTCCCTGCTCTCCGTTCTCACGTCACTCGCTCACAGTAGCCTACACACAAAGCACGGCCCATGCTAGAGCATCACCTCTACCTCCTCTCCCTGGCACTTTTTCAGCTCCGGTTAATAACGCATCTTTAAAATGGTGCTTTTCTACCGTTTCCCCACACTCGGATCGGACCGGGTCTCGATCTGACCAGGTCTATAAGGAACGGGGCATGTTGAAAACTACAGTGAGCTTCGATTGGTCAATAGCAAAGCAAAGTCAGAGTATTTGCATAAAGTTCAGCTTTCCCCAGTTTTGGTCCCTCCCTGTTCACTTCTCTCGCCCATGCTCACGCCCAATGGTTGTTTCGTCACCCCCAACATGATTTGTGGATCTCAGCTGTTTCACCGGAAATCCACCTAGAACGTTGGGGCAATGAAACAACGGAGCCAACAACTGAAGCAAAGTGGGTGGGAGACCATTGGGCGACGGAGTGTGAAAAGAGTGGGACCAAAATTGGGGAAAGCTGAACTTTATGCAAATACTCTGCGACATCATGTTGCTATTGACCAAACAAAGCTCACTGTAATTTCCAGCCCCTACTGGCTTGGCTGTAGATACCTAGCACTACCTGACCTGCTTCCACGCACCAACATGAGCCAACAGGAGGGCAAATCAAGCTTGACTATCCAAATGTACTGTGTTAAAAAGCCATTAGGTGTTCACTTTGATGAGACCTGCAGATTTCTGTAACACTGCCCAATTTCCATATTGGTGCAGTGAAATTAACACTAGCTATCTTTGGGGAAACTCCCTTCCCATGTCAAATGGATCTTTGCAAAAATAATGCCAACAATCAAGGCAATCTCCAATTGTATCAGGCTGTTCATTCCCTGCTGTATTCACAATTTCAGCATTGACCTAAATGCATTTGATGATTTATCCATAGAGATCAAGTTGAAGGACCTTACCCATGGCTGTGTCAACACAGACTACTTGGGAGCCAGCTAAAAGATTATCTGTCAAGTATCAATATAGAAAGGGTTTTTACTGCCATCTTGCTCAGAACATTGCAATCGTTATTTACCTTGACAGTTGACCTGTAAAAAAGCGGCCTACTTTAGGCCACTAAATATTTAAGGTGACAGTGGACTGTGTAGTTGACTAAGAAAAAAAGTGGACTTTTTCGATTTGTGTTAAGGTGGGTGGTTAATAGTGTTGCGAATTCATTTCAAGAAATCGTTCTATCGGGATACATTGTTCTCGAGGAAAACATCAAAATGTCCAGTTCAGAAACCCCCAACATACCGTCCAGATAGCGGTAACGTTACGTCGCCACTGAACGCAAAAGTAGCCTAGCTATTCGTAATATTTTGAAACGGTCAACTAACTAGCTACGAACGAGGAAAACTTCAAACTGTTACACAATTTAACCACCTGGCCGCTCAGCAAGACAACGTTGTAGAAAGTTCAGATAGTAATATGCAAATACCTGGCTATGGAAATATGTACCACTGGACAAACATGTCTGACTTGATGAATATGGAATCACGTCAGTTCTTATTCGTCGTTATATTTTATTTGTGCAACATTCCACCCCGTTTTCCTACTGAACGTGGCCCAGGTTTTTAACCGCAGTCTGGTGTTTCGTGGAGGCTTCCTTTTGGCTGCGCCAGCAGAAGAGCAGGGGGAGGAGGGGTCAAAACTTGCCGCAGTTCGGAGTCTTCCCGTGTCGAACTCAGGAAGTTACAGCATCCTAGCACAGTTAAATGTTTCCATATAGTAATATGTGGAGTTTTACATTGATCAAAACAATAGCTAGTTCACCTACCTTGCGATGAGAGAATCTGCGATAGTCCCCAAATTCATTCGGTTAGTGCCGATAAGATGACTAGGTTTGAACCAAAGACACAAGTTATTTCACAGATTTCTGGTACACCATCGGAAGAAAGCTTTTTTTTTCCTACTTAACTGCGTTCGTTGTTTCTTCCCTCTATTCCCCGCCTGAGCTGTAGGATCAAACCAACACATTCCACCTTGTCCCTAACAATGAAAAAGGTGGGTTTTCCTTTGCGCCGGATGACCCACCCCTTGTGTGACGAGCCTGGGTCTGACCGCAGCAAGAACGCCCTTCCCTGCTGTAGAGTCCCGCCTCTCCTCATGGACGTAGAACGAAATATGTCGAATTCAGAGAGAAAATGACATGAGCCTCGGAATATTAGAGCGTAGGTTTCCGCACATTGCAATGACCTAAAAAACTAATGTCAGAGCAGTAAAGAGAATGTAACCTAAAGAAGTCAGCCGTTTCAGAAAACTTTGCAGAAAAAACTTGACTGAATTTGGACGGTCAATGGACAATATGGTATGTCATATAATAAAACAATTTATTTTATGAAAGGATACAAATATTTGTATCTGGTTTTTGGGAAGAGGATTAGGCTGTTTCCATAAATAGGGTCCCTTAGGTCCCTATGTATTAAGTCCCCCTGTACTGGCTAATATCTCACAGCAAGTTGTTGCAGTACAGGGCAGCATGTAGCCTAGCGGTTAGTCTGTCAGGCCAGTAACCGGAAGGTCACTGGTTTGAATACCTGTCGATGTGCCCTTGAGCAAGGCGCTTACTCCTAATTTGCTCCAGGGGCACCGTAATAATATGGCTGACCCTGTAAAACAACACATTTCACTGCACATATTTGGTATATGTGACAATAAAACACACACACACATATATATATATATATATATATATATATATATATATATATATATATATATATATATATATATATATATATTTATATACAGTACCAGTCAAAAGTTTGGACACACCTACTCATTTAAGCATTTTCTTTATTTTTACTATTTTCTACATTGTAGAATAATAGTGAAGACCATCAAACTATGAAATGACACAAATGGAATCATGTAGTAACCAAAAAAGTGTTAAACAAATCTATCTTCAAAATAGCCACCTTTTGCTTTGATGACAGCTTTGCACAAGCTTGACATTCTCTCAACCAGCTTCATGAGGTAGTCACCTGGAATGCATTTCAATTAACAGGTGTGCCTTGTTAAAGTTAATTTGTGGAATTTCTTTCCTTTTTAATGTGTTTGACCCAATCAGTTGTGTTGTGACAAGGTAGGGGTGGTACACAGAAGATAGCCCTATTTGGTAAAAGACCAAGTCCATATTTTGGCAAGAACAGCTCAAATAAGTAAAGAGAAACGACAGTCCATCATTACTTTAAAGACATGAAGGTCAGTTAATGCAGAGAATTTCAATAACTTTTTGCAGTCGCAAAAACCATCAAGTGCTATGATGAAACTGTCTCTCATGAGGACCGCCACAAGAAAGAAAGACCCAGAGTTACCTCTGCTGCAGAGGATAAGTTCATGGTCTTCACGGTCGAATTGCTGCAAAGAAACCACTACTAAAGGACATCAATAATAAGAAGAGACTTGCTTGGGCCAAGAAACACAAGCAATGGACATTAGACCGATGGAAATCTGTCCTTTGGTCTGATGAGTCCAACTTTGAGATTTTCCAACCGTCGTGTCTTTGTGAGATGTAGAATAGGTGAACGGATGATCTCCGCATGTGTGGTTCCCACCATGAAGCATGGAGGAGGAGGTGGGATGGTTTGGGGGTGCTTTGCCTGTGACACTGTCTGTGATTTATTTAGAATTCAAGGTACACTTAACCAGCATGGCTACCACAGCACTCTGCAGTGATACGCCATCCCATCTAGTTTGCGCTTAGTGGGACTATAATTTGTTTTTCAACAGGACAATGACCCAAAACACACCTCCAGGCTGTGTAAGGGCTATTTGACCAAGAAGAAGTGTTATGGTGCTGCATCAGATGACCTGGCCTCCACAATCACCCGTGCTCAACCCAAATGAGATGGTTTGGGATGAGTTGGACTGCAGAGTGAAGGAAAAGCAGCCAACAGGTGCACAGCATATGTGGGAACTCCTTCAAACTGTTGGAAAAGCATTCCAGGTGAAGCTGGTTGAGAGAATGCCAAGAGTGTGCAAATTTGTCATCAAGGCAAAGGATGGTTACTTTGAAGAATCAAAAATATATTTTGATTTCTTTAACACTTTTTTGGTTACTACATGATTCCATATGTGTTATTTCATAGTTTTGATGTATTCACTATTATTTTACAATGTAGAAAATAGTAAAAATAGTAAAAAAGAAAAGAAAAAGAAAAACCCTTGAATGAGTAGGTATGTTCAAACGTTTGACTGGTACTGTATCTATATATTTATTTACAGTGCTAAGCAATCTGGACCCAAAAGAGGACCATGGAGAGTATGGAACTACATGTAGTTCAACTAGTAATTGAACTACATTTTGCAGTAGCTTGGTGGTAGCTGAACTAAATGTCTATCTTTGTAGTGTTTTCAGTAGTTTATTACTTTTTAGCCATGTAGCTGTGTAGCTAACTACACACTACTTTTTTAGCGAAAAGAAAAGAACGGGGTTCACAGGGTGACAGAAAAGTTAGCACTCCCTTCCTCTATGTACAGTCATGAGTCTAAATACAAGATTTGGAGTGAATCTGACGTATGGTTCATGAGGAGAAGATGATTTTCAGCATTAGCGTTACACATGCAAAGAATGCATATAGTTTCCTTTTTTTATGAGATTGCAATACCACATTCAGTGTGGTTTATCTTCGGGAAGTCCATGAAAGCGATCACAAGTTTCAAGTTGATAGGCCACTGTTGAGTGGATTAACAGAGGTTTAAAAGAACATGTAAAATCAGATTTTCTGATTTGTCAATAACTCTGCCATCTTTTGACCAATCCCAAACTAATCTAAAGACATGTACCATGGGCCTACATTCCAAAGTTGGTGTCATTTGCGCCTATGGTTCATGAGAAGAAGATTGTTCAAGTATTTTTGGCATATTTTAGCATATTAGCGTATGTGCTAATAAACATCTACTGGTATAGTGTGGCCATTTTTGAATGCATCAACATTATTTTTTTAAACTCTTAAGGGACTATTTTGATGAGTCCAAAGACCACATTTTGGGGGGAATCTTAATTTTAGTCCATGAGAAGAAGATTTTTAAAAGTTTTGTAGCACCATTTCTCAATGCTAGTAACTTAGAGCACCACAAGAAAACATTCCCAAATTACAAACATTATGATGTTGTTGTAAAAGTTGGGTTTGAGGTTTTCTTCAAATCAGCTCTAACTTCAGAAACAATCCCACAACGCCCCTCGGTCAGCATCACACAATAAAATGTAAAATAAAGAAAAAAAGAAAGTGGGATACATTTGTGTGAATAAGGCGGGCAAATGGGGTATCTACTCATCAATCTGCAGGGCACATTTCATGCTTGAGAACTTCAACATTAATTAACAATGGAAGGAGGGCTTCAGCAAGAAGTTGCTTCTCAAAGTGGATGCTGTCATATTATAAATAGTGCAAGCCTATGGGAAAGAGTAGTTTTGGTCAAGACAGAGGTCACTGTTACTGTATAGAGCAACTAAACTGAAATGTGACGCATCGGCCCTGGCTCCGATTGGGGGTCTGGTGGCATTTTGGAGAAGCCCCCGAGCCATGCTTTCTTTGGAGGGGTGGATTGTGGATTTTGCTCAACAAGAACATATATATATATATATATAAGAAAGCTCAAGAAATATATCTTCTTTTTTTGACATATTTAGTCACAAAACCACCTCCAGACCTTCAATCTATTTTTAAAACCGTTATTGGTTACCTTCAGAGGATGGCGTAACACTTGTGGGGGTTGTAGAGCAAAAACATAGAATACCATTGTGGGGCGGTGGTTATAGTGTTGGGCCAGTAACCGAAAGGTTGCTAGATTGAATCCCCGAGCTGACTAGGTAAAAATCTGTCGTTCTGCTCCTGAACAAGGCAGTTAACCCAATGTTCCTAGGCCGTCATTGTACATAAGAATTTGTTCTTAACTGACTTGCCTAGTTAAAACCTGTTTAGGATAGGGGGCAGCATTTTCACGGCCGGATGAAAAAACGTACCCGATTTAAACTGGTTACTACTCTTGCCCAGAAATGAGAATATGCATATTATTAGTAGATTTCGATAGAAAACACTCTGAAGTTTCTAAAACTGTTTGAATGGTGTCTGTGAGTATAACAGAACTCATATGGCAGGCAAAAACCTGAGAGGTATCCAAGCAGGAGGTGGCCTGTCTGAGAATTTGTAGTTCTTCTTTTGATTCTCTATCGAAACTACAGTATCTGTGGGGTTACGTAGCACTTTCTAAGGCTTCCATTGGCTGTCTAAAGCCTTCAGAAAGCGGATTGAGCCGTCTCCTGTCTCTGGGCAGAGTATAGTAGCTCAGTTTCTCAGTGGTCTGCCTGGGGACAAAGAGATATGCGTGTTCCCGCATGCACGCTGTTTTTTCTTTTCCTCTTTGAATGAATACACTATTGTCCGGTTGGAATATTATTGCTATTTTACGAGAAAAATACCATAAAAATTGATTTTAAACAGCGTTTGACATGCTTCTAAGTACGGTAATTGAACATTTTGACTTTTTTTGTCTCGAAATGCGCTCGCGCATTACCCTTTGGATAGTGACCTGAACGCACGAACAAAACGGAGGTATTTGGACATAACTATGGATTATTTGGAACAAAAACAACATTTCTTGTGGAAGTAGCAGTCCTGGGAGTGCATTCTGACGAAGATCAGCAAAGATAATACAATATTTCTAATACTAATTCTGAGTTTAGTTTGCCCCGAACTTGGCGGGTGTCAAAATAGCTAGCCGTGATGGCTGAGCTATGTACTCAGAATATTGAAAAATGTGCTTTCGCCGAAAAGCTATTTTAAAATCTGACATAGCGATTGCATAAAGGAGTTCTGTATCTATAATTCTTAAAATAATTGTTATGTATTTTGTCAACATTTATGATGAGTAATTTTGTAAATTCACCGGAAGTTTTTGGTGGGAATACACGTTCTGAACATCACACGCCAATGTAAAAAGCTGTTTTTGGATATAAATATGAACTTGATTGAACAAAACATACATGTAATGTATAACATAATGTCCTAGGTGTGTCATCTGATGAAGATCATCATAGGTTAGTGCTTCATTTAGCTGTGTTTGGGGTTTTATTGACATATATGCTTGCTTGGAAAATGGCTGTGTGATTATTTTGGTCTATGTACTCTCCTAACATAATCTAATGTTTTGCTTTCGCTGGAAATCCTTTTTGAAATCGGACAATGTGGTTAGATTAATGAGAGTCTTATCTTTAAAATGGTGTAAAATAGTCGTATGTTTGAAAAATTGAAATTATTGCATTTTTGAGGTTTTTGTATTTCGTGCCACGCTGTTCCACTGGCTGTTGAATAGAGTGGGACAGTCACGTCCCACCTAGCCCAGAGAAGTTAAATAAAGGTAGAAATAAATAAAAATTGTGTTTGTGAGAATGTCCCCTTTCCATAGAGTGTACGATACAGATGTTTTCATGAGAAGACCGATTTTCGGGATGTTTCATGGTCTGACAAACGATGCTGTAGTTCGGCCACCTCCGGCTACAGATGCAGAAAGTCCACCATAGGTGGATTGAGACGCAGCCCATGCAACAAAAAAAACAGATAACTTTAGCTTAAACTGACAGGTTTTGGTGGGATTTTTAAAACTATGTTACTTAGATTGACGCACATTACGTTAACATATGACACCAGAGGGATCTGTTCTTGCAATTTGTAGTCTATGACATTTCATATGTAGATATGATCATTTATCACACAGTAGTTTGGATGTAGTGAACTACTTTTTCAAAGTAACTTTAGTTAAGTAAACTATACGCTTCTTAATGGTAGCTTTAGTGTCATTCTTTTGTTTATTATCTTATGTTTGTTGTGTAGTAAATATTTGTTTTATTATTTTTTTTCCTGTAAAGCACATTGCGTTGCATTCCATGTCTGAAATTTGCTGTATAAATAAAGCTTGATTTAACTTGATTTGTGTAGCTTAACTTCTCCCAGTGTGAGGTAGTTGGTAGCTTGGTAAACTATATTTTCAGAGTAACTTCCCCAACACTGTCATCTCCATTAGACTTATATAAACAACTGTCATCACACAGCAGAGGCCAAAGTACATCTGTGTCTCACTGTAATTATGTGACAATAGGGCCAATCACAATGTACCTGACCACAAAGTGTTATTTGACTCCTCCCGCTGCCCATAGTCTTGGCTCAAGTATTGACCACCACAAGCATTTGATTGGGTATTTATTAACCAAAAGCACCAGATGGCTACACCTTGTTCTAATTAAGGTCCAGTTGTTCTGACCGTAACTTAACCAGGAAATAAAGTAGATCAAGTATTTTATCTGTGGAAAGCATTTAATATTGACTTATTTCAACAGTACATCCTACTTTTCAGCCAACAGGAATTATCAGTTGGATATGTAGACTAGACATGATGTATATCAAAAATTGTGTATCAGGAGTTTTTATTTCTTGAGTCATTTTCATGTAAGGGCTTCAAACAGGGCTTCAAACAGAGGTCAAAGCAGAGTAGGGAAGAGCACTATTTATTTTCTCCTTCAAATCGTTGTTCACCTGAACAGGAAAAAAACAAAGTCTTTCATTCTAGCTTAGTGTAATTAAAAACCAGTGGTTGGACATCATTATGATCTGTGAAACAGAGTGGGTGGAAAAAATGTCATATCCACAGTCCCCACGTATCCATGATCTTGTACGAGGCTGCGGTGACTATACTATTGTGTAATAAACATCTTGATAGAATCTCAGAGAATCCAAGCTGCATTCAACCCCGTATAAATGAGATGCTCTCGGTAGATTGTATAAATTGCTGCGAGTGATCATATTCTTTAACACAAGGGGAGGTGAATGCAATATTCATACTTTAGCTGACTAGCTGTGTATGCTGAAGACACCAAATAGGTTTAAAGGCCTTGAATGAAAAATTAAGAAATTAAATCCCATTTTAAGTCTTATAAACTGTTGGATGAGAAACACCAGGCATACCCAGACACCCATTGCAGGAAAGAATTTTTGTGTGTGTGTGTGTGTATGCTCGCTCATGAGTGTGTGTCTATGGTATATGAGTATAAGACTGTGTGTGTGCATATGTGTGTTTATGTGCATGTGAGTGTAGAGGGAAATAAAATCATCAGATAGGGCATATATCCATCAAAATCCGTAGGGACTGGTGTCCTCCACAGTCAGAGAGGGCTAAAGGAGGGAGGACGACAGCCCAGTAGAAACGAGAGAAGAGGTGGAGAGAAAGAAAAGCAGAACAGTAATAGAGAGAAAGAAAATTACTGAGAAAAAAGAGAGAGAGAGAGAGAGGGAGACTGAGGGTTAGTGAAAGTAAGACTGGAGAGAGGTAGAAGACAAAAAAACCTTGATAACAATACTGAAAGTCTGCCGGTATAATGCTTTATAACTTGTTATAAGCCTGAATTAGCCTTTATAATGTCTTAAAATGAGGCTGTAAAATGTGATATCTCTATGTATCAAAAAGTCAACTGATAAAAAATTACGTTAAGTTATACAGTGCATTCGGAAAGTATTCAGACCCCTTGACCTTTTCCACATTTTGTTACTTTACAGCCTATTCTATTCTAAAATGGATTTAAACTCTACACACAATACAACATAATGACAGAGAAAAAAGAGCTTTTAATACACTTGTGCAAATGCATAAAAAAAAAAGAAATATCACATTTGCATGAGTACTCAGACCCTTTACTCAGTACTTTGTTGAAGCACCTTTGGCAGCAATTTACAGCCTCAAGTCTTATTGGGTATGACGCTACAAGCTTGGCACACCTGTATTTAGGGAGTTTCTCCCATTCCTTTCTGCAGATCCTCTCAAGCTCTGTCAGGTTGGATGGGGAGCTTCGCTGCACAGCTATTTTCAGGTCTCTCCAGAGATGTTCGATCTGGTTCAAGTCCAGGCTCTGGCTGGGACGCTCAAGGACATTCAGAGACTTGTCCCTAAGTCACTCCTGCGTTGTCTTGGCTGTGTGCTTAGGGTCGTTGTCCTGTTGGAAGGTGAACCTTTGCGTCAGTCTGAGGTCCTGAGCGCTCTGGAACAGGCTTTCATCAAGGATCTCTCTGTACTTTGTTCCATTCATCTTTCCCTTGATCCTGACTAGTCTCCCAGTCCCTGTGGCTGAAAAACATCCCCACAGCATGATGCTGCCACCCCCATGCATCACCGTAGGGATGGTGCCAGGTTTCTTCCAGACGTGACACTTGGTATTCAGGCCAAAGAGTTCAATCTTGGTTTCATCAGACCAGAACATTCATCAGGCCAGAGAATGTTCCTCATGGTCTGAGTCCTTTAGGTGCCTTTTGGCAAACCATATAATGAGGAGTGGCTTCCATTTGGTCACTCTACCATAAAGGCCTGATTGGTGGAGAGGTTCAGAGATGGTTGTCCTTCTGGAAGTTTCTCCCATCTCCACAGAGTAACTCTGGAGCTCTGTCAGAGTGACGATCGGGTTCTTGGTCACCTCCCTGACCAAGGCCGTACTCCCCCAATTGCTCAGTTTGGTCGGGCGGCCAGCTCTAGGAAGAGTCTTGGTGCTTCCAAACTTCTTTCATTTAAGAATGATGGAGGCCACTTTGTTCTTGGGGCCCTTCAACGTTGCAGACATTTTTTGGTACACTTCCCCAGATCTGTGCCTCGACACAATCCTGCCTCGGAGCTCTACGGACAATTCCTTCGACCTCATGGCTTGATTTTTGCTATGACATGCACTGTCAACTGTGTGTGGGACTTTATATAGATAGACAGGTGTGTGCCTTTCCAAATCATGTCCAATCAAATTAATTAACTCCAATCAAGTTATAGAAACTTTAAGGATGATCAACGGAAACAAGTTGCACCTGATCTCAATTTCGAGATCCATAGCATAGGGTCTGAATACTTATTTAAATAAGGTATTTCTGGTTTTTATTTGTAATATTTTGGATAATTCTTTTTTTTGGTGTAGATTCATGAGGAAAAAATGTAATTGAATACCTTTTAGAATAAGGCTGTAATGTAACACAATGTGGAAAAAGGGAAGGGGTCTGAATACTTTCCCGAATTCACTGTATATACAGTACCATTGTCACGTTCTGACCAGTAAAGGGGTTATTTGTTATTGTAGTTTGGTCAGGACGTGGCAGGGGGGTGTTTGTTTTATGTGGTTCGGGGTTTGTTGGGTTATGTAATTATGTAAGAGGGGTGTTTGTTTAGAGTATTCCAGGGTTTTTGGGCTATGTTCTTGTTAGTTTATTTCTATGTTAGTTCTAGTTGTTCTATGTCTATGTTTAGTTAATGGGGTTGACATTCAATTGGAAGCAGCTGCTCCTCGTTGCTTCTAATTGAAGGTCTTATTTAAGAGAGGTGTTTGTTCTATGGTATTTGTGGGTAGTTGTCGCCTTGTTTAGTGTCTGAGCACCTGACAGGACTGTTAGTGGCGTTTGTATATGTTTTGTTTGTTTTCCTTCTTTTAACCAATTAAAGAAGATGAGTATACACGTTCCCGCTGCACCTTGGTCCAATCATTACGACACCCGTTACAACCATTCAAAAGTTTGGACACCTACTCATTCAAGGGTTTTTGTTTATTTTTACTATTTTCTACAATGTCGAATAATAGTGAAGACATCAAAACTATGAAATAGCACAAATGGAATCACGTAGTAAACAAAAAAGTGTTAATGTCATGTTTGTCGTATGAATGAGCGGACCAAAGTGCAGCGTGTGTGTCGTTCCACATTTTATTTATACTGTGAAACTATGCAATACATAAATAAACTTCAATGACAAAAAAACAACAAACCGTGACGCAGAGGTGAAACAGACACTACTCAAAATGAATATCCCACAAACCCAGGTGGAAAAAAACCCAACTTAAGTATGATCTCCAATTAGAGACAATGAGGACCAGCTGCCTCTAATTGGAGATAATCCCAAACAAACCCAACATAGGAATACAAAACTAGAACCTGAACATAGAAATACAAAACATAGAAAAACACCCCCTGTCACACCCTGACCTACTCTACCATAGAAAATAACATCTTACTATGGTCAGGACGTGACAGTTAAACAAATCACAATATATTTCATATTTGAGATTCTTCAAAATAGCAACCCTTTGCCTTGATGACAGCTTTGCACACTCTTGGCATTCTCTCAACCAGCTTCATTAGGAATGTTTTTCAACAGTCTTGAAGGAGTTCCCACATTTGCTGAGCACTTGTTGGCTGCTTTTCCTTCACTCTGCGGTCCAACTCATCCAAAACCATTTCAATTGGGTTGAGCACGGGTGATTGTGGAGGCCAGGTCATCTGATGCAGCACCATCACTCTCCTTCTTGGTCAAATAGCCCTTACACAGCCTGGAGGTGTGTTTTGGGTCATTGTCCTGTTGAAAAACAAATTATAGTCCTGCTAAGCGCAAACCAGATGGGATGGCATATCGCTGCAGAATGCTGTGGTAGCCATGCTGGTTAAGTGTGCTTTGAATTCTAAATATATCACAGACAGTGTCACCAACAAAGCAACCCTACACCATCACACCTCCTCCTCCATGCTTCATGGTGGGAACCACACATGCGGAGATCATCCATTTACCTACTCTGTGTCTCACAAAGACAGACAGATTTCCACCGGTCTAATGTCCATTGCTTGTGTTTCTTGGCCCAAGCAAGTATCTTCTTATTATTGGTGTTTCGTTTAGTAGTGGTTTCTTTGCAGCAATTTCGACCATGAAGGCCTGATTCACGCAGTCTCCTGTTAACAGTTGATGTTGAGATGTGCCTGTTACCTGAACTCTGTGAAGCATTTATTTGGGCTGCAATCTTATGCTGGTAACTCTTATGAATTTATCCTCTGCAGCAGCAACACTTTTTTGGTTACTACATGATTCCATATGTATTATTTCATAGTTTTGATGTATTCACTATTATTCTAAAATGTAGAAAACAGTAAAAATAAAGAAAAACCCTTGAATGAGTAGGTGTGCAAACTTTTGACTGGTACTGTAAGTGGGTTGCACAAGTCTTACCATGTAATATATTATAACTGCATGATGATGCGTTATTCCTGCAGGCTAGGTTAAGCGATATCGTAGAAAGAGGACATGATTCTGTTACTCTGCTCTCTGTATGCCTGTCATCATAGAGGATTAAAAGGATTAAAATGTACTTTGCAGTCAAACACTGTTAAATATTCAGGATTTAAATGCGCTCATGTATTTACATTACATAGGCAAAACATGCATTTGTGTTAGGAAATCTCAACATATTTCCAACAGGCACTGTAATACAGCAATGGAGTAAAATCATATCCTTACTTTAAAGCTTTGATAATTTCACATAGGCCACGAGTTGAATTGGATGTTGAAGGCACGTTGATTTATCTTATTTAGTTTAAAGGAGATTGTAATTCTGCTCTCCTTCTCGTATTTGGATGCTTTATGAACGCAAAGGTGGAGATAAGCAAGTGGGAGTAACCATAGAAATTGAATGAATAGAATGGGCTTGGAACCTCTAACCCTGGCAAATTGACTGATAAACTCATGGGTACACTCGCAATGGCTGCCTGGTAATGTAATGCAATAATTCCCATGGTAATGTAGAATGTTCATTCAAATTATGTTAATTAACCTCTCTAGGATAGGGGGCAGTATTTTCACGTCCGGATGAAAAGCATGCCCAAAGTAAACTGCCTGTTACTCAGGCCCAGAAGCTAGGATATGCATATATTTGTAGATTTGGATAGAAAACACTCTAAAGTTTCTAAAACTGTTAAAATGATGTCTGTGAGTATAATAGAACTGATATGGCAGGCAAAACCCCAGAGACAAACCATCCCAAAAAAAAGAAAAATTCAGCCTACCACTGTTTTCAATGGCTGTCACTTTTATTACAAGTCGAAATCCTCCCAGATTGCAGTTCCTAGGGCTTCCACTAGATGTCAACAGTCTTTAGAAAGAGTTTCATGCTGGTTTTTGGAAAAATGAGCCAGAAATTGTAGTTTTTCTAGGTGGCTCCCATTTTGGCTGTAGTGTTTCCAAGCGTGTGGAAGAGAGCGTGTTCTTTGGTATTTTTCTCTGGTAAAGACAATAACGATTCTCTGTCTTAAATTGTATCATTTATTTACATATTAGGGTACCTAAGGTTTGATTATAAACGTTGTTTGACTTGTTTGGAAAAGTTTATTAGTAACGTTTGGGATTCATTTTGTATGCATTTTGATGGAGGGAAACTGGGTGGATTATTGACTGAAGCGCGCCAGCTAAACTGAGTTTTTATGGATATAAAGAAGGACATTATCGAACAAAAGGACCATTTGTGATGTGTCTGGGACCTTTTGGAGTGCCAACAGAAGAAGATCATCAAAGGTAAGGCATTTATTATATCGCTATTTCTGACTTTCGTGGCGCACCTGCATGGTTGAAATATGTTTTTCATGCTTTTGTACATCCTCAGATAATCGCATGGTGTGCTTTCGCCGTAAAGCCTTTTTGAAATCTGACACAGCGGCTGGATTAACAAGAAGTTAAGCTTTATTTTGATGTATTACACTTGTGATTTTATGAAAGTTAAATATTTATAATTCTGTAGTTTGAATTTCGCGCTCTGCAATTTCACTGGATGATGGCCATAAGAAGTTAACTGTGTGGCTCATGCAATGGAATGTATTGTAGGTCATGTCAGTTGAGTTTAATTATCCAATCACAGCACACACTGATGTGTACACACTTCCTGCTTTGCTCCTACGGGTACATTCGCAATGGCCGCCAGTCCACCCATTATGCCATCATTGACTTGAATGTGGACGCCCGTTCTATTCATTCTATTTCTACGGGAGAAACAGTGGGAAGGTTGGAAGGCGGGGATTGAACTCTGACTCCGGGGTTGTACATATGTAGATATGTAGCCTGGCTACTCTTGAGGTATGTACAGTAAACCTCAGTGTCAGCTCCTATCTGGAGATGAAGGCACATCAGTCTTCAACAGTTTGCCCTCGCATGCCCTATCACTATTGAAGCACATTCCATTGTGGTAAATCTGTCTTGGCAACTACAGTATATAGCCTGCCAAAAACATTTCATCCCAGGCCCAGAAGTGCTACTGCCAGGCAAAGCAAAGTACTATCCATTTATCTTGTTTTTTTTCTTCCTTCGTTTTAAGTGGGCCTGCGCTTATGTCGAGGGCCGTGGAGATAAAATGTATTGCTAGACATTCATGTCTTTCAGTAAGGAAAGGCTGTGGATGAAACGGCAGCAACCGTAAAAGGTGTTCACCAGGTGCCTCCAATAGCCTCCCTCTGGAATGCAACCCCAAACATCTCCCGACCGTCTCCACGCTAGCCCATATAACCTCTGGGCTCCTGCCAACATTCTCCCGGTGCGCTGCACACCTGGGCCCAGTTGGGGCGCCCTCAACTTGTCCAAAGGGTTTGGGAGGTTGGGAGATGATGGTGAATTCCATAGGTTGACCTATGTAACAATGCATACCATCATCAGACAGAGCTGACCTCAAAGCATTAGTGTTGGTAGATAATTCTATTCCCACCTAACCACCAAAAACATTAAGCCCTCCAAGCCCCATCTTAACTCCCTTCAAAAATGTCGCTCCACACCCAATGTTCACTCTCAAGACGTAGTAAGCACAGCACTTTCACTTGTATACAGTCAAGCTTCTGAGTATGTCTGCCTGGATAACCACAAAGTCTCTTTATCGTGTTCTCTGCAAACCTTAATAACAGCAATATAGTTAGAGCCAATCGTTAAAGGCCCAGTGCAGTCAAAAAAAAACTGTGTTTTATATATATTTCCACAATATGAGGTTGAATAATACTGTGAAATTGTTAAAACTGATGATAATTCTCTTTTAGTGTAAAAGTTGTTTGAAAAGACCACCTGAAATGTCTGCCTGTTTAGGTGGGATGGATTTTTGGCCTGCCTGGTAACATCACCTGGCAGTATAAATTAAGCCAATAACAGACAGTTGTCTGGTTACATATCCCTCCCATTAGGCTCATCCAATTATGCCCCTCACTCAGGCCACTCCCAGACTGTCCTAGCTAAATTATTGCTTGAGAAACTGCTCTTTGCTAAGAAGCTATTTTGGACCATTTTAATTGAAAACAGTCACAGTAAGGTTCTTAATTGTTACCCATAAATTATATTGAGATAAAAATGGCTGCATTGCACCTTTAACCTTAATTCAGGAATGATGTTGTTGGCAGTTGGGCACCGCGATGTTGGGCATATTGGTACATATGGTGCCTGTGTGGACCCATGTAGTTAAACATAGACTTTGATATGAAACCAGGGGAAAGCAGTGCAAAGAGACTGGCATTAACCACAGAGAGAAATCCAGGCAGTTTTAAGGGTCATAAAACAGGACTTCACACAGCGGGACACACAGCATTTCATCATTTCTGTTGTGACTCGGCACTACATTGTAGGCAGGCACCAGGGAAGGCAATAAGTGTAAATGGCTACCACTTAGTCTTAGGTTATCTGGCCTGCTTTTATTGTGATCTGGATGGGGAAACAATAACCCCCGTCATAAGCCTGATTCAGACTTTAGGGCCAAACGAGCCATTCAAAGCAGAGCTGTACTGGACTGGCCTGGTTAAGCATACATCATAGTTGCTGGAACCATGCTAAAAGAGGTCAAGGTGAAAAGACAGTATCTGAGCCAGCACAGTAGAGTTCAGGTCGGTTCTACAGTGCCAATCAGGCAATAGTGTAGCAGGAGAAAGTTAGAGCTGTAACGGGGACTCGAACCTAACTCCTATAACGCAGAGCCAAGCATCATACGGACTACACCACAAAAGCCCAAGCCTCTGGGTAGAAGTAGTGTAACGCTCACACACACTGGTTACATTAGTACTCACAAACTCACTCTACCATACGCTCACTCAAATATAGTTTATTTGAGGAGAGAAAGTAAAAAAAAAGATGAAGTCACAGAGCTTGTATTGAAATCTTTTGAGCCACCCTGTGGTTATAATGTGGAATGGCAGCCATTACCACAATGGACTAATTCATTAAAACGTGTGTTCAGAGAAAGGCAGCTGCAAAGTGCATCTGTAGAGCCCTGAGGGACTCTTGGAATGTTAGTAATATTACTAAGGTCATAAACAAATATTAAAAGGGCAATCTGCTGAGAAGACAGTTGAACTAAGCTCATTATGCATTTCTAAGTTATGTTCTCTAAGAATCCATGGCTAATTATCATCAATTTAAAAGTAAAAAAATGTATGTACCTATCCTGGATTACTTAATGTACCTGATGCTGCATTCATAACCAAGTGGGAAGATGGTAATTACCAGTTGTGAAGTTGTAAATACCAGTTGGATGCATTCAATCTAAAAGTACAGCCTTAATGCTTGTAAACAAATTATAGTGTTTAAAAAACATATGAATAGATTTATTTGTAGAAATGTTTTGTTGCATTTAACTGATGAGTTTGTTTTGTTGTCCGCGCTACAGACTGCTATATCAGTCCGGTAATACAGGATTAGTAAAGGCCCAGTGCACTACTTTTCTGGTCATTTTTTACATTCTCATTGTTCAGGTGGTGCAGCAGCACCCTATCAGAACCCAAATGCACACTTGTTTTCTATATGCCATGGACTGTTAGTCCTTGTATCTAGAGCTCTGTATATGAATTTTAGAAGGGTTACTTTTACCTAGGCCCATTATTCAGTTCAGCTGTTTACCAAAAGAAGTAGAGGGGCGTCCGTTTTGTTGTTTTTCAAATCACAGACTGTAGCTTTAAGCCATTGATGTTTCACTGAATTATTCCCCAGAGAAGCAGAAGAGTAATAGCCATTAATGACCAGTGAAACAAGTAAGCTATTTGTTCTGAAATGTGGCTTAGGGATAGGACTACACCACTCTAGTGTAGGACTGCAGGGGTTCAGTGTCAGAGGAGCGCAGTGAACAGGTGGGAGTGCAGGAGGTCAGTAAGGTATGAGGGCGCCAGTCCATTGATTGCTTTGTAGGTGGGCATGAGCTATTTGAATATGATCCTGTATTGAACTGGGATCCAGGGGAGTTTGATGAGGGTGGGGGTGATGTGGTCCCAAGGTCTGGTGTGTGTGAGGACTTGTGCAGCAGAATATTTAATATGTTGTCCAGTCTGTCCAGTGTTTAGGCAGGGAGTCCATAGAGAAGGCCGTTGAAGTAGTCCAGGTGTGATGAAACCAAGACGTGAATGAGGGTTTCAGCAGTGGGGTCAGTGAGAGAGGGTGTTGGTTTCAAATGACAGAGTGGGGTCAAATGTAACACTGAGGTTCCTGACTGTTGAGTTGGAGTGGATGGTGCAGCTGTCATTTGTCATGTTGTGTTGACCCAGTCACACTAAGTCCACCAGATCAGAGGCATTAGGGATGAAACACGTTTTATTGAGAGGTGCGTAAATTGGACCATATTTCTGTCCAATCTGAGCATTTAAAATAATGTGTACTTTTGGGTGTCAGAGAAAATGTATTGGAAGTAAAAAGTGAATACAGTACTTTCTTTAGGAATGTAGTGAAGTAAAAGTTGTCAAAAATATAAATAGTAAAGTACAGATACCCCAAAAACTATGTAAGTACTGCTTCAAATATTTATACTTAGTTACTTTACTTCACTGACAGTAGGTCTATGCTCATGGGCTTCCCAAGTTCCACCAGTGGTGCAAAAGTTGACACAAGCTCACACCTCCTTAAATGGGTAGGGCAGGATATCCTGAACCTCATTGCGTCTGTCTAGTACACACAGCCGGAGTTGTCAGACGCGCGCCTCCGTTCTTCATGGTGGATTACATAGTATGTACATTCGCGCACATGTATTAGGCTAAAGAGATGTTTACGATGTAGCCTAACATATGCTGGTTTCAAGGTAACCTAATAGCGTTAATCTCTAGAACACACACACAGAAATACAGAACGCATCGAGGAAGGAGCCACGCGCTCAGGTAAGAGCACATTTCTTGCTGTTTTCTTAGAAAATGTATGTATTCATTTTTTACAGGAAAAGTAGCTAAATAGAGTATATGCTTTACACAGACTAGGATTCGCGTTAACATTCTGATTGAGATTTAAAATATATTTAGCTTTTCTTTATTAGCCTACCTGTGAACATTTCCGTTATTTTACAAGTATTTCGTGTTTAAAAATGTTAAACAAATGTACACGTCTAACGTCTTTCACTGCACTAATAATGAGTCTCTACAAGAGCCAGAGTTGACGCCAAGAAACCTAAATGATATCATACAGTATTAGAAAACATTGAACAAGCCGTTCTTAAAAGGGAAATCTTGGATTGGTATGTCCATGTATGGACTTTTACATGAATTACATTCATTCTTGAAGAATTTATAAATAACTCATGAGCTTAGTTCAACTTTCCTACCCCATCAAAACCCAAAATATTGCCTAAACATGTTTTATTCCATTGTTTGTATACAATGGAATAAAACACTACTGTATTTGTAACATTTTACAAATGGTTAAAATATCATTTTGATCTCATGGATGGTAAGTCCTTGCATCCATAGCTCCGTTAATGAATTTGAGAGGGGTTTCATTTTTCCAGCAACATCCCTCAGCTGTTTACCAAAAAAGTGGTGGGGTAACCTCTTTGTTGCTAATAATAATAATTAAGAACAAATTCTTATTTACAATGATGGCCTACCCGGGAACAGTGGGTTGACTGCCTTATTCAGGGGCAGAACAACACGTTTTTCTTGTAAGCTCAGGGATTCAATCCAGAAATCTTTCTGTTACTGGCCCAACGCCTTAACTACTAGGTTACCTGCCACCACAGATAGGCATAATTGGCAGAATCTTCCATACACCCCAAACAAATGATTAGTGAAGGTGCTGGATGCAAAATGCCAATCTGGAAAAACAGGAACATATTGTTTTACTTTTCCTATTGAAAAACGAGATTCCAAGTATAACTACAGTAAAGTACACACAATGAAGGGTAAAAAAATATGTTTTCAGGAAAATAGTCTCTTTTACACACAATCGTGAAATGCAAGTGTTTGCCAATTCAAGGAGTTGGTCTGATGGTGCACTCTGACGTAATTGGCCCTCCGCATTCCTTGTGGGAACAATAGAGGACCAATTCAGGACAAAAGCGCGGAAAGGCCCCCACCCCACTTGTGCTATGTCAGAGGAAATCAGGTGATAAAAGAGGTTCTATGGAAGCTGGAGTGGGTCTTTAATGAAGGTAATCTGACCAAAAGCTTAGCTTCTATTAAAGTACATTTGCATCTGATTGGAAGTGTGCAGATAGTTTGAATGAGTCAGCTAAGTATCCAGGACGAGAGAGTTGAGCATAGTTCCGTGTTTACGCGTTGCGCTCTTTCACCAAGTTGTAAAATGAACAGAAACTGGCTACTCTTTAGTTGACTAATGTACAGTGGCAAGAAAAAGTATGTGAACCCTTTGGAATTACCTGGATTTCTGCATAAATTTTACATAAAATTTGATCTTATCTTCATCTAAGTCACAAAAATAGACAAACACAGTGTGCTTACAATAATTTGTGTGTTATTAGTTACTTTTTCTTGTCTATATTGAATACATAATTTAAACATTCACAGTGTAGGTTGGAAAAAGTATGTGGACCCCTAGGCTAATGACTTCCCCAAAAGCTAATTGGAGTCAGGAGTCATCTAACCTGGAGTCGAATCAATGAGACGAGATTGGAGATTTTGGTTAGAGCTGACCTGCCCCATAAAAAAACACTCACAAAATTTGAGTTTGCTATTTACAAGAAGCATTGCCTGATGTGAACCATGCCGCGAACTAAATAGATGTCAGAAGACCTAAGATTAAGAATTGTTGCCTTGCATAAAGCTGGAAAGGGTTACAAAAGTATCTCTAAAAGTCAGTCCACGATAACACAAATTGTCTATAAATTGAGAAATTTCAGCATTGTTGATACTCTCCCTAGGAGTGGCTATCCTGCAAAGATGACTGCAAGAGCACAGTGCAGAATGCTCAATGAGGATTAGAAGAATCATAGAGTGTCAGCTAAAGACTTAGAGAAATCTCTGGAAGATGCTAAAATCTCTGTTGACGAGTCTACAATACGTAAAACACTCAACAAGAGTGGTGTTCATGAGAAGACATCTTGGAAGAAGCCACTGCTGTCCAAAAACATATTGCTGCACGTCTGAAGTTCGCAAAAGAGCTCCTGGATGTTCCACAGCGCTACCGACAAAATATTATGTGGACAGATTCAACTAAAGTTGTTGTTTGGAAGGAACACACAACACTATGAGTGGAGAAAAAAAGGCACAGTACACCAACATCAAAACCTCCCAACTGTAAATTATGGTGTAGGGAGCATCATGGTTTGGGGCTGCTTTGCTGCCTCAAGTCCTGGACAGCTTGCTATCGTCCACAGAAACATTTATTCTTAAGTTTATCAAGACATTTTGCTGGAGAATATAAGGCTATATGTCCGCCAATTGAAGCTCAACAGAAGTTAGGTGATGCAAAAGGACAACCATCCAAAAGACAGAAGTACAGTGGCTTGCGAAAGTATTCACCCCCTTTGGCATTTTTCCTATTTTGTTGCCTTACAACCTGGAATTAAAATTGAATCTTCTCAGGTTTTGGCCTGCCATTTGAGTTCTGTTATACTCACAGACACCATTCAAACAGTTTTAGAAACTTTGGAGTGTTTTCTATCCAAAGCTAATAATTATATGCATATTCTAGTTTCTGGGCAGGAGTAATAACCAGATTAAATCGGGTACGTTTTTTATCCGGCCGTGAAAATACTGCCCCCTATCCATAACAAGTTAAACAAAGGCTTTTTTCTGGCCACTCTTCCGTAAAGCCCAGCTCTGTGGAGTGTACGGCTTAAAGTGGTCCTATGGACAGATACTCCAATCTCTGCTGTGGAGCTTTGCAGCTCGTTCAGGGTTATCTTTGGTCTCTTTTTTGCCTCTCTGATTAATGCTCTCCTTGCCTGGTCCATGAGTTTTGGTAGGTGGCCCTCTCTTGGCAGGTTTGTTGTGGTGCCATATTCTTTCCATTTTTTAATAACGGATTTAATGGTCCTCCGTGGGATGTTCAAAGTTTCAGATATATTTTTTTAACCCAACCCTGATCTGTATTTCTCCACAACGTTGTCCCTGACCTGTTTGGAGAACTCCTTGGTCTTCATATTTCCGTTTGCTTGGTGGTGCCCCTTGCTTAGTGGTGTTGCAGACTCTGGGGCCTTTTAGAACAGGTGTATATATACTGAGATCATGTGACACTTAGATTGCACACAGGTAGAATTGATTTAACGAATTGTGTGACTTCTGAAGGTAATTGGTTGCACCAGATCTTATTTAGGGGCTTCATAGCAAAGGGGGTGAATACATATGCATGCGCCACTTTTCCGTTTGACATTTTTGTATTTTTTTTTAATCAAGTTCTTTTTTTCATTTCACTTCACCAATTTGGACTATTTTGTGTATGTCCATTACATGAAATCCCCCCCAAAAAATCCAATTAAATTACAGATTGTAATGCAACAAAATAGGAAAAACGCCAAGGGGGATGAATACTTTTACAAGGCACTGTAAATCAACAGCAGAATGGCTTGAACTGAAGAAAATACGCCTTCTGCAGTGGCCCAGTCAGTTCTGACCTCAACCCGATTGAGATGCTATGGCATGACCTCAAGAGAGCGGTTCACACCAGACATCCCAAGAATATTGTGGAACTGAAACAGTTTTGTAAAGAGGAATGGTCCAACATGACCGTTGTGCAGGTCTGATCCGCAACTACGGAAAACATTTAGTTGAGGTTATTGCTGCAAAAGGAGGGTCAATCTGTTATTAATTCCAAGGGTTTGAAAACTTTTTCCAAACTACACTGTGAATGCTTACACAGTGTGTTCAATAAACACATGAACAATTATAATTGTTTGTGTGTTATTAGTTTAAGCAGACTGTGTTTGTCTATTGTTGTGACTTAGATGAAGATCAGATACAATTTATGCAGAAATCCAGGTAATTGTAAAGGGTTCACATACTTTTTCTTCCCACTGTAGCTGGCAAGGTAACTGCTGTTTAACTTAACAGGAGAAAAAAACGAGTGTTTATTCGCAGTGCTGAGCTAGTATTGCAACTGACATGTAACGTTAGGTAATGTTTTATCCCCTCTCAACTGAGATGAAGGAATAAGCTATGCTAGTGAGTAGGTACCACAGCCAGGTCAGCTCTAGCAATCTGTCAGATAGCGATATGAGGTTGCTATTATTACTATCTAACAGCAGTTGCTTTTATGGAAATGTGCTATAGACTTTGTTTTGTCCTGTTTCAGAAGTAAAGGCAAGCTTTTGCCAGTTGACGTACCGTTAGAGAGAGAGCTTGCCAAAAGTTGGCTTACATTATCTATTATTTTTGCCTCAATCAAACTAGACCTTAATTAAACGATGAAACCATCAGCCAAATGATTGAAGATTGATATTCTGATGTTTTTTCAGTGCAATGTGAGTTGTATTAGTCAGTATGTCAATGTAACGTTATTGATCTGTCAGTTTCTGTAGCTAGCTATCTACTTTTCACACTGACACAGTAATAAACAGCTCTAATGTTCCTCGGCTTCACTGTCGCGGTGCATATTAGAAGTCCTGTCTGGGACGATTTCTTCATCCCACTTAGGGCTGTTGAGGTGACCATATTACCGTTACACCAGCAGTCACGAGTCATGAAGGCAGCCAAATTCCATGTGACCCTTTAGTCACAGTAATTAGGCTTCTCCAAGCTCTGAGGCTGCTGATGGTCATGAGTAGCCTACCAAACTTGCTAACTGCCTGCTACTCAGCACTCTAGTCCCTCTAATCACTCTGACATCAATGCAAATGCAATCGAAAATCTAATCAAACACTTCATGAGAGCCCAAGAGCTCATGTTGCGCAACATTTCTATAGGCTATGTAATTGGACAAGAAAACAGAGGGAAGGCCTCTTCAAACAAGAGGATCCCATCAGCTTTCTATAGGCTAGGCCTATGTAACGTTGTACGCTGATAGTCGGGAAGCAAGTTCAGGGAGTGAATACATTTAAGAAACACGAACAGCGCACCAACATGACAGAGAAACAGAAACAATGACGTCTGGGGAAGAAACCAAAGGGAGTGACATATAAAGGGCAGGTAATCAAGGAGGTGATGGAGTCCAGGTGAGTGTCATTATGCGCAAATGCACGTTACAATGGTGACCTGTGTGCGCCATAACGAGCAGCCTGGTGACCTAGAGGCCGGAGAGGGAGCACACGTGACCGCCTACTATATTTATTTCTCAACTTTACTAATATTAAGCACATTGTTTATCTTTACAACAGTATAGTCTACCTGACTGGCATGAAAATGAACCACGGGAAAAGCATCCTCCATTCACTATTTAAGTGCATAGATGACATGTGTTTTTACCTGTTGGCCCTGTTTTGAGACAGGTGCATGATAATGGTCCATTCTAAATCAAAACAAATGTCACACATATATTATTTAGTATATGTAAAGACAAGATTAAATCAAGAATAGTCTGATGGGTGACAAGATTAGCTAATTATATGTTATCACTTGTGAATGATGCTCAGCTTAAGAAACAATGCCTTTTTTGTGTGACTTTTTCGAATCATATTCGCACACCTCATGTAGCCTAGCCCATAGGCCTATATGTTTTGATAAGAGTTGTGATACAAACAAAGTGGCCAAATAACTTCTTAAAATTAAGCACATTAATCTGCTTTACAAGGCGTGTAGAGCCTAACTGGCATACATAAGCAGTGCATGAGTTTCAAGTTTGGGGAAGATCATTTTCACCATAAAAATGCACCTTTAAAATTAAAGCATTACATCCATAATCGCATTTGCGGTCACTTTTGAAAATAGTGTTTTCCTGCTAATGGAACATTCATGCTTCTATCCTACTGTAGTGTGCGCATTGCTGCGCTTATAATGTGAAGAAATAGCCAAATAGTTGATCAACATTTTAAGCTAAACTATTTTGTCAGCCACATTGCATAAAACAGTTTATGTTGTTAGTGTATTAATTTGAGATATATCGCATCCCACAACTGTCCTGGACTATGTTTGGAATATTTATTTCTCGCACAGAATAGGTCAACTTTTGTAATATGGGGTATAGTAGATTGACATAGGCTAGTGCTTTTGCTGTTTGTTAGGCCTACTCATCTTGTTGGCTGACGAAAGTAAATGTAGGCAGTTTTTCCAATATCTTCAATATGCACCTCGGAATTGGATAAGGACGCGAGCAGTTGCGTCCCCGTGTCTGTCTTCACTTGTAGCCTGTCTTCTTCATGTGAGTGAGAGGTGCTTTGGAGTGCGCAGCACTCAGGGAGAAAGCCCAACGCAAAACACTCCTGGCCAAGGGCACAACGGCCACTGGTCGCAAAAGTAATGGATTTTTTTAGGGTGCATTACGGCCACACAAAGGGGATGCCACCGTGAAATTAGAGGCATTATCAAGTGCTTGTCAAATTGTGAATGAGAGACTGATGAAGTGCGTACAGCCTGCGCGAAAAACAAAGCGGAGCCCTTTCAAGCAACTTTTTTCAAATCATCATTAGAGTCGCATCATGCAGCCTTACGTTAAAAATCAAAACATATAGCCCAACGTTTGTAGATCAACCAAAGTGACATTACTATCAACCCGCTGCGCCTTGGTCCACTACGTACAACGACCATTACATCTATAAAGGATTGCACAATAGCTATATAAACTCAGTCCTAAGCCACTAGACTAGATCCTTAGATCAAATAGATATCAACTTACATTTTAAATATCACATGCGCCGAATACAACAGGTGTAGACCTTACAGCGAATTGCTTATTTACAAGCCCTTAACCAACAATTGTCCTTTCACTGTTGGAGCCTTCTAAATTGGGTGCTGAACAATAGCTCTATAAACTCAGTTCCAAGCCACTAGACTAGATGGTTAGATAAAATAGATATGGTGCATATAGTCAGATAGTCCTTTCACTGTTGGATCCTTCTAAATTGGGTGCTGAACAATAGCTGGTCGTGAGCAAGGAATAAAAAAATCCTTGGTCTTGAGCACCTAATATGGACACATATTAATATCAGTTAGCTTTTCAGGATGCTTGCTCGCCGTCAAGTTCATGCATGTTGTGATAAACTAACCTTTTGTAATGAACTGAAACTGTAATTGTGAAACTAAGAATTGCATTGATTTTAGCCTACAGGGTCTTCACCACTTATGGAATTGCAAAACTTTTCATGTGTGGTGAGATGTGAAACTGTATTTGTTTCGCAATTTAATTTTGTAACATAGCAAAACAAATCCTGGGAGCATTTTTAAATATGTGAACATCGCTATCCCACTGGGCACAGACGTCAGTTCAACGTCTAGTTTTGATTAACATTTGGTTGAGTTGTCAACTAACGTGAATTCAATGTGAAATCAACAAATGTAAAAAAAAATGTAAAAATAATGTTTTGTTGAAACAACGTTGATTCAACCAGTTTTTGCCCAGTGGGTTATTGTTATAGCTATTGTTATAGTAAAGAATGAGGGAATAATACGCTTCACGGTCCTTGTATGAGGCTGGTAACCATGTGATGAACTTGATGACTTCTCAACTGCCAGCTACTGAAGTATTAACAGAGACGTGTGGGTTATGAAGTTAATTAGACCTCCGGTATAAATGTTGCAGTAACTGTATCTCTATGTATGTGATGCATTTAAAACATATTGTTTAATACACTGTACTGCATTCTCAATGTAAATATGAACTAACAGATATATTGTTATTGAAATGCCTGTTTTTTTGTTTCACAATAATTTTTTTATTCAAAGCTTCCATTAAAAGATTCTGACAAATATCACTATGAATGCAGACAAATAAGAAAAATACTTTTCAAACCTCTACTTTTTAAAAATCAAGTCTAGCTTCTCTTCAAATATTAAACAAACTCTAACTCTCTTAAGGACAGTTTCTCTGACACAGATTAAACACAGTCCTGGATGAAAAAGCATGGTCAATAGAGTATCTCTTGAAATAGTTTTTAAGTCCAGGATTATGTTTAATCTGTGTCTGGGAAACTGCCCCACAGTGTTTTAGAATGAGCAAAGGATGATTTAACTCTTCTGTTATCTACAGTATGTGATTTATCAAGCAGGTTATTTTAGTGTTACATTCATGTCACATATGCATATGTTGTTCCTGTCCTTGGGTAAGTCCCATCACCCTCTCTCATGACAAAATATAGGAATCATCCCATCCCGTAGGTATCAGCACCATCGAGAGCATCCTGCATTGTTGGTTAGGAGCTGCATTGTTGGTTAGGAGCTCGTAAGTAAGTAAGCATGTGACTAATAAAATTTGATGTGATTTGAAGGTGGCGTAGGAATCATCCCAAGGTGGCATAGGTATCATCCCCTGTCATGTAGGCGGGGGACAGGTCGCTGTAGGCTTGGTTGGTTTCACCACAGTTCATGTAGACTTCTCCCTCATCCCCAGCCTGGGCCTGACTCCTCCCCCTAGTGGTGACAGCAGACACATGATCAGCATAGTGACCAACATAGTGATCAGCATAGTGACCAGCATAGTGATCAGCATAGTGATCAGCATAGTGACCAGCATAGTGACCAGCATAGCGATCAGCATAGTGACCAGCATAATGCTAATTATAATCTCATACACAGGAAGACAAATGTAAAACATACAAATATGATTTGTTCATCATGCTCTTACTTTGGTGCTTTTGCAGGTCCAGTAAATCCTGGAAGTACATGGAAAATACATCACAGTAAATCAAACCAACACTCACAATGTCTGAATGAACATTGTAGGCTTTTCAGAAACCTACTATAGTCCTATATTTTGATCATTTACAACAACACATTACTTCCTCTAACTACAGTAGCCTACATGTTATAATAATAACTCCGCAGTATAGCTGAAGACTTGGCAGACCTGTTGATACAGTGCAGTATACTTGACAGTGTCACTCACCTTTGGCCGGTGCACTATTGGTGGCCAAGGTCTCTTGACCGGCCCTCTCTTTGGCCCGCTGCCTCCAGAGCCACAGCAGCAACAAGGTCAGTAAGACCCCGGCAAGGAGAACCAGCACCAACCCTGCGACTCCTGCATACACACTGCCTAAGGGGAGAGGAGGAACAGTCAATTGAACTGTATTGACATTGATGTGCCACAGGCTTACACTAAAATCTTAAACTTTACAAACCTATGCTATAAAGTACTACTGTGCATCAAATATTGATACATACATTGAATAGCAGTGTTTGACAACATAAAACTATTGATAAATGCAATCCAAAGTTATTAAAACAGAATAATGACATGGTAATGTGAGAGGCACCATCCCAGTACATTATCTTTTCTTTTGGTACATTGTCACTATCACACTACCATTATCACACATTATCGTCATCAGCTCAGTTCTCTACTAATGTGGATGTTATGGTTGATGAGTAGATTACCAGTCATGGGGAAGTAGACAATATAAACTGTGTGGGAGGGGCTTTGTTGCTGCTGCGTCAGGACCAAGATGTTGCTGTAAGCCTGGCAAATGTACTGCCCACTCTCCTTTGCCATGCTCAGGGTCAGCTCTCGCCCGATGCCCACATCCTGCCACCCACCCTGCTCATCCAACCTGCTCCAGCTCCAGATGACAGAGGGGGGGTGGGAGGTGGCCTGACAGTACAGGGTGACACTCTGCCCCTCCATGGTGACCAAGTCCTTGGGTGTGGATGACACCCACACATTGGAAAGTCTCTCTAGAGAGAGGAGGGGACATGATAAACTACTTTGTTGTACTCAAATAAACACAGATTACAGATCCAGACTAAATTCTTAGAAAAATGTTTCGAAAGGGTTCTTTGCCTGTCCCCATAGGAGAACCCATTTTGGTTCCTGGTAGAACCATTTTTGATTCCAGGTAGGATTGTAGAAGGATAGAATAGAGTGGTTGAGGGGGGTGCAGATTGTAGGATAGAATAGAGTGGGAGAGGGAGGTGAAGATTGTAGAAGGATAGAATAGAGTGGGAGAGGGGGGTGCAGATTGTATAAGGATAGAAGAGAGTGGGAGAGGGGGGTGTAGATTGTAGAAGGATAGAATAGAGTGGGAGAGGGGGGTGTAGATTGTAGAAGGATAGAATAGAGTGGGAGATGGGGTGTAGATTGTAGAAGGATAGAATAGAGTGGGAGAGGGGGGTGTAGATTGTAGAAGGATAGAATAGAGTGGGAGAGGGGGGTGTAGATTGTAGAAGGATAGAATAGAGTGGGAGATGGGGGTGCAGATTGTATAAGGATAGAAGAGAGTGGGAGAGGGGGGTGCAGATTGTATAAGGATAGAAGAGAGTGGGAGAGGGGGGTGCAGATTGTAGAAGGATAGAATAGAGTGGGAGAGGGGGGTGCAGATTGTATAAGGATAGAAGAGAGTGGGAGAGGGGGGTGCAGATTGTATAAGGATAGAAGAGAGTGGGAGAGGGGGGTGCAGATTGTATAAGGATAGAAGAGAGTGGGAGAGGGGGGTGTAGATTGTAGAAGGATAGAATAGAGTGGGAGAGGGGGGTGTAGATTGTAGAAGGATAGAATAGAGTGGGAGAGGGGGATGTAGATTGTAGAAGGATAGAATAGAGTGGGAGAGGGGGGTGTAGATTGTAGAAGGATAGAAGAGGTTGGGAGAGGGGGATGCAGATAGAAGAGGGTGGGAGAGGGGGTGTAGATTGTAGAAGGATAGAAGAGAGTGGGAGAGGGGGGTGCAGATTGTATAAGGATAGAAGAGAGTGGGAGAGGGGGGTGTAGATTGTTGAAGGATAGAATAGAGTGGGAGATGGGGTGTAGATTGTAGAAGGATAGAAGAGAGTGGGAGAGGGGGGTGCAGATTGTATAAGGATAGAAGAGAGTGGGAGAGGGGGGTGTAGATTGTAGAAGGATAGAAGAGAGTGGGAGAGGGGGGTGCAGATAGAATAGAGTGGGAGAGAGGGGGTGCAGATTGTATAAGGATAGAAGAGGGTGGGAGAGGGGGGTGTAGATTGTAGAAGAATAGAGTGGGAGAGGGGGTGTAGATTGTAGAAGGATAGAATAGAGTGGGAGAGGGGGATGCAGATAGAATAGAGTGGGAGAGAGGGGGTGCAGATTGTAGAAGGATGGAATAAAGTGGAAGAGGGGGGTGTAGATTGTTGAAGTATGGAATAGAGGGAGGGGGGTGTTGAAGGGTGGAAGCAGAGAGACTACAATGCTGCTGGGTCATTATCCTAGCCAGGGGCGGGGCTGTTACTATAAACACTGACATAACTGTGCTGGGTTCTGCTCCGGTGAAAAACAAGTCAAAATAATTCAGCCTGGCTGAACTACTCAACTCTCCCTGCCTGCTATGCTTCTGTCGTCTTAGTGGTTTTCCAACAGGAAGCTTTAACTGCAGTCCCTGCCATCCCTTTGTGTCTCTAAATGAGTAGGGTTTTCTCGCATAAGTCCAGGAAGCTATTTGGCGTTGCCTTGGTGTTGGCTGTGTATGTTCCCCTGGGACGGGAAAGTAATTAGTGGGTGAAAAAAGTTGAAAACACAATCCCCTATTCTAGCATCCACAAACATGCCATGAGAATTAACCATTTGTTTTGTGATAACTATGAAGTTAACGAGACTTTTGATTTAAAATAACTTCCAGTCACGTACCTACCACAGTCAGGTTTACTCTATTACTGTAGTACACTGTTCCATTGTAATAACCTGAACACGCGTATTCTCCAGAGTCCTCAATGGTGACAAGTAGAGTCAGAAAGTTGCTGTTAATGTTCATAGCTGTGCATGTGGTCTGGTTCAGACGGTACCAGGTGTAGTTGTTCACAACAAATGATCCCATACAATACATTTGGACAGTCTGACCAGCAGGCATGACCGGCGCTCCAATCTGGAAGATCAATTTGGCCCTTTGGCTCTCCAGGAGAAAAGCTGTCAAAAGAGACAATGGTTAGAAAAGGCAACTAAAAAGCCCTGCTTTGTAAATGGAACACTTACTATACGAAATTGACACTTTTAGCCTTAACTACACTGGTGACACAATGTATATTTTAATGGGTAGTGTTGGCAGATTCATTTGTTGTGATGATTGTAATCATTAAAGGCACAATCCTAATTTGAAATCCATGCACTTCGACTTCTGCGTAAATTATGTAAATGGTTGGCAAATGCAAAAAACATTGAGTTACGGGTGCAGATCTCCAGTTAGGATTCAGCCCTAATACAGTACATACTTAATATTAACCAATAGACAGTAGAACATAATGAGAGGTCTTACCTGGTTTAACAAACAAACAGAGCAGAAGAAAAACAAGTTGCATGTTTAGTAGCTGTAGTTTTTTGCTATATCAGATATGCATTGACCCCTGCCTGATTCGATGACACTCTGGACCTGTATGTTTAAGGTGTTGTTCTTTACTCTGTCTTAAAATCCTGATGGGGGAAGTTTAAAATGAGAAACGAAAGGGACAGGAACTTTGAGTTTCCCCCTGACTGTTAATCTGTAAACAGATTTTCATCCTCGGGTTGAACTGGAACAATATTATTGCATGTCTATGGTTTAGATAACCTTTCTGTTTATATCTGTCCAAACAGCTTTGTTTCTCCACATCTCTACTATCTGTTCTCAATTATTTAGTAATAACTCACTCCAACTCACTCTAATCTCTTGAGGCCTCTGTGAGTCGCCATTTCATTCACCTCACAAAATAGTTCGTCCAACTTCAATCTCACTCTGAACTTTATTAGCTAGGTTCCATGTTCTCTACTGTGACAACAGAAATACTGAGCGCTAATGACAGGCTCCCCTTCAGAAAGAGTATACTCTATCTTGGGCTGGGGTAGAGGTTACATATAGGCTCCATCCAAAATTGCACCCAATTCCCTATAGAAATTATTCATACCCCTTAACTTATTCCACATTTTGTTGTGTTACAGCCTGAATTCAAAATTGATGAAATATATGTTTTTCCTCATCCATTTACACACAACACCCCATAATGACAAAGTGAAAACACGTTTTAATCTATTTTGCACATTTATTGAAAATGTAATACAGAAATATCTAATTCTCATAAGTATTCACACCGTTGGGGTAATACTTTGTAGAATAACCTTTGGCAGCGATTACAGCTGTGAGTCTTTTTGGGTAAGTCTCTAAGAGCTTTCCAAACGTTGATTGTGCAACATTTGTCCATTATTATTTTCAACATTCTTCAAGCTCTGTCAAATTGTCACGACTTCCGCCGAAGTCGGTCCCTCTCCTTGTTTGGGCGGCGTTCGGCGGTCGACATCACCGGCCTTCTTGCCATCGCCGATCCACTTTTAATTTTCCATTTGTTTTGTCTTTGTCTTACACACCTGGTTTCAATCCCCCAATTACCTGTTCATTATTTAACCCTCAGTTCCCCCATGTTTGTTTGTGAGTGATTGTTTCTATGTAGGTAGGTCCGTTATTGTGGGCTCTGTTTTTGTATTGGATTTATTATATGTTGAGTAAAATACGTTTATTTACTCTTATCTGCTGTCCTGAGCCTGACTCCTATACACCAGCTACACATAGACCTCTTGACAGAATCACTCACCCGAAAGAATGGAATCAGCTGGAGCAGATGCCCTCCCTTCAGAGATAGAGGAGCGCGTCCAGCAGCATGCGACCATATTGCAACATCTGGGCACCGCCATGGATTGCGTGCTGCAGAAGATGGATCATTGGGAGAGAGGAGGAGGTCGTCCAGCGCCTCCAACAGCCCCACTACAGCAGGTCCCACTGTCCACCCCTCCTTCACCCGGTTCCAGCGGGATCCGGCTCGCACTCCCGAGGGAGTATGATGGGACGGCTGTCGAATGCCAGGGGTTCCTACTTCAGATTGAGCTCTACCTGGCGACCGTCCACCCGGCTCCTTCGGGTCGTGAGAGCGTGTCTGCCCTCGTCTCCTGCCTCTCAGGCCAAGCACTGGAGTGGGGCCAATGACGTATGGAGTGAGGGAGACGCGGCGTTGGACCATTACGCAGAGTTCGACTGTTCCATCTAAGGCAGGGGACGAGGAGTGCACAGGATTTTGCATTGGACTTCTGGACCCTGGCTGCCAGCGCGGGATGGAACGACAGGGCCCTGATCGATCACTACCAGTGCAGTCTACGCGAGGACGTCCGTCGGGAGTTGGCCTGCCGAGACACCACCCTCACATTGGACCAGCTGGTGGACATGTCCATCCGGCTGGACAACCTGCTGACTGCCCACGGACGTCCAGATCGGGGCCCATCAGTTCCATCCCCCAGCACCTCCACTCCGACGCCCATGGAGCTGGGAGGTGCTGCACTTAGGGCGACCGGAGGAGGGGCCATTCCCTGCACCATCTGTGGCCGCAGGGCACACTGCTGATCGGTGCTGGGGGGGTTCCTCAGGGAGTCGAGGCAGCAGGCAGGGCATTATCATGTCACCCCAGGTGAGTTGGCACCAGGCTCACCCATAGCCCCCTGTTGCTCACATGCATGTGTTTATTTCATTTCCTTAGTATTCCCCGCATTCCCAGAATAAGGCCCTCGTAGATTCAGGAGCAGCTGGTAATTTTATTGACCGTTCATTTGCCCTTAGTTTAGGGATCCCCCTTGTTCCTGTGGATATACCCTTCCCTGTGCACACCCTAGATAGTCGACCATTAGGGTCAGGGCTGACTAGGGAGGCCACCACTCCCCTAGACATGGTTACGCAGGAGGGTAATAAGGAGAGAATTAGTCTCTTCCTTATTGATTCTCCTGCGTTTCCCGTGGTGCTGGGCCTACCCTGGTTGGCTTGTCACAACCCCACTTTTTTGTGGCAACAGAGGGCTCTCAAGGGGTGGTCACGAGAGTGCTCAGGGAGGTGTGTGGGGGTTTCCATCGGTGCGACTACAGTGGAAAGTCCAGACCAGGTCTCCACCGTGCGCATACCCTCGGAATATGCCGATTTGGCTCTCGCCTTCTGTAAGAAGAGGGCGACTAAATTACCACATTGACGGGGGGATTGTGCGATAAATCTCCTGGTAGACGCAGCACTTCCCAGGAGTCACGTGTATCCTCTGTCACAGGAGGAGATGGTGGCTATGGAAACATATGTCTCCGAATCCCTGGGGCAGGGATACATTCGGCCCTCCACTTCACCTGCCTCCTCGAGTTTCTTTTTTGTGAAGAAGGAGGATGGGGGTCTGCGCCCGTGTATTGACTATCGAGGTATCAATCAGATCACTGTGAGGTACAGCTACCCGCTGCCTCTCATCGCCAGTGTGATCGAGTCAATGCATGGGGCGCGCTTCTTCACAAAATTGGATCTCAGGAGCGCTTACAACCTGGTGCGTATCCGAGAGGGGGACGAGTGGAAGACGGCATTTAGTACCACCTCAGGGCACTATGAGTACCTCGTCATGCCGTACGGGTTGATGAATGCTCCATCAGTCTTCCAGGCCTTTGTTGACGAGAATTTCCGGGACCTGCACGGGCAGAGTGTAGTGGTGTATATCGACGACATTCAGATATACTCCGCTACATGCGCCGAGCATGTGTCCCTGTTGCGCATGGTGCTTGGTCGACTGTTGGAGCATGACCTGTACGTCAAGGCTGAGAAATGTGTGTTCATCCAACAGTCCGTCTCCTTCCTAGGGTACCGCATTTCCATGTCAGGGGTGGAGATGGAGAATGACCACATTTCAGCCGTGCGTAATTGGCCGACTCCCACCACGGTAAAGGAAGTGCAGCGGTTTCTAGGGTTTGCCAATTAGTACCGGAGGTTTATCCGGGGTTTTGGGCAGGTAGCAGCTCCCATTACTTCACTGCTGAAGGGGGGGACCGGTGCGGCTGCAGTGGTCGGCTGAGGCGGACAGGGCTTTTGGTCACCTGAAGGCTCTGTTGACCTCGGCTCCCGTGCTGGCTCATCCGGATCCCTCTTTGGCGTTCATAGTGGAGGTGGACGCGTCCGAGGCTGGGATAGGAGCCGTGCTCTCTCAGCGCTCGGGCACGCCACCAAAGCTCCGCCCCTGTGCTTTCTTTTTGAAGAAGCTCAGCCCGGCAGAGCGAAACTATGATGTGGGGGACCGGGAGCTGTTGGCTGTTGTCAAGGCTCTGAAGGCGTGGAGACATTGGCTTGAGGGGGCTAAACACCCTTTTCTCATCTGGACTGACCACCGCAATCTGGAGTACATCCGGGTGGCGAGGACACTGAACCCTCGCCAGGCAAGGTGGGCCATGTTCTTTACCCGTTTTGTTTTCACTCTGTCCTACAGACCAGGTTCCCAGAACGCTAAGGCAGACACACTGTCCCGGATGTATGACACAGAGGAGCGGTCCATGGATCCCACTCCCATACTTCCGGCCTCTTGCCTGGTGACACTCCCCCCCAGTGTCCAGCTGGGTGCCTGTACGTTCCGTCTGCTGTCCGCGACCGTTTGACCTATTGGGCCCACACGTCACCCTCCTCTGGTCACCCTGGCATTGGTCGGACGGTGCGTTGCCTTAGTGGGAAGTATTGGTGGTCCACCTTGGCCAAGGACGTGAGGGTTTATGTTTCCTTCTGCTCGGTGTGCGCCCAGTGCAAGGCTCCCAGGCACCTGCTCAGAGGGAAGTTACAACCCCTACCCATTCAACAACAGCCGTGGTCGCACCTGTCGGTGGACTTCCTGACATATCTTACTCCATCACAGTGCAACACCACGATCCTTGTCATTGTGGATCGGTTTTCTAAGTCCTGCCGTTGTGGGAGCAAAACTCATGACTATGATTACATTTCCATTATTAGCAGCATTTAGGCTGTCCAGTTTGAAGAGCTAAGACAGAATAGCCATATAAGGAATGGAACATATAGGACCAGGCCCTGCTACCATTATAACCTATACAGCTGTCAGATGTGGGCGTTAACAAGCAAGAACTGAGATGGAGAGATAATAATGGAGAAAGGTCAAGGAAAGCTATTTTCATATAGAGGAAGGGGACTCTATACGTTATGCAAAGACAGAATCGTATAAAGGCAGGACTCTGTAATATGAGAATTTTGCCTTTTTCATGGAAGGGCTCGGCTCTGTTACGTGTGTAATAGGGTCCTTCCATGGAAGGGTTCGGCTTTGCTACTCTGTATTAAAGTCTATATTGAATTCACAAGTTCTTGTAAGAGTGTTATATTTCTGAGGCAATATTCCACAACATACTTGGCGAGCCAGCCAGGAGATCGAAGAGACCTCGGACAGTGGCGTTCTTGGCTGGTGACAGTTTCTCTGGACAATCTCACAAACGGGTGGCCGCCCAACTATATCAGGTAAGCTTGTTCTTACGTAGTTGAAATGTTTGTGTACATTGCTTCAGGGATTCTGTCTCAGCGGGAAAGGCATGACGTAGGTCTCTCCTTATATTCCTAAAAAACCCAGTAAAACTGAGAGCTTTTGAATTCAATAAACCGCATGCATGCTTAACTTGTGGGGGTTGTTAAATGTAATTATGTATGTGCATTTGTGAGCACTAAGTGTGTAGGAGGTTGTGAACCTTGCTAGTGTCGGGTGTTTAGCGGAGGGGGCTTGCACTTGCGCTGGGCGGACCTCTCATCGGGTCATTCATCTGGGGACCTTGTGTGGCCCGATTGGTGCATCTGTTTGCTCTCTCTGGTTGGACTGCCTGGCCTGGTGTGGGGCTACTACTGCCTGCCAATATAGTCAAAACAAATCAATAAATAGATAGAAAAGATTATACCGCTTCGATCAAAATTAGTAGAAGGACTGCTTGGATAGGTTGCTTATGAATACAGCTCTAAAATAGTAGAGGTCTGCATAAATAAGTAGGTAGAAAGCCCACGATACCGCTCTTAAAAAATTAGAAAGAGGTCTGCCTTGGGTGGGTTGTTCACAATACCGCCCCGAGACGGGGGTCTGCTTGGGTGAACAGATAGGACGCAGTAGAACGTCGACCCGATTTGGCAAGGTTCAACTGCACAACAAATCCCGTGGATAAACGCTCCGTCTAGCTAAACGGGGGTCTCTGGATCAGCAGGTCACACCACGTTGCTGCTCTGAGGGACAGAGGATAGCACGGGGTGGGTGAATAAGATATGACGGAAGACTGACCCGATTAGACAGAACTTCCGTCATACCATAAAATCCGGAAGAATAAAGTCTTCCTGTGTTGAGGAAGTGTATCAGCTTTAGGCTAAAAACTATAGGTCATTTTAGGTAAAACGTAGTGTGTATGAACGAATGTGAAAAAGAAATCTGAATGAGTGCAAATAAACGCCTGAATGAATGAAAGTTTCTCTGTGTTGAGGAAGTGTATCAGAGTAGGCTAAAGACTGCAGTTAAATAAGGGAGAACTAGTGTGTGTGTGTGTGTGTGTGTGTGTGTGTGTGTGTGTGTGTGTGTGTGCCAACTGGTCAAGGAAGGAATGCGCAAGCCTCTCTGTGACAGTTAATTGAGTGTAATTTGAGAAGGGTGCGTCTAGTGCTTACTGGGAAGAAAATAATAAATCAATAGGTACTGATTAAAACCTGTTGAGGACAGACGTTCCGCTAGCGAAACTCCGTTCCGCCTGCGGAACCCCTAGCCAACAGCCAATGGCATCGCACGGCGCGAAATACAAAACCAACTAAAATACCACAATTAAATGTTCTCAAACAATCAACTATTTTACACCATTTTAAAGATAAGACTCTCGTTAATCTAACCACATTGTCCGATTTCAAAAAGGCTTTACAGCTAAAGCAAAACATTAGATTATGTTAGGAGAGTACATAGACATAAATAATCACACAGCCATTTTCCAAGCAAGCATATATGTCACATAAACAAAACCACAGCTAAATGCAGCACTAACCTTTGATGATCTTCATCAGATGACACACCTAGGACATTACGTTATACAATACATGCATGTTTTGTTCAATCAAGTTCATATTTATATCAAAAACCAGCTTTTTACATTAGCATGTGATGTTCAGAACTAGCATACCCACCGAAAACTTCCGGTGAATTTACTAAATTACTCATGATAAACGTTGACAAAATACATAACAATTATTTTAAGAATTATAGATACAGAACTCCTTTATGCAATCGCTATGTCCGATTTTAAAATAACTTTTCGGCGAAAGCACATTTTGCAATATTCTGAGTACATAGCTTGGCCATCACAGGCTAGCTAATTTGACACCAACTAAGTTTGGGACAACCTAAACTCAGAATTACTATTAGAAAAATTGGATTACCTTTGCTGTTCTTTGTCAGAATGCACTCCCAGTCCTAGTTTCGATTAACAGGTGTGCCTCGTTAACAGTGAATTGTGGAATTTCTTTCCTTAATGCATTTGAGCCAATCAGTTGTGTTGTGACAAGGTAGTCCTCACACAATGTCCTCCACAGCTCACAAGCATGACATCGGAGTTAATTAAACTGGCATTTTACATCAACTACCCCAGCATCTATCAACTTCAGCTCTGCCATCTCACTCATTGTGTACTCCATTGACCCACTGTCAAGCATAGCGCCTAGAGTAACTTTGTTACCAACAATCACAGGCATGTAAAACAGGCTTTCGCTTCTTCCTTTCACATGTGTGTTCTGGTACACAACATCTCCAGTCATATTACTAGAGTCTTCGGCTGACATGTATAGAGCTTTGGCATTGGGAGTATCCTCATCTTGACCTGTACTGCCTCCCTCAGAACACAGGTCGGCTAGTTTCCCTCAGCTGGACTGGACTGTGACAAAAGCCTGGGGCATGCATGTCTCGTGTGACCAGGAGTTAAACAGAGGAAGCACTGACGCACTCCCATGCAGTGAGACTGTGTTGAGTGCCTAATATCACTACAGACCCTGCAGAACTATGTGGAACGTGATCCTGTTGACTTTGAGTAGGAACAGGAGCAAAAGAGGAGTGTGAGGCGTGACATTTTTCATTGTTAACTTGTTTGTGTGACACTGGAACTTTGTCGTGCAGAGCAGTGACATGACTTCAGTTGTGTAACGCAGCTTTGTTTCATTAAAATCCGAGCTACAATAAATGTGGCATCAGGATATGTGGTTTCCAGTTTGCACAAAGTCCAGTGTAGCTCCTTGAGGGCTGTCCTATTATCAGCTTGATGGGGAATATACACAGCTGTGACTAGAACCAAAGAGAATTATCTTGGGAGGTAATATTGTTGGCATTTGATTGTGAGGTAATTTAGGTTGGGTAAACAAAAGGACTTGAGTTTCTGTACGTTATCATAATCACACAGTGAGTAGTTAATCATATAAACGCCTTTCTTCTTCCCAGAAAGTTCTTTATTCCTGTCTGTGTGATGTACTGAGAACCCAGCTGCCTGTATGAACGGGGACAGTATATCCGGAGAGAGCCATGACTATGTGAAACAGAGTATGTTACAGTCCCTGATGTCTCTCTGGAAGGAGATCCTCTCCCTGAGCTCGTCTACTTTATTGTCCAGAGACTGAACATTAGCCAGTAATATACTCTGAAGTGGTGGACGGTGTGCCCTGCAGCATCTTGGAGCAGCCTCTGGAATAAGTTCAGTTGCCTTGGGGGGGTACGAACAAAGGATCCAATTCAGGAAAGTTGTATTCCTGGTCGTAATGCTGGTGAGTTACCGCTGCTCTGATATCCAAAAGTTATTTCTGGCTGTATGTAATAACACAAAAAGCGTTTTGGGCTAATGTAAGAAATAACACACAAAAAAATACTGCAAATTTGCTTAGGAGCTAGAGGTTGAGTTGTTTCGACTCAAAATGTGAGTTGTTGACCTATAGTATTACTGTAAAGTTTACCTCCAATCAGATATCAGACCTACATGGTCTAGTCACAAGAGAACCTCCGTTTCTCAGAGGAGTGACAATGAGGGTTGGCAAGATCAACACAGGGAATGCTGAATTCCTAAGACAACACAGAGGACATTCTTGCATGCAGTTGATAAGAATAGTCTCTTTGGGGGCTGGTCTGCCCTACACACATACAGTGCATTCAGAAAGTATTCATACCTCTTGACTTATTCCACATGTTGTGTTACAGCCTGAATTCAAAATGTATAAAAAAAAGAAACACACAATACAAAGTGAAAACATGTTTTTAGACATTTTTGCTAATTTATTGAAAATAAAACACAGAAATACACCCCAGTCAATACTTTGTAGAAGCGCCTTTGGCAGCGATTACAGCTGTGTCTTTCGGGATAAGTCTATTAAAGCTTTCCACACCTGGATTGTGCAACATTAGCTCATTATTCTTTGTAAAATTCTTCAAATTCTGTCAAATTGGTTGTTGATCATTGCTAGACATCCATTTTCAGGTCTTGCCATAGATTTTCAAGTAGATGTAAGTCAAAACTGTAACTCGGCCATTCAGGAACATTCATTGTCTTCTTGATAAGCAACTCCAGTGTATATTTGGCCTTGTGTTTCAGGTCATTGTTCTGCTGAAAGTGGAAATCATCTCTGTGTCTAGTGGAATGCAGACGGAACCAGGTTTTCATCTAGGATTTTGCCTGTGCTTAGCTCCATTCCATTTATTTTTTATCCTGAAAAACTCCAAAGTCCTTAATGATTGCAAGCATACCCATAACATGATGCAGCCACCACTATGCTTGAAAATATGGAGAGTGGTACTCAGTAATGTGCTGTATTGGATTTGCCCCAAACATAACACTTCTTATTCAGGCCCCAAAATTAATTGCTTAGCAATTCTTTTTTTCAGATTTACTTTAGAGCCTTGTTGCAAACAGGATGCATGTATTGGAATATTTTATTCTGTACTGTCGTCCTTCTTTTCACTCTGTAAATTGGGCTAGTATTGTGGAGTAACTACAACTGTTTTAAGGTCACCATTGGCCTAATGGTGAAATCCCTGAGCGGTTTCCTTCCTTTCCTGGCAACTGACTTAGGAAGGACGCCTGTATCTTTGTAGTGAAGGGAGGAATTGATACACCATCCAAAGTTGAATGAATAACTTCACCATGCTCAGGTCTTTTTTTTACCCTATGCATTGGAAAACCTCCCTGGTCTTGGTGGTTGAATATGTGCTTGAAATACACTGCTGGACTTAGGGACCTTAGAGATAATTGTATGTGTGGGGTAGAGAGATAAGGGAAACACTATTAGTGCACTCAGAGTGAGTCCATGCAACTTATTAGGTGACTTGTTTAGCAAATGTTTACTCATTCACTTATCTATAAGAAAAGGTGTTGAATACTTGAAGACATTTCAGCTTTTCGTTTTTAATTCATTTGTAAAAATGATTTTTTTCCCCGAAAACCAAAGAAAGAACTGAACCTGGCTTATTTGATCCCTTGACTCAGAGGTCACATGGCAACAAGCCATGCTCAGCCTCTGTAAATATTTCCTGTTCTCTCCCCTCCCTCCATCAGGCAGCAGGTAGCCTAGGGGTTAGAGCATTGGGCCAGTAACCAAAAGGTTGCTGGATCGAATCCCCTAGCTTCCAAGTTAAAATCTGTTGTTCTGCCCCTGAGCAAGGAAGTTAACCCACTGTTCCCTGGGGGCTGAAGATGTGAATGTTGATTATGAATGCTCCCCGCACCTCTCTGATTCAGAGGGGTTGGGTTAAATGTGGAAGACACAATTCAGTTGTACAACTGATTAGGTGTCCTTTATTATAATTCTCATCTCCTCTCTTGTCATTAGCAAGCTGCCTGCTAATGAATTTTCTTATCTCCCAATTTCAATGGCCGCTATGATAAGGTTTTATTATTTTTAGTATTAGTATGCCCAACGTCAGAAATGCAGAAAGGAGGGAAAATAGAGAAGAGAAGAAGATCGCCTGGGGAGGGAGGAGAGAATAGACTGACTCTGAAGTGGTGGAGGCTCGTCCATAACGGCCCTATCTATGTGTGGAGGAGGATGGGAGTATTCACAGAGAGCTAAATGTAGAGATACAGAAACAAACAGGAGGAATGAGAGAAGAGGGAAATAAAGAGTAAAGAAAGGGATAGAACGTTAAAGAAGATAAGAGATAGAGAGAACAAGAACAGGCCTTGGTTAGAGAGAAAGACAACAGGCCTTGGATAGAGAGAAAGACAGCAGGCCTTGGATAGAGAGAAAGACAGCAGGCCTTGGATAGAGAGAACAAGAACAGGCCTTGGTTAGAGAGAACAAGAACAGGCCTTGGATAGAGAGAACAAGAACAGGCCTTGGTTAGAGAGAACAAGAACAGGCCTTGGTTAGAGAGAACAAGAACAGGCCTTGGATAGAGAGAACAAGAACAGGCCTTGGATAGAGAGAAAGACAACAGGCCTTGGATAGAGAGAAAGACAACAGGCCTTGGATAGAGAGAAAGACAACAGGCCTTGGATAGAGAGAAAGACAACAGGCCTTGGATAGAGAGAAAGACAACAGGCCTTGGATAGAGAGAAAGACAACAGGCCTTGGATAGAGAGAAAAACAACAGGCCTTGGATAGAGAGAAAGACAACAGGCCTTGGTTAGAGAGTCACATTTTAAAGAGGGTGAATAGAAAATAAAAAGGGAGAGAGAGATGCTTGTGGGAAACCAGGCCCTGGTCTGTTGCGACTGCTCCTTAGTCTAATTAATGTCCATGAGAGGGTGGTCTGGACACTACCTCCCTCCTAACCATAGCTGTGGGAAGTAGGGATGCAGCAACCCCTGAAAAATATTAATACAAAATTATATAATAAAAAAGTAAAAAATTATAACAATTATTATCTTCACAAAAGTAGTGCACTGGGCCTTTACTAGTCCTGTATTTCCGGACCAATATAGCCACCTGGTCTCATAGTTATGCCTACCCCTGAGTCCAGGTTGCAGTATACCAGTCTGGTCTCATAGTTACGCCTACCCCTGAGTCCAGGTTGCAGTATACCAGTCTGGTCTCATAGTTACGCCTACCCCTGAGTCCAGGTTGCAGTATACCAGTCTGGTCTCATAGTTACGCCTACCCCTGAGTCCAGGTTGCAGTATACCAGTCTGGTATCATAGTTACATCTACCCCTGAGTCCAGGTTGCAGTATACCAGTCTGGTCTCATAGTTACACCTACCCCTGAGTCCAGGTTGCAGTATACCAGTCTGGTCTCATAGTTACGCCTACCCCTGAGTCCAGGTTGCAGTATACCAGTCTGGTCTCATAGTTACGCCTACCCCTGAGTCCAGGTTGCAGTATACCAGTCTGGTCTCATAGTTACACCTACCCCTGAGTCCAGGTTGCAGTATACCAGTCTGGTCTCATAGTTACGCCTACCCCTGAGTCCAGGTTGCAGTATACCAGTCTGGTCTCATAGTTACGCCTACCCCTGAGTCCAGGTTGCAGTATACCAGTCTGGTATCATAGTTACATCTACCCCTGAGTCCAGGTTGCAGTATACCAGTCTGGTCTCATAGTTACGCCTACCCCTGAGTCCAGGTTGCAGTATACCAGTCTGGTCTCATAGTTACGCCTACCCCTGAGTCCAGGTTGCAGTATACCAGTCTGGTCTCATAGTTACGCCTACCCCTGAGTCCAGGTTGCAGTATACTAGTCTGGTCTCATAGTTACGCCTACCCCTGAGTCCAGGTTGCAGTATACCAGTCTGGTCTCATAGTTACGCCTACCCCTGAGTCCAGGTTGCAGTATACCAGTCTGGTCTCATAGTTACGCCTACCCCTGAGTCCAGGTTGCAGCATACAAGCCTTATCCTGTACTATTTGTTATCATACCATGAATACCATTAACAAACAGAGAGAGGAGTTGGCTAACACTTCGATCAGACCGATAGCGTCAATACATCAATGCCGTGTAAAAAACTTTGCAGTCAAACTTTTTTCATTATGTAACCCAACATTTTCTGTGGATATGTGTGCAACAGAAGTTCCACAATCACCTTTTGCTACTATTTCTGTCAAGTCTACGTAAACAATTTGATGCATATGTTGGATAAATCACACCACACAGAACATAGAACGCACTGACAATGCCTCTGCAACACAATGCTGCAAGGAAAACGCAGCGTTCCATTGGAAATGAATGTACTTCTGGAGTACCAAAATGCAATGACGTTGTCGGGAAGCTCCAACAGACTGGGTAAGGCTGCTACGCCTACTTTAATGACAACATTTCCATCTTTGAGGATCACGTCAGGTCGTTTTGATCTGAAGCCATATGAATATAGCTTGTATCAGCTGGTGAATGTCCTTATTATAAGACTGTCACAATTAAAGCTACAGTCTGGGATTGGTAGATACATTTTTGGTGCTCTGTTCATTAATTTGAGAGGGGTTAGCTTACTTTTCCCTATCCCTATCCCTCAGCGGTATACCAAAATAAGTGGTAGGGCGGCCATTTTGTTGTTTTTTAATTGCAGACTATAGCTTAAGGAGTGATGTTCTTCCATAGTTTTATAGGACATACCACAGCTTCTTCTCATCAGGCCGCCCTAAAACGTGTGGCGAGGCGCCATTTGACACAGCACTTTTCAATCAATCAGCCACAGCACTTTTGATCTAGTTTAATAAAATATATTGACGCAAAATGTTAAAAAGAGTGGCAAAGTTATGTTTTTTGGGGGGAACGATTTGCCTCACTCCTTCCCGTCAGAGTGCTGTTGCAGGCTCATTGCCTGTCATGACCAATCTGATTAAAAGAAATCACATGTCACGCGGCACAATGCTCAAGGCGCGCCCTCCACTTTCCTTCGGTATTTATTTAACCTCATGATAACACCACTCTTGATAGACACAAGCAAAAACTCTTACATAAATGTAGTAGGCTAATGAGCCTATACACCTCAACATTAGTGATCTGTATTGCTTGGAAACAAGACTATTCTTCAGTCTGATCAACTGTAACAAGAGCAGGCTAGTCTAGCTAGTCTACTATGCGCCCTGTCCCTCTGGCCAGGGTAAACAAACGGGTAACGTTGTGTATTTATATTCAAACTTGAGCTGACAATGGTACCTAGACTTTTTCAATCTAAAATTATTAACTGGAATTATCAATGAACATAGACTTTGAGTACACTATGCAAACCTGCATAAAAGCAAGCTCAGCCCTGTGAGTTTTATTGTCCAATCTTGTTGCTTTCTCTGTCTGTGCACAGGACACCCCCTTTAAAAATGATTCATATTAAAGTACAAGGTTGCTCCAAGGCCAGGAGTTTTTCCAGGAGTTCTTTTTTTAAAACCATGTGACCTGATTAGAAAAGCTCTGGTCCCATCATAGCACATATTAAACCTTTTTACAACAGATTAATCATGTCATACTGTGTAGGGTTCGGGATTTTATCCGGTTATTGTTACAAGATCAGGTCAAACTACGGGCCCGAGAATCTTTTTTTCGCCACACCACTTTGGGACCTGTGGTGCTGACCTTGAGGGTGACCTTGGCCTCCGGGAAGGCCATAGTGTCGGAAGACCTGCAAGAATAGTGTCTCAGCAACCTGGAGAGCGGTAGGTAGACCAGAGAGAGGAATAAAGTGCACCATCAGAAGGATCAGGCAGACCACCACCACAGTGAGGTTCCCATTTTCTATCCTGGTGATCACATCTTACTCAGCAAATTAGATGTAGCCTATCACAGTGCCATCCGTTTTGTCACCAAAGCCCCATATTCTACCCACCACTGTGACCTGTATGCTCTCGTTGGCTGGCCCTCGCTTCATATTCGTTGCCAAACCAACTGGCTCCAGGTCATCTATAAGTCTTTGCTAGGTAAAGCCCCGCCTTATCTCAGCTCACTGGTCACCATAGCAACACCCACCCATAGCACGCGCTCCAGCAGGTATATTTCATTGTTCATCCCCAAAGCCAACTCCTCCTTTGGCCACCTTTCCTTCCAGTTCTATGCTGCCAATGACTGGAACTAATTGCAAAAATCACTGAAGTTGGAGACTTATATCTCCCTCACTAACTTTAAGCATCAGCTGTCAGAGCAGCTTACCGATCACTGCACCTGTACACAGCCCATCTGTAAATAGCCCACCCAAGTACCTCATCCCATATTGTTATTTATTTTTGCTCTTTTGCACCCCAGTACCTCTACTTGCACATCATCATCTGCACATCTATCACTCCAGTGTTAATGCTAAATTGTAATTATTTTGCCACTATGGCCTATTTATTGCCTTACCTCCCTAATCTTACTACATTTGCACACACTGTATATATATATTTTTTATTTTTTCTGTTGTTATTGACTGTACGTTTGTTTATTCCATGTGTAACTCTGTGTTTTTGTCGGACTGCTTTGCTTAATCTTGGACAGGTCGCAGTTGTAAATGAGAACTTGTTCTCAACTGGCCTACCTGGTGAAATAAAGGTTAAATAAATAAAAAAAGGTCTCTCCACCAGGAACCACCCGCTCCACCTGCCCTGCCGGAAGATGAGCTCCCAGTTTGTGGGGCCCTTCAAGGTCCTCCAGAGGGTTAATGAGGTAACTTACCAACTACCAGAGCTCACCCTATTTTCATGTTTCCCTCCTTATGCCGGTGGTTCTCTCCCGACATAATGGGAGTCAGCTTCAGTACCTGGTGGACTTGGAGGGGTATGGTCCAGAGGTGCGCTGTTGGGTTCCGGTGGCCGACATCCTGGTCCCCAACATTGTCCGGGATTTCCATCTCCTCCGTCCAGACTGGCCCTTGGGGCTGTCCTCCTGGCCACGTCATCCTGCGGCTGGAGCCACGCATTGGGGGGTGTACTGTCACGACCATGAGGGGCTCTGAGGTACTGGAACACATGGACAAAATAAATAATCTTTATAATCAAATAGATGTTATATTGGTCACATACACATGGTTAGCAGATGTTATTGCAAGTGTACTGAAATGCTTATTCTTCTAGATCTGACAGTGCAGCAGTATCTAACAGGTAATATCTAACAATTCCACAACAAAACCTAATATCTAACAAATTCCACAACAAAACCTAATACACACAATCTAGTAAAGGAATGGGATGAGAATAAGTATAAAATATATGGATGAGCAGTGACAGAGTGGCTAAGATGCAAAAGATAGTAAAGAATAGATAGTGAAGGATACAGTATACATTATATACATATGAGATGAGTAATGTGAGATATGGAAACATTCTTAAAGTGGCATTATTAAAATGACTAATGTTCCATTTATTAAAGTGGCCAATGATATGAAGTTTGTAGGTAGACAGCAGCTTCTCTGTGCTAGTGGTGGCTGTTTAACAATCTGATGGCCTTGAGCTGTTTTCAATCTCTCTGTCCCAGCTCTGATGCACTTGTACTGACTTCACCTTCTGGATGGAAGTGGGGTGAACAGGTAGTGGCTCGGGTGGTTGTTGTCCTTGATAATCTTTTTTGCCTTCCTGTGACATCGGGTGGTGTAGGTGTCCTGGAGGGCAGGTAGTTTGCGCCCGGTAATGCGTTGTGCAGACCGCACCACCCTCTGGAGGACCCTGCGGTTGTGAGCGGTGCAGCTGCTGTACCAGGCGGTGATACAGCCCGACAGGATGCTCTCAATTGTGCACCTGTAAAAGTTAGTGAGGGTTTTCGGCGACAAGCCACATTTTTTCAGCCTCCTGGGAATGAACTGGCGCTGTTGCGCCTTATTCACCACACTGTCTGTGTGTGTGGACCATATCAGTTTATCGGTGATGTACACAGAGGAACTTAAAACTTTCCACCTTCTCCACTGCTGTCCTGTTGATGTGGATGGGGGTGCTCCCTTTGCTGTTTCCTGAAGTCCACGATCATCTCTTTTGTTTTGCTGACATGGAGTGAGAGGTTATTTTCCTGACACCACACTCCGAGGGCCCTCATCTACTCCCTGTAAGCCGTCTCGTTGTTGTTGGTAATCAAGCCTACCACTGTATTGTCGTCTGCAAACCTGATGATTGAGTTGGAGGAGTGCATGGTCACGCAGTCGTGGGGGAACAGGGAGTACAGGAGAGGGCTGAGAACTCACTCTTGTGGGGCCCCAGTGTTGAGGATCAGCGGAGTGGAGATGTTGTTTCCTACCTTCCCCACCTGGGGGCGGCCCGTCAGGAAGTCCAGGACCCAGTTGCACAGGGCGGTGTCGAGACCCAGGGTCTCAAGCTTAATGATGAGTTTGGGGGGGTACTATGGTGTTGAATGCTGAGCTGTAGTCAATGAACAGCATTCTTACATAGGTATTCCTCTTGTCCAGATGGGATAGGGCATTGTACAGTGTGATGGCGATTGCATCGTCTGTGGATCTATTGGGGTGGTAAGCAAATTGCAGTGGGTCTAAGGTAACAGGTAGGGTGGAGGTGATATGATTCTTGATTAAAAATACTAAGGCCTAAACCCGACAAATAAAAACAGTAGAAACTATCCTGATGAAAATTTTGTTTTTTTTCAATCCAGTGGCGATTTTAGCATGTAAATCTTGGTGGGGCAAACCCAATTTTTTTTATGCATGCCAGCAAAGCCACAAAACAACACTAAACAATATATTAATTGCACTATAATGTTGACAAATGGTGCCCACAAACGTAATTTATGAAGCAGCATAAGACATTTTTGGTCTCGGTTGTTGTGATGTGTTTGAACAGGAAAGTGGTGCAGCAGTCCTTCGTGGGCAAATTTTGTCATCAAAGAGAAAGATGCTGGATTTACAATTCCAAGTTGAATGACCATTCAAAACGTATTTTCCCAGTTGCATGCTTGCAGTTAGCAACTATCACCGAGTCCTTTCAAACCACTCATTGTTGAATTTGCGATCTCCAAATTGTTGTGTAATGTTTATGTCCAATGGCTGATGAGCACCGATATACGTTTTATCTGTATTGCCTCTTCATTATTTCTCTTCATATGACAAGGATTAAAAAGGATTTGTCAGTAGACTTGATTCATGAATCATGATGATGACTGCTGGCTAAGGTTGTGAAAGTATGATGTTGACATGAAAAGTCCAATCAAAGCTACTGTACATATAACGCGATTTGACGTCATTTCTGTGGCTGATGACCTTGAGCCTTCTTGGAAGGGCACTTCTAATCTAAGTCTATGGCAGGACACAGGAGGGCTCACATTCTTGATGTTTTCCCTTTACTAAAGGCAGGTGACATAGAGGGCCATGAGTGACAGAACACTGAGACAATCACAGTGCAATGCTGAGCCAATCACGGTGCAATTCTGCTATTTTCTGCTGGCCTGCCCCAACACCACAGAAAGCACTGAGCTAGGCTGAAACACCTGCATTTTTGAGCTACCTTTTTGTATGCTGCTTTTTTAATTCAATGATACATATATTTTTTGCATTGTTTACAAACTGATATGTAACATGTATTAATGCCAAAATAACATGCAAAACAGGCAAGCCCCCCCCCCCCCCAAAAAAATACAAAAATATATATATACATAAATACATATTTTTTTTGTGCAAAAAATGTGTGGCTCAAAACAGGTGGGGCTCTGCCCCAACTGCCCTGAGTGACGGGTCGCCACTGTTTCAATCACATCCATCTCTCCACTCCGCCTGTCTGCCTCCCTTTCTATCTGTCTTGTCATGGAAATTCTAACAAGTGACAGAGACTTCTTGTCATTTCTTCAAACAGTAATTTTTATTGATAAGAATTGCAATAATGAAGCTGGTCGGCTAAACACTCTTGAGTGTAGGACCGAGAGTTCAACAATACCAAAAATGCAGAAGTCTTATACAGTAGACCTAAAAATGCTTTGTCATGGCTGGTACCACCCTTCCTGTTAGAGCAGGGCATCATAAACTATCGGATGTGTGAGATCATAATGCACAAACAAGTGATAACGCCAGTTCCTGTAAGGCCCTTTTCTCAAGCCAGCCTCTGTTCTCTTCATATCTCCACACAGTTATTCCCTTGAAAGATACAAAAAGAACAGGATGGACTGATGAGCTGCAGTCACTCTCAAAGGCTCTTTGTCTTTGGCCACGTGACCAAGTTTCTCAGAAGCAAAGATGATTAGAAACAATAACATGTCTATTCTATTCCTCAAGTTACCTCTATCTAGAGTCACACCATGTCCTTGATGATATACTCAGACCAGCTGCAGTGAGCTAGAGGGGAACCATCCTTTCTCAGAAGCACAGCATTGGTAGTTATGAAAATCTCTGACTCTTATTAAATATATAATTGTTAACTATTAATATTAAACAAAGCAAGTAAAAACCCAATTTTTCTCTCACAGTCTTCACTTGAGCTATTGCTAGAGAAGTGCAACATTGTATCAAATCATCACTGGGTTTGGCTGAAGCCTGTATCAACTAGCCTATTCAGAGTTTCCTGTGCCAGTGAGCTTGGGACAGACGGCTGTATATAGGGGATCACGATATTTTGCTCGTTCACACCGAGGCTTGGTGATTATCGAGTGAAGTTATTGACACAAGTCAACAAAGTCTGTTTTTTAACATCCATTGCGAGTGTTGGAATGATTTTTCAAATACTGAGGAACTCGCAATGGATGTTAAAAAAACAGACTTTGTTGACTTGTGTGAGTCACACAAGGACAACTGTGTGTGTGACCTTATATAAACTCAGCAAAAAAAGAAACTTCCTTTTTTCAGGACCCTGTCTTTCAAAGATATTTCATAAAAATCCAAATAACTTCACAGATCTTCATTGTAAAGGGTTTAAACACTGTTTCCCATGCTTGTTCAATGAACCATAAACAATTAATCAACATGCACCTGTGGAACGGTCGTTAAGACACTAACAGCTTATAGACGGTAGGCAATTAAGGTCACAGTTATGAAAAGTTAGGACACTAAAGAGGCCTTTCTACTGACTCTGTTAAACACCAAAAGAAAAATGCCCAGGGTCCCTGCTCATCTGCATGAACGTGCCTTAGGCATGCTGCAAGAAGGCATGAGGACTGCAGATGTGGCCAGGACAATAAATTGCGATGTCTGTACTGTGAGACGCCTAAGACAGCGCTACAGGGAGACAGGACGGACAGCTGATCATCCTCGCAGTGGCAGACCACGTGTAACAACACCTGCACAGGATCGGTACATCCGAACATCACAGCTGCGGGACAGGTACAGGATGGCAACAACAACTGCCCGAGTTACACCAGGAATGCACAATCCTTCTATCAGTGCTCAGACTGTCCGCAATAGGCTGAGAGAGGCTGGACTGAGGGCTTGTAGGCCTGTTGTAAGGCAGGTCCTCACCAGACATCACCGGCAACAACATCACCTATGGGCACAAACCCACCGCCGCTGGACCAGACAGGACTGGTAAAAAGTGCTCTTCACTGACGAATCGCAGTTTTGTCTCACCAGGGGTGATGGTCGGATTTGCGTTTATCGTCGAAGGAATGAGCGTTACACCGAGGCCTGCACTCTGGAGCAGGATCAATTTGGAGGTGGAGGGTCCGTCATGGTCTGGGGCGGTGTGTCACAGCATCATCGGACTGAGCTTGTTGTCATTGCAGGCAATCTCAACACTGTGCGTTACAGGGAAGACATCCTCCTCCCTCATGTGGTACCCTTCCTGCAGGCTCATCCTGACATGACCCTCCAGCATGACAATGCCACCAGCCATACTGCTCGTTCTGTGTGTGATTCCCTGCAAGACAGGAATGTCAGTGTTCTGCCATGGCCAGCAAGGAGCCCGGATCTCAATCCCATTGAGCACGTCTGGGACCTGTTGAAATGTCCGGGAACTTGCAGGTGCCTTGGTGGAAGAGTGGGGTAACATCTCACAGCAAGAACTGGCAAATCTGGTGCAGTCCATAAATATTTACACATGTTAAGTTTGCTGAAAATAAACGCAGTTGACAGAGAGAGGACGTTTCTTTTTTTGCTGAGTTTAGATAGGCAGGTGTGTGCCTTTCCAAATCATGTCCAATCAATTGAATTTACCACAAGTGGACTCCAATCAAGTTGTAGAAACATCTCAAGGACGATCAATGGAAACAGGATGCACCTGAGCTCAATTTCGAGTCTCATAGCAAAAGGTCTGAATACTTATGTAAATAAGGTATTTGTGTGAACAGGCCGTGGCTCGGTGGTTGATGTCCTTGATTTATATTTTTGTCATTCATGTGTCATCGGGTGCTGTCGGTGTCCTGCAGGGCAGGAAGTGGTATTTCTAGACTACAACGTTGCGCAAACCATAAATCTGGGCTGGCCCAACACTAATGAATTCTTAGACTATCAGGCACTTTTTCACAATACGTTTTAAAGAGGGCAGGACAATTACAGAGGAAGCAACTCAAATTAACACTGCTAGCTTTTATTGGAAATTATAGATTGCAAACAATGGAAAAAAAATGTCATGCCAGATGTTCCAGATCTGGACAATTCGGTTCTGGAACGAAACAGTCCAAAACTGTGAGGTGCCAGGGTCTGGCTCAAATGAAGTAGCCTACTGGGTAAGACACTTGTGTACTGCAACTGTGGCTGACTGTATAATACCCATACTATCTAGCCTGCTTTTAAATATCGAATCGGGATTAGGGCCCCCAGGCCTAAGCGCCTTTATTATTGTTTTTGTGTTGTTGATGAAAACAGAGGAGAAGAGCATTCAACAACATGGTAAAAAAAAATGCAGCACATATTCAGCTGTCCTATCATGCGTGCAATGATGTCTGAGGGGAAACAGTGTTTGTTATTTGTACTAAGTTATTTGTTGTTGTAATACACCAAATGGATGTGGCAGTTTCACCAATTAAGGATTCCAGATTAGAAGGTGTTAATTACTGTAGTTGTATAAGCCTAACAGTGTGCAGGCCTTTCTGTTATTTTCTAAAGATAACACTCCCTATCCACCGTAACTTAGGATCCTTAGTTGTTCAATTCTAAATACCACCAGGGGTGCACGTACTGCACGTGAACAATACTTGGGTTTTTCCATTGAAGTTGATGCTTGTTCAAACCTCTTGATATAGGGCAGGCTATGGGGGGTGATTCATGCCAGAATTAAGCCTTGTGAAGCTACTGATACCTCTCACCAAGTCACCTTCCTAGCACCACAAAATACCGCCATAAATTAACATGGACTGTCAATGGAGACAAATTTGTTTCTAAGGCAAACTACCGACACGTTCACGTCAAGCAACACATACACGTTATGTAGACGTAGTGTTCACGTGGTGTTCACGTTGCATAACGTGTCACTCACACGTCACGTGTCAGTTTGAGTGTAAGTTAATTATGAATGATCTTACCATGAATGCCTTAAAAAGGTCTACATGTGTTACGCGTCACATGTTACTTTAAGTGTCGCCCAGCATGCTTTGCTCCACATCACCGGTGGGCGGAGCTACAGCTCGCCTATGATGAACTAATATTTACTCTCAATAGTCTTTCGTACAGCTGGAAGTGGCGGTTACTTAACGTGACCCAGTGGTTAGCCTTGAGATTGACTATTTGGAGAAACCCCTGGGCCAGTGTTGGTACTGGGGTCACCACCTTAACGGATGGTGACCCTAGCTAGGAGCACCAAGCTTTCCCAGGTCTAGCCTTCCTTTTGTCCTTCTTCCAAGTCAAGTCATTCGCCCGGATGTCGAAGCACTTGGTCCCCTTGATTCTTCTCCGGTGGCTCTCCTTTCTCTCATGCGCCCTGTCCATGTTCAGTCTCACCTTGATTGATAATAGAAATAAAATCAATTATATTTCATATTATTACAAATACATCTCATATATATCTCTTGGAAAGACAGAAAATAAATTAGCAGCAGACAATAATTTTTACCTGGTCAAAAACCTCCACATCCTTCTCAGTCCATGCCTGAAGGTGGTCTTTGAAGGCGTTCTGATCTGGTTAAACAACTTCCACCAGATCAGGTGGAGTATCAGTGAACTCAAAGTACATTATACAAAAACAGCAATAGAAAAACACTAAGTCAATCACATATTTTTTTATACTACAGTATATGCAGTAATGTTATATACAATTGCATTGTTTATGTCAGTAAACTGCTGCGGCTCCCCTCCGTAAAGCAGGCGATAGGGTGAGTACTCTAGAGGCCTGGACACTGCTGTGTTGTGTGCAAAGATAATTACCTTCAGATTGTCCTTCCACCATTCCTGGTACCCGTCAAGCGACTTGCCCATGGCAGTCCCATTGGTCCATTCATCCAAACGTGGAGTCACCATACATCTACACATTCACATTATCTATAACTCACTGTACTAGCAGTGTCAATTTAGAAAAAAAACAAAGCTACAATGATTACATTATTAACCACTAACATGTAAGCTGACATTGACTAAAACCAACTAGTCTAGAGCTAACTAGTGCTTAGCGAAGCTACATTTGGTTAGTATCAAGCTAGCGAACTATTACACACTATTTTCTTACAAATATTAACACTAACACATTTTATCGTGACATCACATATTTACATATATTTCCTAAAGTAAACTGAGCCATTGTTCAGAGAAAATGAAACAAAATTGGATCTAAAATGTTGAAAAATAGTACAGAAAGATTGGACGCCATGTTAATCCCTTCTCTTTCATGTAAACCATTGGCAACCTCCATTAACTTACAATAGGGAAAATAGCAACCAGTTTTTCAATCCCTACAACTGCCTTCAAACATCATCAAACTCATGGACTATGTAATTAACCAGGTTACCTCAATATTTTGAGTCATATTGGACTTTTGCGCATTACATACCTGAATTAATAGAGTAAAAATATGAGATGGAGAAACATCTCATCATAGTCATTCTCCAAGAATGAAGAAGAGGAATGTAAAAGATATCACTAACGCACTCCGTTGATGACACAGCTCCCCTAGCAGCACTAATGATATACAGTTGAAGTCGGAAGTTTACATACACTTACGTTGAAGTCATTAAAACTACTTTTTCAACCACTTCACAAATTTCTTGTTAACAACCTATAGTTTTGGCAGGTTGGTTAGGACATCGACTTTGTGCATGACACAAGTCATTTTTCCAACAATTGTTTAGAGACAGATTATTTAATTAATATTCACTGTATTACAATTCCAGTCGGTCAGAAGTTTACATACACTAAGTTGACTGTGCCTTTAAACAGATTGGAAAATTCCAGAAAATGATGTTATGGCTTTAGAAGCATCTGATAGGCTAATTGACATAATTTGAGTCAATTGGAGGTGTACCTGTGGATGTATTTCAATGCCAACCTTCAAACTCAGTGCCTCTTTGCTTGACATCATAGGAAAATAAAAAGCAATCAGCCAAGACCTCATAAAAAGTCTGGTTCATCCTTGGGAGCAATTTCCAAGCGCCTGAAGGTACCACGTTCATCTGTACAACCAATAGTACGCAATTATAAACACCATGGGACCACGCACACAGCCGTCATACCGCTCAGGAAGGAGATGCGTTCTGTCTCCTAGAGATGAACGTACTTTGGTGCAAAAAGTGCAAATCAATCCCAAAACAACAGCAAAGGACCTTGTGAAGATGCTGGAGGAAACAGGTACAAAAGTATCCATATCCACAGTAAAATGAGTCCTATGTCGACATAACCTGAAAGGCCGCTCAATAAGGAAGAAGCCACCGCTCTAAAACACCATAAAAAATCCAGACTACGGTTTGAAAATGCACATGGGAACAAAGATCGTACTTTTTGGAGAAATGTCCTCTGGTCTGATGAAAAAGAAATAGAACTGTTTGGCCATAGTGACCATCATTATGTTTGGAGGAAAAAGGGAGAGGTTTGCAAGCCGAAGAACACCATCCCAACCGTGAAGGATGGGGGTGGCAGCATCATGTTGTGGGGGTGCTTTGCTGCAGTAGGGACTGGTGCACTTCACAAAATAGATGGCATCATGAGGAAAGAAAATGATTTGGATATATTGAAGCAACATCTCAAGACATCAGTCAGGAAGTTAAAGCTTGGTTGCAGATGGGTGTTCCAAATGGACAATGAGCCAAAGCATACTTCCAAAGATGTGGCAAAATGGCTTAAGGACAACAAAGTCAAGGTATTGGAGTGGCCATCACAAAGCCCTGACTTCAATCCTATAGAAAATTTGTGGGCAGAACTGACAAAGCGTGTGCGAGCAAGGAGGCCTACAAACCTGACTCAGTTACACCAGCTCTGTCAGGAGGAATGGGCTAAAATTCACCCATCTTATTGTGGAATGTTACCTGAAACGTTTGACCCAAGTTAAACAATTTACAGGCAATGCTACCAAATACTACTTGAGTGTATGTAAACTTCTGACCCACTGGGAATGTGATGAATGAAATAAAAGCTGAAATAAATCATTCTCTCTACTATAATTCTGACATTTCACATTCTTAAAATAACGTGGTGATCCTAACTGACCTAAAACAGGGATTTTTTACTAGTATTAAAAGTCAGGAATTGTGAAAAACTGAGTTTAAATGTATTTGGCTAAGGTGTAAGTAAACTTCCAACTTCAACTGTGCATAAATTAAATGCAAATACCTGGGAGGCAGAATAAACAAAATAAAACATACAAAATATGACCATACATACGTGTGTGTCACATATACACGTGGCATATACTTGAGTACCACCTTGACATCTCTGATCTGCTTGCCTCAATAAATGAATGCTAGAACATTGGTAGCCAGGATTAGCTATTTGTATCTAGTCTTCTAATAATTGCAAGTTAGACACGTTATCTTTTGTTTGCATGTTTTTTATTTAACTAGGCAAGTCAGTTTAGAACAAATTCTTATTTACAATGACGACCTACCCTTGCCAAACCCTAACCCGGACGACGCTGGGCCAATTGTGCGCTGCCCTATGGGACTCCCAATCCCAGCCGGTTGTGATACAGCCTGGAAACGAACCAGAGTCTGTAGTGATGCATCTAGTACTGAGATAAATCAATCAATCGAATGTATTTATAATGTCCCTCTTACATCAGCTGATGTCACAAAGGGCTGTACAGAAACCCAGCCTAAAACCCCAAACAGCAAGCAATGCAGGTGTAGAAGCACGGTGGCTAGAAAAAATTCCCTAGAAAGGCCAGAACCTAGGAAGAAATCTAGAGAGGAACCAGGCTATGAGGGGTGGCCAGTCCTCTTCTGGCTGTGCCGGGTGGAGATTATAATAGAACATGGCCAAGATGTTCAAATGTTCATAGATGACCAGCAGAGTCAAATATTAATAATCACAGTGGTTGTAGAGGGTGCAACAGGTCAGCACCTCAGGTGTAAAATGTCAGTTGGCTTTTCATAGCCGATCATTCAGAGTATCTCTACTGCTCCTACTGTCTCTAGAGAGTAGAAAACAGCTGGTCTGGGACAGGTAGCACGTCCGGTGAACAGGTCAGGGTTCCATAGCCGCAGGCAAAACAGTTGAAACTTTGACCGCTGCACCACTCGCTGCACCACTCGGGAGCTCCAATCACGTCTTTTTTGTTGGTCCTGTCAATGTTGAGTGATCACACATGCCTCAGCACACATAGAAGGTGACTTTGCCTGGTAGCAAATTCACCACCACCAAAGAATTTATGTTTTTTACAGAAAACCATGGAACCACCACTGCAATATAGGCCTACAGTCAGATAAAAAGGTGCTATCTAAAAACTAACTGGATTCTTTCACTGTCCCCATAGGAGAACCCTTTTTGGTTCCAGGTAGAACCCCTTCTGTGTCCAGGTAGAACTGTTTTGGCCTCCATTCCACAGAGGGTTCTACATGGAACCAAAAAGTTTTCCCCACTGGTGACAGCCAAAGAACCCTGTTGGAGCCCCTTTCTCAAAGAGTGTACTCAACAAGTTTAGCCTGTTAAGTTTACACCATTTGATTCTGTACTCAAACATCTGCCTGGTATTCAAGATAACACACAACATAGCACCACCACTTTTGAAGGTTTTCATCAACCTCTGCTCAGACTTAAATTGCAGTGGTCCAAGAACCTCCACCAGGGGTGACTGCAATATCCTCAAATGGACAAAAAGGAGACATAAGGCACCCCACACTCATTTTAGATCCCAAGTGGTCTTTATTTTCATACTGTATGCTCTCTCTCATCACTATCTCCTTTGCCATTTTCTCATGTCTTTACTTGGAACTCCATCCATCCACACACACACACACACACACACACACACACACACACACACACACACACACACACACACACACACACACACACACACACACACACACACACACACACACACACACACACACACACACACACACACTACTATAGCATCTTGCTTACATTTTTCACATTTTAGGCATCCAGCGGAGGCCTTGAATGGATCATGTTGCACTGATATGGGTACAGCGGTATAAGTACAGTCATTTTTAGTGTGGTGGAGAAGAGGATGTGGTTACTTGTGGAGAGAGAACAGAGGGAGAACAGTGAGGGTGGTGGGTTGAGCAGCTGCAGTGAAGCTAATTGTTTGCTCTGGCTCATCACATCTTGACTAAAAGAAAGAGATTTAGAAATGAGTTCGACATTACCATAGTTCAACAGCTGAAAAGCCGTTATTAACATACTCCTAGAGATAGCAAGTACATCTCAAGTACACTAGAAAATCGCTTCTGCCGCTTGTAAAAAAAATAAAAATGTCTGTGTTGCCACCGAGCACGCAGATACCATGCCAGTCTCTCTCTCTATGAACGGTCACTGCTCTCCGGATTCCTTGGGACGTCCTTACACTAAACTCTAAACTAACACGAAAGTTAACCATTTTACATTTATACTTGATAGAGGTAGGGACATCCCAAGGATCCCTAATAGCACAGATCCTTTGGGAAAATCTATGAACTCCTCTGTTCACTGAATGGACATTCCAAGGATTCCGAATAGCGCCTATGAACTCCTCTATTCGACTGAAAGCCATGGACACAACTCTTATTGGTTGTCTGATGTAGGCTTCTGGGAACTGTTAACAACATAGTCTGTGATTGGCTAAGAACATTTAGATCTGTATACAGCGACATAAGATAACATACCATACCATGAGGTGTTGAAAGAAAGACAAATTACCTATAGATTGGACATAATCTTTTCTAGGCCAGTAGCAATAACAGGAAATACACAAGCCGTAGGCTACACCATAGCTCAAGGTGGCCACTTCGGGAATGTGTTCTTGCATGGAGAAAAAAAATACATTTTTAACATTTATGGTTGAGATTTAGTTAATATAAATATAAACTATGCACATTATGGCATTCATTAACACACGACACAGGCTTCACTCAGATGTTAGTAAGGTGTTGGCATCATGTCATGTCAGTCAGACATTCAATGCTAGGCAACAGCCACATTGTGGTACAGTTGCTTAGGCTTATATATGTCTCTTATCACCCCCCATAGCAGGTAGCTCAACGAGTCTGTCAAGTACCGGAGTTGTCAGACGCGCGCCTCAGTTCTTCATGGTCGATTCATTTGAGGAGTTTCTCTTGTTTCTAGAAACGTTATTGTAGTATGTATATTCGCGCACATGTATTAGGCTATAGAGATGTTTACGATGTAGCCTAAACTACGCTGGTTTCAAGATAACCTAATAGCGTTTATCTCTAGAACACACACACAGAAATACAGAACGAAACGAGGAAAGAGCCACGCGCTTGGGTAAGTGCACATTTCTTAGTTAATGTCATAGAAAATGTATGTATATACATATGGGAACATAACTCTTTTTTAACAGAAAAAGTAGCCAAATGCTAGGATCCACATTAACTTTTTGCTTGAAATGTCAAATATGTTTTGCATTTCTTTATTATTCTACCTGTGAAAATGTTTATAATTATTTATTGTTTAAAAGTTTAAACAAATGTACACATGTCTAACGTCTTTCATTAGAGCCAGAGTTAAAGCTGCAATATGTAAATTATTGGGCTACCCAACCAAATTCACATACTTATAGATCATAGTTATAGAGTTATAGAGTTATAGATCTGTCATTCTCATTGAAAGCACATCTAAGAAGCGGTATTTATGTTTTATGAAAATATGTTCCCACTATTGTTTGAAGAGAAACGCTATAAAGTATTTTTTACTTTTCCCATTGAAAAACGATATGCGGGAACAACAGAGGAATAGAGGAGCACGTCAAGTCAGTCAGGTCAGAGGCAGTAGGGATGAAAATGCATTATTGATATGTGCGTGAGTTTTCCATAATGCTGTCCTGCCTGAGCATTCTAAATGGAACCTATGTGAGTAAAAAGTACATATTTCCTTTAGGAATGTAGTCGATTAAAAGTTGTAAAAAATTATAAATAGTAAATTAAAGTACAGATACCCCCCAAAAATGACTTAAGTAGTACTTCAAAGTATTTTTACTTAGTTACTTTACACCACTGGTAATGAGTTAATGTTGCTGTTGTAAGTTTACTATACTGTATACTTTTTATTTATCTTATCAGACATGACACAATGGAAGTTCCCTCTGGAAAAATATATTCTATTCTAACCTATTCTAATCTAGGGCTGTAACAGGTTTCTTTTTAATTTCAAGTATGAATGAGTGTGAATATTTCACATATTAAGTCTTTATTGTCCTTTTTCTTGAAAATAGTGTGGGATTTACTGTATGCCATTAAGCAGACGTTTTTATCCAAAGTGACTTACAGTCATGTGTGTTTTACAGTCATACATTTAATGTATTGGTGGCCCTGGGAATGTTGTATCATATCATCTGTTATGTAGCACCATTTATATGACTTTGCTAATAAATGCAATGTAAAGCCACTAAGTAGGGTTTATGAAGACTTCATGAAATTTCTATAAAGACTTTATAGCCTAATTTGTTGTTAATATAAAGTGGCACTCCTTTTGTTATTGTCTGCTATACTGATGACGTTAGTCTAGATGTGACTGGAAATATGGTCATTAACCAGCAATCATCATAAACAAAGCGCAGTTGCCATGTTCACATGCTAGTCGCATTCAACAAATCAGCAAGTCGGACATGTCAGAGTTCTGACTAGCTTGTGAATGCGGCACGTGTTCTGGCTTAATAGCAGACCAGAAAAGGCTGGTGACACAAGTGCTGTAAGACACTTCCTGTATGTGTCATAGCTGACTGTTACCATGGGTGTGTTTTATGGTTTCTGTAGATACAGCTGTATTTGATTTGCATTTACAGTAAGTTGTGAAACTCTCAAATATTGTGGTATGACACTCTTTGTGTGTTTATCAGGAGTAGATTCAGAGAATCAACAACTGCACAGACTGGATAGGCCTATAGCTATTCATTTCACCTGAGAGTGACACTAGACATGTCCAGAGTCCTCCTACTGACTACAGTAAGAGTTGTACCAAAGTGAACATGACAGAGTGATTCTTGAAATATGAGTCTAATATGAAGTATTTTTCTCACAGAGGGAGTTGCTTGCTTTAGCAGAACCAACAGTGGAGTCGACCATGGCGATGGAAGAGGACATGACAGTGAACACGACAGTGAAAATATCGACAGTCGGTAATATAACCTTTCTGGACTCTGACTTCCGCTACACCCTCTTCCCAGTGTTTTACGGTGTTGTGTTCGCCCTTGGTCTGATAGCCAACAGTTACGTGCTGTTCGTGCTGCAGCGCCTGCGCAACGCCAAGGCCATGAGCGAGATCCGCATCTACATGACCAACCTGACTGTGGCCGACCTCCTCTTTGTGTGCGCCCTCCCCTTCTGGATTGGCTACTACCACCACCGCGGTGACTGGCGCTACGGCGACTTCCTGTGCCGCGTCACCGGCGCGTTCTTCTTCATCAACACCTACTGCTCCATCCTCTTCCTCGCCGCCATCAGCGTCAACCGTTACTGGGCCATCACGCGCCCGCTTGATGCCGCCTCGTCTGACCATTGGCGCCGCGGAGTGGCTGTCAGCATGGTAATCTGGGTGCTCACTTTGTCAATGTCCATGCCGTACCTCTTGGAGACGGGCATCCAGGTGGACGGCGGCAACGTGTCGCGCTGCTTTGAGGGCTACCACGACAAGACAGACGACGAGAAGCGGACTGTGGCCACCACCCACCTCATCATCGTGGGTTGCTTTGTCTTGGTCTTCTTCCTCGTAGTGGTCTGTAACCTGCTCATCGCCCGGGCCCTGCTTGCCCAGTCCCCTACCCAGACTCGGGGCTCCAGTTCATCCCAGCTCCGGGGGGTGAAGGGCCAGGCCCTACAGATGCTGTGTGCTGTGGTGGGGGTGTTCGTGGTGTGCTTCCTCCCCCACCACGTGGTCCAGGGCCCCTGGACTCTGGCTGTACTGGAGATCAAGGAGGGCTGGGGCAGAATGGACTGGGGCCAGCGGACCAGGCAGAGGCTTAACGACGCCCACCAGGTCACCTTGATGCTGATGGGGCTCAACTGCCTCCTGGACCCTGTGGTGTACTGCTTCGCCACCAGGAAGTTCCGCCTGTACATCAAGAACAATCTGAAAAAGGTGGGGAGGGGCAAAAGATGCTCAGAAACAGCCATCACACACATTTCTATGGTGGAGGGCAAGAATGTGAGCCAGCGGCTCCATAGCGAACAGCAGCAGTTGAAGGTTTAAATCTCTAGATGACATCGGTATTGTAGATATTGTGGCTAATGCTAATACTGACTGTTGTTACTAACCACATCCTCAGGATGCTTCATTCCATCACACCCACACCTAACAATGCACACATAGTGCAGAACATGCACTCTGCTATGTAGCCTCATGTGATTTCAGACACATTCACATGAACAGATGCACCACCACACAGCCCCACCCAGAGTATGGCTCCCTCTAGATTTTTTTCCTGTTGGGACTTGTCCTGGCCACTGCCAGCTATAATCAGTGCTTTAAAGAATCTTTGGACCATTGATTCTTTGTTTTCACATTTCAGATGTACTGTACATTGTATCTCACAATTTATCTTACACTTTGTTATTGTGACTTCAATTTCATCACCACTGTTTCTTCCTGTTCTTCTAGTGTAATCAGATGAGTTTAATCAGATGAGAAAAGCAGACGTTGTATAGGGAACAGGAGCTTCTATAAATGATTGCACAATAGGTCTATAAACTCAGTCCCAAGCCACTAGACTAGATCCTTAGATCACATAGATCTCAAAATACATTTTAAATATCACATGCGCCGAATACAACAGGTGTAGACCTTACAGTGAATTGCTTATTTACAAGCCCTTAACCAACAATTGTCCTTTCACTGTTGGAGCCTTCTAAATTGGGTGCTGAACAATAGCTCTATAAACTCAGTCTCAAGTCACTAGACTAGATGGTTAGATCAAATAGATATGGTGCATATAGTCAGATAGTCCTTTCACCGTTGGATCCTTCTAAATTGGGTGCTGAACAATAGCTGGTCGTGAGCAAGGAATAAAAAAATCCTTGGTCTTGAGCACCTAATATGTACACATATTAATATCAATTAGCTTTTCAGGATGCTGGCTCGCCGTCAAGTTCATGCATGTTGTGATAAACTAACCTTTGTAATGAAGTGAAACTGTAATTGCCAAATGAGCTATGCAGGATTGCGATTATTTTAGCCTACTCTCACATGTGGTACGATTTGAAGTTGTATATGTTTTGCAATTTTTGTAAGATTGGAAAATAAATACTGGGAGGCAAAAAGTACTTTCGGTCCCACTTTATTTGGACAGTCTGGATAACCCTTCTAGAGATTCTGTACATACTATGAATAAACTATCTGTTGATAAGAAATTGCTTGCTAAGGTTACGCTTATGGTTAGAATAGATGTTATCTTAAGGGTTAAGGTTAGGATAAGGGTTATGTTTAAGATTAGGATTAAGTGCTAGTGGATAGATGAAATGTTAGTGATATTATTGTTACAGCTAGTTATTGTACAGAATGAGGGAATAATAAGCTTCACTGCCCTTTTTAAGAGGCCAGCTACTGAAGTATTAACAGAGACGTGTGGGTTATGAAGTTAATTAGACCTCCGGTATAAATGTTGCAGTAACTGTAACTCTATGTATGTGATGCATTTAAAACATATTGTTTAATACACTGTACTGCATTCTCAATGTAAATATGATTTAACAGATACACTACAGTTCAAAAGTTTGGGGTCACTTAGAAATGTTTTTGATCCATTAAAATAACATCAAGTTGATTAGAAATACAGTGTAGACATTGTTAATGTTGTAAATGACTATTGTAGCTGGAAACGGCAAATTTTTTAAAATTGAATATCTACATAGGCGTACAGAGGCCCATTATCAGCAACCATTACTCCTGTGTTCCAATGGCACATTGTGTTAGCTAATCAAAGTTTATCATTTTAAAAGGCTAATTGATCATTAGAAAACCCTTTTGCAATGATGTTAGCACAGCTGAAAACAGTTGTTCTGATTAAAGAAGCAATAAAACTGGCCTTCTTTAGACTAGTTGAGTATCTGGAGCATCAACATTTGTGGGTTTGATTACAGGCTCATAATGGCCAGAAACAAAGAAATGTCCTCTGAAACTTGTCAGTGTAGTCTTGTTCTGAGAAATGAAGGCTATTCCATGGGAGAAATTGCCAAGAAACTGAAGATCTCGTACAGCTCTGTGTACTACTCCCTTCACTGAACAGCGCAAACTGGCTCTAACCAGAATAGAAAGAGGAGTGGGAGGCCCCGGTGCACAACTGAGCAAGAGGACAAGTACATTGGAGTATCTAGTTTGTGAAACAGACACCTCACAAGTCCACAAATGGCAGCTTCAATAAATAGTACCCGCAAAACACCAGTCTCAACGTTAACAGTGAAGAGGCGACTCTGGGATGCTGGCCTTCTAGGCAGAGTTCCTCTGTCCAGTGTCTGTGTTCTTTTCCCCATCTTAATCTTTTATTTTTATTGGCCAGTCTGAGATATGTTTTTTTCTTTGCAACTCTGCCTAGAAGGCCAGCATCCCGGAGTCGTCTCTTCACTGTTGATATTGAGACTGGGATTTTGTGGGTACTATTTAATGAAGCTGCCAGTTGAGGACTTGTGAGGTGTGTCCAACTAGTCTAAAGAAGGCCAGTTTTATTGCTTCTTTAATCAGAACGACAGTTTTCAGCTGTGTTAACATAATTGCAAAAGGGTATTCTAATGATCAATTATCCTTTTAAAATGATAAACTTGGATTAGCTAACACAACGTGCCATTAGAACACAGCTGTTCAACAGTGATGGTTGCTGATAATGGGCCTCTGTACACCCATGTAGATATTCCATTAAACATCAGCCGTTTCCAGTCTCAATAGTCATTTACAACATTAACAATGTCTACACTGTATTTCTGATCAATTTTGAGGCTGGTATTTTAATGGAGATAAAATTGGCTTTTCTTTCAAAAACTAGGACATTTCTAAGTGACCCCAAACTTTTGACCTGTAGTGTATATTGTTATTCAAATGCCTGTTTTTTGTTTCACAGTATTTTTTTAATTCAAAGCTTCCATTAAAAGATTCCAAGAAATATCACATCAGCCCATTTTGTTTTGTATCTGTTTTTAAATTGAACCTTTATTTAACTAGGGAAGTCAATTAAGAACAAATTCTTATTTACAATGATGGACAACCCCGGCCAAACCCGGACGACGCTGGGCCAATTGTGCGCTGCCCTATTAGAGTCCCAATCATGGCCGGATGTGATACAGTCTGGATGAATGCAGACAAACAAGAAAAAGAAGACTTTTCAAACCTCTTTACTTTTTAGAGATCAAGTCTCGCTTCTCTTCAAATATTAAACAAACTCCAACTCTCTTAAGGACAGTTTCTCTGACACAGATTAAACATAGTCCTGGATGAAAAAGCATGGTCAATAGAGTATCTCTTGAAATAGTTTTTAAGTCCAGGACTATGTTTAATCTGTGTCTGGGAAACTGCCCCACAGTGTTTTAGAATGAGCAAAGGATTATTTAACTCTTCTGTTATCTAGAGTCGTGGCCAAAAGTTTTGAGAATGACACAAATATTAATTTTCACAAAGTCTGCTGCCTCAGTTTGTATGATGGCAATTTGCATATACTCCAGAATGTTATGAAGAGTGATCAGATGAATTGCAATTAATTGTAAAGTCCCTCTTTGCCATGCAAATTAACTGAGTACAAAAAAAATGCATGAAATGAAATTAAATGTATGCATTCACTACTGTAAGTCGCTCTGGATAAGAGCATCTGCTAAATGACTAAAATGTAAAATGTAAATGAATCCCCCAAAAACATTTCCACTGCATTTCAGCCCTGCCACAAAAGGACCAGCTGACATCATGTCAGTGATTCTCTCGTTAACACAGGTGTGAGTGTTGACGAGGACAAGGCTGGAGATCACTCTGTCATGCTGATTGAGTTCGAAATACAGACTGGAAGCTTCAAAAGGAGGGTGGTGCTTGGAATCATTGTTCTTCCTCTGTCAATCATGGTTACCTGCAAGGAAACACATGCCGTCATCATTGCTTTGCACAAAAAAGGCTTCACAGGCAAGGATATTGCTGCCAGTAAGATTACACCTAAATCAACCATTTATCGGGTCATCAAGAACTTCAAGGAGAGCGGTTCAATTGTTGTGAAGAAGGCTTCAGGGTGCCCAAGAAAGTCCAGCAAGCGCCAGGACCGTCTATTTTGCCTAAGAACACAGCAATGAATAAAGAATTGTACCAACACATGCTCAGAGAGCAACTTCTCCCAACCATCCAGGAACAGTTTGGTGACGAACAATGCCTTTTCCAGCATGATGGAGCACCTTGCCATAAGGCAAAAGTGATAACTAAGTGGCTCGGGGAACAAAACATCGATATTTTGGGTCCATGGCCAGGAAACTCCCCAGACCTTAATCCCATTGAGAACTTCTCAAGAGGCGGGTGGACAAACAAAAACCCACAAATTCTGACAAACTGCAAGCATTGATTATGCAAGAATGGGCTGCCATCAGTCAGGATATGGCCCAGAAATTAATTGACAGCATGCCCGGGCGGATTGCAGAGGTCTTGAAAAAGAAGGGTCAACACTCCAAATATTGTCTCTTTGCATCAACTTTATGTAATTGTCAATAAAAGCCTATGACACTTATGAAATGCTTGTAATTATACCTCAGTATCCATAGTAACATCTGACAAAAAAATATCTAAAGACACTGAAGCAGCGAACTGTGGAAATTGATGTTTGTGTCATTCTCAAAACTTTTGGCCACAACTGTACAGTATGTGATTTATCAAGCAGGTTATTTTAGTGTTACATTCATGTCACAAAAGCATATGTTGTTCCTGTCCTTGGTTAAGTCCCATCACCCTCTCTCATGCCAAGGTATAGGAATCATCCCAAGGTGGCATAGGAATCATCCCAAGGTGGCGAAGGTATCATCCCCTGTCATGTAGGCGGGGGACAGGTCGCTGTAGGCTTGGTTGGTTTCACCACAGTTCATGTAGACTTCTCCCTCATCCCCAGCCTGGGCCTGACTCCTCCCCCTAGTGGTGACAGCAGACACATGATCAGCATAGTGGTCAGCATAGTGATCAGCATAGTGATCAGCATAGTGATCAGCATAGTGATCAGCATAGTGACCAGCATAGTGATCAGCATAGTGATCAGCATAGTGACCAGCATAGTGGTCAGCATAGTGATCAGCATAGTGACCAGCATAGTGACCAGCATAGTGATCAGCATAGTGACCAGCATAGTGATCAGCATAGTGATCAGCATAGTGACCAGCATAGTGACCAGCATAGTGACCAGCATAGTGACCAGCATAGTGATCAGCATAGTGATCAGCATAGTGATCAGCATAGTGACCAGCATAGTGATCAGCATAGTGATCAACATAGTGATCAGCATAGTGACCAGCATAGTGATCAGCATAGTGACCAGCATAATGCTAATGATAATCTCATACACAGGAAGACAAATGTAAAACACACAAACATGATTTGTTCATCATGCTCTTACTTTGGTGCTTTTGCAGGTCCAGTAAATCCTGGAAGTACATGGAAAATACATAACAGTAAATCAAACCGACACTCACAATGTCTGAATGAACATTGTAGGCTATTCAGAAACCTACTATAGTCCTATATTTTGATCATTTACAAACTGAATCATAGATTGAAACATAGGTGCCTCTATTTGGGTTGGCCAAATAACAACACATTACTTCCTGTAACTACAGTAGCCTACATGTTAAAATAATAACTCTGCAGTATAGCTGAAGACTTGGCAGAACTGTTGATACAGTGCAGTATACTTGACAGTGTCACTCACCTTTGGCCGGTGCACTATTGGTGGCCAAGGTCTCTTGACCGGCCCTCTCTTTGGCCCGCTGCCTCCAGAGCCACAGCAGCAACAAGGTCAGTAAGACCCCGGCAAGGAGAACCAGCACCAACCCTGCCACTCCTGCATACACACTGCCTAAGGGGAGAGGAGGAACAGTCAATTGAACTGTATTGACATTGATGTGCCACAGGCTTACACTAAAATCTTAAACTTTACAAACCTATGCTATAAAGTACTACTGTGCATCAAATATTGATACATACATTGAACAGCAGGGTTCGACAACATAAAACTTGATAAATGTAATCCAAAGTTATAAAAACAGAGTAATGACATGATAAGATGGCGCCGATAGAGATGGCAGCTTCGCTTCAAGTCTATAGTTAACTGTGTAGTATTTTGTTTCTTTATGTATTATGTCTTACATTGTTAGCCCAGAAAACCTTAAGTGTTAATACATACAGCGGGGAAGAACTATTGGATATCAGAGAGACGTCAACTAACCAGCACAACCAGCACTACGACCATGAATACAACTTTCCCAAGCGGATCCTCTGTCTGCACCTCCCAGGGCATTTGAACTGATTCTAGAGGCCGACCCAAAACAACGCCATCGGAGGAGAGGGTGCCGGAGCGGTCTTCTAGTGAGGCTTCAGATGCGCACACACCACCCACCGCTTCCGAGTATATTATTCGCTAGTGTCCAGTCCCTAGTTAACAAAGTTGACAAAATTAGGGCAAGAGTTGCTTTCCAAAGAAATATCCGGGATTGTAACATACTGTTTCACGGAGACATGGCTAGCTGGGGACATGCTGTTGGAGTCCGTACAGCCAACAGGATTTTCAGTGCGTCACACCAACAGGGCCAAACATCTCTCTGGTAAGAAGAAGGACGGGGATGTATGTTTCATGATTAACGACTCATGGTGTAATTGTAACAACATACAAGAACTCAAGTCCTTTTGTTCACCTGACCAAGAATTCCTCACAATCAAATACCGAGCGTATTATCTCCAAAGAAAACTCTCCTCGGTTATCAACAAAGCGATGTATATCCCCCCGCAAGTGGATACCAAGACGGCCATCAACAAACTTCACTGGACTTTATGCAAACTGGAAACCATATATCCTGAGGCTGCTTTTATTGTACCTGGGGATTTTAACGAAGCTAATCTGAGAACAAGGCAACCTAAATTCTATCACCATATCGATTGCAGTACACGAGCGAGTAACACTTTCGACCACTGCTACTCTAACTTCCGTGATGCATACAAGGCCCTCCCCTCCTTTTGGCAAATCTGACCATGTCTCCATCTTGTTGCTCCCCTCCAATAGGCAGAAACTAAAACAGGAAGTGCCCGTGCTTAGGTCTATCCAATGCTGGTCTGACCAATCGGATTCCACGCTTCAAGATTGCTTCGATCACGTGGACTGGGATATGATCCGGGTAGCCTCAGACAATAACATTGACGTATACGCTGACTCGGTGAGCGAGTTTATAAGGAAGTGTATAGGAGATATTGTACCCACTGTGAATATTATGTTATTATGGCTTGGGGGCAGTATTTTCGACGTCTGGATGAGAAGCGTGCCCAAAGTAAACTGCCTGTTACTCAGGCCCAGAAGCTAGGATATGCATATAATTAGCAGATTTGGATAGAAAAAAGTTTCCACAACTGTTAAAATAATGTCTGTGAGTATAACAGAACTGATATGGCAGGCGAAAACCTGAGGAAAATCCATCCAGGAAGTGGGATTTTTTTGATGTGTGTAACGCGTGCCGTGTGTGGAGGACCAAGACGCAACAGGGAAGTGTATACTTCTCTTTTTAATATATAAGAAGGAGAAACAAAATAAACACGTATACAATTAACAGAAACGACACTAACAGTTCTGTCAGGTGACAAGCACAAAACAGAATACAACTACCCACAATCCACAATACAAACACACCCCTAATTATAGGACCTTCAATCAGAGGCAACGATAGACAGCTGCCTCCAACTGAAGGCCCCAACACCAATTAACTAAACATAAAAATACAAATGACTAGACAGAACATAGAAATAAACTAACATAGAACAATAACCAAAACCCTGGACTAAATAAATCAAATACCCCTCTCTACATGGACACATACACACAACCACCCTGAACCACATAAAACAAATTCCCCCTGCCACGTTCCTGACCAAACTAAACACTAACAAATAACACCTTTACAGGTCAGAATGTGACAATGTGGGTATTTTCAATTGAATGCATATACAGTATCTAATGGCTTAGGACCCAGATTGCAGTTCCTATGGCTTTCACTAGATGTCAATAGTCTTTAGACATTGTTTCAGGATTGTTTTCTGAAAAATGAAGAATGAGACCCTTTTTGTCAGTGGACTGAGGAAGAATGCAGAGCTGGTTTGCGCGTGTGACCGATTGTGCGCCCCTCGTTGTTTTTCCTTTCTATTGAATAAGCTATTGTCAAGTTGAAATATTATCGATTATTTAGAAAACAGACAACCTGAGGATTAATTATAAACATCGTTTGACATGTTTCGACAAACTTTACCGGTACTATTAGGATGTTTTCGTCTGCATGTTTTGACCGCCTTGGAGCCAGTGGAATACTGAACAAAACGTGCCAACAAAACTGAGTTTTTGGGATAGAAAGAGGGACTTTATCGAACAAATCAAACATTTATTGTGTAGCTGGGACTCTTGTGACTGCAACCATATGAAGATCTTCAAAGGTAAGTGATTAATTTTACCGCTATTTCTGACTTTTGTAATTCCTTTACTTGGTTGTAAAATGTTTGTATGCTTTTGTAAGCGGGGCGCTGTCCTAACATAATCGCATGGTATGCTTTCGCCGTAAAGCCTTTTTGAAATCTGACAAAGAAGTTAATCTTTAAGCCAATGTATAACACTTGTATTTTTTATGAATGTTTATTATGACTATTTCTGTATTTTGAATTTGGCGCTCTGCAATTTCACCGGATGTTGTCGAGGTGGGTCGCTAGCGGAACGCCTGCACCAGAAAGGTTAAAACCTTCCCGAACCAGACACCGTGGATTGATGGCAGCTTTCCTGTAAAACTGAAAGCACGTACCACCACATTTAATCATGGCATGGCGACTGGAAACATGACCGAATACAAACAGTGTAGTTATTCCCTCCGTAAGGCAATCCTACAAGCAAAGTGTCACTTTATAGACAAAGTGGAGTCGCAATTCAACGGCTCAAACACGAGACATATGTGGCAGGTTCTACAGTCAATCACAGATTACAAAAGATAACCAGCCCCGTCGCGGACATTGACATCTTGCTCACAGACAAATTAAACAACTTCTTTGCATGCTTTGAGGACAATACAGTGCCACCGATCCGTCCCGCTACCAAAGACTGTGGACTCTCCTTCTCCGTGGCCGACGTGAGTAAAACATTTAAAAGTGTTAACCATCGCAAGGCTGCCGGCTCAGACGGCATCCCTAGCTGCGTCCTAAAAGCCCGCACAGACCAGCTGATGGTGTGTTTACGGACATATTCAATCAATCTCTATCCCAGTCTGCTATCCCCATATGCTTCAAGATGGCCACCATTGTTCCTGTTCCCTAAAAGGGTTATCCTATGGGGACAGACAAAGAACCCTTTTGGAACCCTTTTTGTAAGAGTTTAGTCTGGATCTGTAATCTGTGTTTATTTGAGTAACACAAAGTAGTTCATCATGTCCCCTCCTATCTTCCTAGAGGGACTCTCCAATGTGTTGGTGTCATCCACACCCAAGGATCTGGTCACATGGAGGGGCAGAGTGTCATCCTGTACTGTCAGGCCACCTCCCCCCCCCCCCCCCCTGTCATCTGGAGCTGGAGCACGTTGGACGAGCAGGGTGGGTGGCAGGATGTGGGCATCGGGCAAGAGCTGACCCTGAGCATAGCAAGGGAGAGTGGGCAGTACTTTTGCCAGGCTTACAGCAACATATTGGTCCTGACGCAGCAGCAACAAAGGATACAGTCTGTATCCTCTACTTCCTCATGACTGGTAATCTACTCATAAATCACAACATCCACCTTATTTCTCATATGAGTCCAATACATTTAGCTTCCTCTCAGCTCAAGATGGAAACAGCTCAGTTTGAGGAAATTATGAACGATAATGAGATTTGTTCCATTAGTAGAGAACTGAGCTGATGTTGTGTGGTAATGGTGGTGTGATAGTGACAATGTACCAAATAAAAAATAAAGTACTGGGATGGTCCCTCTCACATTGTCAAATCAAATGAAATCAAATTTTATAGGTCACATACACATTGTTAGCAGATGTATTGTGAGTGCAGCGAAATGCTTATGATTCTAGATTCGACAGTGCAGCAATATATAAAAAGTAATATCTAACAATTCCACAGCAAAACCTAATACACACAATCTAGTAAAGGAATGGGATGAGAATATATAAGTATAAAATATATGGATGAGCAGTGACAGAGCGGCTAAGATGCAATAGATAGTAAAGAATACATAGTGAAGGATACAGTATATACAGTTGAAGTCGGAAGTTTACATACACTTAGGTTGGAGTCATTAAAACTTGATTTTCAACACTCCACAAATGTCTTGTTAACAAACTATAGTTTTGGCAAGTCGGTTAAGACATCTACTTTGTGCATGACACAAGTCATTTTTCCAACAATTTTTTACAGACAAATTATTTCACTTATAATTCATTGTATCACAAGTCCAGTGGGTCAGAAATTTACATACACTATGTTGACAGTGCCTTTAAACAGCTTGGAAAATTCCAGAAAATGATGTCATGGCTTTAGAAGCTTCTGTTAGGCTAGTTGACATCATTTGAGTCAATTGGACCGGTGGATGTATTTCAAGGCATACCTTCAAACTCAGTGCCTCTTTGACGGACATCATGAGAAAATCAAAAGAAATCAGCCAAGACCTCATAATTTTTTTTTTAGACCTCCATGAGTCTGGTTCATCCTTGGGAGCAATTTCAAACGCCTGGTACCACCTTCATCTGTAAAAAACAATAGTATGCAAGTATAAACACCATGGGACCACGCAGCCGTCATTCTGCTCAGGAAGGAGACGCGTTTTGTCTCCTAGAGATGAACGTACTTTGGTGCGAAAAGAGCAAATCAATTCCAGAACAACAGCAAAGGACCCTGTGAAGATGCTGGAGGATACAGGTACAAAAGTATCTATATCCACAGTAAAACGAGTCCTATGTCGACATAACTTGAAAGGCCGCTCAGCAAGGAAGAAGACACTGCTCTGAATCAGCCATAAAAAAATCCAGACTACGATTTGCAACTGCACATGGGGACAAAGATGGTACTTTTTGGATAAACGTCTTCTAGTCTGATGAAACAAAAATAGAACTCTGTTTGGCCACAATGACCATCATTATGTTTGGAGGAAAAAGGGGGAGGCTTGCAAGCCGAAGACACCATCCCAACCGTGAAGCACGTGGGTGGCAGCATCATGTTGTGGAGAAGCTTTTGTGCAGGAGTGACTGGTGCACTTCACAAAATAGGTAGCATCATGAGGTAGGAAAATTATGTTGATATATTGAAGTAACATCTCAAGACATCAGTCAGGAAGTTAAAGCTTGGTCGCAAATAGGTCTTCCAAATGGACAATGACCCCAAGCATACTTCCAAAGTTGTGGCAAAATGGCTTAACCTGTCTGGGCTAGGGGGCAGTATATTCACGGCGGGATAAAAAACGTACCCGATTTAAACTGGTTACTACTCTTGCCCAGAAACGAGAATATGCATATTATTAGTAGATTTGGATAGAAAACACTCTAAAGTTTGTAAAACTGTTTGAATGGTGTCTGTGAGTATAACAAAACTCATATGGCAGGCAAAAACCTGAGAAAATTCCAAGCAGGAAGTGGCCTGTCTGAGAATTTGTAGTTCTTCTTTTGATTCTCTATTGAAACTACAGTATCTGTGGGGTTACGTAGCACTTTCTAAGGCTTCCATTGGCTGTCTAAAGCCTTCAGAAAGTATTGAGCCGTCTCCTGTCTGGGAAGAGTATAGTAGCTCAGTTTCTCAGTGGTCTGCGTGGGGACAAAGAGATTGGATATGTGCGTTCGCACGTTCATGCTGTTTTTTCTTTTCCTCTTTGAATGAATACACTATTGTCCGGTTGGAATATTATCGCCATTTTACGAGAAAAATACCATAAAAATTGATTTTAAACAGCGTTTGACATGCTTCTAAGTACGGTAATGGAACATTTCGACTTTTTTGTCTCGAAATGCGCTCGCGCGTTACCCTTTTGATAGTGACCTGAACACACGAACAAAACGGAGGTATTTGGACATAACTATGGATTATTTGGAACAAAAGCAACATTTCTTGTGGAAGTAGCAGTCCAGGGAGTGCATTCTGACGAAGATCAACAAAGGTAATACAATATTTCTAATACTAATTCTGAGTTTATGCTGTCCCGAACTTGGTGGGTGTCAAAATAGCTAGCCGTGATGGCTGAGCTATGTACTCAGAATATTGAAAAATGTGCTTTCGCCGAAAAGCTATTTTAAAATCTGACATAGCGATTGCATAAAGGACTTCTGTATCTATAATTCTTAACCTGTTATGGATAGGGGGCAGCATTTTCACGGCCGGATAAAAAACGTACCCGATTTAACCTCCCCACGTCTACCTTTGACTCATTCCTCTCTGCCTCCTTCTTTCCACTCCTCTCCTCTTTTGACCTCACCCTCTCACCTCCCCCCCTACTCACAAGGCAGGCAATACGCTTGACCTCATCTTTACTAGATGCTGTTCTTCCACTAATCTCATTGCAACTCCCCTACAAGTCTCCGACCACTACCTTGTATCCTTTTCCCTCTCGCTCTCATCCAACACCTCTCACTCTGCCCCTACTCGGACGGATTGTGCCGTCGCAACCTTCGCTCTCTCTCTCCCGCTACTCTCTCCTCTTCCATCCTATCATCTCTTCCCTCTGCTCAAACGTTCTCCAACCTATCTCCTGATTCTGCCTCCTCAACCCTCCTCTCCTCCCTTTCTGCATCCTTTGACTCTCTATGTCCCCTATCCTCCAGGCCGGCTCGGTCCTCCCCTCCTGCTCCGTGGCTGGATGACTCATTGAGAGCTCACAGAACAGGGCTCCGGGCAGCCGAGCGGAAATGGAGGAAAACTCGCCTGGACCTGGCATCCTTTCCCTCCCTCCTCTCTACATTTTCCTCTTCTGTCTCTGCTGCTAAAGCCACTTTCTACCACTCTAAATTCCAAGCATCTGCCTCTAACCCCAGGAAGCTCTTTGCCACCTTCTCCTCCCTCCTGAATCCTCCTCCCCCTCCCCCCTCCTCCCTCTCTGCGGATGACTTCGTCAACCATTTTGAAAAGAAGGTCGACGACATCCGATCCTCGTTTGCTAAGTCGAACGACACCGCTGGTCCTGCTCACACTGCCCTACCCTGTGCTCTGACCTCTTTCTCCCCTCTCTCTCCAGATGAAATGTGACGGCCGGCCGCCAAACAACCTGCCCGCTTGATCCTATCCCCTCCTCTCTTCTCCAGACCATTTCCGGAGACCTTCTCCCTTACCTCACCTCGCTCATCAACTCATCCTTGACCACTGGCTACGTCCCTTCCGTCTTCAAGAGAGCGAGAGTTGCACCCCTTCTGAAAAAACCTACACTGGATCCCTCCAATGTCAACAACTACAGACCAGTATCCCTTCTTTCTTTTCTCTCCAAAACTCTTCAACGTGCCGTCCTTGGCCAGCTCTCCTGCTATCTCTCTCAGAATAACCTTCTTGATCCAAATCAGTCAGGTTTCAAGACTGGTCATTCAACTGAGACTGCTCTTCTCTGTGTCACGGAGGCTCTCCGCACTGCTAAAGCTAACTCTCTCTCCTCTGCTCTCATCCTTCTAGACCTATCTGCTGCCTTTGACACTGTGAACCATCAGATCCTCCTCTCCACCCTCTCCGAGTTGGGCATCTCCGGCGCGGCCCACGCTTGGATTGCGTCCTACCTGACAGGTCGCTCCTACCAGGTGGCGTGGCGAGAATCTGCACCACATGCACATCTCCGCACCACATGCTCTCACCACTGGTGTCCCCCACGGCTCTCTACTAGGCCCTCTCCTATTCTCGCTATACACCAAGTCACTTGGCTCTGTCATATCCTCACATGGCCTCTCCTATCATTGCTATGCAGACGACACACAATTAATCTTCTCCTTTCCCCCTTCTGATAACCAGGTGGCAAATCGCATCTCTGCATGTCTGGCAGACATATCAGTGTGGATGACGGATCACCACCTCAAGCTGAACCTCGGCAAGACGGAGCTGCTCTTCCTCCGGGGAAGGACTGCCCGTTCCATGATCTCGCCATCACGGTTGACAACTCCATTGTGTCCTCCTCCCAGAGTGCTAAGAACCTTGGCGTGACCCTGGACAACACCCTGTCGTTCTCCACTAACATCAAGGCGGTGACCCGATCCTGTAGGTTCATGCTCTACAACATTCGCAGAGTACGACCCTGCCTCACACAGGAAGTGGCGCAGGTCCTAATCCAGGCACTTGTCATCTCCCGTCTGGATTACTGCAACTCGCTGTTGGCTGGGCTCCCTGCCTGTGCCATTAAACCCCTACAACTCATCCAGAACGCCGCAGCCCGTCTGGTGTTCAACCTTCCCAAGTTCTCTCACGTCACCCCGCTCCTCCGCTCTCTCCACTGGCTTCCAGTTGAAGCTCGCATCCGCTACAAGACCATGGTGCTTGCCTATGGAGCTGTGAGGGGAACGGCACCTCCGTACCTTCAGGCTCTGATCAGGCCCTACACCCAAACAAGGGCACTGCGTTCATCCACCTCTGGCCTGCTGGCCCCCCTACCTCTGAGGAAGCACAGTTCCCGCTCAGCCCAGTCAAAACTGTTCGCTGCTCTGGCACCCCTATGGTGGAACAAGCTCCCTCACGACGCCAGGACAGCGGAGTCAATCACCACCTTCCAGAGACACCTGAAACCCCACCTCTTTAAGGATTACCTGGGATAGGATTAAGTAATCCTTCTACCCCCCCCCTACCCCCCCCCCCAAAAAAAAGATATAGATGTACTATTGTAAAGTGGTTGTTCCACTGGATATCATAAGGTGAATGCACCAATTTGTAAGTCGCTCTGGATAAGAGCGTCTGCTAAATGACTTAAATGTAAATGTAATGCCTAAAGACTGGCCACATGTAGAAGATGCCATAGAGATCGTAAACTGGGTCCTAAGTCTTTGTATGGTGGATAGTCTTTCAATGGAAAAACAGCCTTTCAAAATAATAGTACTTCCTGGATGGATTTTCCTCAGGTTTTTGCCTGCCATATCAGTTCTGTTATACTCACATACATTATTGTAACAGTTTTGGAAACGTTAGAGTGTTTTCAATCCAAATCTACCAATTATATGCATATCCTAGCTTTTGGGCCTGAGTAGCAGGCAGTTTAATTCGGGCACACTGTTCATCCAAAATTCCGAATGCTGCCCCCTACCCTAGTGAAGTTAAAGTGACTAGTGTTCCATTTATTAAAGTGGCCAATGATATCAAGTCTGTAGGTAGGCAGCCGACTCTGTGCTAGTGGTTGCTTTTTAACAATCTGATGGCCTTGAGATTAAAGCTGCTTTTCAATCTCTCTGTCCCAGCTCTGATGCACCTCTACTGACCTCACCTTCTGGATGGAAGCGGGGTGAACAGGTAGTGGCTTGGGTGGTTATTGTCCTTGATGATCTGTTTTGCCTTCCTGTGACATCGGGTGTTGTAGGGGTCCTGGAGGGCAGGTAGTTTGCCCCCGGTGATGTGTTGTGCAGACCCCAGCACCCTCTGGAGAACCCTCCGTTTGTCGGCGGTGAAGTGGCCATACCACGCGGTGATACAGCCTGACAGGATGCTCTCAATTGTGCACCTGTAAAGGTTAGTGAGTGTTTTCAGTGACAAGCCACATTTTTTCAGCCTCATGAGGTTGAAGTGGCGCTGTTGTGTGTGCCTGGACCAGTTTGTTGGTTAATATGTACACAGAGGAACTTAACACTTTCCACCTTCTCTACTGCTGTCCCGTCGATGTGGATAAGGGGGTGTTCCCTTTGTTGTTTCCTGAAGTCCACGATCATCTCTTTTGTTTTGCTGACATTGAGTGAGAGATTATTTTCCTGACACCACACTCCGAGGGCCCTCACCTCCTCCCTGTAGGCTGTCTCGTCGTTGTTGGTAATCAAGCCTACAACTGTAGTGTCGTCTGCAAACTTGATGATTGAGTTGGAGGTGTGCATATCCACGCAGGGTGAACAGGGAGTACAGGAGAGTGCTGAGAACTCACCCTTGTGGGGCCCCAGTGTTGAGGCTCAGTGGAGTGGAGATGTTGTTTCCTACCTTCAACACCTGTGGGCGGCCCATCAGGAAGTCCAGGGTACAGTTGCAGTGGGTGGTGTCGAGACCCAGGGTCTCAAGCTTAATGATGAGTTTGGAGGGTACTATGGTGTTGAATGCTGAGCTGTAGTCAATGAAGAGCATTCTTACATAGGTATTCCTCTTGTCCAGATGGGATAGGGCAGTGTGCAGTGTGATGGCGATTGCATCGTCTGTGGACCTATTGGGGCGGTTAGTAAATTGTAGTGGGTCTAGGGTAACAGGTAGGGTGGAGGTGATATGATCCTTGACTTGTCTCTCGAAGCACATCATGATGACAGAAGTGAGTGCTATGGGGCGATAGTCATTTAGTTCAATTACCTTACCTTTCTTGGTTCCAGGTAGAACCCTATTGGGTTCCAGGTAGGACACTTTTGGGTTCCAGGTAGGACCCATTTGGGTTCCAGGTGGGACCCTTTTTGGGTTCCATGTAGAACCATCTGTGGAAAGGTTTGACCCCATAACCTTTGCCTCAACCACATTAACCACACCCCTCTAGCCTGACTACACTTCACATGACACACCATGAACACATTGTCTTTGTGTTGCTAAACCAAACCCATCAACACACTCATCAAAGAAATGTTCAAAGCCAAGAGTGGGGGGTGTAGATTGTAGGGACGGACGGTGGCCACCACCCACCTCATCGTCGTGGGTTGCTTTGTCTTGGTCTTCTTCCTCGAAGTGGTCTGTAACCTGCTCATTGCCCATGCCCTGCTGGCCCAGTCCCCTACCCAGACTCGGGGCTCCAGTTCATCCCAGCTCCGGGGGGTGAAGGGCCAGGCTCTACAGATGCTGTGTGCCGTGGTGGGGGTGTTCGTGGTGTGCTTCCTCCCCCACCACGTGGTCCAGGGCCCCTGGACTCTGGCTGTACTGGAGATCAAGGAGGGCTGGGGCAGAATGGACTGGGGCCAGCGGACCAGGCAGAGGCTTAACGACGCCCACCAGGTCACCTTGATGCTGATGGGGCTCAACTGCCTCCTGGACCCTGTGGTGTACTGCTTCGCCCCCAGGAAGTTCCGCCTGTACATCAAGGACCATCTGAAAAAGGTGGGGAGGGGGAAAGGATGCTCGGAAACAGCCATCACACACATTTCTATAGTGGAGGGCAAGAATGTGAGCCAGCGGCTCCATAGCAAACAGCAGCAGCTGAAAGTTTAAATCTCTAGATGACATTGGTATTGTAGATATTGTGTCTAATGCTAATACTGACTGTTGTTAGTAACCACATCCTCAGGATGCTTCATTCCATCACACCCACACCTAACAATGCACACATAGTGCAGAACATGCACTCTGCTATGTAGCCTCATGTGATTTCAGACACATTCACATGAACAGATGCACCACCACACAGCCCCACCCAGAGTATGGTTCCCTCTAGATTTCTTCCCTGTAGGGATTTGTCCTGGCCACTGCCAGCTATAATCAGTGCTTTAAAGAATCTTTGGACCATTGATTCTTTGTTTTCACATTTCACTTGTACTGTACATTTTATCTCACAATGTATCTTACACTTTGTTCTTGTGACTGACTTGGGATTTCAATTTCATCACCACTGTTTCTTCCTGTGTTTCTAGTGTAATCAGATGAGTTTAATCAGATGTGAAAAGCAGACGTTGTATAGGGAACAGGAGCTTCTATAAATGATTGCACAATAGCTCTATAAACTCAGTCCCAAGCCACTAGACTAGATCCTTAGATCAAATAGATATCAACATACATTTTAAATATCACATGCGCCGAATACAACAGGTGTAGACCTTACAGTGAATTGCTTATTTACAAGCCCTTAACCAACAATTGTCCTTTCACTGTTGGAGCCTTCTAAATTGGGTGCTGAACAATAGCTGGTCGTGAGCAAGGAATTAAAAAATCCTTGGTCTTGAGCACCTAATATGGGGGTTGCTTCGTCTTGGTCTTCTTCCTCGTAGTAGTCTGTAACCTGCTCATCTCCCGGGCTCTGCTCACTCAGTCCCCTACTCAGCCTCGCGGTTCCAGTTCATCCAAGCCCTGGGGGGTGCAGGGTCCTGCAGACGCTGTGTGCCGTGGTGGGGGTGTTCGTGGTAAGCTTCTTCCCCTACCACATGATACAGGGCCACTTGTTCTGGAGATAATATGAAAATAAAAAAAGCCAATGTTTCCAATGTGAGAGGGTTGAAAGATAGTAATTCTTATCTCCTCTGTGTATGCATTGTCATGCATCCTTTTGAAGGGGAATTCCAGAATTGGTATATCACATTTTTTACTTTTAAATTAATTATTTATAGCTATTGATTCTTTAACAATATTACTTTTAAACGTGTGTGTGTGTGTATGTGTGAGACTGTCTTCCCTCCAAGGTGTAAATTGTTCTGTCTGTGCCACTGTAGTTACGCTGCCTGCTTCCTACCTACCAGCTAGCTACAACAGTCCTGGCTGTTGCTATGGGGACCACACTGTCAGCCGCCACCACATTTCACCCAGAGGTCTCTGACTGTCTCTCCATGGTCCCAGTGGCCGGCTGTAACTAGTTCTGTTGTCATGGGGATGGTTCCCTGTTAATGTGTAGTTCCTATCGCAGCATGAAAATGTGACAAGGTGAACATGAATGAGTTCTCATAAACACATGGAAACTCAACTAGCTCATTTGAAATAGGCCTAAGTGCAACTTCTATTTATACTGCAGCTAACAATGTATAAACAAGTTCCATGTAAATGCATCCACTTTGTGAGCTCTGAAAATGGAAACGTGATGTGTTCTGCGTTGCTCCACTAGCTCCGTCCTCTCCCATGACATGAGTAGGTCAGATCACATCATTCAGTGGAACCTCTTGACCTGTTCAAGATTAAATATTTAGGAAATAATGCATAAAAACAAGTCTGTGGGTCTCTTTAGTGGTAGGAACTAAAAGAAGAAACCAGATCAGTGGCCTTGTGGTGAGAGTGTCTGCCCTGCGTTTGGAAGGCTGGTGGTCCAACTACCAGTAGTCATGACTAAGACTAAAATTGGGAAATGATACCTCTGTGCTTGGTACTGGATTGGGCCATGCGGCCATGCGATAGACTAGCATCCTTTTCAGGGGGTGTACATCAAGCTGCCTCATGCTACAGAAACAGGAAATAGGCTCTTGCCCTATGGACATTCTGGTTCAGACAAGCCTTACTTACTTGATCTAAAAGAACAAGACTTACATGCAATGATCACTTCTCAATGGCTTCATCTTTCAGCTTCTGTTTTAAATGTCTTACTAGTCATTTTTGAATGTCCTTTCAGTTAAACCATTGACTGTAGGGTATTTCCAAGCTCACCAAGTCATTCTGAGAGAGCCATGTCTATGTCTCCATAGTTATGTGTTCTACAAAGGACAACTTAAGACAACACAGTTAATTAACCACCCTGCTCAAGAATCTTCCCCACAATGTATGGATTTGGCCACTGGGTGGTGCCCTATCCTTATCTGTTTAGACAGTTTCCCGATCAGACATGAGTGGCAGAATGAAGAGCACACTCATCTCCTATTGGCTGAGATTCCTACCTGTCCAATATGGATACTGAATGGGCTTCTGAGTTATTCACGTTCACCAGGGAAAGACTGTAAAGGTTAACAAAGGCTCAGTATGTTTTGTGTCTCTCTGGAATTGTATTGTGTATCTCTGGTGTCGTATTGTCTATCTCTGGTGATGTATTGTGTCTCTCTGGTGTCGTATTGTCTCTCTGGTGTTGTATTGTGTCTCTCTGGTGTCGTATTGTGTCTCTCTTGTGTCGTATTGTCTCTCTGGTGTCGTATTGTCTATCTCTTGTGTCGTATTGTCTCTCTGGTGTCGTATTGTGTATCTGGTGTCGTATTGTGTCTCTCTTGTGTCGTATTGTCTATCTCTTGTGTCGTATTGTCTCTCTGGTGTCGTATTGTGTCTCTCTTGTGTCGTATTGTGTCTCTCTGGTGTCGTATTGTGTCTCTCTTGTGTTGTATTGTGTCTCTCTTGTGTCGTATTGTCTATCTCTCTTGTGACGTATTGTCTATCTCTTGTGTCGTAGTGTGTATCTGGTGTCGTATTGTGTCTCTCTTGTGTCGTATTGTGTCTCTCTGGTGTCGTATTGTGTCTCTCTGGTGTTGTATTGTGTCTCTCTGGTGTCGTATTGTCTATCTCTGGTGTCGTATTGTGTCTCTCTTGTGTCGTATTGTCTATCTCTGGTGTCGTATTGTCTCTCTGGTGTCATATTGTCTCTCTGGTGTCGTATTGTGTCTCTCTTGTGTCGTATTGTGTCTCTCTTGTGTCGTATTGTGTCTCTCTTGTGTCGTATTGTCTCTCTGGTGTTGTATTGTGTCTCTTGTGTCGTATTGTCTCTCTGGTGTCGTATTGTGTCTCTTGTGTCGTATTGTTTCTCTTGCGTCGTATTGTCTATCTCTTGTGTCGTATTGTCTCTCTGGTGTCGTATTGTGTCTCTCTGGTGTCGTATTGTGTCTCTCTTGTGTTGTATTGTGTCTCTCTTGTGTCGTATTGTCTATCTCTTGTGTTGTATTGTCTCTCTGGTGTCGTATTGTGTCTCTCTTGTGACGTATTGTGTATCTGGTGTCGTATTGTCTATCTCTCTTGTGACGTATTGTCTATCTCTTGTGTCGTAGTGTGTATCTGGTGTCGTATTGTGTCTCTCTTGTGTCGTATTGTGTCTCTCTGGTGTCGTATTGTCTCTCTTGTGTCGTAGTGTGTATCTGGTGTCGTATTGTGTCTCTCTTGTGTCGTATTGTCTATCTCTCGTGTCGTATTGTCTATCTCTGGTGTCGTATTGTGTCTCTCTGGTGTTGTATTGTGTCTCTCTGGTGTCGTATTGTCTCTCTGGTGTCGTATTGTCTCTCTGGTGTCGTATTGTCTCTCTGGTGTTGTATTGTGTCTCTCTGGTGTCGTATTGTCTCTCTGGTGTCGTATTGTCTCTCTGGTGTCGTATTGTCTCTCTGGTGTCGTATTGTCTCTCTGGTGTCGTATTATCTATCTCTGGTGTCGTATTGTCTCTCTGGTGTCGTATTGTATTGTGTCTCTCTGGTGTCATATTGTGTCTCTCTGGTGTCGTATTGTGTCTCTCTGGTGTCGTATTGTCTCTCTGGTGTCGTATTGTCTCTCTGGTGTCGTATTGTCTCTTTGGTGTCGTATTGTGTCTCTCTGGTGTCGTATTGTCTCTTTGGTGTCGTATTGTGTCTCTTTGGTGTCGTATTGTGTCTCTCTTGTGTCGTATTGTCTCTCTTGTGTCGTATTGTCTATCTCTGGTGTCGTATTGTCTCTCTGGTGTCGTATTGTGTCTCTCTGGTGTCGTATTGTCTCTCTTGTGTCGTATTGTCTCTCTGGTGTCGTATTGTCTCTCTGGTGTCGTATTGTCTCTTTGGTGTCGTATTGTGTCTCTCTGGTGTCGTATTGTCTCTTTGGCGTCGTATTGTGTCTCTTTGGTGTCGTATTGTGTCTCTCTGGTGTCGTATTGTGTCTCTCTGGTGTCGTATTGTGTCTCTCTTGTGTCGTATTGTCTATCTCTTGTGTCGTATTGTGTATCTCTGGTGTCGTATTGTGTCTCTGGTGTCGTATTGTGTATCTGGTGTCGTATTGTGTCTCTCTGGTGTCGTATTGTGTCTCTCTTGTGTCATATTGTGTCTCTCTGGTGTTGTATTGTGTCTCTCTTGTGTCGTATTGTCCATCTCTTGTGTCGTATTGTGTCTCTCTGGTGTCGTAATGTGTCTCTCTGGTGTTGTATTGTGTCTCTCTGGTGTATTGTTGTGCATCTCTGATATAATAGAATACTAGAAATATAATACAAATGTTCTATCAAATTTTGACTACATCATTTGGTTTAGATATATTACGTGTATTATATATATATATATTATTCAAGATTTAACTCTCAGGTCACCCTCATTAAAGGTGTTTCTAACCTCTAGGGTATTTCCTGGTTAAAATAAATGTTGAGTAAATAAATGAAGTCTGTGGAGTAAGCATCTAGAGGTGGGTACGAGTTTATCTCCATAGAATGAATTAATACATTTTGCACTGTGTGTGCAGCGCATCCAAATACCACCCTCTGGTGCTCCAAATACCACCCTCTGGTGCTCCAAATACCACCCTCTGGTGCTCCAAATACCACCCTCTGGTGCTCCAAATACCACCCTCTGGTGCTTCAAATACCACCCTCTGGTGCTTCAAATACCACCCTCTGGTGCTTCAAATACCACCCTCTGGTGCTCCAAATACCACCCTCTGGTGCTCCTATGACTGTGTACACCTTGAGCTTGTTATTATTCGTTTACAGTTGAATCACTGTTCTATCTCTGAAGCATACATTTTTTTATGAGCATTATACCCGCGGGTGTAATAGTTATTTAGCTATTACAAAAATAAAATGCATTATCGTGATTTCCTGGGTAAAAGGTCAGGAAAAAAAGGGGCAATACATGATTGGTACATCCGTTTTGTGACTTTTAAATGAATGATTTTTCTAGAATATAACTTAGAAATGCCTCATGAGCTATGTTCAACTGTTTTGCTTTGAATCGCTGATTTCCCCTTTAACCCTCCTGCTGTGTTCCGGTCAAATTGGACCGATTTACAAGTTCTCTCTCTGAAAAACGCAGTTCATTTAATCTGATTGTCATAAGGTTCCATGCCTTTGTCCACACAGGGCATCTGAACACACAAAATAAATTTTGGATAATTTTCATTACATTTTTGGTGTTTTATTTAACTTTTGTACACCTGTGGTGTTCCTGGTCAAACATGACCGGTCATTAGAAATGAATGGGTGAGACTACAATTAGTGTTTAAAATTGAGTTCAGACACATGCCCATTCATCAGATGGACACACTTCCTCTCCTAGACCCCCACATGCATGTGTGTTTGAGCACACACACACACACACACACACACACACCTCACTCCCCTTCTTGGCTTCCATGGCAACCCCCATGGGAACCTTTCCCCAATATAATCTTTCCCCCAAGGGAACCACACCTGTTGGCGTTCTCACAAACAATCGCAACATTGTTTCAATAATATATAGAACTTTTCTCTCAGCTCTGGTATATAAAGCTTTTTTGAGGGCTTTACAATTCATTCTGTGGCAGCACAATGACCAAACAATATACTGTATGTGAGGCTCTTGATCATATCTTTGATCATGACACTGGTGAGGAGGAGAGAGTCCTTGTTAAACTTTAACACAAAGTAGTTTATGATCAAAAGCACAATATGTTTAATCTGAGTATTTGTTGTAGTCTAAATAATCGATACATTATGCTTTTTTTACTCAAAAACGAGTTGTATGAGCTCAGGTGTAACGGCTGTCTTCAGAAATGGACCAGGGCGCAGCAGGTATGTGAATACTCATATTTAATTCAAAAAAAGAGTAAAGCATCCACAGGAAACAATAAACAAGACAACAGCAACAGTTTGCAGGCTAACAAACTCAGTGCAAAACAACCACCCACAACCCCAAAGAAAAACACACACACCTATATAGGACTTCCAATCAAAGGCAACTCAACACACCTGCCTTCAATTGGAAGTCCCAATCAACAATACAAACATTCCCATACACAAAACTGCCACGTCCTGACCCCAAAACTAAAACAATAGCTCCATCTGCTGGTCAGGACGTGACATCAGGTCAATGAGGCCTACAGGCCATAAATAGCAAATAGAAGTTCAAAACTACTTGTAATCTTCACAATAACTTAAGTTGATAAAAAGATGTAACACAACATTAGGTGATAATATATGTATTATTATGGATTTATAATCAGCTATAATGGGGCGGTCATTTTGGACCGGAAACACAGAATTAATAAACTTGATACGAACACAACAGGAGGGTTAAAGACTTTGAAAGACAATAACGAGGCTATATACAAGGAGCACCAGTACCGAGACAATGTTCAGGGATGCGAAGTAGTTGAGGTAATATTTACCTGTAGGTAGGGATAAAAGTGACTAGTCAATCAGGATAGATAATAAACAAAGTAGTAGCATTGTGTGTGAAGAGTGTCAAAGTGTGTGTGTGTGTGTGTGTTGGTGGCTTCAATATGCATGCATGTGTGTGCGTGGCGTCAACATGAGTGTGTGTGTGTTTTGTGTGTGTGAGCGTATTTACACCGAGTATACCGAGTATACCCCCCCCCAAAACATACCGGTGCACCTGGCACCTACTACCATATCCCGTTCAAAGGCACTTAAATCTTTCATCTTGCTCATTTACCCTCTGAATGGCACACATACACAAGCCATGTCTCAATTGTTTCAAGGCTTAAAGATCCTTCTTTAATTCTTAAAAGTCTAAGCCATTGGGGGGGTTCTACGTTGACATCTGAAATTGTTTTAAGATGGTCATACTATGGATTATTTATCTATTTGATTTAGAATTTTAGGACCCCTTTAAGGTATTACAAAAATTATTGCATTTGGCCTTTACTATAGCCCAAAGAAACACATTGAATAACTCATTCATAAATGGCAAAAAAGAGAGTCAAAAAATGTATAATAACAAACAACGTCTTGAAGTGTTTTTCCATTATCTAGGAGAAAGCTCAGGAATGTTTTTTTTTTTTTTTTTTTAAATTTACACATATTTAACCTCTTTTTTTGGTTGGGCATAAAACTACCTCCGTACTTTCATACATTTGTTTAAACCGGCACCGATTACCTTCAGATGAGTCCTGTGACGCTTGTGAGTATCGTAGACCAAAGCGGATAACACCATTGTGTTTGTGAGTCTCCCCTTTCCATAATAGTTTGTAGGTCAAACCGTTTGGACGCCACAGACGTTGTTGTGAGAAGAATGATTTTCGGGATGTCTCATGGTCTGACAAACACTTCTCTAGCTCTGCCACCTTTCATCGCAGATGCAGAAGTGCGACATCGGCGGACACAGAAGATTGAGATGCATCTGATGCAAAAAAAAACATATGTCTAGCTTAAAATGACAGATTTTGTTTGGGACTGTTTTATTATGTTAGTTAGATTGATGCACCGATTTGTCAATAGACTCTAGGGGTTAACCTGTCCCCTCCCCTTCATGTACACCAGTGGAGGCTCCTCAGAGGAGGAAGGGGAACACCATCCTACTCAGTGAATTTCATTCAAATGTAAATAATAAAATATTTTAAAAGTTATCCTTTTTAGATAAAACTATACTAAATATATTCACGTGACCAAATAACTGATTAAAACACACTGTTTTGCAATGAAGGTCTACAGTGATTGTAGCGGGTTTACTAACACGTTAGTTCTAGTAGCTATGTTGACTATGACGTTAGCTAATATGGTGACATTGACAACGATGTAGGCTGTGTGTGGCTGTTAACGGTTATGGTATGAATGTTTGGCTTGGAATTTTTTTCCACCTGGTCACAGACAGCTGTTGTGTTGTGCACTGAATTTCACAAGTGAAGGGAAAAGGTGAGAGGAGGAGAGCGTGTAGAAGCGAGAAAGAATTATGCAAGGAGTAAAGTGATGATGCTCTTTGTATGTGGCTGCTATGAAAGTTAACTGTGTGTGTGTGGGTGATCAGGGGTGTATTCATTTCGACAATTCTAAATGTTTACAAATTCATATAAAATTAAAAGCTGAAATGTCTTGAGTCATAACTATGCTATGGCCTGCCTAAATAAGTTCAGGAGTAAAAATGTGCTTAAGAAGTTTCATAAGTTGCGTTGACTCTGTGTGCAATAGCAGTGTTTAACATGATTTTTGAATGACTAACTCATCTCTGTATCACACATACAATTATCTGTAAGGTTGAGCAGTGAATACCAAACACAGATTTAACCACAAAGACCAGGGAGGTTTTCCAATGTCTCGCAAAGAAGGTAACCTATTGGTAGATGGGTAAAAAAAAGAGCAGACATTGAATATCCCTTTGACCATGGTGAAGTTATTAATTACACTTTGGATGGTGTATCAATACACCCAGTCACTACAAAAATACAGACCTCCTTCCTAACTCAGTTGTCGAAGAGGAAGGTACCCAATGGTGACTTTAAAACAATTATAGAGTTTAATGGCGGTGATAAGAGAAACCTAAGGATGGATCAACAACATTGTAGTTACTCCACAATACTAACCTAATTGACGGAGTGAAAAGAAGGAAGCCTGTACAGAATAAAAATATTCCAAAACATGCATCCTGTTTACAACAAGGCACTAAAGTAATATTGCAAAAAATGTGGTAAGCAATTATCTTTTTGTCTTGAATACGAAGTGTTATGTTTGGGGCAAATCCAATACAACACCGAGTACCACTCCATATTTTCAAGCATAGTGGTGGCTGCATCATGTTATGGGTATGTTGTAATCATTAAGCACTCTGAGTTTTTCAGGCTAAAAAATTACCGGAATGGAGCTAAGCACAGGCAAAATTCTAGAGTAAAACCTGGTTCAGTCTGCTTTCCACCAGTCACTGTAAGATTAATTCACCTTTATCAGGACAATAACCTAAAACATAAGCCAAATCTACACTTGAGTTGCTTACCAAGAAGACAGTGAATGTTCCTGAGTGGCCTAGTTACAGTTTTGACTTAAATCTACTTGAAAATATTGTACAATCCAGGAGTGTAAAGCTCTTAGAGACTTTCTGAAGGCTTTGTAGCTGTTCTGATGTCCAGAATCTCTTTTCGGTCATAGAAAACGATGGCGTAAATATTATGTACAAAAAAAGTTACTATCAGCGCAACTGGTCAGGAGCCTTGTAAAACGGCTGCTATTCCCTCCAGTAGCACTCTTAACTCCATCCCTTTTGGAAGTAGTGGATACATTTGTTTAGGTGTGTTTTGTACTTTCTCACTCACTCACTCTCTCTCTTTCTCCCCCTCTGTATCTCTCTCTCTCTCTCTCTCCCCTCTGTATCTCTCTCTCTCCCTCCCACCTGTATCTCTCTCTCACCCCTCTGTATCTCTCTTTCTCTCTCCCCCCTCTGTATCTCTCTCTCTCTCTCTCTCTCGCTCGCTCTCTCTTTCTCTCTCTCTCTCTCCTCCCTCCCCTCTGTATCTCTCTCTCTCTCTCTCTCTCTCTCTCTCGCTCTCTCCTCCCTCTGTATCTCTCTCCTCCCTCTGTATCTCTCTCTCTCTCTCCCCCCTCTGTATCTCTCTCTCCCCCCTCTGTATCGCTCTCTCTCTCCCCCTCTGTATCTCTCTCCCTCTCTCTCCCTCTCTGTATCTCTCTCCCTCTTTCTCCCCCCTCTGTATCTCTCTCTCTGTATCTCTCTCTCTCTCTGTGTCTCTGTATCTCTCTCGCTCTATCTCTGTATCTCTCTCTCTCTGTATCTCTCTCTCTCTGTATCTCTGTATCTCTCTCTCTGTCTCTGTATCTCTCTCTCTGTGTCTCTGTATCTCTCTCTCGCTCTGTATCGCTGTATCTCTCTCTCTCTCTGTCTGTATCTCTGTATCTCTCTCTGTATCTCTGTATCTCTGTCTCTAGCTCTGTATCTCTTTCTCTCTCTGTGTCTCTGTATCTCGCTCTCTCTGTATGTCTGCATCTCTCTCTCTCTGTATCTTTGTAGCTCTCTCTCTCTGTATCTCTCTCTCTGTATCTCTCTCTGTATCTCTTTCTCTCTTTGTGTCTCTGTATCTCTCTCTCTCTGTATCTCTCTCTCTGTATCTTTGTAGCTCTCTCTCTCTGTATCTCTCTCTCTGTATCTCTCTCTGTGTCTCTCTCTCTCTCTCTCTCTCTCTCTCTCTCTCTCTCTCTCTCTCTCTCTCTCTCTTTCTCTGCATGCAGCCACGAGGGATGCTGTGAAGGGATTGCGAGACAATCCCAGTTTTCCTAATTTCTCTTCCCCAGCTGGAAATGCTGTCTAGTCAGGCAGTCTAATGCTTGGAGGTTTTAGGTTCCCTGGTGGGGTGTTGCTTTGAATGGAATCCAGTTGATTCCCACTAATGCTACCACACATACAGTATGAGGATGAATATTACATATCATGTAAGGATAGCCATTCAAATTAAGATTTAAAAAAATGATACAGATACATGAATGATCAGGTAATGACTAAAGATATGGTACATTTCTGAAAATATGTGAGTATGTGGATTCCTTCATGCCTAAGTATAAAGGCATAGATATGTCAACATGTTGACAAATACCCTTTCCAGAGTCAGAATATTCATCAAATATGTAAGTGGGTGCAAAGTGCATCAGATGCGTGTCTTAAATGTATCTCAACCCAGATATGTCCTTGGACTCATACACTAGAAGGGAGATTTCTGAGGTCCAGATTGGATGCATGTAGAAACTGTCCCATTGCTGAGAATATCCTAGCTCCGTATTTTAAATGAAGAACATGCGTATCTGGAGCATGACTAATCCTTATACAGTGCCTTCAGAAAGTATTCATACCCCTTGACTTATTCCACATTCTGTTCTGTTACAGCCTGAATTCAAAATGTATTAAATAAAAACATTTCTCACCATTTACATACAATACCCCAAAATGACAAAGGAAATAGATGTTTTTGGACATTTTTGCAAATTTATTGAAAAAGAAATGCAGAAATATCTCATTTAAAAAAGTATTCGTACCCCGGAGTCAATACTTTGTAGAAGCACCTTTGGCAGCGATTACAGCTTTGAGTCGTCTTGGGTATGTTTGTATCTGTTACGTTCGTCGTAAGAATGAGACCAAGGTGCAGCGTGGTAAGCGTACAGCTTTCATTTATTAGATGAACACCGACAAAACAAAGAAAAATACAAAAAAAAACGAACGTAAAGTTCTGCAGGCTTCAAAGCAGCTATACGAAAACAAGATCCCACAAAACCCCAGTGGGAAAAGGCTTCCTAAATATGATCCCCAATCAGAGACAACGAAAGACAGCTGCCTCTGATTGGGAACCATATCAGGCCAACATAGAAATACAAAACATAGATTTGCCCACCCAAGTCACACCCTGATCTAACAAAATAGAGAATAAAAAAGGCTCTCTAAGGTCAGGGCGTGACAGTATCAGCTTTGCACATCTGGATGTGGGGATTTTCTCCCATTTTTCCCTGCAGATTTTATCAAGCTCTGTGAAGTTGTATTGAACAAAAATATAAACACAACATGTAAAGTGTTGGTCCCATGTTTCATGAGCTGAAATAAAAGTTCCCAGACATATTCCAAATGCACCAAAAGCTTATTTCTCTTAAATATTGTGCACAAGTTAGTTTACATCCCTGTTAGTGAGCATTGTGCTGGGGACAATAAAAAGCATTATATGTGCAGTTTTGCCACACAACACAATGCCACCAATGTCTGAAGTTTTGAGGGTGCATGAAATTGGGATGCTGACTGCAGGAATGTCCACCCAAGCTGTTGCTAGATAATTGAATATACATTTTTCTACCATAAGCCGCCTCCGTCGTTTTAGAGAATTTGGCAGTACATCCAACTGGCCTCACAACAGCAAACCATGTGTAACCACACCAGCCCAGGACCTCCACATCTGGCTTCTTCATTCTTCTGAGACCAGCCCCCAGATGAAAATGAGGAGTATTTCTGTCTGTATTAAAGTCCTTTTGTGGGAAAAAACGAATTCTGATTGTCTGGGCCTGGCTCCCTAGTGGTTGGGCCTGACTCCCAAGTGGGTGGCCCTATGCCTTCCCAGAACCACCCATGGCTGCGCCCCTGCCCAGTCATGTGAAATCCATAGATTAGTGCCTAATGAATTTATCTCAATTGCCTGATTTACACTCAGTAAAATCGTTGAAATTGTTGCATCCTGTGTTTATACTTTTGTTTAGTATAATAAAATGTAATATATCTGGAAATATATAGATAGAGATATCCCCTGATATTAACCCTTTTCGCCCACTGGATTATTTTCCTGCTGTAGCAAACATGCTCAAATTAAGATCTTACATCTGTACATGCATGCGTGATTGGGTTGAGCATCTGTGAATGTGTTTGAGTGTGTGTGTTTTTGCATGTGTGTATGCATGTGCACGTGCATTTGTGTGTGTGTGCACTCATCCAACTCATCCATCCAGCTCAGGACATCATCCCTGGCTGGCTCGCATTGAGTGTGGGTGCTGACATGCGTTGCGGCCACCCTGGCGACCAGATATCAGGGTCTACTGATACTGTCCCTTCACGGAGCAAAAACAAATGACCGACCGGCGCTATGGAATATAACCTTCAGATTACAGATGGCCTGCCTCATGGGCCCTGAACAGATTTACAAGATGTAAATACCATGGGGGCGGAGGTAATCCAGTGCGGGAGTAGAGGGAGGGAGAGGTGGAGGGAGGGGTTCCAGCTGGTGTGGGGGAGGGGGGACAACATTGATACACTGATGTTGGGATGATGGTGATGGTGTGCGTTTGATGTGCTACAGAGAGCTGAAATGAAACTGGACATCTACGGAACAGATCATCGCTGCATGATTATCCCCTGTTGTTATACTATAGTGATCTTATCTCCTGTTGTTATACTATAGTGATCTTATCTCCTGTTGTTATACTATAGTGATCTTATCCCCTGTTGTTATACTATAGTGATCTTATCTCCTGTTGTTATACTATAGTGATCTTATCTCCTGTTGTTATACTATAGTGATCTTATCTCCTGTTGTTATACTATAGTGATCTTATCTCCTGTTGTTATACTATAGTGATCTTATCTCCTGTTGTTATACTATAGTGATCTTATCTCCTGTTGTTATACTATAGTGATCTTATCCCCTGTTGTTATACTATAGTGATCTTATCTCCTGTTGTTATACTATAGTGATCTTATCTCCTGTTGTTATACTATAGTGATTTTATCTCCTGTTGTTATACTATAGTGATCTTATCTCCTGTTGTTATACTATAGTGATCTTATCTCCTGTTGTTATACTATAGTGATCTTATCTCCTGTTGTTATACTATAGTGATCTTATCCCCTGTTGTTATACTATAGTGATCTTATCTCCTGTTGTTATACTATAGTGATCTTATCTCCTGTTGTTATACTATAGTGATCTTATCTCCGGTTGTTATACTATAGTGATCTTATCTCCTATTGTTATACTATAGTGATCTTATCTCCTGTTGTTATACTATAGTGATCTTATCTCCTGTTGTTATACTATAGTGATCTTATCTCCTGTTGTTATACTATAGTGATCTTATCTCCTGTTGTTATACTATAGTGATCTTATCCTCTGTTGTTATACTATAGTGATCTTATCTCCTGTTGTTATACTATAGTGATCTTATCCTCTGTTGTTATACTATAGTGATCTTATCTCCTGTTGTTATACTATGGTGATCTAATCCTCTGTTTCTATACAAAGGCGAAACAGAGGCATGAGGATGGAATGGAGACATTTCATTGTCTCGATGTATAATGGTGATGTTTTTGGGGTGAAGGAGAGGGTGTCAAGGAGGTGCTGTAATCACATAATCCCCTTCAGAGGGGCTCAACATCTCTGTCCTAGTCTACCTATCCTCATGTGAGGAGAGGGTAAAACCACATAGTCACTACACCATGGAAGCCCACTAATAATTATATCTGAATTCCTCATGTTCTTTTTATTATGAAAAGGTGGGAAGAGAGAGATAGAGAGAGAGAAAGACAGAGAGCAGGAGATAGAATGGGAGAGAGCGCTAGAGAGAAGGAGACAGAGAGATAGAGACAGGGGGAGGAAAGATAACAGACGGGGAGGAGAGAGAGCGAGAGAGAGAGAGAAGGAGAGAGATAGGAAGAGCGAGCGAGAAGGATAGAGAGAGGAGAGAGCGAGAGGAGAGAGAGAGGAAGAGAGAGAGGGAGAAAGAGAGAGAGACTCATCACAACAGCTGAACCTGTCTCATTTGATCCTTTGACTCACAGAGGTCATACAGCAAAAAGCCACACTCAGCCTCTGGAAAGATTCCCTGTTCTCTCCATCCTCTCTCTCCTTCCGCACCCTTCCCCTCCTCCCTCCTCCCTCCATTCATCCTTTGTCCTTTATTTTAATTCTCATCTCCTCTCTTGTCATTAGCAAGCTGCCTGCTAATGAATTTTCTTATCTCCCAATTTCAATGGCCGCTATGATAAGGTTTTATTATTTTTATTATTAGTATGCCCAACGTCAGAAATGCAGAAAGGAGGGAAAATAGAGAAGAGAAGAAGATCGCCTGGGGAGGGAGGAGAGAATAGACTGACTCTGAAGTGGTGGAGGCTCGTCCATAACGGCCCTATCTATGTGTGGAGGAGGATGGGAGTATTCACAGAGAGCTAAATGTAGAGATACAGAAACAAACAGGAGGAATGAGAGAAGAGGGAAATAAAGAGTAAAGAAAGGGATAGAACGTTAAAGAAGATAAGAGATAGAGAGAACAAGAACAGGCCTTGGATAGAGAGAAAGACAACAGGCCTTGGTTAGAGAGAAAGACAACAGGCCTTGGTTAGAGAGAACAAGAACAGGCCTTGGTTAGAGAGAACAAGAACAGGCCTTGGTTAGAGAGAACAAGAACAGGCCTTGGTTAGAGAGAAAGACAACAGGCCTTGGATAGAGAGAAAGACAACAGGCCTTGGATAGAGAGAAAGACAACAGGCCTTGGTTAGAGAGAAAGACAACAGGCCTTGGTTAGAGAGAAAGACAACAGGCCTTGGATAGAGAGAAAGACAACAGGCCTTGGATAGAGAGAACAAGAACAGGCCTTGGTTAGAGAGAAAGACAACAGGCCTTGGTTAGAGAGAACAAGAACAGGCCTTGGTTAGAGAGAAAGACAACAGGCCTTGGATAGAGAGAAAGACAACAGGCCTTGGTTAGAGAGAAAGACAACAGGCCTTGGATAGAGAGAAAGACAACAGGCCTTGGATAGAGAGAAAGACAACAGGCCTTGGTTAGAGAGAACAAGAACAGGCCTTGGTTAGAGAGAAAGACAACAGGCCTTGGATAGAGAGAAAGACAACAGGCCTTGGTTAGAGAGAAAGACAACAGGCCTTGGTTAGAGAGAACAAGAACAGGCCTTGGATAGAGAGAAAGACATCAGGCCTTGGTTAGAGAGAACAAGAACAGGCCTTGGTTAGAGAGAAAGACAACAGGCCTTGGTTAGAGAGAAAGACAACAGGCCTTGGTTAGAGAGAACAAGAACAGGCCTTGGATAGAGAGAAAGACAACAAGCCTTGGTTAGAGAGAAAGACAACAGGCCTTGGATAGAGAGAAAGACAACAGGCCTTGGTTAGAGAGAAAGACAACAGGCCTTGGTTAGAGAGAACAAGAACAGGCCTTGGTTAGAGAGAACAAGAACAGGCCTTGGATAGAGAGAAAGACAACAGGCCTTGGTTAGAGAGAAAGACAACAGGCCTTGGTTAGAGAGTCACATTTTGAGTAGAAAAGAAGAAGAGAAAAAGGGCGAGAGAGAGAGAGTAGAACGAGAGAGCAGATGGGAGTGTTCTGGACCCGGTTTCCATAGGATCCTATGATTCTAACAATGAACTTAGCCTTAAGATGCTTGTGGGAAACCAGGCCCTGGTCTGTTGCTACTGTTCCTTAGTCTAATTAATGTCCATGAGAGGGTGGTCTGGACACTACCTCCCTCCTGCCTCCTAACTGCCTCTGTTTGCAAACTCATCCTGCCTCCTATAGGTGCCTATGGTGGAAGGGGGGGGGGGGCCCTGGGTGTGTCACACACATACACACACACATATAGACACACTCACTCGGACACAAAGACACCCATACACACACACCTCCCAACACCACAAGCTGTTCACACACCTCCTGGTAATGCAGTGCTTCTGGAGGAGGGAGGGAGGTAGACTATGGAGCTATGGAGACAAGAGAGGGCCCTGGCCTGGCCAAATGTATTCAGTTTAGCACTGAGAGAAGAGGAGACTACCCAATGCCCACACACACCCAAACTATGCACGTATACACCCACACACCCTACACACACAAATGACCCCTGATCAGCGGTCACAAATAAAGCGAATCCAAAGCTGAAGGTCACAGTGAGGTAAACTACTGACTTGACCTGAGGTTGACCCCAGTAGGAACCGTAAGAGATACCTCAACACCACTACTCCGACGCCACACCACTACTCTGACATCACACCACTACTCCAACATCACACCACTACTCCGACGCCACACCACTACTCCATCATCACACCACTACTCCATCATCACACCACTACTCCAACATCACACCACTACTCCATCATCACACCACTACTCCATCATCACACCACTACTCCAACATCACACCACTACTCCATCATCACAGCAGGTGACCAGCAGGTAAGACAGCCGATGATGGAACCAAGCTACCAGAGGACCAGCAGGTAAGACAGCCGATGATGGAACCAAGCTACCAGAGGACCAGCAGTTAAGACAGCCGATGATGGAACCAAGCTACCAGAGGACCAGCAGGTAAGACAGCCGATGATGGAACCAAGCTACCAGAGGACCAGCAGTTAAGACAGCCGATGATGGAATCAAGCTACCAGAGGACCAGCAGGTAAGACAGCCGATGATGGAACCAAGCTACCAGAGGACCAGCAGGTAAGACAGCCGATGATGGAATCAGCTACCACAGGACCAGCAGGTAAGACAGCCGATGATGGAACCAAGCTACCAGAGGACCAGCAGTTAAGACAGCCGATGATGGAATCAGCTACCACAGGACCAGCAGGTAAGACAGCCGATGATGGAACCAGCTACCACAGGACCAGCAGGTAAGACAGCCGATGATGGAACCAAGCTACCAGAGGACCAGCAGTTAAGACAGCCGATGATGGAATCAGCTACCACAGGACCAGCAGGTAAGACAGCCGATGATGGAACCAGCTACCACAGGACCAGCAGGTAAGACAGCCGATGATGGAACCAGCTACCACAGGACCAGCAGGTAAGACAGCCGATGATGGAACCAGCTACCAGAGGACCAGCAGGTAAGACAGTCGATGATGGAACCAGCTACCACAGGACCCGAAAGCTTTGTTCCACCCGGCTATTTGAAACCAGCAGCCACAGGTTTGTGAGAGCGTCTGGTGCCAGCCACAACCATCACATGTCCTCTGTGCTTCAGGAGGAAAATGAATCACTCACTCTACACATATGGCAATGTTTTTCTGTCTTGGATGAGTATAGGAGAGAGAGAGGGATGGACAGAGAGCAAGAGAAAGCGAGAGAAATGGAGTGAGAATGAGAGAGAGAAAGGGGGGAGATACTTTAATTTGTTTTCTGAAGCCTCCCTCCCATCACAGAAATATGTTCACCAGTCTCCACTCTGCCGTTAGTGACACTTGATCCACTCTGCCAATCAAATGCCTGAATAGGTTCAGAACTGAGTCATGTACAGTATCCTCCACATGTCCTATTTGGGCTTCGTCTGTCTCTCTCGCTCTCTCTCTCTAACTCTCTCTCTAAATCTCTCTCTCTCTCTCTCTCTCTCTCTCTCTAACTTTCTCGCTCTCTCTCTAACTCTTTCTAACTTTCTCTCTCGCTCTCTCTCTAACTCTCTCTAACTCTCTCTCTAAATCTCTCTCTCTCAATTCAATTCAAAGGCGCTTTATCAGCATGGAAAACATGTTTACATTGCCAAACAAGTGAAATAAACGATAGTCAAAAGTAAGAAGAAATAAAATCAACAAAAAACTATTAAAATTTAAGAGGAAATATTGCACTCACAAAGGTTTCAAAAAGATGAAGACAAAGGAAAGAGAAAGGGGGATACCTAGTCAGTTGTATTGTCAGTTAAGTACAGTGTTTTAGCAATGTACAAATAGTTATAGTACAAATATGGGGGAAATTAAATCAACAGATAAATATAGGTTGTATTTACAGTGGTGTTTGTTCTCCACTGGTTGCCCTTTTCTCAAGGCAACAGGTCACAAATATTGTTGCTGTGGTGGCACACTGTAGTATTTCACCTAATAGATATGGGAGTTTATACATTTTTGATTTGTTTTCAAATTCTTTGTGGGTCTGTGTGATCTTTGGGAAATATGTGTCTCTAATATGGTCATACATTTGGCAGGAGGTTAGGAAGTGCAGCTCAGTTTCCACCTCATTTTGTGAGCAGTGTGCACATAGCTTGTCTTCTCTCTCTGCTTACGGCGGCCTCTCTCAATAGCAAGGCTATGCTCACTGAGTCTGTACATACAGTACTCAAGGCTTTTCTTCGTTTGGGTCAGTCACAGTGGTCATGTATTCTGCTGCTGTGTACTCTCTGTTTAGGGAAAGGTAGCAGTCCAGTTAGTTCTGTTTTTGATTGATTCTTTCCAGTGTGTCAAATAGTTATGTTTTTGCATTCTCATAATTCGGTTCGGTCTAATTGTGTTGCTGTCCTGAGCTTCTGGAGGGTCTGTTTGTGTTGGTGAACACAGCCCAAGAACCAGCTGGCTGAGGGGGACTCTTCTCTAGGTTCATCTCTGTAGGTGAGGGCTTTGTGGTGGAACATGTGGGCATCTTTTCCTTTTAGGTGGTTGTAGAATTGAACAGCTCTTTTCTGGATATTGATAACCAGTGGATACAGTCCTCATTCTGCTCTGTATGCATTGTTTTATTGTTTGGGGTTTTGCATTGTTTGCATGCAGAGCAGTTTCTCCCTCCCTCCCCCCTATGTTTCTCCCTCCCCTCTGTCTCCCTCCCTCCCCTCTACCTCCCTCCCTGTCTCTCTCTCTCTCTGTCTCTCGCTCCTGATTCTGCTGTATGCATTGTTTTATTGTTTGGGGTTTTGCATTGTTTGGAGTTTTGTACATGAAGTATATTTTTGCATTATTCTGTTTATCCATCCCTCTCTGTCACCCCCCCCCCCCCCCTCCAGTCTGTAGACTTTAGTTTGTCACGCTGATGAAGGGCTGACCCAAAAGTGTCATGTCCAAAAGAAGGGTGGCTTCACACTAAAGAGGAACTCATTCGTCAGTGGCGAAACAAGCTGGAACAGGCCTCACTATAATGGCATCATCATTAAAAAACATGTACAAAAGAAGTCTGTGTGGTGGTGATGCTGCACATACAGGAGCAGTGTGGAGATCCTCTTGTCAAAGGGAGCGGTGAAGGTTCCAGCTCATATGTATGATGGGAAGTAAGGACAAATTTAGGTGGCATGTTTATTGTTCAAGGTTTATAACAGGAGGGTATGAGGGAGTATGAAAATATTCTATGGTGTTTACGTGCCGTCAGGTATACACACACTAACGCATGCAGGCATATACACACACACACACACACACACACACACACACACACACACACACACACACACAGTGCACCTCCAGTCCACCTTTCTCTCAACAATAATTTTTAGTTCACTAATCCAGTTATTCACAGTCTTCAGTGATTCATGCCTTTGTTTATAGATGACAAACTCAGCTGCCAGAAACATGAGCACAAAAATCTAATCCAACCTCAAACAAAGAAAGGAGCAAAACAAGCAAGAACGCTGTTAACATAATTCATTGATTTCAATTTACATTCATCGCCTCCGCCTTGGTCTGTTTTCCTTTCTTTGTCTTTCTGTGGACCAGCTGTCATGTAGCATTTAGTCACCACCCCACTCATATCGCCCTCTCCGAGGACACCACTGTGACATGACTGCCTGCCTGCCAGTCACCAGGGCCTATTTTTACTCCTCCACCACCACAGCCAGAGCCACCCCCAGGGGAAGAGACGGGAGGTCTCCCCTGACACGCAGACAACTTCCGGAGGTCTCTGGCTCGCTAGCTTGCCCCCTCCCTCTCAATTCAGCACTGAACCAACTGAAGGCCCACACACTCATATGCTTCAACCTTTTTTGGCTGACAACATTCAGATCCAAACGGATCTTCGTCAGGACCGTCCAGGCCGAAATGTCACTCTATGTGACGGCACTGAGCCTCAGCGTGACAGGGTTGACACGCGGCAGTCAACTCCGTCACAGACCAGCTCCTTGTGAGTCACCTCCGACATGCCTGTGGAGTAAGGCGGAGAGAGAAAGAGAGTATGCTCCCAGTGTGTTTTTTGTGTGTGAGGAGTGGGGCGTGACAGGAAGGATTTGGAGGGAAACGTATTTGAGCGGATATCCAGGCGAGCTAATCTACTGCCCCAGAGCTGATGAGACCCATCCGACAGCTGGAATGGGATCGATCGTCCTTAAACTAGGGAGAGGGTGTATGTGTTTTTGTTTTTCCTATCTTTGTGGGGAAAAGGGACATGTGGTCAGATGCACAACTGAATGCATTCAACCGAAATGTGTCTTCCACATTTAACCCAACCCCTCTGAATCAGAGAGGTGCGGGGGTTGCCTTAGTCGACATCCACGCCATCGATGCCCGGGGAGCAGTTGTTGTTGGGGGTTAACTGCTGTTGGGGGTTAACTGAACGACAGATTTTTCCACCTCAGAGATTCGAACCAGTGACATTTCTATGACTGGCCCAACGCTCTTAACCGCTAGGCTAGGGACGTAGAGGGGGAAGGCGAGGGGTGTAGAGGGGGAAGGAGAGGGGTATAGAGGGGGAAGGAGAGGGTTGTAGAGGGGGAAGGAGAGGGTGTAGAGGGGGAAGGAGAGGGGTGTAGAGGGGGAAGGAGAGGGGTATAGAGGGGGAAGGAGAGGGGTGTAGAGGGGGAAGGAGAGGGTGTAGAGGGGGAAGGAGAGGGGTGTAGAGGTGGAAGGCGAGGGGTGTAGAGGTGGAAGGAGAGGGTGTAGAGGGGGAAGGAGTGGGGGGAAGAGGGGGAAGGAGAGGGTGTAGAGGGGGAAGGAGAGGGTGTAGAGGGGGAAGGAGAGGGTGTAGAGGGGGAAGGAGATGGGTGTAGAGGGGGAAGGAGAGGGTGTAGAGGGGGAAGGAGAGGGGTTTAGAGGGGGAAGGAGAGGGGTGTAGAGGGGGAAGGAGAGGGGTGTAGAGGGGGAAGGAGAGGGTGTAGAGGGGGAAGGAGAGGGTGTAGAGGGGAAGGAGAGGGTGTAGAGGGGGAAGGAGAGGGGTGTAGAGGGGGAAGGAGAGGGTGTAAAGGGGGAAGGAGAGGGGTGTAGAGGGGGAAGGAGAGGGTGTAGAGGGGGAAGAAGAGGGGTATAGAGGGGGAAGGAGAGGGTGTAGAGGGGGAAGGAGAGGGGTGTAGAGGGGGAAGGAGATGGGTGTAAAGGGGGAAGGAGAGGGGTGTAAAGGGGGAAGGAGAGGGTGTAGAGGGGGAAGGAGAGGGTGTAGAGGGGAAGGAGAGGGTGTAGAGGGGGAAGGAGAGGGGTGTAGAGGGGGAAGGAGAGGGGTGTAGAGGGGGAAGGAGAGGCTGTAGAGGGGGAAGGAGAGGGTGTAGAGGGGGAAGGAGAGGGGTGTAGAGGGGGAAGGAGATGGTGTAGAGGGGGAAGGAGAGGGTGTAGAGGGGGAAGGAGAGGGTGTAGAGGGGGAAGGAGAGGGTGTAGAGGGGGAAGGAGAGGGTGTAGAGGGGGAAGGAGAGGGGTGTAGAGGGGGAAGGAGAGGGTGTAGAGGGGGAAGGAGAGGGTTGTAGAGGGGGAAGGAGAGGGGTTTGTAGAGGGGGAAGGAGAGGGGTTGTAGAGGGGGAAGGAGAGGGTGTAGAGGGGAAGGAGAGGGGTGTAGAGGGGGAAGGAGAGGGTGTAGATGGGGAAGGAGAGGGTGTAGAGGGGGAAGGAGAGGGTGTAGAGGGGGAAGGACGTCTTGGCTCAACGTCTTGGTTCATAGGTTCATATTACCACAGAGCGAAGTTGTCTAAAACTAAATCAAATCAAATTTTATTGGTCACATACACATGGTTAGCAGATGTTAATGCAAGTGTAGCGAAACGCTTGTGCTTCTAGTTCCGACCATGCAGTCTGCAGCTGCATGGTACAGTCCAGGAAGTGGCTCCATTGCACCAACAGCTGGCCAGCATAACCATCCAATCCCTTCTCCATGTCCCTGAGGACGTCTACATGACATGAATCCATCAATCCTAGTGTGACTGTGACACGTGCTCCATATGCTCCACAATGCTCCCTGCTGTCACTCCTCTTCTCTCCCTGCATCCTCACCCATTGTATTGCCTCCCCTAATCTATCTCCCCACACACACTCACAGTCCTATTTATACACCAGCAGAAAGCAGCAGACTTGTTGGAATAAAGACTGACCTCTTTTTAGTTGCTGTGAGATGAAGGCCTGGCAGATTATACTGGTGGGGTTTTAACGGGACCGGTGGATAGGGAGAGTGAGTATGCTAGCGCTAAGCTAACGCTGCAGAGCTAATGCCAGTGGATGGATGGGGCTAACGCTAATGGTAACGCTAATGTTACAGGGTCAGGGCAGTGACAGGCTTTCCGCATCCCCTGTGTATTTGCCTCTCAAACACAGCATGGTAATCCCCGTTTAAATAAACAAATCCCCAGCCGCAATCCAATCAAACCTATAATACCCCGACATTGCCATGGTCCTCCTAGCAACACAGATGCCCCACCCCTCGCCTGTCACACAAACTAGTGCACACTCTAATGTAAACGCAAACACATACACACTCACATATAAAAATACGTAGCAATAGTAAGTGCACTCACAAATACACACACATGCACCTACACCCACACACACACACACACACACACACACACACACACACACACACACACACACACACACACACACACACACACACACGGCCCTCTTTGATACCCAGCTGGCGGTGTTTAATGCTGTCTGAGGGTTTTAATCCAGATTACCAGGCGTAAAGTCACTGAGTTTTCCTCAGAGCACTGCCAGCCTCTTAGCTCGAACCACACACACACACACACACACACACACACACACACACACACACACACACACACACACCAAAAGGATACTCTAGGGGGCGCTGTGTGTCAAGGACAGTCCAGCTAGAGGTCTAAACACAAACCAGATTAACCTGCTGTCACCATAAAGCCATCTGTCTTGCTCTCTGTCGCTCTGTCACTCTCTCTCTCTCTCTCTGTCTGTCTCTGTCTCTGTCGCTCTGTCACTCTCTTTCTCTCTCTCTCTCAATTCAATTCAATTCAATTCAAGGGGCTTTATTGGCATTGGAAACATATTGCCACATTGCCAAAGCAAAAAAATGGATAATAAACAAAAGTGAAATAAACAATACAAATTAACAGTTTGTTATCAAATTATTTTTTGATATGTGTAATCTGAGGGAAATATGTGTCTCTAACATGGTCATACATTTGGCAGGAGGTTAGGAAATACATCTCAGTTTCTACCTCATTTTGTGGGCAGTGTGCACATAGCATGTCTTCTCTTGAGAGCCAGGTCTGCCTACGGTGGCCTTTCTCAATAGCAAGGCTATGCTCACTGAGTCTGTACATAGTCAAAGCTTTCCTTACGTTTGGGTCAGTCACAGTGGTCAGGTATTCTGCCACTGTGTACTCTCTGTTTAGGGTCAAATAGCATTCTAGTTTGCTTTGTTTTTTTAGTAATTTTTTTCCAATGTGTCAAGTAATTATCTTACTGATTTCTCATGATGTGGTTGGGTCTAATTGTGTTGCTGTCCTGGGGCTTTGTGGGGTCTGTTTGTGTTTGTGAACAGAGCCCCAGGACCAGCTTGCTTAGGGGACTCTTCTCCAGGTTCATCTCTCTGTAGGTGATGGCTTTGTTATGGAAGATTTGGAAATCGCTTCCTTTTAGGTGGTGGTAGAATTTAACAGCTCTTTTCTGGATTTTGATAATTAGCGTGTATCGGCCTAATTCTGCTCTGCATGCATTATTTGGTGTTTTATGTTGTACACAGAGGATATTTTTGCAGAATTCCACATGCAGAGTCTCAATTTGTTGCTTGTCCCATTTTGTGAATTCCTGGTTGGTGAGCGGACCCCAGACATCACAACCATAAAGGTTGTGATGTTTACAGCTTTGTGGAAGTTACCTGTGGCGCTGATGTTTAGGCCAAGGTATGTATAGTTTTTTGTGTGCTCTAGGGCAATGGTGTCTAGATGGAATTTGTATTTGTGGTCCTGGCAACTGGACCTTTTTTGGAACACCATTATTTTGGTTTTACTGAGATTTACTGTCAGGGCCCAGGTCTGGCTGAATCTGTGCAGAAGATCTAGGTGCTGCTGTAGGCCCTCCTTGGTTGGTGACAGAAGCACCAGATCATCAGCAAACAGTAGACATTTGACTTCAGATTCAAGTAGGGTGAGGCCGGGTGCTGCAGACTGTTCTTGTGGCCTTGCCAATTCATTGATATATATGTTGAAGATTGTGGGGCTTAAGCTGTATCCCTGTCTCACCCCACGGCCCTGTTGAAAAAAATGGTGTTTTTTTTGTCCATTTTAACGGCATACTTGTTGTTTGTGGACATTAATTTTATAATATCTTATGTTTTTCACCCAACACCACCTTCCATCAATTTGCATAGCAGACCTGCATGCCAAATTGAGTCAAAGGCTTTTTTGAAATCAACAAAGCATGAGAAGACTTTGCCTTTGTTTTAGTTTGTTTGTTTGTCAATTAGGGTGTGCAGGGTGAAAATGTGGTCTGTCGTATGGTAATTTGGTAAAAAGCCAATTTGACATTTGCTCAGTACATTGTTTTCACTGAGCAAATGTACGAGTCCGCTGTTAAAGATAACGCAGAGGATTTTCCCAAGGCTGCTGTTGACACATATCCCATGGTAGTTATTGGGGTCAAGTTTGTCTCCACTTTTGTGGATTGTGGTAATCAGTCCTTTTTTTCTAATTCTTTTCACCTTTATTAAAGCAGTTCGACACATACAACAACAAGAGTTACACATGGAATAAACAAACATACAATCAATAATACAGTAGAAAAATCTATATACAGCATGTGCAAATGAGGTAGGTTACGAGAGGTAAGGCAATAAATAGGCCATGGTGGCGAAGGAACTACAATATAGCGATTAAACACTGGAATGGTAGGATGTGCAGAAGATGAATGTGCAAGTAGAGATACCGGGGTGCAAAGGAGCAAGATAAATAAATAAATACAGAATGGGGATGAGGTAGATTGGATGGGCAATTTACAGTTGAGCTATGTACAGGTGAATTGATCTGTGAGCTGCTCTGACAGCTGGTGCTTAAAGCTAGTGAGGAAGGTAAGAGTCTCCAGCTTCAGAGATTTTTGCAGTTCGTTCCAGTCATTGGCAGCAGAGAACTGGAAGGAGAGGCGGCCAAAGGAAGAATTGCCTTTGGGGGTGACCAGTGAGATATACCTGCTGGAGCGCGTGCTACGGGTGGGTGCTGCTATGGTGACCAGTGAGCTGAGATAAGGCGGGGCTTTACCTAGCAGAGACTTGTAGATGACCTGGATCCAGTGGGTTTGGCAACGAGTATGAAGCGAGCGCCAGCCAACGAGAGCATACAGGTCGCAGTGGTGGGTAGTATATGGGGCTTTGGTGACAAAACGGATGGCACTGTGATAGACTGCATCCAATTTGCTGAGTAGAGTGTTGGAGGCTATCTTGTAAATGACATCGCCGAAGTCGAGGATCGGTAGGATGGTCAGTTTTACAAGGGCATGTTTGGTATCATGAGTGAAGGATGCTTTGTTGCGAAATAGGAAGCCGATTCTAGATTTAATTTTGGATTGGACATGTTTAATGTGAGTCTGGAAGGAGTGTTTACAGTCTAACCAGACACCTAGGTATTTGTAGTTGTGCACATATTCTAAGTCAGAACTGTCCAGAGTAGTGATGCTGGACGGGCGGGCAGGTGCGGGCAGCGATCGGTTGAAGAGCATGCATTTAGTTTTAATTGCATTTAAGAGTAGTTGGAGGCCACAGAAGGAGAGTTGTATGGCATTGAAGCTCATCTGGAGGTTAGTTAACACAGTGTCAAAAGAAGGGCCAGAGGTATACAGAATGGTGTCGTCTGCATAGAGGTGGATCAAAGAATCACCAGCAGTGAGAGCGACATCATTGATGTACACAGAGAAGAGAGTCGGCCAGAGAATTGAACCCTGTGGCACCCCCATAGAGACTGCCAAAGGTCCGGACAACAGGCCCTCTGATTTGACATACTGAACTCTATCGGAGAGGTAGTTGGGGAACCAGGCGAGGCAATCATTTGAGAAACCAAGGCTGTTGAGTCTGCCAATAAGAATGTTGTGATTGACAGAGTCGAAAGCCTTAGCCAGGTCGATGAATACGGCTGCACAGTAATGTCTCTATCGATGGCGGTTATGATATCGTTTAGGACCTTGAGCGTGGCTGAGGTGCACCCATGACCAGCTCTGAAACCAGATTGCATCGCGGAGAAGGTGCGGTGAGATTTGAAATGGTGGGTAATCTGTTTGTTAACTTGGCTTTCAAAGCCCTTAGAAAGGCAGTGTAGAATAGATATAGGTCTGTAGCAGTTTGGGTCTAGAGTGTCTCCCCCTTTGAAGAGGGGGATGACCGCAGCAGCTTTCCAATCTATGGGAATCTCAGACGATACGAAAGAGAGGTTGAACAGGCTAGTAATAGGGGTTGCAACAATTTCGGCAGATCATTTTATAAAGAGAGGGTCCAGATTGTCTAGCCCGGCTGATTTGTAGGGGTCCAGATTTTGCAGCTCTTTCAGAACATCAGCTATCTGGATTTGGGTGAAGGAGAAGTGGGGGAGGTTTGGGCAAGTTGCTGTGGGGAGTGCAGGACTGTTGACCGGGGTAAGGGTAGCCAGGTGGAAAGCATGGCCAGCCGTAGAAAAATGCTTATTGAAATTCTCAATTATTGTGGATTTATCGGTGGTAACAGTGTTTCCTAGCCTCAGTGCAGTGGGCAGTTGGGAGGAGGTGCTTTTATTCTCCATGGACTTTACAGTGTCCCAGAACGTTTTTGAGTTTGTGCTACAGGATGCAAATTTCTGCTTGAAAAAGCTAACCTTAGCTTTCCTAACTGCCTGTGTATATTTGGTCCTAACTTCCCTGAAAAGTTGCATATCACAGGGGCTGTTCGATGCTAATGCAGAACGCCACAGGATGTTTTTGTGCTGGTCAAGGGCAGTCAGGTCTGGAGAGAACCAAGGACTATATCTGTTCCTAGTTCAACATTTTTTTGAATGGGGCATGCTTATTTAAGATGGTGAGGAACGCAATTTTAAACAATAACCAGGCATCCTCTACTGACGGAATGAGGTTAATATCCTTCCAAGTTAACCAGGCCAGGTCGATTAGAAAGGCCTGTTCGCTGAAGTGTTTTAGGGAGCGTTTGACAGTGATGAGGGGTGGTTGTTTGACCGCAGATCCATTACGGATGCAGGCAATGAGGCTGTGATCGCTGAGACCTTGGTTGAAAATAGCAGAGGTGTATTTGGTTAGGATGATATCTATGAGGGTGCCCGTCTTTACGGATTTGGGGTTGTACCTGGTGGGTTCATTGATAATTTGTGTGTTAAGCATGTCACAGTTTAGGTCACCTAGCAGCATGAGCTCTGAAGATAGATGGGGGGCAATCAATTCACATATGGTGTCCAGAGCACAGCTGGGGCCAGAGTGTGGTCTATAGCAAGTGATAACAGTGAGAGACTTGTTCCTGGAAAGATGGATTTTTAAAAGTAGAAGTTCGAATTGTTTGGGTACAGACCTGGATAGTAAGACAGAACTCTGTAGGCTCTCTCTGCAGTAGATTGCAACACCACCCCCTTTGACAGTTCTATCTTGTCGGAAAATGTTATAGTTAGGGATGGAAATTTGAGGGTTTTTGGTGGACTTCCTAAGCCAGGATTCAGACATGGCTAGGACATCCGGGTTGGCAGAGTGTGCTAAAGCAGTGAATAAAACAAACTTAGGGAGGAGGCTTCTAATGTTAACATGCATGAAACCAAGGCTTTTACGGTTACAGAAGTCAACAAATGAGAGCACCTGGGGAGTAGGAGTGGAGCTAGGCACTGCAGGGCCTGGATTAACCTCTACATCATCAGAGGAACAGAGGAGGAGTAGGATGAGGGTACGGCTAAAGGCTAACAGGACTGGTCGTTTAGTGCGTTCAGAGCAGAGAGTAAAAGGAGCAGGTTTCTGGGCATGAGAGAATAGATTCAAGGCATAATGTACAGACAGAGGTATGGTAGGATGTGAGTACATTGGAGGTAAACCTAGGCATTGAGTAATGATGAGAGAGATATTGTCTTTAGAAACGTTTAAACCAGGTGATGTCACTGCATATGTGGGAGGTGGAACTAAATGGTAGGTTAAGGCATATTGAGCAGGGCTAGAGGCTCTACAGTGAAATAAGACAACCACTAACCAAGACAGTAATGGACAAGGCATATTGATATTAGGGAGAGGCATGCGTAGCCGGGTGATCAATAGGGGTCCAGTGAGTGGTTGGGCTGGCTGGAGACACTGCGATTCAGACAGCTAGCAGGCCGGGGCTACAAGCTAGCAGACCGGGGCTAGCAAGATAGCAAAAGGGCCTTAGAGGGGCGTCTCGATGGAGTAAAGTCTGTTTTGGTCTCCGCGTTGGTGACGTCGATAGACCAGTCGTGTGGATTAGTAGGGTTCCGAGTAGCAGAGGGGTCCAATTGCAATTGGCAAAAAGGTATAGTGGCCCAAAAAATTGGCCGATGGATCTATACAGCTAACAGTCCAATATACTCTAGACAGCTAGCGGCTAGCTGGCCGCGGCTTGCGGGTGGGCATTCAGGGGTGGTCGCAATGTAGAGGCCAGTTGAGTACCCCCTCGAGCAGATTAAGTCGTAGTTCAGTCGTGAAGGATCGGCGGGGTTCCGTGCACCGTACCGGCAGTAGAAGGGGTCCGGGTATTGTAGCCCAGGAGTGGCTGATGGGCCTTTAGCAAGCCGGGAGAAAGGGCCTAGCATGGGCTCCAGGCTAATTGGTGCTTGCTCCAGGACCGACGTTAGCCAGTGCTCGGATAGCAGCTAGATAGCTGCGAAGATCCAGGTGAAAATGTCCAGAGCTTGCGGGAGGAATCTGGGGATATGGAGAGAAAATAGGTCCGGTATGCTCTGGTTTGAGTCGCGTTGTACAAATTGGCAAAAGCTTTCCGAGCTAAAGGTTAGCTGATGACTGCTAGCAGTGATTAGCTGACTGCTAGCTAGTAGCTAGTGAGCTGGCTAGTGAGCTGGCTAGCTTCTGTTGTGGGATTCCTTATTCGAGGTGAATAATACTTTAGAAAAAAACAGATCCGCACCACATGAAGATGAGTTTTAGAAAAAAATATAAAAAAGATATGAGAAGAAAAATATATAAAAATATATATACACGGGACACAATAAGACGAGAACAAAGGACGTCTGACTGCTACGCCAAATATACTGCTCAAAAAAATAAAGGGAACACTTAAACAACACATCCTAGATCTGAATGAAAGAAATAATCTTATTAAATACTTTTTTCTTTACATAGTTGAATGTGCTGACAACAAAATCACACAAAAATAATCAATGGAAATCCAATTTATCAACCCATGGAGGTCTGGATTTGGAGTCACACTCAAAATGAAAGTGGAAAACCACACTACAGGCTGATCCAACTTTGATGTAATGTCCTTAAAACAAGTCAAAATGAGGCTCAGTAGTGTGTGTGTGGCCTCCATGTGCCTGTATGACCTCCCTACAATGCCTGGGCATGCTCCTGATGAGGTGGCGGATGGTCTCCTGAGGGATCTCCTCCCAGACCTGGACTAAAGCATCCGCCAACTCCTGGACAGTCTGTGGTGCAACGTGGCCTTGGTGGATGGAGCGAGACATGATGTCCCAGATGTGCTCAATTGGATTCAGGTCTGGGGAACGGGCGTGCCAGTCCATAGCATCAATGCCTTCCTCTTGCAGGAACTGCTGACACACTCCTGCTACATGAGTTATAGCATTGTCTTGCATTAGGAGGAACCCAGGGCCAACCGCACCAGCATATGGTCTCACAAGGGGTCTGAGGATCTCATCTCGGTACCTAATGGCAGTCAGGCTACCTCTGGCGAGCACATGGAGGGCTGGGCGGCCCCCCAATGAAATGCCACCCCACACCATGACTGACCCACCGCCAAACCGGTCATGCTGGAGGATGTTGCAGGCAGCAGAACGTTCTCCACGGCGTCTCCAGACTCTGTCACGTCTGTCACGTGCTCAGTGTGAACCTGCTTTCATCTGTGAAGAGCACAGGGCGCCAGTGGCGAATTTGCCAATCTTGGTGTTCTCTGGCAAATGCCAAACGTCCTGCACGGTGTTGGGCTGTAAGCACAACCCCCACCTGTGGACGTCGGGCCTTCATACCACCCTCATGGAGTCTGTTTCTGACCATTTGAGCAGACACATGCACATTTGTGGCCTGCTGGAGGTCATTTTGCAGGGCTTTGGCAGTGCTCCTCCTGCTCCTCCTTGCACAAAGGCGGAGGTAGCGGTCCTGCTGCTGGGTTGTTGCCCTCCTACGGCCTCCTCCACGTCTCCTGATGTACTGGCCTGTCTCCTGGTAGCGCCTCCATGCTCTGGACACTACGCTGACAGACACAGCAAATCTTCTTGCCACAGCTCGCATTGATGTGCCATCCTGGATGAGCTGCACTACCTGAGCCACTTGTGTGGGTTGTAGACTCCGTCTCATGCTACCACTAGAGTGAAAGCACCGCCAGCATTCAAAAGTGACCAAAACATCAGCCAGGAAGCGTAAGAACTGAGAAGTGGTCTGTGGTCACCACCTGCCGAACCACTCCTTTATTGGGGGTGTCTTGCTAATTGCCTATAATTTCCACCTGTTATCTATTCCATTTCACAACAGCATGTGAAATTTATTGTCAATCAGTGTTGCTTCCTAAGTGGACAGTTTGATTTCACAGAAATGTGATTGACTTGGAGTTACATTGTGTTGTTTAAGTGTTCCCTTTATTTTTTTGAGCAGTGTATTTGGGAAGATATTGGGGAAGATGCCAGAGCTAAGGATGATGTTAAGAGTTTAAGTTTAGCCAATGGGAATTTGTGGTCTGTATATTTTATCATTTCATTGAGGTTACCATCAACACCACAGGCCTTTTTGGGTTGGAAGGTTTGCATTTTGTCCTATAGTTCAGTAAGCACTCTTAGACAGAGCCCTAGTTCTGTCATTTTAGCAGGTTCAAACAGGGCAAAGAAAAATATGACAGATGTAAAGGTGTCATGAAATGTGTCAAATAAAGAACAATATGTACATTCCCAATATGTCAAATAAAGAACAATATGTACGTTCCCAAAATGTCAAATAAAGAACAATATGTATGTTCCCAATATGTCAAGCAAAGAAAAATATGTATGTTCCCAACATGTCAAGTAAAGAATAATATTTACATTCCCAATATGTCAGGTAAAGAATAATATCTACGTTCCCAATATGTCAAGTAAAGAATAATATGTACGTTCCCAATACGTCAAGTAAAGAATAATATGTACGTTCCCAATATGTCAAGTAAACAATAATATGTACATTCCCAATATGTCAAGTAAAGAATAATATGTACATTCCCAATATGTCAAGTAAACAGTAATATGTACGTTCCCAATATGTCAAGTAAAGAATAATATGTACGTTCCCAATATGTCAAGTAAAGAACAGTATGTACGTTTCCAATATGTCAAGTAAAGAATAATATGTACATTCCCAATATGTCAAGTAAAGAATAATATGTACGTTCCTAATATGTCAAGTAAAGAACAGTATGTACGTTCCCAATATGTCAAGTAAAGAATAATATGTACGTTCCCAATATGTCAAAGAAAAACAGAAAAGTAGAGACAGGTTGAGAAAATGTCTTAAGTGAAATATGAATGAACACAAAGAGAGCCCAGGGCTGTATTCCCAGTCTCAGAGTAGAAGTGCTGATCTAGGACCATGTCCTCGCTGTCCATTCATTATGATCTAAAAGGCAAAACTGATCGTAGATCACCACTCCTACCCTGGCCTGTAGCCTGGGGCCTCCCACTCTCCCTTGATCAAATCAGCCTTGCTGATCAAATAAAAGTCAAAAAGATCAACAGGCGTGGGGGACCAGACCACACTGAGCATTCACAATCCCATTCACTTACACTCTGTGAGGCTACATGATCTGAGCGCATGCACTCATTTTCCACCAGAAGGGACAGCAAATGAAATGTCCCTTCTACATGGGAGGTGGTGCCTGGTCAGAATTCAGAGCACTCTCTCCTCCTCCTCTCTCTCGCCCTCTCTCTCTCTCCTCCTCTCTCTCCTCCTCTCTCTCTTTCTCTCCCAGCCTGATGCACTGTAAATTAAGCCGAAAATGAAGTATTAACCTCCTGAGACGCAGAGGGTTTTCTTAATGCACTTTGATTCATTTTTTCATTTCGTCATACCAATGCATCATAAAAGTATTTAATTGTACTATTTAATTGGAATCAGATGGTGGAAAGGAGAAAGAAAAGAATCCTGCCAGTGTGAGAGTTTAACAACACAAAGAGGATAATTATATGTGTGTGTATGTGTACACACAAACATGTGGGTTAGTTTGTACGTGTGTATGTGCATGCATGTATAGTATGAGAGTGTTTCTGCCTGTGTGTGTATCAGGGTCCCATATTTGAATGGGGATGGAGGTGTAACATTACATCACAGTGTGGTGGCAGCCTTCAGCTGTGACAGGTTATTATCCTCTGTTATTGTTTAATTCCTGCTCATTAAATGCACCAGACAATGATGAAGCACCTTAATCCCCAGCAAGCTCCTCTCCTCTCCTCTTCCCTCCCCTCCCATCCCCTCCCCTCCGTCTTCCTCCTTTTTCTTTTCTCCCTCTTTTTAGTTCTCTTTGTGGTTTTTGTATCAAGGTCGACTTGACCAAGTTCTCAGCCCCACTTTACCACTCATTCAAACCACTTCATTCTAACTATTTAATTCAACCATTCATGCAAACCTTCATTCAAACCTCTCATTGGATATCTAGCTTCAATATGTCTTGATGTATTGCTTCCCGTCGTCATGTGATCTGAAGCAGCTGTATTATGCTGGAGATATTTAGCATACTGTGGGAAGACTTTGGCTCTTTAACAGGCCAAAGACGACAGAGTGAGTGTGAGTGTGTTTGAGTTGAGTGCAGGTGTGCATGCATTTGCTTGTGTGTGTGTGTTTTTATATATTCATGTTTGTGTATGCTTCTGCAAACTTCTGAGGGTGTATGTGTGTGTCTATGTACGTATGTATGTATGTATGTATGTATGTATGTATGTATGTATGTATGTATGTATGTATGTATGCGTGTGTGTGTGTGTGTGTGTGTGTGTGTGTGTGTGTGTGTGTGTCTATGTGTGTGTGTCGATTCATGTGTGTGTGTGTGTGTGTCTATTCATGTGTGTGTTCGTGTGTGTGTGTGTGTGTGTATTCATGTGTGTGTCTATGTGTGTGTGTGTGTGTGTGTGTGTGTGTGTGTGTGTGTGTGTGTGTGTGTGTGTGTGTGCTTGTCTATTTATGTGTGTGTCTATGTGTGTGTGTGTGTGTGTGTGTGTGTGTGTGTGTGTGTGTGTGTGTGTGTGTGTGTGTGTGTGTGTGTGTGTGTGTGTGTGTGTGATTGTCTGTTCATGTGTGTGTCTATGTGTGTGTGTGTGTGTGTCTATGTGTGTGTGTGTGTGTGTCTATGTGTGTGTGTGTGTGTGCTTGTCTATTCGTGTGTGTGTGCGTGTGTGTGTGTGATTGTCTGTTCATGTGTGTGTCTATGTGTATGTGTGTGTGTGATTAGTCTTCATCAGTCTGTGTGTAGCTAGGTGATGCTACCTGAGAGCGACGGAGCACAGCGAAGAAGAGACAAAAAGAGGCTCTGGTGTAATTATGCTTTCATTTCATGGCCAAGTGTTCAGTGGATGTGCCGTGTCTGCATAACGCCTCATTACAATCATTACTCATCAGAAATACTAACATACTTTCTCTCTCTCACTGCGGGGTGACTAAATGGAAGAAGAGAGGTTTTAAGAATAGAATAAAACTGAATTGATCCGCTACGCACTGCATCAGAGACTTGTTTTTTGCTGACACAGTACCCACTCTACTGTTCTAGTCGAGTCCTGTTGTATTACGTAAAAATACAGCGCATTCAGAAAGTATTCAGACCACTTGAATTTTCCCACATTTTGTTTTTTTCCCCTCTTCAATTTACACACAATACCCCATAATGAGAAAGAGAAAACAGGTTTTAGAAATTTTTGAAATTTGTGACCGACCGGCTTGATTCGCTCTTATGTAGCAACATTTGAAAAGGTGTTTTTTTACATTGGATAACAGTAGAGACTCAGAGCAAGAAAATGGTATATCATTAACTACAGTTGAGGATAAATGGGAAAGTAATTCTGCTTTTGAAACTTGTAACCTCACTTTTGAGAAAATGGTCTTTGAATGTTTTGGTACACCTACTGGAGATCTTTTTTGTCTACACCCATTCAGCATCGTTCACACCCTCTTAAGCTTTAGCCCCACCCATCTGTTTAAGGGTTGATCCGAGCGTTCTGTCCTACCAACAGCAGTCAATAACCCAAGCTAACTGGTTAACGTTGGCTAGCTTGCTAGCTTCTTAAAAGACACAAATGAGGGAACAGTTCACTCTGACCATTTTAATCGCCCTAGCAGAGCTGGTTAGGCTGTTTTTATGTTATCCAGAGCGTTGGTGACTGCAACTGTGCTGCTGGCAACAATTTACTATTTTTTGCCAACGTTCAACGACACCGGCCATATTCAACGGGTGTTGAGCTTTCGTAGTAATTCTGCGCTCTGGCACACTCAGATGAGAGTGCTCTGAAATCGGAGTATATAACCAGAGCGGATTTACCAGCTACGTCTATCAACAGTTGTCGCTATGACATCATTAACATTCTATTGAAATTGTTACTTGCATTGTGGAGACTTTTGTTAACTTCTTTGGGATAGGGGGCAGTATTTTCACGTCCGGATGAAAAGCGTGCCCAGAGTAAACTGCCTGCTACTCAGGCCCAGAAGCTAGGATATGCATATTATTAGTAGATTTGGATAGACAACACTCTGAAGTTTCTCAAACTGTGTGAATGATGTCTGTGAGTATAACAGAACTCATATGGCAGGCGAAAACCTGAGAAAAATCCAACCAGGAAGTGGGAAATCTGAGGTTTGTAGTTTTCAAGTGATTGCCTATCCAATAAACAGTGTAAATTTGGTCAGATTGCACTTCCTAAGGCTTCCACTAGATGTCAACAGTCTTTAGAAGTTGTTTCAGGCTTCTATTGTGAAAGGGGAGCGAATAAGAGCACTCTAAGCAGATGGTCCAGTGAAAGCCTTTAATTTAGTCACGCGTGCGGCCGTGAGCATTAGCTCCGTTCCCTTTCATTTCTAAAGACAAAGGAATTGTCCGGTTGGAATATTATTGAAGATTTATGATAAAAACATCGTAAAGATTGATTCTATACATCGTTTGACATGTTTCTACAAACTGTAATGGAACTTTTTTGACTTTTCGTCTGGATTTTTCGTCTGGACTTGTGCCTTGTGCATTTGGAATAGTGAACTAAACGCGCAAACAAAAAGGAGGTATTTGGACATAAAGATTAACTTTATCGAACAAAACAAACATTTATTGTGGAACTGGTATTCCTGGGAGTGCATTCCGATGGAGATCATCAAAGGTAAGTGAATATTTATAACACTATTTCTGACTTTTGTTGACTCCACAACATGGCGGGTATCTGTATGGCTTGTTTTGGTGGCTGAGCGCTGTACTCAGATTATCGCATGGTGTGCTTTCACCGTAAAGCTTTTTTGAAATCTTACACAGCGGTTGCATTAAGGAGAAGTTTATCTATAATCCTATGCATAACACTTGTATATTTCATCAAAGTTTATGATGAGTATTTCTGTAAATTGATGTGGCTCTCTGCAAAATCACCGGATGTTTTTTAGGCAAAACATTACTGAACATAACGCGCCAATGTAAACTGAGATTTTTTTAATATAAATATGAACTTTATCGAACAAAACATACATGTATTGTGTAACATTAAGTCCTATGAGTGCCATCTGATTAAGATCATCAAAGGTTAGTGATTCATTTTATTTCTATTTCTGCTTTTTGTGACTCCTCTCTTTGGCTGGAAAATGGCTGTATGTTTTTTTGTGACTAGGCGCTGACCTAACATAACATATGCTATTATTTCGCCGTAAAGCCTTTTTGAAATCAGACACTGTGGCTGGATTAACAAGAAGTGTATCTTTAAAATGGTGTATAATACTTGTATGTTTGAGGAATTTTAATTATGAGATTGCTGTTGTTTTGAATTTGGCGCCCTGCAATTTCACTGGCTGTTGTCGAGGTGGGACGCTAGCGAACATTAGGCTATAACTAGCAAAGCTAATGGCTCTGAGATACAAATAATATTACTACACAGATCATACACATAATGTTAGCCAGCTGACCTAACAGCAGATACCTTGATAACTGGCTAACGTTGGCTAGCTTGCTAGCTACTTCCAGAGACAAATGAGAGGACAGCTCACTCTGACCATTTTACTCTCCATAGCAGAGCTGGTTAGGCCGTTGTTATGTTATCCAGAGTGTTGGTGACTGCACTTGTGCTGCTGGCAACAATTTAATTACGCTTTTTTTTGCCAACTTTACTGACACCGGCCATATTCAACAGGTGTTGAGCGTTCGTAAAATTGTCAGTTATTCTGCCCTCTGGCACACTCAGACGAGAGTGCTCTGAAATCGGAGTTGATAGTCAGTGGTTACCTTCATAGTGGAGTCTTTTGTTAAGACCTGTAACTAACACACTTGAATGTTGAAAAAGTCAAGGGGCCTGAATAATTTCCGATTTCACTGTATAATGATGGCCAGAACGGAGCAAATGGAATGGCATAAAACATTTACATTTACATTTAGGTCATTTAGCAGACGCTCTTATCCAGAGCGACTTACACATTGGTGCATTCACCTTATGATATCCAGTGGAACAACCACTTTACAATAGTACATCTATAGTACATCTAAAACAACTGGACACCATGTGTTTGATGTATTTGATACCATTCCACTGATTCCGCTCCAGTCATTACCACTAGCCCTTCCTCCCCAATTAAGGTGCCACCAACCTCCTGTGCATACAACCATGGGATTCTAGCACCTCAAACATCTTTGAAACATTGACATTTCTGTAATTTACCGTAAACAGGGCTGAGAATTCTACTCTGCTATGGAATTGACCTGAAGTTCTCATCCCAAGTTACATTGCATTACAACATGGTGTGTGCTGACAGAGCACTCCTAATCGCCATAGCAGCAGCTGACAATCAATGGCTATGGTACCTGTGCTAGGTGTGTGGCTCTAAACATTTCAGGAGAGGCAATTATAGGTTCACATAGGTGTCTGTAAGTCCCTGACGAATGCATGCTGTGGTGGTGGTGGTGGTGTGTGTGAGTGTGTGAGTGTGTGTGTGTGTGCACGTGAGAGTGCATGTTAGTGTGAGCATCAGTGTTTGTGTGTGTGTATGTGGTTCCTTATTGTGACAGAATGTTACAGAGGGCAGATATATGTTAATTAATCCTCTCCTGGTATGAAGATGGCCCCCCACAGAGATCGTACAGCAGGCTGGGAGAGCAAGATCATCACTCTCTCAATGGGAGGGCCACAGACAGACAGACAGACAGACAGACAGACAGACAGACAGACAGACAGACAGACAGACAGACAGACAGACAGACAGACAGACAGACAGACAGACAGACAGACAGACAGACAGACAGACAGACAGACAGACAGACAGACAGACAGACAGACAGACAGACAGACAGACAGACAGACAGACAGACAGACAGACAGACAGACAGATAGATAGATAGATAGATAGATAGAGGGGTCATGTCCAAATACCTATACTAGCGTACTGCATACTTAAACTGCATACTATCTACTAATCGTCGCATACTATTTAGAACATACCGTTAGGTAAAAAGTATGCCACGGCCACAACACAAAACTTGGCTACTGATTGGCTGAGTAGGTGGGGCGGGGCCAAGTGCAGGTGGATTTTTCCAAATTCAACCAGCCTGATAATAGCTCATTTCCAATTTGAGAAATTTCCCTAAACTCTGAACAGAATATGAATGGAGTTATAGGCCTACTCAGGCTGGTTATAGACAGACTATCACATTCAACCTAATGGAGTTATAGGCCTACTCAGGCTGGTTAGAGGCAGAATATCACATTCAACCTATACCTTAGTAGACCATATAGCCCATATCCTATTTAAAAAGGACTGAAGACAGAAACAGATCATTTGGTTCCATATTTATTGCTGAAACATATAGTTTAGGTTGGAGACATTAGGTTGGAGACATTTAAACTCGTTTTTCAACCACTCCACAAATTTCTTGTTAACAAACTATAGTTTTGGCAAGTCGGTTAGGACATCTACTTTGTGCATGACACAAGTAATTTTTCCAACAATTGTTTACTGATAGATTATTTCACGTATAATTCACTGTATCACAATTCCAGTGGGTCAGAAGTGTACATACAGTAAGTTGACTGTGCCTTTAAAGAGCATGGAAAATTCCAGAAAATGATGTCATGGCTTAAGAAACTTCTGATAGGCTAATTGACATCATTTGAGGCAATTGGAGGTGTACCTGTGGATGTATTTCAAGGCCTACCTTCAAACTCAGGGCCTCTTTGCTAGACATCATGGGAAAACCTAAAGAAATCAGCCAAGACCTCAGAAAAAAATGGTAGACCTTCACAAGTCTGATACATCCTTGGGAGCAATTTCCAAACGCCTGAAGGTACCACGTTCATCTGTACAAACAATAGTACACAAGTATACACACCATGGGACCACGCAGCTGTCAGACCACTCAGAAAGGAGATGCGTTCTGTCTCCTAGAGATGAATGTACTTTGGTTCGAAAAGTGCAAATCAATCCCAGAACAACAGCAAAGGACCTTGTGAAGATGCTGGAGGAAACAGGTACATAAGTATCTATATCCACAGTATAACAAGTCCTATATCGATATAACCTGAAAGGCCGCTCAGCAAAGAAGAAGCCACTGCTCCAAAACAGCCATAAAAAAGCCAGACTACGGTTTGCAACTGCACATGAGGACAAATATCGTACTTTTTGGAGAAATGTTCTCTGGTCTGATGAAACAAAAATAAAACTGTTTGGCCATAATGACCATCGTTATGTTTGGAGGAAAAAGGGGGAGGCTTGCAAGCCGAAGAACACCATCCCAACAGTGAAGCTTGGGTGTGACAGCATAATGTTGTAGGGGTGCTTTGCTGCAGGAGGGACTGATGCACTTCACAAAATAGATGGCACCATGAGGAGGAAAATTATGTAGATATATTGAAGCAACATCTCAAGACATCAGTCAGGAAGTTAAATCTTGGTCGCAAATGGGTCTTCCAAATGGACAATGACCCTAGGCATAATCCCAAAGTTGTGGCAAAATGGCTTAAGGACAACAAAGTCAAGGTATTGGAGTGGCCATCACAAATCCCTGACCTCAATCCTATAGAAAATTTGTGGGCAGAACTGAAAAAGCCCGTGCGAGCAAGGAGGCCTACAAACCTGACTCAGTTACACCAACTTATTGTGGGAAGCTTGTGGAAGGCTACGCGAAACATTTGACCCAAGTTAAACAATTTAAAGGCAGTGCTACCAAATACAAATTGAGTGTATGTAAACTTCTGACCCACTGGGAATATGATTAAATAAATAAAAGCTGAAATAAATCATTCTCTCTACTATTATGCTGACATTTCACATTCTTACAATAAAGTGGTTATCCTAACTGACCTAACACAGGGAATTTTTACTATGATTAAATGTCAGGAATTGTGAAAAACTGTATTTGGCTAAGGTGTATGTAAACTTCCAACTTCAACTGTATTTACATTAAATCAAATAGCCTAGTAAACACACAAAAACGTTTACAAAAATTCACATTATTGTCAATCGCACAGAAAAACGTGGATAGTCGGGTGCATTGCAAATTTCGAACCGCTGGACAGCCACATAATAAACTAAAGGGGACGAGATGAGAATGACTGATAAGGCTTGATCCATTCATTTAATAGGTACAGTGCCTTCAGAAAAGTATTCACACCTCTTGACATTGTGACATTTTGTTGTGTTACAGCCTGAATTTAAAATGGATTCAATTGAGATTGTGTCACTGGCCTACACAATACCACATAATTGTCACGTTGCTATAAAGGAAAGGGAGACAGGCGCAGGAATGTGTAATAGGGGTTTTATTTACACAAATTACAGCATGCAGGCACGGGGATGAAGTCCAAACAAGCATGTATACAAAACACAGGGTTGAAACCCAAACAAAAGAGAGAGGAGTACCTTGTATAAATACACCGGGGCGAGACCCGTAACACACACGCACACAATGATACCACACGGGACGAGTGTCACGACTTCCGCCGAAGTCGGTCGCTCTCCTTGTTCGGGCGGCGTTCGGCGGTCGACGTCACCGGCCTTCTAGCCACCGCCGATCCACTTTTCATTTTCCATTTGTTTTGTCTTACACACCTGGTTTCAATTCCCCAATTACCTGTTCATTATTTAACCCTCTGTTCCCCCATGTTTGTTTGTGAGTGATTATTTGTATGTAATACGGTCCGTTATTGTGGGCTAGATTATTACGTTGTATTATTGATCCTTTGAGTAAATTACGTTGATTACTCATATCTGCTGTCCTGCGCCTGACTCCTCTACACCAGCTACACACAGGCTTATTACAACGAGACCCGTAACACGAGACCCACACAATGATACCACACGGGACGAGACCCGTAACATACACGCACACAATGATACCATACAAGATGAAACCCATAACATACACGCACACAATGATACCATACAGGATGAAACCCATAACACACACGGACATAATGATACCACCCGGGACGAGACCTGTAACATACACGCACACAATGATACCACCCGGGACGAGACCCGTAACATACACGCACACAATGATACCACCCGGGACGAGACCCGTAACATACACGGACATAATGATACCACCCGGGACGAGACCTGTAACATACACGCACATAATGATACCACATGTGACGAGACCTGTAACATACACGCACACAATGATACCACCCGGGACGAGACCCGTAATCATCTGCACAATACAAGCGGCACGAAAGTCAAAACAACATAGCGCAGGTATTCACATGACCAACGGACATTGGAACAATAATTGACCGCCCAAGGGCACACTTATACAATTACTAATTAAATGGGAATAGGGACCAGGAGTGCTAATGTCAAAATATTCAAAAATGAAAAGCTGAAAGGTCTTGAGTCAGTAAGTATTCAACCCCTTTGTTATGGCGTGCCACATGCCTAAATAAGTTCAGTAGTAACAATGTGCACATCAAAGTAACATCAAATCAAATCAAATGTTATTGGTCACATACACATGGTTAGCAGATGTTGATGCGAGTGTAGCGAAATGTTTGTGCTTCTAGTTCCGACAATGCAGTAATATCTAATAAGTAATCTAACAATTTCACAACAACTACCTTATACACACAAGTGTAAAGGAATGAATAAGAATATGTACTTATAAATATATGGATGAGCGATGGCCTAATGGCATAGGCAAGTTGCAGTAGATGGTATAGAGTACAGTATATACATATGAGATGAGTAATGTAGGGTATGTAAACATTATATAAAGTGGCATTGTTTAAAGTGACTAGTGACACATTTATTACATCCAATTTTTTATTATTATTAAAGTGACTAAAGATTTGAGTCAGTATGTTGGCAGCAGCCACTCAATGTTAGTGATGGCTGTTTAACAGTCTGATGGCCTTGAGATAGAAGCTGTTTTTCAGTCTCTTGGTCCCAGTTTTGATGCACCTGTACTGGCCTCGCCTTCTGAATGATAGCGGGGTGAACAGGCAGTGGCTCGGGTGGTTGTTGTCCTTGATGATCTTTTTGGCCTTCCTGTGATATCGGGTGGTGTAGGTGTCTTGAAGGGCAGGTTGTTTGCCCCCGGTGACGCATTGTGCAGACCTCACTACCCTCTGGAGAGCCTTGCGGTTGTGGGCGGAGCACCTCCTCCCTGTAGGCTGTCTCGTTGTTGTTGGTAATCAAGCCTACCACCGTAGTGTCATCTGCAAACTAGAGGATTGAGTTGGAGGCGTGCATGGACACGCAGTCATGGGTGAACAGGGAGCACAGGAGAGGGCTGAGAATGAACCCATGTGAGGCCCCAGTGTTGAGGAGTGGAGATGTTGTTTCCTACCCTCACCACTTGGAAGGGCCCGTCAGAAACTCCAGGACCCAGTTGCACAGGGCGTGGTCGAGACCCAGGGTTTGGAGGGTACTATGGTGTAAAATGCTGAGCTGTAGTCGATGAACAGAATTCTTACATAGGTATTCCTCTTGTCCAGATGGGTTAGGGCAGTATGCAGTGTGATTGCGATTGCGTCGTCTGTGGACCTATTGGGGCGGTAAGCAAATTAGAGTGGGTCTAGGGTGTCAGGTAGGGTGGAGTTGATATGATCCTTGACTAGTCTCTCAAAGCACTTCATGATGACGGATGTGAGTGCTATGGGGCGATAGTCGTTTAGCTCAGTTACCTTAGCTTTCTTGGGAATAGGAACAATGGTGGCCCTCTTGAAGCATGTGGGAACAGCAGACTGGGATAGGGATTGATTGAATATGTCCGTAAACACACCAGCCAGCTGGTCTGCGCATGCTCTGAGGACGCGGCTAGGGATGCCATCTGGGCCAGCAGCCTTGTGAGGGTTAACCCTTTTAAATGTTTTACTCACGTTGGCCACGGTGAAGGAGAGTCTGCAGGTTTTGGTAGTGGGCCGTGTCAGTGGCACTGTACTGTCCTCAAAGCGAGCGAAGAAGTTCTTTAGTTTGCCTGGGAGCAAGACATCTGGGTCCGCGACGGGGCTGGTTTTCTTTTTGTAGTCCGTTATTGACTATAGACCCTGCACCATTCCTCTTGTGTCTAAGCCATTGAATTGCGACTCTACTTTGTCTCTATACTGACGCTTAGATTGTTTGATTGCCTTGCGGAGAGAATAGCTACACTGTTTGTATTCGGTCATGTTTCCGGTCGCCTTGCCCTGATTAAAAGCAGTGGTTCACGCTTTCAGTTTTTTCTTGTTGGCGGAGGTTTTTAATAGTCACTCTTGGTACAACATCACCGATGCACTTGCTAATAAACTCACTCACCGAATCAGCGTATACATCAATGTTGTTGTTCGACGCTATCCGGAACATAACCCAGTCCACGTGATCGAAGCAATCTTGAAGTGTGAAATCAGATTGGTCAGACCAGTTTTGAACAGACCTGAGCAGGGGCGTTTCCTGTTTTAGTTTCTGTCTATAGGCTGGTAGCAACAAAATAGAGTCGTGGTCAGATTTGCCGAAAGGAGGGCGAGGAATGGCTTTGTATGCGTCGTGGAAGTTAGAGTAACAATGATCCAGAATTTTCCCAGCCCGGGTCGTGCATTTGAGATGCTGATCAAATTTAGGGAGCCTTGTTATCAGATTAGCCTTGTTAAAATCCCCAGCTATAATAAATGCAGCCTCAGGATATGTGGTTTCCAGTTTACATAGAGTCCAACAAAGTTATTTCAGGGCCGTCAAGGTGTCTGCTTGGGGGGGGGGGGGGGGGGGTGTACACGACTGTGATTGTAATCTAAGAGAATTCTCTTGGTAGATAATGCGGTCGGCATTTGATTGTAAGGAATTCTAGGTCAGGTGAACAAAAGGACTTGAGTTCCTGTATGTTGTTATGATCACACCACGACTCGTTAATCCTAAGGCATACACCCCTGCCCTTCTTCTTACCAGAGAGATGATTGTTCCTGTCGGCGCGATGCGTGAAGAAACCAAGTGGCTTTTCCGACTCTGATAATGTACCTGAGTGAACCATGTTTCCATGAAACAGAGAATGTTATAATCTCTGATGTCTCTCTGGAAGGCAACCCTTGCTCGGATTTCGTCTACCTTGTTGTCAAGAGACTGGACGTTGGCTAGTAGTATACTCAGTAGCGGTGGGCGATATGCCCGTCTATGGAGCCTGACCAGAAGACCACTCCGTCTGCCCCTTCTGCGGCACCGTTGTTTTGGGTCACATGCTGGGATCCGACCCATTGTCCTGGTTGGTAGACCAAACAAAGGATCCGATTTGGGAAAGTCGTATTCCTGGTAGTAATGTTGGTAAGTTGACGTTGCTCTTATATCCAATAGTTCCTCCCGGCTGTATGTGATAAAACTTAAGATTTCCTGGGGTAACAGTGTAAAAAATAATACATAAAAAAAGAAAATAATGCATAGTTTCCTGAGAACGCGAAGCGAGGCGGCCATCTCTGTCGGCGCCGGAAGAGTAGAGTAACAAATTATTGTTTCATGGACTCTGTGTGCAATTACAGTGTTTAGCTTCATTTTTGAACGACTACCTCATCTCTGTACCCCATACATACAATTACAGTGTCTGTAAGGTCACTCAGTCGAGCAGTGAATGTCAAACAAAGATTCAACCACAAGAAAGACCAGAAATGTTTTCCAATGCCTCGGAAAGAGTGACGTTAGTTAAAGCATTTATAGAGTTTAATGGCTGTGATAATTAAAGCATTTATAGAGTTTAATGGCTGTGATAGGAGAAAACTGAGGATGGATAAACAACATTGTTGTTTCCTCACAATACTAACCTAATTGACAGAGTGAAAAAGAAGGAAGCCTGTAGAGAATAAAAATATTCTACAACATGCATCCTGTTTGCAATAAGGCACTAAAGTAAAACTGCCAAAAAATTGGGCAAAGAATTTACTTTATGTCCTGAATACAAAGCATTATGTTTGGGGCAAATCCAACAGAACACTGAGTATGTTTGTGTGCAAAAACTCATAGAGATTTACTCAGAATGTCATGTCCTGACCAGTAAAGGGGTTATTTGTTATTGTAGGTTTGGTCAGGACGTGACAGGGGGTGTTTGTTTTATGTGTTTCGGTTTTTTTGGTTAATGTTCTATGTTAGTCTATTTCTATGTCTGTGTCTAGTTATTATATTTCTATGTTTGGTTTATTGGGTTGACGTTCAATTGGAGGCAGCTGTTCCTCGTTGCCTCTAATTGAAGGTCCTATTTAGTAGGGGTGTTTTTTCATGGGTTTTTGTGGGTAGTTGCTCCATGTGTAGCTGTATGTCTCACAGGACTGTTTTTCCATCGTTGCTGTTTTGATTAAGTGTTTTGTTTCGTTTTCTTCTCATTAAATAAAAGAAGATGAGCATACACATTCCCGCTGCGCCTTGGTCCCATCTTTACGACGAACGTGACACAGAAAGACCAAAGGTGAATCTAACAGGTGATTCTAACAAGGGGGTTGAATACTTATGTATTCAAGATACACTATATATACAAGGTATGTTGACACCCCTTCAAGTTAGTGGAAACAGCTTTTTCAGCCACACCCGTTGCTGACAGGTGTAGAAAATCGAGCACACAGCCATGCAATTTCCATAGACAAACATTGTCAGTAGAATGTCCTTACTGAAGAGCTCAGAGACTTTCAAAGTGGCAAGGTCATAGGATTGAGGTCACTGATTACAATATTTTAGCTGGTAACGTAACGGATTACAATTATCGTTTTTTTTAATACCTTACATGTAATTGATTATATGTAATCCATTACTCCCCAACCCTGGTAACAGACACATCAACATCAACTGTTCAGAAGAGACTGTGTGAATCAGGCCTTCATGGTTGAATTGCTGCAAAGAAACAACTACTAAAGGACACCAATAAGAAGAAGAGACTTGCTTAGATCAAGACACACAAGCAATGGACATTAGACTGGTGGAAATCTGTCCTTTAGTAGTGGTTTCTGTTCCAGTACCAACTTTTGGCTGGTACTGTGTAATGTCCTGCGGTGCTATATATGTGCATGCTTGTGTGTGTGTGTGTGTGAGAGAGAGAGAGAGAGAGAGAGAGAGAGAGAGAGAGAGAGAGAGAGAGAGAGAGAGAGAGAGAGAGAGAGAGAGAGAGAGAGAGAGAGAGAGAGAGAGAGAGAGAGAGAGAGAGAGAGAGAGAGAGAGAGAGAGAGAGAGAGAGAGAGAGAGAGAGAGAGTGTGTGCGTGCGTGTGTAGGTGCATGCGAATGTCTTGCCTGCATGTCGACTTCAGTTTAGATAGCAATAAAAGGTGCATGTGATGAGCATAGAGTTAATAGAGATACTTCTAATTCTTAACGCTGAACCTTCACAGCACCACTCAGCGTTGCTCTGTTTGTCTGATAAGAGTCAAGAGACCTCCACTTACTGCACTCCAGCGAGCCATAATGGTAATCATTAAAACGTGTTTCACCACACACTGCCTTCACAGTTACACCTGACACAGTAGCAGTTGTTCCATGGTCATATCGGGGGCAAACATGGTTTTATTATTAGATCTGTTATACTAGTCCATAATGCAGACCACTGCATTTTAGAAGCTGATATAAAACAATCGATTTCCATGACTCTTACTGTCAGCAGTGAAATATAGTAATAACAGTGTATTGTTAGCAGGTGGGCTCTCAGCGTGATTTCAGAGTTGATGTTTGTAGCATAGTGGTTGGTATGCTCTCTCTAGCTCTGTCCAAGGCCCCATCCTGTTCCATCCACTGCAGAGAGCAAGAGGTCTGAGTGAAAGAGAACACACACACAACACACACACTGTCTGATATCCCGGCGATTAATGGGCCGGTAAATGAGATCGTTACTGAAGTGTTGTAGCAAGGTGAGCAGAGGTGGGATGGGGGGACGGGGTAGAGGTGTGTGAGAAGGGGGAGGGGAATGGGGGTGGAGGTGTGTGTGAAGGGGGAGTGGAGAGTTTGTGATTGTACATTAGAGAGTGTCAGACAAAGAAAAACACAGATACACATCAGTGAAACAGGCACAGAGAGATCAAAAGCCGTCTGAGGCAGAGCCAAGGCTTTGTCCCAAACGACACCCTTTCCCCCTATGGGTCCTGGTCAAAAGTAGTGCACTAAATAAGGAATAGGGTGCCATTTGCGATGCAGCTAAGATGAAACCTAAGATGAAGTTGTTTGAATTGTAAAAGTTGCTTGAAATTCTTGGCTCTGGTCTGAGGTACAGGGTACTGTGTCATCCTTGTGGACACATTACAGTAGCATACAGGAAGTGGTTGATCAGTCTCATTACTATAGGGAGGCAGGTAAGTTGATGAATGTTCAAGTGATGTTTTGGTAATTTAGCATTCCTAAATTTCCTTATTAGGGCAAGGCCATACCATTCGGCCTAAGGGGGAGATCCAACATTTCCCCACCCCCCCCACTTCCACAGGTCTGGTACATCCCATTCTATATTCTACTGTATGCTCAGCTTCTATGTTGACATCAAGACATATCTGAAGTGCTGAGTATCTCCAGTATCTCCCTGTTTGTTTAGTAGATCCGGATGATTGCGGTGGCGGTGGGATTGAGCTGGCATGTTGGCAAGTGGAAGCCCAGTTGGGCTCCCTGGAGGGCCATTTTCCCGAGAGTTTCAGCTGGCTGCGGCATCGGAGAAGCCATCTGCTTATATCACTTACTGTAATCCTGGGGGTACACCATTGGGGCCGAGAGGCAGGGAGAAGGAAACAAAAAAGCACACATGGGTTAGACTAAGTAAATTACCATGTTGGACACCATACTATTATCTCCCTCTCGACGCATGACTGCAGGGAACATGGAGCTTGTATTCCCAGAAGTGGACATTAGTGAAAGTATATATGTGTAGGCAGGCTATATGTGAGTGGGACATAAAAAAATGCAGCCGCATGAGCTTGATTATATTTGTGTGTGCGTGTGTGTGTGTGTGTATCTATTATTGATGCAGTTTTGTGTAGGTGTAGTACTGTATATAGATGGTACATACTGTATGAAGCCTGATAAAAGTTTGTGTCTATATCATTTTCTCTACCGTCATAAGATTAACTGCTTCAAAACCAGCTACAGTATATTCCATTTTCTATGGTCCTTGTCATGCTTTCCAATAAACAGAAGAGTATTTTGGGTAGTGAATTTGTGCACATGAATATTACAGCATGTGTTTTCAGAATCTGAATGTGTGAGAAAGTGATTGTTTTCAACAGTAGGTGTTGGCATGTGTTGATTGTCAATTTATCTATCACTCACATTCTTTCCTCACTAACACACACACACACACACACACACACACACACACACACACACACACACACACACACACACACACATTCCATTTATCTAGGAATGTCATATGCTTGTGTTGCATTGAATATTAATATGCATTATCTGTCATACTAAAATGGGGATTAAATAGTCCAGATATAGACTGAATTTCTTATTTACTGTCACGCCCTGACCAGGTGAACTCGGGTATTTTGGGTCAGGGTGTGTCATGTTGGGTATTTTTCCTTGGTTTGTTTTATGTTTACGTTTTAGCCTTGTGTTGGCTCTAGGTGGGTTATTTCTAGGTTGGGTTCTGTCGATTCCCAATTAGAGACAGCTGTCGCTAATTGTCTCTGATTGGGATCACATTTAAGTTGCTGTTTTCCCCACGCTGTTTGTGGGGTGTTGTCTCTTTGTCCGAGCAGTTAACGTATCGGCATCTTTTCTTGTTTTGGTGTACGTGTTTATTCCATTGTGTTGAATAAACATGTGTTCGCTCCCAGCTGCGCTTTGGTCCGCTTCCTCATTACCTGACGCCGAACGTTACATTTACTCAGTAGTCATAAAGGCTTTATGGGTTGTCTAAATGTTCTGTGGGTTACTTGCAACCAAATAGATGGATACAACCTAACACTTTACGTGTCTGTCTTTTGACAGCTTTGCAGAGATTTTATGCTTCTGTATTCGTTGAGTGACTGCATGAACAGGGTGGCCATTTTGGAACGGCAGAAGCTAACATCGTAGCCATAAAGAGGTTGAAGGTATATGTAATTGAAAAGATACAACCAGTGCCTTCCTCTATCGCTGTCACATTTAAATCTGTCCTTCTCTTCCTCCGATACCAATTAGAGATGGCCCTGATACCAGAAAATAAAACCACATCTTCATAAGTAAGGTGAAAAAACGTGGGCCAAGTGTCAGGAAATTGCCACATGAAATAGGTAATAAAGGAGATAAAATAGTGGCAAGACCTGTGGAGGATATTACCCTGCCCTGGGCATTGATTTATAATCCCGATTCAAAGGACGTTCAGCTAATGTTGTACAGGCTACTGGCCGCAGCCACAGGCAGATATGCAGTCTCGCATCAGTCTCGCATCAGCAATAATGCATAGTCAAAAGGAGTTTCACCACACCTTAGAACGGAACACATAATTGCAACACGGTAAGTGTGTTGGGATACACTGTAACAGCTGGGTAGCGATTAAATCAAATTAAAAACAAATTATTTAACCAGGTAAGTTGACTGAGAACACATTCTCATTTACAGCAACAACCTGGGGAAAAGGAGGGAATGAATGAGCCAATTGTGGATGATTAGCTGGCATGAAGATCAGATTGGGATTTTAGCTAGGACACCAGGGTTAACGCCCCTACTCTTACAATAAGTGCCATAGGATCTTTAGCAACCACAGAGAGTCAGGAGTCAGGACACCCGTTTAACATCCCATCTGAAAGACAACACCCTACACAGGGCAGTGTCCGCAATCTCGTTTTTAGACCAGAGAAAAGGGTAACTCCTACTCGCCCTCCAACACCACTTCCAGCAGAATCTGGTCTCCCATCCAGGGACTGACCAGAGACCAACCCTGCTTAGCCTCAGAAATAAGCCAGTAGTGGGATACAGGGTAGTTCGCTGCTGACTACATGCTTGTCACATTCTTCTCACATGCTTCATAAACAACAAGTGTATACTAACAGTGAAAGGCTTATTTACGAGCCATTCCCAACAAAGTAGAGAGAAAAATGAAAAAGTGATAGAAAAACAATTATAACAAGGAATAAATAGACTAACTTAGCTATATGCACGAGGATGTGCGAGGGTACGAGGTCATTGATGTAGATATGTACATATAGGTAGGGTTAAAGGGACTAAGCAACACGATAGATAATTAACAATAGCAGCAGAGTATGTGATGAGTCAAAATGAGTGTGTCACTGTAGATATTCCGGGTAGCTATTTGGTCAAATGTTTAGAAAGTCTTAGGGCTTGGGGGGTAGAAGCTGTTCAGGGTCCTTTTGGTTCTAGACTTGGTGCATCGGTACTGCTTGCCGTGCGGTAGCAGAGAGAACAGTCTATGAATTGGGTGGCTGGAGTCTTTGACAATTTTTAGGGCCTTCCTATACACCGCCTGGTATAGAAGTTCTCAATGGCAGGGAGCTTGGCCCCAGTGATCTATTGGGCCATACGCACTACCCTCTGTACTGCTTGTAGTCGAATGCCAAGCAGTTGCAATACCAAGCGCTGATGCAGGTAGTCAAGATGCTCTCAATGGTGCAGCTGTAGAACCTTTTGAGGATCTGAGGGCCCATGCCAAATCTGTTCAGTCTCCTGAGGGGGAATAGGCGTTGTCTTGGCTTCTTGGTGTATGTGGACCATGTTAATTTCTTAGTGATGTGGACACAGAGGAACTTGAAGCTCTCAACCCACTCCACTACAGTTCTGTTGATGTGGATGGGGTTGTTCTCTGCCCTCCGTTTCCTGTTGTCCAGAATCAGCTCCTTTGTCTTGCTGACGTTGAGGTAGACGTTGTTCTCCTGGCACCACACTGCCAGGTCACTGACCTCCGCCCTATAGGCTGTCTCATCGTCGTCGGTTATCAGGCCCACCACCGTCACGTCATTAGCAAACAAAATGTTTTTATGTTTTATTATTTAACTAGGCAAGTCAAATTCTTATTTACAATGACATCCTACCCTGGCCAAACCCTAACCCGGACAACACTGGGCCAATTGTGTGCCACCGTATGGGACTCCCAATCACGGCCGGTTATGATACAGCCTGGAATCAAACCAGGGTCTGTAGTGACGCCTCTAGCACTGAGATGCAGTGCCTTAGACTGGTGCACCACTCAGGAGCCCCAAAATGATGGTGTTGGAGTCGTGTGCGGGGAGTACAGGAGTACAGGGAGTACAGGAGAGGGACTAAGCACGCACCACTGAGGGGCCTTCGTGTTGAGGGTCAGCTTGGCAGATATGTTGTTGCGTACCCTCCCCAGCTGGGGGGGCGTCAGGAAGACCAGGATCCAGTGGCAGAGGGAAGTGTTCAGTCCCAGGGTCCTGAGTTTAGTGATGAATTTGGAGGGCACTATTGTGGTGAACACTGAGCTGTAGTCAATTAACAGCATTCTCACATAGGTGTTCCTCTTGTCCAGGTGGGAAAGGGCAGTGTGGAGTGCAGTAGAGATTGCGTCATCTGTGGATCTGCTGGGGTGGTATGTGAATTGGAGTGGGTCCAGTGTGTCTGGGATGATGGTGTTGATGTGAGCCATGACCCGCCTTTCAAATCATTTCATGCCTACATTTTCAAGGCTAACATCTTTAACAGCTTTTTAGCGACTAATGCTAAGGCAAACACTTTAACAGCGAAGTAGCGGATAATGCTTGATCTTGGTTTCCATTATGGTGTGTTATTGAGTCATAAAAACGTAGCGACAAGAGGTAGAAGACATTACATCACCACATGAGGATAAGGTGAGTCTACCCTCCCTCTCTTGCTTTCCCAGATCCCTCCCTTTCCTCTCCAGGGGGAGCTAAATTAGCCCGTCAGCATGTTTAATATTGACCCTCCGCAAATCTCTACAAACTGACACAGCTGTCATGATTGATGCACCAGGGTTTGAGCCAGGCTCACTGACAATCTAGCCCAGGGATATCACACACACACACACACACACACACACACACACACACACACACACACACACACACACACACACACACACACACACACACACACACACACAATGTTACTATACATGCAAGCACCATATTCTATTGTGTTACAAAGTGGGATTAAAATGGATTTAATTGTCATTATTTTTTCTCAACGATCTACACAAAATACTCTGTAATGTCAAATTGGAAGAAACATTCTAACATTTGTAAATACAATTGTGGTTGCTTTAAGTTGTGTATAGATGTTTTTTTAATGTGTTGCCTTGGAATCATCTCCAATTTCAATGTTAGTCCATTATAGTTTGTTACAGAAACAAAATATCAAAATGTGGTCCTATCTTTGCTAAATTCTTTAACTTGAACCCATTTGCAGTCCACAAAATTCTAAGTAGTTGCATAACTTCAATAGCGTTCACCCTGACATAGGGGCTAGGCCTACTGTAAATTACATGATGGCTGAGCATGGACATGCCAAACATTGTCAATAAGCAAGATTAAATTAATTATTGATAAGGCCTAAAAAGAGAATAAATATTCTAATCAAAATTCGAAACAAAACAACAACCAGGCTATGTCACACTTACAGGCACCATAATTTCTCCCCGTGGGCATATAATGTCACGGGCTGGCTCGAGAAAACAACAGGAGAGGTAGAGTCAGGCGCAGGAGACAGAGAGTTCTCGACCACACTTCTTTATTAAAAGCAACTGGATGTGGTCGCCAAAGGTATAGGGGCGCAGCCCTTAAATGATTCTGCGGTGGTGTACACAAAATGAAAATAAACCACAAGCAGAGGGAAAAACCCCAGTACACGTTCCTCTAGCACAAAACCCCGGACAAGCAACACAATCACGTACAAACACATACATCCTACGCTAACCTAAATAACCCCCCCTTACTAATGACTAACCCAAAACAGGTGCGTGCCTACCTAGACCTAACCAAACGAAAGTGAAACAAAAAGGGATCGATGGCAGCTAGTAGGTCGGCGACGACGACCGCCGAGCTCCGCCCGGCCGAGGAGGGGCGCCACCATCCGTCACTGTCGTGACAGTACTCCCCCCCTGACGCGCGGCTCCCGCAGCGCGTCGTCGCCGGCCTCGAGGACGCCCCGGAGGGCGAGGCGCAGAGCGATCCGGATGGAGGCTGTGGAACTCCCGGATGAGCGCTGGGTCCAGTATGTCCTCCACCGGTACCCAGCACCTCTCCTCCGGGCCGTACCCCTCCCAGTCCACGAGGTACTGCAGGCCCCTCGCCCGGCGTCTGGAGTCCAAGATGGATCGGACTGTGTACGCCGGGGCCCCCCCGATGTCCAGGGGGGGTGGAGGGACCTCCCGTACCTCATCTTCCTGCAGCGGACCAGCTACCACCGGCCTGAGGAGAGACACATGAAACGAGGGGTTAATACGATAATAAGAAGGAAGTTGTAATCTGTAACACACCTCGTTTATTCTCCTCAGGACTTTAAATGGCCCCACAAACCTAATGATAACCCAAAACAGGTGCGTGCCTACCTAGACCTAACCAAACGAAAGTGAAACAAAAAGGGATCGATGGCAGCTAGTAGGTCGGCGACGACGACCGCCGAGCTCCGCCCGGCCGAGGAGGGGCGCCACCATCCGTCACTGTCATGACATATAATATTAAAACAACTTAGACTGTGGAGGGTTTTACGCACATCCAAACCTTTCAAGGTAGCTGGACACAGATATACTGCTCCCAAATATGAACATAATCAGGAGCATCTTACAGATCAGACTGCATCTCCAGAAGTTTGATTGCAGGTGTTCCACAGACATTGTCACCATATAACCAGGAAGGTTGTAATAAAATGAAACAAAAAACAAGCATTTTCTTTTTTTAAACAACAACAATAAATACATATAAAGTGTAATGATATCATAAAATTGTCAAGATAAAAATGACTGGCATTCCTGTTGAACCAGCCTTTGTTATAGTAGGCCTAAGGGAGGGCTTGGGCTTTGAACATATGAAATGGAAAACTAGCAATTTTTACATGTTACAGATACACAACAAGTGGAAAAAATGTCAAGGGGTGTGAATACTTTCTGAAGGCACTGTAACAACTGGCTGTCATGTATGCATTTATTTACATATCAAAGGATCCCAGCTCCCTATAACCATATGCACACTCTCTCTCCCTCTCACTCTCTCCCTCCCTCTCTCCTTCTCACACACAATTCCAAAACACAAACATGAACCCACGCACATAAACACACTTATACAATTAGTGTACACACACCCGCAGCTTGATTAGCGCTTGCAGGGGCGACAAGCAATCAGCCGTCACCATGGCAACAAGACACTGTCCGCCGCCTGCAATCTCAGGCACACACACGCCACAGGTGGTGTCTCCAAGACAGGCAGGCAAGGAATGCCATTCCGCTGCCCTTGTCTACCAGTCCATCCATCTATTCATGCAACACTCATTCAAGCCAGTCCGGTCCAGCCCGTGAAATCGTGACGATTCCCTGTCACTCCGATTCTCCTCAGGAGATTTCAGAGAATCAAATGTGACAGCAAACAAACATCCAGGGTATTGAGCAAACAACCAGTGGAGATGACGAAATGAAAAGCAATGAGGGAATAAAATGAATTTAGCTCCTGCCCAACCTCGGGCTGCCACTTTTGCATAACCCCAGGTCAGCGGGTTGGGTCTTTGCAATCTCTGCTAATGTGTCAGACAGAGAACCCCACAAGCTAATTTCTCCAACCTTTTCCCCCCTCTCCTCTCCCCCTACACCCCTTCTCTCTCCATCTCCTCACCCGTCCCATTTATCCTCTGCCAGAGCTCCAGTTGCACATGAGGCTGCCATGTTTACTGGACAGTAAATTACATTTAATCAGCGGATCCCTGTGCGTGTGGCGTCGCCCTGGTCGGCTGACAGATGGATGATGACAGCGGTCATCTGCATGTTCATATCTGTTTGAGGGGAAACTTGATGCAGAGGCCTCGTCAACCACCACCCCCTCTGTCCGCGTCCCCCCTTACCACCCCAGCGCCGCCCTCCCTTAAGTGCATCCGCCGAGGGTTTGTCATCGCAGTGTCACTTTGGGTGGCATGTTATCGTTGTGTTAACTCACGCTGGCCGACAGGCCTCTCTTCTCCATGCTGGTGGTCGGAGAAGCACATCGATTGAACGCTTTGGCTCTGGGGCAACATGGGGAAAAGAGTGAGGAAGGATTAAGATGAAATGGGGATCAGAGTTAACATGTGAAGAACATGTGGAGGGATACATTGTGGAGGGATACATTGTGGAGGGATACATTATGGAGGGATACATTGCGGATTGGATAGATGGATCGATTGGAAAGATAAAGAAACAGACAGACAGACAATTTTATTTCAGCAAGCGGAGATGGCAGACAAAGCGATGAAGCCGATCGGCCAAATGAGAAAATAAGAAAATAAGTGGATATAACCATGGCATAAACACAGACCACACCATTTGCTTTTTGTAATCACATCATTGCAAAGCAATCTGTATCACCTCTTCTGCTCTCAAGGTGTTTGAACAGGCGTATGCTTTAAGGTGATAAGGACACGGTGGGCAATGAGCTCTTGGATACCTAATGGAAGCTATATGCAACACAGAGAAAAAAGCATCAGCGTCCCAGACATCTCATTACAACAATGCTCATTATCCAGGAAATAAAGGCAATAGGTCTTGGTAGGTATTTCCTTCAGGCCCCTATACTTTGCGAGCTCGTTGCCTTAACCTCTTTGGGCTGGGGGGCAGTATTTTCACATTCTGATGAAAAGCAAGCCCAGGGTAAACTGCCTGCTACTCAGGCCCAGAAGCTAAGATATGCATATTATTAGTAGATTTAGATAGAAAACACTCTGAAGTTTCTAAAACTGTTTGAAGATGTCTATGAGTATAACACAACTCATATGGCAGGCAAAAACCTGAGAAAAATCCAACCAAGAAGTGGGAAATCTGAGGTTTGTAGTTTTTCAAGTGATTGCCTATCCAATATACAGTGTAAATTTGGTCAGATTGCACTTCCTAAGGCTTCCACTAGATGTCAACAGTCTTTAGAAGTTGTTTCAGGCTTCTTTTGTGAAAGGGGAGCGAATAAGAGCACTCTAAGCAGATGGCCCAGGTGAAAACCTTTAGTTTAGTCACGTGTGCGGCCGTAGCCACGAGCTCCGTTCCCTTTCATTTCCAAAGACAAAGTAATTGTCCGGTTGGAATATTATTGAAGATTTATGATAAAAACATCCTAAAGATTGATTCTATACATTGTTTGACATGTTTCTACAAACTGTAATGGAACTTTTTTGACTTTTCGTCTGGACTTTTTGTCTGGACTTGCGCCTTGTGCATTTGGAATAGTGAACTAAACGCGCATACAAAAAGGAGGTATTTGGACATAAAGATTAACTTTATCGAACAAAACAAACATTTATTATTGAACTGGGAACCCTGGGAGTGCATTCCAATGAAGATCATCAAAGGTAAGTGAATACTTTTGTTGACTCCACAACATGGCAGGTATCTTTATGGCTTGTTTTGGTGGCTGAGCGCTGTACTCAGATTATCGCATGGTGTGCTTTCACCGTAAAGTTTTTTTGAAATCTGACACAGCGGTTGCATTAATTAAGGAGAAGTTTATCTATAATCCTATGCATAACACTTGTATATTTCATCAAAGTTTATGATGAGTATTTCTGTAAATTCATGTGGCTCTCTGCAAAATCACCTGATGTTTTCTAGGCAAAACATTACTGAACATAATGCGCCAGTGTAAACTGAGATTTTTGGATATAAATATGAACTTTATCGAACAAAACATACATGTATTGTGTAACATGAAGTCCTATGAGTGCCATCTGATGAAGATCATCAAAGGTTAGTGATTCATTTTATCTCTATTTCTGCTTTTTGTGACTCCTCTCTTTGGCTGGAAAATGGCTGTATGTTTTTTTGTGACTAGGCGTTGACCTAACATAATCGTATGGTATGCTTTCGCCGTAAAGCCTTTTTGAAATCAGACACTGTGGCTGGATTAACAAGAAGTGTATCTTTAAAATGGTGCATAATACTTGTATGTTTGAGGAATTTTAATCATGAGATTGCTGTTGTTTTGAATTTGGTGCCCTGCAATTTCACTGGCTGTTGTTGAGGTGGGACACTAGCGAACATTAGGCTACAACTAGCAAAGCAAATGGCTCTGAGATACAAATAATATTACTACACAGATCATACACATAATGTTAGCTAGCTGACGTAACAGCAGATACCTTGATAACTGGCTAACGTTGGCTAGCTTGCTAGCTACTTCCAGAGACAAATGAGAGAACATAAATTCAAGCTAAGTGACTTGCTGAGGGGGGTACAACAGCTGTATTCTTTAAAGGAATATGGAAGGCAAAACTCATTGGGTGACTTGGTGTTTCTGACTACACAACTCATTGGTTGACTTGGTGTTTCTGACTACACAACTCATTGGTTGACTTGGTGTTTCTGACTACACAACTCATTGGTTGACTTGGTATTTCTGACTACACTCTTAGCACTAGCTGCTAGTAAACTCAGCAAAAAAAGAAACGTCCCTTTTTCAGGTCCCTGTCTTTCAAAGATAATTTGTAAAAATTGAAATTACTTTACAGATCTTTATTGTAAAGGGTTTAAACACTGTGGCTCAGTTGGTAGAGCATGGTGTGTACAACACCAGAGTTGTGGGTTTGATTCCCACGGGGGGCCAGTACAAAAAAAATGCATGAAATTAAATGTATGCATTCACTACTGTAAGTCGCTCTGGATAAGAGCGTCTGCTAAATGACTAAAATGTAAAAAAATGTAAATGTTTGCCATGCTTTTTCAATGAACCGTAAACAATTAATGAACATGCACCTGTAGAATGGTCGTTAGACACTAACAGCTTACAGACGGTAGGCAATTAAGGTCACAGTTATGAAAACTTAGGAGACTAAAGAGGCCTTTCTACTGACTCTGAAAAACACCAAAAGAAAGATTTCCAGGGTCCCTGTTCATCTGCGTGAATGTTGGGCATGTTGCAAGGAGGCATGAGGACTGCAGATGTGGCCAGGGCAATAAATTGCAATGGCCGTACTGTGAGACACCTAAGACAGCACTACAGGGAGACAGGACGGACAGCTGATCGTCCTCGCAGTGGCAGACCACGGTAACAACACCTGCATAGGAGCGGTACATCTGAACATCACACCTGCGGTACAGGTACAGGATGGCACAACAACTTCCCGAGGTACACCAGGAATGCACAAGTGCTCAGACTGTCTGCAATAGGCTGAGAGAGGCTAGACTGAGGGCTTGTAGGCCTGTTGTAAGGCAGGTCCTCACCAGTCACTGGACCAGACAGGACTCGGATTCGCGTTTATCATAGAAGGAATGAGTGTTACACCGAGACCTGTACACTGGAGCGGGATCGATTTGGAGGTGGAGGGTCCGTCATGGTCTGGGCGGTGTGTCACAGCATCATCGGACTGAGCTTGTTGTCATTGCAAGCAATCTCAACGCTGTGCGTTACACGGAGGACATCCTCCTCCCTCAAGTGGTACCCTTCCTGCAGGCTCCTCCTGACATGACCCTCCAGCATGACAATGCCACCAGCCATACTGCTCATTCTGTACATGATTTCCTGCAAGACAGGAATGTCAGTGTTCTGCCATGGCCAGCGAAGAGCCTGGATCTCAATTCCATTGAGCAAAGTCTGGGACCTGTTGGATCAGAGGGTGAGGGCTAGGGCCATTCCCCCCAGAAATGTCCGGGAACTTTCAGGTGCCTTGGTGGAAGAGTGGGGTAACATCTCACAGCAATAACTGGCATATCTGGTTCAGTCCATGAGGAGGAGATGCACTGCAGTACTTAATGCAGCTGGTGGCCACACCAGATACTGACTGTTACTTTTGATTTTGACCCCCTGTTTGTTCAGGGACACATTATTCAATTTCTGTTAGTCACATGTCTGTGGAACTTGTTTTGATTATGTCTCAGTTGTTGAATCATGATGTCCCAGATGTGCTCAATTGGATTCAGGTCTGGGGAACGGGCGGGCCAGTCCATAGCATCAATGCCTTCCTTTTGCATGAACTGCTGACACCCTCCAGCCACATGAGGTCTAGCATTGTCTTGCATTAGGAGGAACCCAGGGCCAACCGCACCAGCATATGGTCTCACAAGGGGTCTGAGGATCTCATCTCGGCACCTAATGGCAGTCAGGCTACCTCTGGCGAGCACATGGAGGCTGTGCAGCCCCCCAAAGAAATGCCACCCCACACCATGACTGACCCACCGCCAAACAGGTCATGCTGGAGGATGTTGCAGGCAGCAGAACGTTCTCCACGGCGTCTCCAGACTCTGTCACGTCTGTCACGTGCTCAATGTGAACCTGCTTTCATCTGTGAAGAGCACAGGGCGCCAGTGGCGAATTTGCCAATCTTGGTGTTCTCTGGCAAATGCCAAACGTCCTGCACGGTGTTGGGCTGTAAGCACAACCCCCACCTGTGGACGTCGGGCCCTCATACCACCCTCATGGAGTCTGTTTCTGACCCTTTGAGCAGACACATGCACATTTGTGGCCATTTTGGAGGGCTCTGGCAGTGCTCCTGGAGGTCATTTTGCAGGGCTCTGGCAGTGCTCCTCCTGCTCCTCCTTGCACAAAGGCGGAGGTAGCGGTCCTACTGCTAGGTTGTTGCCCTCCTACGGCCTCCTCCACGTCTCCTGATGTACTGGCCTGTCTCCTGGTAGCGCCTCCATGCTCTGGACACTATGCTGACAGACACAGCAAACCTTCTTGCCATAGCTCGCAATGATATGCCATCCTGGATGAGCTGCACTACCTGAGCCACTTGTGTGGGTTGTAGACTCCGTGTCATGCTACCGCTAGAGTGAAAGCACCGCCAGCATTCAAAAGTGACCAAAACATCAGCCAGGAACCATAGGAACTGAGAAGTGGTCTGTGGTCCCCACCTGCAGAACCACTCCTTTATTGGGGGTGTCTTGCTAATTGCATATAATTTCCACCTGTTGTCTATTCCATTAGCACAACAGCATGTGAAATTTATTGTCAATCAGTGTTGCTTCCTAAGTGGACAGTTTGATTTCACCGAAGTGTGATTGACTTGGAGTTACATTGTGTTGTTTAAGTGTTCCCTTCATTTTTTTGAGCAGTGTACATAAATATACAATTGATTGAAATGCGTGATTGAAATTTAAAGACAATGATCCCGCTTTAGCAGAGACCGCATTCACGGTAAATGCTTCATATGTCGGCTCAATAGGGAAATTACCTTCACATTTCTATCGTAAAATCTGTAACACTTCAGCTTCACAGATTGAATTAGAGCCGTAGAGCAATAATGGGGCCTGAGATTGCACATGCATCCATTCATTCAGTTGACATGCCTTTTTTTGGTGGTTTTATAGCTGCAGAAGAAAGGGTAGATATCCTGAGGCCTCTCACCTCATATTTCCAGCCCATGGTCGTTTAGACTACGGATATACAGGGGCTTGCGAAAGTATTCACCCCTGGCATTTTTCCTATTTTGTTGCCTTACAATCTGGAATAAAAATTAGATTTTTGGGAGGTTTGTATCATTTGATTTACACAACATGCCTACCATTTTGAAGATGCAAAATATTTTTTCTTGTGAAACAAACAAGAAATAACACAAAAAACATAAATCTTGAGTGTGTATAACTATTTACCCCCCAAAGTCAAGAATTTGTAGAGCCAACTTTTGCAGCAAGTACAGCTGCAAGTCTCTTGGGGTATATCTCTGTAAGCTTGGCACATCTAGCCACTGGGATTTTTGCCCATTCTCCAAGGCAAAACTGCTCCAGCTCCTTCAAGTTGGATGAGTTCCGCTGGTGTACAGCAATCTTTAAGTCATACCACAGCTTCTCAATTGGATTGAGGTCTGGGCTATGACTAGGTCATTCCAAGACATTTAAATGTTTCCCCTTAAACCACTCAAGTGTTACTTTAGCAGTATGCTTAAGGTCATTTTCCTGCTATAAGGTGAACCTCCGTCCCAGTCTCAAATCTCTGGAAGACTGAAACAGGTTTCCCTCAAGAATTTCCCTATATTTAGCGTCATCCACCATTCCTTTAATTCAGTTTCCCAGTCCCTGCCGATAAAAAACATCCCCACAGCATGATGCTTCAACCACCCTGCTTCCCTGTAGGGATGGTCTTCTCGGGGTGATGAAAGGTGTTGGGTTTGCGCCAGACATAGCGTTTTCCTTGATGGCCAAAAAGCTCAATTTTAGTCTCATCTAACCAGAGTACCTTCTTCCATATGTTTGGGGAGTCTCCCACATGCCTTTTGGCAAGCATCAAACGTGTTTGCTTATTTTTTTCTTTAAGCAATGGCTTTTTTCTGGCCACTCTTCCGTAAAGCCCAGCTCTGTGGAGTGTACAGCTTAAAGTGGTTCCATGGACTGATACTCCATTTAGGGTTATCTTTGGCCTCTTTGTTGCCTCTCTTATTAATGCCCTCCTTGCCTGGTCCGTGAGTTTTGGTGGGTGGCCCTCTCTTGGCAGGTTTGTTGTGGTGCCATATTCTTTCAATTTGTTAATAATGGATTTAATGGTGCTCCGTGGGATGTTCAAAGTTTCAGATATTTTTTTATAACCCAACCCCGATCTGTACTTCTCCACAACTTTGTCCCTGACCTGTTTGGAGAGCTCCTTGGTCTTCATGGTTCCACTTGCTTTGTGGTGCCCCTTGCTTAGTGGTGTTGCAGACCCTGGGGCCTTTCAGAACAGGTGTATTTATACTGAGATCATGTGACAGATCATGTGACACTTAGATTGCACACAGGTGGACTTTATTTAACTAATTATGTGACTTCTGAAGGTAATTGGTTGCACCAAATCTTATTTAGGGGCTTCAAAGCAAAGGGGTGAATACATATGCACGCACCACTTCTCAGTTTTTTATTTATATACATTTTTTAAATTTCACTTCACCAATTTGGACTATTTTGCGTATGTCCATTACATGAAATCCCCCCCAAAATCTATTTAAATTACAGGTTGTAATGCAACAAAACAGGAAAAACACTATAAACTATAACACTATAACTCTATAAAGTAAATTATCATAGCCTGGTTCCTCTCTAGGTTTCTTCCTAGGTTTGGGCCTTTCTAGGGAGTTTTTCCTAGCCACCGTGCTTCTACACCTGCATTTCTTGCTGTTTGGGGTTTTAGGCTGGGTTTCTGTACAGCACTTTGAGATATCAGCTGATGTAAGAAGGGCTATATAAATACATTTGATTTGATTCGACATCAATAACAACGGTGTGGTACCATTGTGATATTTTCCTTTTAATTTCAACTCTTTTCCTAATTATTTCTCAAACTCCTTCGCTCCATAACCTGTTTCCTCTCCTTTCATCTACTTCCTGTCTCTCTTGTCCTTTCCTCTCTTTTCATCTACTTCCTATCTCTCTTGTCCTTTCCTCTCCTCTTCTTCTTTCCTCTTTAGCTCAACCATGCCCAGTTTATAGGGGAAATGTATTTTATTAGCATTTTTGGTGGTGGTGGGGGGGGGGTTGTCTAGCCCGGCTCACACTCCAGTTAAATTTTTTTATTAGGTTCTAGGGGACAACAACAGTCAGAACGTGAGCCTTGTTCCTGATTTATGAAGCGTTTAAGGGTGAAAAAAAAGAGAAAAGCCAGGCTAAATAAAACAGGCTTCCTCCACAAAGGCGGTGTCAGGGAGAGAGCGGCCTGTGATTAACTTTAATTTCCTATGCCTTATTATTCCTTTCCCAAATGAAATTTCAGACGCTCAGATAAATCTTTACCATGCACCGCCGCCGCCGCCACCACCACCACCACCACCACCACCACCACCATCCTGGAATAGCAGATAAATCTTTCCCCTCCACTGCCACCACCGCCACCGTCCTGGAATGGCTCACGCGCTGTTATCGCTCTAAATTTCCCAGCAAAGTAGCAGTCTGAGTCGCTGCCGCAGTGGCAATATAGAAGGGTGTGGTGTGTGGACGGGATAAGTGTGTGTGTGTTAGTGTGTGAGTTAGTGTTTGAGTTAGTGTGTGTGTGTGTCTAGAAATAAACTTGTCAAGCCACCAGAGGCTTAATATACTGTATTGGATGGGGGAAAGACTAAAGGACTGATATAAGGAGATCAATAGAATCGAAGGAATGAATCAGATGATATTTAATCACATTCTCCAGCGATGTGTAGATGGACCATAGATAAGAAGATATTGATGACTGAGAGAGATTTAGCTGCCCCCCATAATTCAATTGTGTGTGCAGAGAGCGGATATCCGTTCACTCTCAAGCACCAAGACTCAAGAATAGAGGACTACAGAGCATGATGGCTTACTATTGCATTCACAGTGAGAGGCCAAGTAATATTGAGTAGAACATCATTCAATGAGATGGTAATACCTTTAGCCATGTATATAATTCCAAGTAAGCCTGAGCTGAAATGTACATACTCAATGTTATATGTGGTAAAATAAATATTTTCCTCAACATGGCTGTTCAAATCACATACACATGTTTAGCAGATGTTATTGCGGGTGTAGCAAAATGCTTGTGTTTTTAGCTCCCACGGTGCAGTAATATCTAACAATTACCAACAATACACACAATACACACAACCTAAAAGTAAAATAATGGAATTAAGGAATATATAAATATTAGGATGAGCAATGTCGGAGTGTCATAGACTAAAATACAGTAGAATAGAATACAGTATATACATATGAGAGAGTACAGCAAAAATATGTAAACATTATTAGAGTGACTAGTGTTCCATTATTAAAGTGGCCAGTGATTCCAAGTCTATGTATATGGGGCAGCAGCCTCTAAGGTGCAGGGTTATGCAGCCGGGTGGAAGCCGTCTAGTGATTGTTATTTAATAGTCTGATGGCCTTGAGTAGTCAACAAGATCACACTCTAGTAGAATATAATGTCGCCCTCAACTATTAAACTGACATGTCTTCATTATTTCCAAATGTTATATAGATAGAATATTTGTAGAGAAATTACAATTTTGAGAGTTTCTCAAATGTTAAATAGATATATTTGCTTTGCGATACTTTAGTTTTGCTCTCCCCTGTCTATCTTCCTCATCCTGTTTATTTTATAACATGGCTACAGATTTGGAATGGAGCCTATTGGGAAGCTAAAAACAGGGTTTCAAAGCAGACAGTCAAGTCACCTTACCTGTCAATCAAGGACCCTCCTGTGGGCTGACCGACTAAATGAAAAAGCCCTCGAGGCCACCATTTTGTTCTCCTTTCTGCATCTGTCATCATCTCATCAACAGACATGAAACATACAACGCAGGACCTCCAGAGAGAAAGCTCGAGGATCCCACTGCTGCCACCAAAGTGTGCTCAGTGACCTCGATTACGATGTAAATAAACAAGTCCTCCACTCTGAAGGAGGAGGGGGCCACTTCTGTTCTGTTCCATTTGTCCTCCCATCCTTCTATCCGTGGGCCATCCCTCTGTTCCTCATTAGAAAGTGCATTGACAATGTCACATCAATTTAGAGAATTCTCGTCTGACATATGCCATGTTGTTTTTTTAATGGCACAACTGTATAAGTTTACGTGCCCACCCGTCAGGCTTTTCTCGGGCCCTCGAAGGGGGAGAGGAGCCAGAGTCTCTGACCTGCTGTCGTCTCCCATTGTTAATTAGGCCTATTCACCAGCCAGCTGTTTCTAATTAAATGTATATGGAGTGGTGAATAGCTCAGATAAAAATAACCAATACATCAGTAGGAGCGTTACAACGTAAAATAAACAGAAACATCAAAAGCTCATTAAGGAAGACAATAAAGAGAGAAGTGAAAGCCCTGAGCGCATGCCACCATATTGAGCTGTGCTCTGGTAGGACCTCATCCCCTTTATCCTTCCTCTCATTCTCCCCCGTCTCTATCTCTCTCACTCCCTCGTGTTTGCTTTAGAAAGACTATCAATTTGTACCCTCTCTGTTTTTCTCCTCTTCCCATGGCGAGTCTAATGTTGCCATGCAGGATGCGGCTGCTGGCGGCTGAACCTCAGGAGAGGAAAGGGGAGCAGATGGAACAAGCTTGTCTCCAGTAATGTTCTGGCACACTGCCACGACCAATGGAACCAGCTGTGGTGAGGAGACAACAGCCTAACAAACGACATGCACACACACACGCACTAGCACACACACACACACACACACACACACACACACACACACACGCACACGCACACGCACACGCACGCACACGCACACGCACACACACACCCACACACACACACACAGTGGATGTTAATTAAAGATATTTAAATATACCTAATTAAGTAAAATTCAGAGCAGATCATTAGTTGAAAGCTGTTTGTTCCCTGATGGGCCAGTGCTGGCTATGAAGCCATGCTATGAAGTCACGGGAACAAAGAGCAACCCTGGATCAAGTGGAGACTTGCAAGATGGCCGCCAAAGATGGCTGCCGGGTCAGAATCTTGCCATTCACTTTTATTTCACCATATATTTTCTATATCACCATATTTCCCAAACTTTGAAGACCAAACAATGATATAATAGCAAGTGAATCTGAGCTGCATGTAAGCTACAGCACTACAACAGAATGGGGGCACCGCTTCAAAAGTAAACATTGCCTTCTTTACCCATTCGGTATAGTCCCATTCGGTTCCACTTTCATTTGAAGCTCAAAGTACTATAAGAGAGAGTATTGGTATTGCAAAGTGGACTCACTGAAGCTAAATGGGTTACGTTTATGTAAACTATGCTGCACTTTGGCTCATTGATACCACATACTCTTGGCACAGAGCTTGCTTGAAAATGTAGACAACTTCGATCACTGCATCGGATTTCACTCCCAGTTTAGCACTTATATGAATGAATCGACGCAAATGTGAGACAAGTCTAAAACCAGGGTCAGAAGGGCACGGAACAGAAATCATTTAAAAAATGTTTTGCAATGAAAAACGAAAATCAGCATTGTTTATTGGACCAGGTCCAGGTAGTCCTTCCCTGTTTTAGTTTGTTTTCATCCGTATGGTGCCTAATGAACACGACCCTGGACTGCCAACATGACCATGGCCTCTCAAGGACAGAGAGAGAGGTGAAAGGGTTGCAGGATGGAGGATGAGGCTCAGGAGGGGCAATAGTTTCAGCTCAGTTCTAGCTCAGTGCGGCCCAGCGAGGTAATGCTCACTGAAGTGAATCAGACTGGCCCTTTAACAGCTTAAAGGCCTCTCCCCTGTCGGCCCTTAATTAACTATTGACCGGGCCACTAACGGGAACCAAGAAGTAGAAGATTAAAAACAAAAAGCCAGACTAAAGGCTAATGGCCTGAGAATGTGATACATCCCTTTAAGGTTTCACAGTTACGGGCCAGGCTCCGTTTCAAATACACCCTTGGATGGACCAGCAGTAGCCACTGACAGGACTTCAATGCTCTCAATATCTATTGATCAGTTTGATCTGGCTCTGACAACAATGGCTGCCACACACACTCCCTTGTCAGATACAAGGTGAAAGCATGTCTAGTGTCTGAGCTTTGTGTGTGTGTGCGTGTGTGTGATGGCGGCTGGGGAGAACAAATTCACAGACACAAGCATTGGAAGAAGCCTCATCAGTAGTCCATGCGGGGCCATTTATTGTGTGTCGGCAGGCAACAGCAGGGTGCATGTGACGCGTCTAGTGCAGTAGTGCTTAGGTAGAGAGAAGTTGCATGCCCGCCTACCACATGCTTGCATACTTTCGCTTACAGCTCGCTGCCGCCGGCTAGCCCTTGTGGTGAATTGCGGAGCAGCTTCATGCACAAGTCTCCCCTCGCCGGTACAAAGTCACTCCAAGACCAAGACCCCAAGATGTCCAGGGGTGGGCAACTCCAGTCCTCGGGGGCCTGATTGGTGTCACACTTTTTCTCCATCCCTAGCAAACACAGCTGATTAAACAAATTGCATTCTAAACTGAAGATCATGATTAGTTGATTATTGGAGTCAGGTGTGTTAGTTGGGGCAAAACTGTGACACCAATCAGACCCCTAAGGACTGGAATTGCCCACCCCTGCAACTGGTTGTCTTGAAGCTAACCGGCAGGGGATCTCGGCGCAGCAGTGGGCCCCAGAGATGCATCTGTACAGGCCCACCTCTGTGTGGAAACATTCTGGCAGCATATCAACCACTGCCCCACTGCCTTGTGGGTTATTCTGGTACGACAAAGGTTAGGGGATCACACCCTGTGAGAAAAGCAGCGTGCTGGAGGAGCGCGGTAGGCAGACGCCGACAGACTGGGTTTTCAGCAGCCTCCTGCAGATGTGGAAGATACTGGTCATCCTGGGTTTCCCCCCTTGCCACTGGAATTCACCTTCATATAGTGAAGTAGTGCTGTTGGGGATTGCGCCCCCTCAACGGCACTTTAAATAACTTCCTTTGCCAGGTATCCATTTCTGACCTCGGTGAAGCCATCAACCGGAAACCGGACGAAAGTCTGGCAGCTGGGGTGAGCAGCCACACTGCTCACCCCAGCTGGGGAGTGGCCTAGAAAAGGGGGCCTAAAAATTGCCACTCACTCCACCCTGGATTGGCTACTGCCATCTTTGGCGGCCATCGGGAGTTCCTCTCAGCTGTTGAAAAATACAAAAGAAAATAATTCCCCTGAAACTGGCGATATGGAACATCAGAACTCTTTTGGATACTGACGATAATAGCCATATACCGCATCGGAGAACAGCTTTGATTGCTTCAGCAATAAGGTGCTACAACATTGACATTGCTGCACTGAATGAGACCAGGTTCCTGGATGAAGGTTCCCTGAAAGAGAAGGGAGAAGGCTACACCTTCTTCTGGAAAGGTTACCCTCTGGGTGGACAACATCAGCTCAGTGTGGGACTGGCAACTAAGAACAGCCTTTAACCCAGCCTCACCAAAACAGCTGTAGGCCTAGTGAAAGACTCATGTCTCTCCGTATCCCCCAAGATGCATTATGCTACTCTTCTCAGTGCATACGCAACAACATTACCATCTGAAAATGAGGCAAAGGACTGCTTCTACCAGTCACTAGATGAGGCCCTTCACCGCATCCCCAGGAATGACAAGATCTTTCTGCTGGGTGACTTCAACCGTAGGGTGGGATCGAACAACAGAATATGGAGCGGAATGCTGGGTAGGCATGGTGTTGGCCAGGTCAATGAGAACGGCATGACACTGCTAACTCTATGTGCCAAGCATGATCTCATTGTCACTAACACCTTGTTCCAGCAGAAGAACAAATATAAAACATCATGGAAGCACCCACGCTCCAAACACTGGCATTTGATCGACTACGTTCTGACACTAATAACGTCCTGCATGACACGTGCCATGAGGGGTACAGAATGCTGGACAGATCACCGTATGATACTGGCTAAACTCCAGGTGAGAATATGCCCCCCCTAACGCCTTCAGAAGTCCAGTAAGAGGCGTCTGCACTGTACTCGGCTTGAGAAAGCTGTAGTAAGGGACGAGTTCCATCGCTCCCTCTTCGACACTGTGAGCAGGGAACTACTATGGGGCATTCTACTCAAATTTGGCTGTCCAGATCAATTTGTCAACATCCTTTGCCAATTCCATGATGGGATGATGGCTTGGGTGGCCATAGAAGGGCAAGAGTCAGTGCCCTTTGGAGTAAGCATTAGTTTGAGGCAGGGGTGTGTGCTGGCACCGGTACTCTTTAGCATCTTCCTCCTATGTGTCACCCAGCTTCTCCACAAGGAGCTTGAGGACAGTAGCGGAGTTGCGGTGGACTTCAGGCTGGAGGGAAACCTATTCAACATCAGGAGTGTCCAAGCAACCACCAAGGTTTTTACGGAGCGGGTTCTTGAGCTGCAGTATGCTGATGACTGTGCTCTTGTGGACCACACTCCGGAAGACCTTTAGTCCGTCCTTGTAGTGGCTGTGAGGGTAAATAGCAGGATGGGATTGTCTATCAACACCACCAAGACTGAGGTGGTCTGCCAATGGAGATCCATCCCTCCACCCACCATGCCTGTCCTCACCATCACTGGCAATAGTCCCATGCTTCAAATATCTGGGCAGCATCCTATCGGAGGGCTGAAGCATCGACCTCGAAATTCGAAATAGGATCAGGCTACAGCTGCCTTCGGGAAACTCAGACGCAGGGTCTTCCAAAACAGGGATGTCCACCTCCACACTAAAGTCTCTGTCTATCAAGCCGTCTGTATCACCACAATTCTTTACAGCTGTGAAGCCTGGGTCACTTACAGTCACCACAACAAGCAGTTTGAGTGATTCCACATAAGATGCCTTCAGCGCATCCTGGGAATCACCTGGCGTGACTGTGTGCCCCATACAGAAATACTTGCTAAGACCCACTGTAAGAGTATGGAGGCCATGGTCACCAAACACCAACTGCACTGGCTTGGGCATGTCATTAGAATATCTCAGGAGGGCTTGCCGTGGAAGATCCTGTATGGTCAGCCACATCTTGACTGATGGTCTGTAGGGGGGACCAGCTACATCTTGGCTGGAGGTCTGTAAGGGGCAGATGAAACACTACAAGGACCAGCTGAAAACATTGCTGAAGAAGTGCAACATCAAACCCACAGACCTGTTGGATGCTGTTGCCGACCGTTCCACCATCTGGCAGCTCTGCCAGAGCGGTGTACAGAGGTGGGAGGAGGAGAGGAGCACAAAGAGACAGCAAAAACAGCTCAGGAGATATACCACCATGCCTGCCCCCACCAACACAGACTGAAACATACCACCATGTCTGCCCCCACCAACATAGACTGAAACATACAACCATGTCTGCCCCCACCAACACAGACTGAAACATACAACCATGTCTGCCCCCACCAACACAGACTGAAACATACAACCATGTCTGCCCCCACCAACACAGACTGAAACATACCACCATGCCTGCCCCCACCAACACAGACTGAAACATACCACCATGCCTGCCCCCACCAACACAGACTGAAACATACCACCATGCCTGCCCCCACCAACACAGACTGCAACATACAACCATGCCTGCCCCCACCAACACAGACTGAAACATACCACCATGCCTGCCCCCACCAACACAGACTGCAACATACCACCATGCCTGCCCCCACCAACACAGACTGCATATGCCCCACCTGCAATAAAGTTTGTGGATCTCGAATTGGACTGTACAGTCACCAAAGAATTCATTGTTATCTCAGAAGTGGAAGTCATCATCAGATACGATGGACTACCTATGCGTGTGTGTGTGTGTGCGCGTGTGTGTGTGTGTGTGTGTGTGTGTGTGTGTGTGTGTGTGTGTGTGTGTGTGTGTGTGTGTGTGTGTGTGTGTGATGGCGGCTGGGGAAAACAAATTCACAGACAGAAGCACTGGCAGAAGGCTCATCAGTAAGCCAGTCCATGTGGAACCCTGTATAGTGTTGGCATCATTAGCACCAGGGCACAGGGAGCCCGCTCAACCCCCGTTACACACACGCTTACTGGGACACGAACGGTGCCCACAGACTGACAAGGGCTACAATGTAACGCACACCTTCCCACACATTCTTTAAAGGCAGATACATAAAGGTAGAACAACTGAAAAGACACACACGTAGACACAGCAAAAAAATACAGAGCTAAACATTGTATCTTCTGTTTAGATGGGACTAATGAGCCTCCTCTATCTTTCTAATCTCTGTGTCGTTCTCTCTTTTCCATGCTCCCTCTCCCCACCCCTCTAGCAGCTTTCCCCTCTGTCTGTCTATGTCCTTTCCTCTGTGCGATGGTAATTGCAGTTGTCTGACTGAGCCAAGCGGCCACCCTGGGATCGCCCGGTCGCCTGCCGTGCAGTTGACATGTCACGTGACCATCGCAGTCCACCCTCTCTTATGACCACAATTAGCAGCTAGAGAGGCTGTCAAACGGCAAATTAGCATTTTCACGTCATGTTATGATCACCCGCTCCCTTCCCATCATCCCGGCACGGTCTCTCGGGAGTGATTGCTCAGACAGCGTGTCAATCTAGTCAAGGGTATTTTACTTTGTCTGTTATTCAATAAAACGACTTTACGTCGAAGACAACTGTCAAGTGGCTTTACTTTGATGCTGAGAGAAATTTGGTACATTGATTGACTTTTTTTATGCACTTATGCAGACTAAGAGGTGAACAAAGTGAGATGACAAATAGTAGAGTAATAGACAAGGAAAAGAACAACATAGTCATCTTTATGGTGGAGTAAAATAGTCCTTGTGGGATTGATAATTTGTGGGTTTATCCGAGAGGAACAACTCGGAAAGATCAAATTGTTTTCCATCCTGGGGAAAAGACACCAGAATAGCCCAAAACTAGACGGGCGCTCGCTGGAGGAAGAGAAAGAGAGAGAGAGAGAGAGAGAGAGAGAGAGGGGGGAAGGGATGGGAGGAAGAATAAACAGGACAGGTCTGGCTGGGTGAGCAAGCTAATTAACTTGAAAAACGATAAAAATGTAAATTGTAATTTGCTACCATGGGCAAACAATTAAAGCCAGTGGAATGGTCAGGACCTAATTCTATTTGCTAAAGGAGAGGAAGAAATATGATTTTTCACATTCTGGGAATCAATCGGCCACAGTGGGTTGATTCATACATATGGAGGGAGAGAGAGAGAGAGAGGTAGAGTCGGAGCAGAAAGGCAGGCCAGAAAGAGGTACCTATGAGGGAGAAAAGTGGGGGGAGGAGAGAGAGTGGAGAGAATCAGATGGAGTGAAGAGAAAGAGATGGAGTGAAGAAGAGAGATAAAGTAAGTGGAGAACATATACGAGGGGATGTGAGAGAAAGTAACAAAGAGAGAGAGACAAAAACAGAGAGAAGTCTATTAATCAGGCAGTCAGCCATGAGGCCACGGCATTAGACAGAGTGGCAGAGAGAGGCTGGAGAACTGCTGGAAACTTGAAGAAGTGACGGTTGCCCTGACAAACAAGTCAAAACCATTAGACATAGTGATGGACTGGCGATCACTCTGAGAGATGGATCTGGGTCTGTTATAGGATCAGTTGTGCCTTTTAGCTATTCATTGTGAATAACATTATATAGACAGAGAGGACCTGATCCTAGATCAGCACTCCTACGATTAATAAGGCAGCCCCCTGCACCTCTTTGATTCAGAGGTTGTGTTAAATGGCGTTGGGTTAAATGCGGAAGACACATTTCAGTTGAATGCATACAGTTGTACGACTGACTAGGTATCCCCATTCCCCTTCTCCTTTACTCTGCACCCTCATATTGTCTCCAAATATGATCCCTTTTGATCAGCAAGGTCTCCTCTCAGAAAGCTAACGCTTTGGAGAAGAATAATGTTCAAATCCTACAACTCCGAAAGCACTTGAGGTACTTCCTTGATATTGAAACTAATTACGGTGTATTACATTTGGATTGGCAGGGACCTCACAAATCCTGTTCACAGAGAACCTTTTTTTATGAGCTCTGTAGCAACCTACACTGCAATCGGTTTTGCTTACAGTAATTAGTACGAATAATATACTATGGAGTCATTCAGTGGAGGCTGTTGAGAGGAGGATGGCTCATAGTAATGGCTGGAATGGAGTCAATGGAATAGTATCAAACGCGGTTTCCATGTTGGTTGATACCATTCCATTGACTCCATTCCAGCCATTACTATGAACTGTCCTCCCCTCAGCAGCCTCCACTGGTATAATTACTGTACATGCTGATGCTACAGTACATTTTTTACAGTAAATTGTTATTTCTCTCATTATATTGTGTGTGTGTGTGTGCTTGTGTGCGCATCTGTGTGTACAGAGAGAGTGTACCTTGTGTTTCTATGGAGCTGAGCCAAAGAGTTGCAGGAGCGCTTAAAATGCAATTAAAATGCAGGAGCGCTTTCAACTCAAAGAACCTTGCAGAGAAAGAGCCGAGAGGGGGTTTTACTCATTTTTTACATTTTTTTATTCTTTTTTATTTTATGACTGCACAGCCCTGAATATTTAAGCTGTCATTATCACAGATGGGGACAGGAAGGCTGGGGATAGTGGAACTTTTATTGAACTAATAAATAATATTCACCACCGCAAACAGAAAAGAAAGCCCTCGCCTCTTCCTTTCCGTACTGTTAAATTCATAAAGTTGATGTGCGCGATGCCTCGCGAGGAGTTAGTCGAAGGAGTTTTGCGAGGCAGATGTGGCTTAGCATAAATTCACATCTGTTCAGATTGTTTTCTTTGCTTTATCCTCGCCTACTTTTCTCCATGGGGTCTGAATTTTCCACTAACAATACAAGGGTGGCATGTATTCAGTATACACGGGTATTCGCCTGTAAGGATCCAAACTGAATTTCAATTAGAGAGAGAAGATGCCTCATCGTGGTGCTGGGGGCCCAGATTTAGCACGCAAGGAAGAGGCTCGCTAGACAAATTTACAAGCAAATATTAATCCTCTCTTTTCTTCCCTCCCTCAAGCCCCCCCCCCCCGGATGATACGTTGCAGTTTGTTATCTTTGATGCCCCGTTAAAGTTTTATCATGGTAGAAAAGAAAGGAATGATGCAGCTGCCGCTGGCGTGAGTTACGGACGTAAACAAAGCTGAACAGGGTGATAAATAGTGCCCAACTGCATTAGGCTGGCAGCTCCAATAACAGCTTAACAAGTACTGGTGGCTAGCTAGGGACATGTCACAGTATCATAACAGACCCTTTATCTGACTATGTGTGACCCACTCAGTGCTACAGTACAAGCCTCACTCTGCAGGTGGGCCTCTATGACTGCTACTGAGAGAAAGGCAGTGAAATGTAAGGAGAACATCCATCTTCAAGCATTGCGGTTATAATCATACTGTATGTATAATCATACTGTATGTATAATCATACTGTATGTATAATCATACTGTATGTATAATCATACTGTACAGTTTACTGAGTGTAAGGGTCATGTATGCCATCATGGATGGCTCACTGACCATGGACAATGTTTTGTATTCAAATGTTTGACTTATGAACTCGTAATGAACAGTCCAGTTGTTGACTTAAAGTGCACGTCTCAACAACCCAAAGCCACAAGGCGATCAAATGGAAGGGAAATTAAAACTACTGTAGCAATGTCGAACACAAACTCAGAACACATCAATAAGCATTTAGCAAATAAAAATCCCCAAAATGATATGTGGGGGGGTAATAAATATGCAAGTTGTTTAATGGTTTGGTGAATCCGGGGGCATTTCCCCCCCCATAAGCATTGTTAATTTGGGTGTCTCCACGTGGTGCACATTTTGACGTCTGTTTCCCTTATAATTTACTGCTACTCCACAAACCACCATGTTTCTCTCCCCGCTTCTTTCGCTTCTTCAGACTTCCAATTTGTTTCACAGAGTAAAAAAAAAAAATGAAATCATTAGCATGGGCACAAAACTCTTCTGGGAGCCTCAAATTGACTTATTATAAATAGGTTGTTTGTAGAGATCAATTATTTTTGCACTTAGGCAATGAAAACATAGCGAGATGGAGCTCTAGAAAAAAAAATATTCCTTGATCCTACGCTCGTACGGCTAGATATGAAAAATGCAATGTCTCGTTTTCGCTTGCTAAGTTCATACAGTTAATATTTTCAGACTGAAAGGTACTGTATTAACTCCTACTCCCTATTTCAGCGTTGGTCATAATGTCATAACCATCTCTCCAGAGTCTCAGTTTTATGTCGGATTGATGTGATTGACAAATGTATAATAGGTGCTAAAGGCCTGATTGACATGGCACTGAGAGATAAAATGCCATAAACGTTTATGGTGTGAAATACAGGGAATGAATAAGCTGTGTGCTTAGTTGAGGAGACATATAATCAATACCATGTTTACCGAGCTGCCAGGTGCTAATATATATAATATAATGCTCATTTATTGCTCTGTATTTATCAGACTCACCACACTAAGCTGTACTTTTATTTTTGGGAAAGGGTTCGTAAGTAAGCATTTCATGGTAAAGCCCACACCTGTTGTATTCGATGCTTGTGACAAATAACATTTGATTTGATTTGATACTCTTGATGTACCATTGTACATAAAGTACATATTCTTTCAATTCTACTACTGATAAATTGAACAGGATTTTAAGCACTTCCAATTCATAACATATTGTACGAATTGGAAACATATCATACGATTTGCAGGGCGTAACACATAATATAAGTTGGATGACGTTGTACACGATTGCGCAGAATTTTCGGGGTCCCGTTTTGGCTCGTGAGCGATACTTTAAAAAATACTGGCTGAAATTATACAAAACCTTTATAGTGCATCTTTAAGTGTTTTGTTTACGCATTGTTATTTTAAGAAAGTTACCGAATTGACTCCACGTTCTGCATAAATGGTGTGTGGACTAAAACATGACGGATAAGGACAAATTGTCAAAAAGGCAAGACTCATTTCCCAGACAGCACCATGACATTGTTCCATTGGTCTCTAATTCAAATGGCATTGAAATATTTCTTAATCAATGATTAGTTAGTTTGTATTCCACCACGTCCATTTCGGAGAACAGCTCGTAATAATGCCTAGAATGGAGCGAATGGGATGACATCAAACCATGTGTTTGATGTAGAAAGAGGAGGAAGGGAAGCGCTACTAAGGTACACAATAGTAAATGTTGGTAGACAGAAGGTGCTCTTTTGTAAAAGGGGTGAGTTGGTCATCAAAAAGAAATGAGGACCAAGGCACTCTTCATATAATTGATTAAAATGCCTTTATTAGTATGGCATGTTCAATAGAAACAATGTTTTTAAATGTGTTTGATGTATTTGATACCATTCCACTGATTACGGTCCAGCCATTACCATGAGCCCGTCCTCCCCATTTAAGGTGCCACAAACCTCCTGTGGTGTTGAAAACTTCCAGCAACAGAAACATACTTACAGCAGCATACTGGGGATGCTTTAGTGGCGGCATGTAGATTTGGAGATAACAACTGCTGTCCCTCTCTATCTCTCTCTCAATGTCTCACACTCTGTAAATGGACCACAATTGTATTCTACAGAGTCACACATGTAACCAATCAGAGCACAAAAACAATGATTTCAAACGGACCAATGGGAGAGCATACACAGTTCACATGATTACCGTCGTTTCTGGGCATGCTCGTTTTGCACAGCCGGCGGACATCGAACCACGTAAGTGGCGAAGGCGCAGTTTGCCATTGTAATTGAGTGCTGGGCCGGCGAATGTCGTCACAAACTAAAGCACGAGAGATATGGAAAAATTGTCAAAAAGACAAGAATCATTTATCAGACAGCACCATGACATTGTTCCATTGGTCTCTGATTCAAATGGCATTGAAATGTTTCTTAATCAATGATTAGCGGTTAGTTTGTATCCACCACATGCATTTCGTTGTTTTGTTTTCAACACAATTCCTCATAACTGGCCTAACCGTCAGTTTTGAGCAGGGCATTCGTTGGGCTATTAAATTGCTAATAAAGTGCCTACTCCTCCCACCCGGGCAACAGCCGGGGGACTGGGCCATGCAAAACGAGCTTTCTCACTCTAATAAGGGCCCTCCACCCTGTTAAATTAACATTGGCACATTTTTGGGACACTTTCAGGACATCCAAACTAGAGTAAAGACAGAGGAACATTTGCCAGGTTATTTGCCTAAAACACAACTGTAGGTCATGTTGTTTGACAATGCCTCTGTGTTTCTCTGCAAATCTCCCACGGTGGCTGATGCAACATGCACCATGGCAACAGAACACCCTATGACTTCACTAATGTACAGAATGTGTGAGTGGGTGATATTACCTAAATGTCTGTGATAAGTGATTTGAAAAAAGAATAGCACAGTTCAACCACATTTACAATATATCCTTACTGGCATCACAAAAATAGGCTCTTTCATTTTGGAGGGAAAAGAAGTTCAGTTACCCATGAGCCACTGGGCCCACCAGTCGTGTTCTATGTGTTTTCCCTCCCAGATAGTGAATCAGATGTAAAGTACTGTGTTTATTCTGTAGGGCATGAGACTCCTACCGTGCAGCTAGAGAAATGGTGTCATCTTCCCTTTCCCCCCATATCCAACCCTGTCCCCTCTCCATGCAGTGACACAGGGGAGGGTACCAGAGGGCATGTGGAAGGGTGGCGGCTCCGCTTGGTCGGTCAAGCACAGCAGATAAAGGGAAGAGAGCAAGCCCCCCGGGGTGGGGGAACATCCCAGCCCGATGAGGAACAACACTGTCACCTCTCTCCTCCCCACTGGGTTATTCATGTAGCCCTCCCACGCTCTACAGCTCTACCGCTCATGACCTAGCTCTCTCCAGAATAATATTCAATGTTACTGTGTTACTAAATGGCACACATATATATTGTGAAATGCATTGGCTTATATCAGATCCACCTTTTACGGTTACTGTAGGCATCTATCTATGTGGTCAACAGCAGACACTAGCCATTGGGTGAAAACAGAATACATCCATTCATGTCTCATATATATTATTGAGAGGAATTTTTACAGTGGGGTACCCGATAGGTCGGACATCTGTCCTGTGAGAGGTGGAAGAATCATATGAAAAGTCATATGAATACAGAGTTGGGGTACGTGGTGACAGTTTGTGAGTATTCCAAATCCATAAGGGAAGACTGAAGAAAGATAGAAGAGGAGCATGGCAAAGTACACTTACTATCGTCATACAAAGATAATGTGCTGTGTGTGTATCAGCTTAGAGACGCTGCGCCGATTAAAGCGAATGCCTGTTATACTCACTGACAGTTCTCTCGCTAGGGACATGTGAAGCTCTGTAAACAATGATAGAAAGGTCTTGTTCCATTTCATTCTGATAATCTTGAATTTAGTAGAATTTAAGAGGCACTGGCAGAAAAACAATAGAGTACAAAGAAACGAGGTTAGGAGCAGACCAAACAAAATGTTAGTATTTCCTCTGACAGAATAGTTCAGATTCTATGTCACCGTAAGTGACATGTAACTAATATGTCAGCATAGGTGACATATAACTACAAAGGTTAAAAAGCAATTTTTTTGGACATATTCAGATGATACCATGTCGTTGTTTCTCGATGAAAGAGATGCCTCGCAGGGAGATGCAACATATTCAACTAACCAGATTTTAATTTTACAGCTATAACCATATTGACAGAGCAACAGAACCTGGTCCTGGGTTGGAAGATAATACTTATTTTTCACTGGAAGGATTAATAGACTCCATATTGGGAACTAATGATCTCCTGTGGAACGATGAAACCACAGTGCCGTGACTGTGACAGTCTCTTCATGGATGTAACACCACCACCTCCATCTCTCCCTCAATAACAAATGCACCGCAATCACCATAGATTAACCTTTGCGCTTTCATGGCCTACTGTCATCCACCAATACTTAACAGTCGGTGTATATTTTATAAAAACTGATTTGGAATAACAGGAACTACTTTTTATTGATTTCTCGCTAAATTGTCTTTTATTCTAACTCAGCTCAACTAGAAAATAGTGCTGATTTCTTGACAAATGTTTAAAAGTACTCAGTAGATTTGGTAAGAATGGTGAGAAGATAGGATTATTCATAGGCTTCAGGGATAGAATAGAAAATATATTTTAACTGGTTGTCAGCAATTTTGCAAGGAGAACACAATGAAAGCGTTCACCCATTGTGCCGTTGGAAAAATCACAATCAACTCGCAATCTGCTCGCAGTTGACGTGCCAAGCTGTCACCTTGTATGAAAATAAGGGACAATGGAAATGAGTTAGATAGACAGTAGAGTTTTTACATTTACCAAAAGACAGAGGAATATATAAGTTGCTGTCACTGTGCTATTGTCTAAGTTAGACTGTGAAGGTTTGAAGTCTGTGTTAAAAAGCATAGATTCGGTTGTTGTCGGAATCGCAAGCTGCATACGTGAAACAATGGAGATTTTACATATCCAACAAGAGTGGGGATAATAGATTTCTGTAGGTTTTATATGAATCAGATTTAGGTTCTGAGTTAGCGGGTTTTGATCGGTGATTTGGAGGGATAACTAAAGAAACTCAATAGAAATACCTGAACTCCTCAATACCTTTTGCTGTAACAAATCTTTGAGAAAGGGGGATTGATATTGGACCTTAAGGGACTGTTAATCATTTGTTTACCTGTGAATAAAGGCAGATTCATTCTGACTGGGCAAGGACAGCATGTTCTCCATGAAGCGGCAATAAGATAATGGCATTTTTGAGTGGCTGGAAAACCTGCTTTGTCTCACTTAAGCGTTGGGTTATTGACACCAGGGGCGTCGTCTCCGTTTCTCTTGACACTGGTGGATTCTGTTAGGCTAACGTTAGCATAACGTTCACCGGGGTCATATTCAAATCAAAAAGCAAGCATTTCTTATTGGACAAGTTCAGGTAGTCCCTCCATGTTTCAGTCCACGTTCTTCCGTTTGGTGGCTAATGAACACGACCTACAGTGCCTTCAGAAAGTATTCATACCCCTTGACTTTTTCAACAGTTTGTTGTTTTGCAAAGAGGGATTAAAATGGATTTCATTGTAATGTTTTGTCAACGGTCTACACAAAATACTCTGTAATGTCAAAGTGGAAGAAAAATTCAAACATTTGTTAAAAGATAATGAAAAATAAAACACTAATATATCTTGATTAGATATGTATTCAACCCCCTGAGTCAATACATTTTAGAATCAATTTTGGCAGCGATTTCAGCTGTGAGTCTTTCTGGGTAAGTCTCTAAGAGTTTTGCACACTTGGATTGTACAATAATTGTCTATTATCCTTTTAAAATTATTCAAGGTGTCACGCCCTGATCTGTTACACCTGTCCTTGTTATTGTCTCCACCCCCTCCAGGTATCGCTGATTTTCCCCAGTGTATTTATCCCTGTGTTTCATGTCTCTCTGTGCCAGTTCACCTTGGATATTTTCCAAGTCAACCAGCGGCTTTCCCGTTCTCCTGATTTTTCCCGTTCTCCTCCTTTTTCTAGTCCTCCCGGTTTTGACCCTTGCCTGTTTTTGGACTCTGTACCTGCCTGCCTGACCTTTCTGCCTGCCTTGACCACGAGCCTGTCTGCCACTTTGTACCTCCTGGACTCTGATCTGGTTTTGACCTTTTGCCTGTCCATGACCATTCTCTTGCCTTCTCCTTTTGGACTAATAAACATTGTATGTCAAAGGTGTCGTAAGAATTGGACCAAGGTGCAGCGGGAACGTGTATGCACATCTTCTTTATTAAATAAAAAGAAGGCAAAAACAAACAAAACACGTATACAAACGCAACGAACGACACTAACAGACCTGTCAGGCGAAACATACACTAAACAGGCGACAACTACCCACAAATCCCAATACAAAAACACCCCTATACATAGGATCTTCAATCAGAGGCAACGAGGAACAGCTGCCTCCAATTGAAGGTCCATCAAAACCCTAAACATAGAACTAAAAGGACTAGACTAGAACATAGAAATAACTAACATAGAACATAAACCAACAAACCCCGGAACACATTAACCAAACACCCCTCTACTTAAATACATAGCCCGAACCACATAAAACAAACACCCCCTGCCACGTCCTGACCAAACTACAATAACAAATAACCCCTTTACTGGTCAGGACGTGACATTGTAAGAGTCCAACCATCTGCCTCCTGCGTTTCATCTGGGTCTCGCCTTGTGTCATGATACAAGGTGTATCAAGTTGGTTGTTGAATATTCCTAGACAGCCATTTTCAAATCTTACCATAGATTTTAAGCCAATTTAAGTCAAAACCGTAACTAGGCCACTCAGGAACATTCAATGTTGTCTTGGTAAGCAACTCTAGTATAGATTTGGCCTTGTGTTTTAGGTTATTGTCCTGCTGAAAGGTGAATTTGCCTCCCAGTGTCTGGAGGAAAGCAAACTGAACCAGGTTTTCCTCTAGGATTTTGCCTGTGCTTAGCTCTATTGCGTTTCTTTTTCTCCTAAAAAACTGCATAGTCCTTGTCGATGACGCTACCCATAACATGATGCAGCCACAACATGCTTGAAATGGTGAGGGATCTGTGAGTTGAATTTTTTTTTTTAATTTTTGATAAACAAATAAGTTTGCTTACAGACATTTTTGGGGGGAAGTTTTACAGCAAATTTCCTGCAATTCTACACATTTTGCCAGACTAATTTACCACATTTTTTAAACTGACATAGGCTAATTGACTGTCAGTGAAAAACATATAACAAGAGGGAAACTGCTGCAACCACAAATTTAAATTGCACAACCGAAATTGCACTTTGTGTATTCTACTATTCTAACTCAACAGTAAGTTGAGTCCCCAACCTCCCCACCCCTCAATTTCTTTGTGTCATTTATAATTGGAAAAAGTTAAAGGAAAATAAAATACAGAATTTCAGTGTCCTCATATGTAGCTACAGCCTTACCTCTTTTCATCTGTACATGTGTAATATCATATGATTGGTTTGGTCGATTAGTGATGATGAGATGTCAGTGAGGTTTAGGATTGATGAAAGTATGTGGTGTGGTAAGTGTATACATAAATGTTGTCTCCTGCATCTATGTTTCCAAAGATGCTAAAATGCAGCAATGCTACTTCCTGTTTTTATTCATGCGGTGCGATCTTAAAATGTTTTCTGGTTTTCACATTCTGTTTCTGACTTTCCAGATTATATTTGTTGAATATTCCCAGACTGTGTACTAAACCTAGTGCCTACATTATCCATCAATGCAAGGCATGATCTGTTTTAAAAAAACATTTTGTCCAATTATATATTCTCCTGGTACGTCCTAATAAATTCACAATGACCAGCCTCTTCCCAGACTTCCACACTCCAAATGAAAACCAATCCCAGGTAATTTCCTCCTCCTGTGTTGAAAGTGGAAGTGTGGTTCTATAGCTAGCATACCTCCATCTCTGTATTACTGGTTTATCCACACAGAGGTAGGCTAATTTCCCCGTGTCCCTCAGTGTTTCGCCTGTCGTAGCTACTTTGTACACTGTATGTCAAATCACACTGATGGGCATTCTATGTAAAACACTGTATGAATGCATGACTAGAGAAACAAAAGGGAATCTCTTTATGCTAAAACCTCTCCCACGCCAACCGTCTCCCTTTGTTGTAATTTCCTCTGGCTTTGCTTCTTTTGACACTAATCTACTCCTGCTAGAGTATCCGTCCTTTGTTTACGGTAGCAAAGCACTTTTCTGACTGCTCAATTTTCAGTGTTGGGAAGCTACTCAGAAAATATACAGTGAATTCTGAAAGTAGCCAGACCCCTTGACTTATTTTGTTTTATATTTGTAATACATTTGCAAAAATAAAAAAATTAACTGTTTTTGCTTTGTCATCATGGGGTATTGTGTGTAGATTGATGAAGGGGAAAAAAACAATGTAATCGATTTTATAATTAGGCTGTAATGTAAAAAAGTTGCATTTACATAAGTATTCAGACCCTTTACTCAGTACTTTGTTGAGGCACCATTGGCAGCGATTACAGCCTCGAGTGTTCTTGGGTATGATGCTGCAAGATTGGCACACCTGTATTTGGGGAGTTTTTCCCATTCTTCTCTGCAGATCCTCTCAAGCTCTGTCAGGTTGCACGGGGTCCGTTGATGCACAGCTATTTTCAGGTCTCTCCAGAGATGTTCGATCAGGTTCATTCCGGGTACTGGCTGGGCTACTCAAGGACATTCAGAGAATTGTCCTGAAGCCACTCCTGCGTTGTCTTGGCGGGGTGTGCTTAGGGTTGTTGTCCTGTTGGAAGGTAAACCTTCGCACCAGTCTGAGGACCTGAGCGCTCTGGAGCAGGTTTTCATCAAGGATCTTTCTGTACTTTGCTCCGTACATCTTTCCCCCAATCCTGACTAGTCTCCCAGTCCCTGCCGCTGAAAAACATTCCCATAGCATGATGCTGCCACCACCATGCTTCACCGTAGGGATGGTGCAAGGTTTCCTCCGGATGTGATGCTTGGCATTCAGGCCAAAGAGTTCAATCTTGGTTTCATCAGACCAGAGAATCTTGTTTCTCATGGTCTGAGAGTCCTTTAGGTGCCTTTTGGCAAACTCCAAGCATGCTGTTATGTGCCTTACTGAGGAGTGGCTTCCGTCTGAACACTCTACCATAAAGGCCTGATTAGGGGAGTGCTTCAGAGATGGTTGTCCTTCTGGAAGGTTCTCCCATCTCCACAGAGGAATTCTGGAGCTCTGTCAGAGTGACCATTGGGTTCTTGGTCACCTCCCTGACCAAGGCCCTTCTCTCCCGATTGCTCAGTTTGGCCGGGTGGCCAGCTCTAGGAAGAATCCTGGTGGTTCCAAACTTCTTCCATTTAAGAATGATGGAGGCCACTGTGTTCTTGGGGACCATCAATGCTGCAGTTATTTTTTGGTACCCTTCCCCAGATCTGTGCCTCAACACAATCCTGTCTCAGAGCTCTACGGACAATTCCTTTAACCTCATTGTTTGGTTTTTGCTCTGACATGCACGGTCAACTGTGGGACCTTATATAGACAGGTGTGTGCCTTTCCATTTCATGTCCAATCAATTGAATTTACCACGGGTGGACTCCATGTCACGGCTGTTTGAAGGAACAGACCAAAATGCAGCGTGTTCGTAGTTCCACATATTTATTAGACGTGAAACTGAATGCGATACATAAATAACTTGAAAACACAAAAACAACAAACCGTGACGCAGGGAGGAAAACACACTACTCAAAAGATAATAACCCACAAACAGGAAGAGAAAACCCCTTACTTAAATATGATCTCTAATCAGAGGCAATGAGGATCAGCTGCCTCCAATTAGAGATCAACCCCAAACAATCCCACCATAGAAATAGACAAACTAGAACTTAAACATAGAAATAGAAAACATAGAACAACCCAAAACACCCCCTGCCATGCCCTGCCCTACTCTACTATAGAAAATGACATCTTACTAGGGTCAGGACGTGACACTCCAATCAAGTTGTATAAACATCTCAAGGATGATCAATGGAAACAGGATGCACCGGAGCTCAATTTAAAGTATCATAGCAAAGGGTCTGAATACTTATGTAAATAAGGTATATCTTTTTATCTTATTTTATACATTTGCAAAGAAATCAAAAAAACTGTTTTTTCTTTGTCATTATGGGGTATTGTGTTTAGATTGACGAGGAGAAAATATAATTTAATGCATTTTAGAATAAGGCTGGAATGTAACAAAATGTGGAAAAAGTGAAGGGATCTGGATACTTTTCAAATGATACCAATTACTTCACACTGGAAGAAGTTAAACTACACTAAAGCTACCCTTAAGAAAAGCATCGTTTAGAGAAAGGAAGGGAAAGGGGGATACCTAGTCAGTTACTTTTCATCACATCTAAATCTGAAAGTTCATAGACTACAAATTGCAAGAATAGATCACTCTGCAGTCAGATGTTAACAGGATGTGTAATTTAGCCTTCTTTCTAGTGAGAATTGGGCAGGTCTGATGCCGAGGAAATTCTTGCCTACTTCACCCATATTTTATTTTTGCAAAAAATGTAGTTTGTAGTTCCAGTAATTAGCTACACCGCTACATGTCAAAAAATAAATAAACTACTGAAAACACCTGCAAGATTAGGATTTAGTTCAACTACCACCAAGCTACTGCAAAATGTAATTGCATGTCTAGTTTAATTACATGTAGTTCACCACTCCCCGACACTGTCGTTTTTTTTAGTTCTCTCTTCCCATCTGCCCCCAACAATCTCTTTCCCTCACACAATTTCTCTCCATTTGTCACGCTCACTCCTCATATCCTCTCACTGCTGAACTCTGACTGTGCTCGTTGGCGTTGAAGGCGGGCTGCTAAAATTGCCCACTTATCCCCACTCTGTGGGATAAGGCAGTGACGTGCCGTGAGGTCGGTGGCTGGGTAAGCACTTGCTATTATCAAAGCCAGCTTTACTCACAAATAAACTTTGATGAAGCCCAAGTTCTCCATACAACAGATAGCACCAACAACCAGAGTGACAAAGGTTATTAACCAAAATCGACAAACAATTTTCACCAAATTTAAATACCAATGTAGCCAAGATGCACAACTGATAGTTTCCGATGGTGGAATATTTCAATTTAATCTGACCAAATGACACACCACTCAAATCAGCTCAGCCATCGACCGAAGTAGCATTCACAGTTGCACTGAAAGACCAATATACAGTATATGGACTCTTTTGATCTGAATAATTCGCAACTCACATTCCATAGACGGGTTGGCTGACAACATCACAAAAAATGATGCATGAGCATCTATGAGGCCAGAAGGTGTGCGTTGTTATGATTCTGAACTGGCAGCTAGCTAGCATCGATGGCAAGAATGATGTCATGTCTATGCTAATATGACTCGCTAGCTTCAGTGGCTAACCAACAACTGTAATGATGTATTTGAGAGACAACAAGTGCTCATTGTGCAAATGTATTTATGTTTTCAATAAACATTTGGAGACACATTATAGCTTACATGTTGTCAAAAGTCTAAGCCAATGGCATCTATTTTGCCCCATAGTAGCACACATATCAGTTTTGTTGCTAAACAACCAACCTGTCTATACCCTTTCACAATGCATTTACAATTCTTCCAATGTGCGGCACACGCAAACACACATAATATTATTATGTGAAATATTATTAAACACATAATTTGTAAGGTTATAAGAGAATTTCCATATCAACAAATCGAAATTACTGAAAAATGCAGTTCAAAACATCAAGAAAGTGTCAAAACAAAATTCTAGCTTGATAAATCAAATGCTTTCAAAGGAATGTCCATTATTTTGTCCTTCCATTTCAGTGACAGATGAACCCCATCTCCATTATTCTGCACACAGCAGGCCCACAGTCATGGGAGACCCATCCCCAAGGCCCATTACGTCCAGAAAGCAAAAGTAAATGTCCAAAAGTGTGAATTGGTAATGATGTTTCAGACAAGTGGACAGTCCAGTACTCACTGTTGGCCTGCCCGACAGCTAGCAGTTAGGGAGATGGTGTCATGGTGGCTTACTTGTCATGTCATGTCGTGTGTGTAGAACTCGTGTATGCTGCCTCTGTCTGCTCTTAACTTTCATTATAGTTGATGTTGAAATTGGTGCAATAGTGCCCATTTGTCAGGTAACAGGATGTCAGGTAACAGGTAGCTTATGCTTACCCTATCCATTAACCCATAAGGGTATGACCTTGAAGAAGGTCATACAAAGGATAATTTAGCTATTTGATTTTGAATGTTAAGACCCCTTGAAGTATATATAAAAATAAAAAAATAGATACAAAATAATTGTGGACCTTACTGTTATTAGCCGATTCAAATACATTGAATAACAGATAGTCACCCAAAAAATCTAAAGGAAGTTTGTTCTGAAGTGTCTGTCCTATATCTGTGTCCTATATCTGAGTGACATTTATTTATTTTTATTTAACGTGGCAAGTCAGTTAAGAACAAATTCCTATTTACAATGACGGCCTACGCTGGGAAAATTGTGCGGATTTAAACCAAGGACTATAGTGACGCCTCTTGCACTGAGATGCAGTGCCTTAGACCACTGCCCCACTCGGGAGCCCGAGTGCCTGAGATTTAACAAAGATCAGGAATGTTATTTTTAGTATATATATATATATTGTACATGTATTTAACACCTTATTTTTTGGCATTAAACAGTCTTCATATACGTATACAGTACCAGTCAAAAGTTTGGACTCTCCTAACTCATTCAAGGATTTTTCTTTATTTGTACTATTTTCTACATTGTAGAATAATAGTGAAGACATCAAAACGATGAAATAACACATATAGAATCAAAATATATTTGATATTTGAGATTCTTTAAAGTAGCCACCCTTTGCCTTGATGACAGCTTTGCACACTCTTGGCATTCTCTCAACCAGCTTCACCTGGAATGCTTTTCCAACAGTCTTGAAGGAGTTCCCACAGATGTTGAGCACTTGTTGGCTGCTTTTCCTTCACTTTCCTTCCTTCATTTTGTAATTTTGAGAAACATTGAGAAATAATTTGGGTCAAATTAACCAGTTATCCACCTTTGATAAGCAGCTAGATAGTTAGACTTGAAATTGGCATGGGAGCTTTCTAAAGTAATATCTGACTAACCTGGAAATATGAAGCTAGCGTATCATCCTTTGTGACATTATGTTAGCTAGCTATCCCCAGTTAGATCATGCTTTATGACATTATGTTAGCTAGCTATCCCCAGTTAGATCATCCTTTGTGACATTATGTTAGCTAGCTATCCCCAGTTACATCATCCTTTGTGACATTATGTTAGCTAGCTATCCCCAGTTAGATCATCCTTTGTGACATTATGTTAGCTAGCTATCCCCAGTTAGATCATCCTTTGTGACATTATGTTAGCTAACTATCCCCAGTTAGATCATGCTTTGTGACATTATGTTAGCTAGCTATCCCCAGTTAGATCATGCTTTGTGACATTATGTTAGCTAGCTATCCCCAGTTAGATCATGCTTTGTGACATTATGTTAGCTTGCTATCCCCAGTTAGATCATGCTTTAAGACATTATGTTAGCTAGCTATCCCCAGTTAGATCATGCTTTGTGACATTATGTTAGCTAGCTATCCCCAGTTAGATCATGCTTTGTGACATTATGTTAGCTTGCTATCCCCAGTTAGATCATGCTTTGTGACATTATGTTAGCTTGCTATCCCCAGTTAGATCATGCTTTAAGACATTATGTTAGCTAGCTATCCCCAGTTAGATCATGCTTTGTGACATTATGTTAGCTAGCTATCCCCAGTTAGATCATGCTTTGTGACATTATGTTAGCTAGCTATCCCCAGTTATATCACGTGTTTCACTTATTCATCTGCAAGCTTTTTGTGTTATCCCTGGTTTCCACTAGTTACCACAGCCACAAATTCAAAATAGGCTATTTAGTAAAAATCTTGAAAACAAAACTTTGCTTTTTGGTGCATAAGGTTAGCAGTGTGGTTAATTTTATGTTTAAAATCATATTTTAAGAAGATAAATTGTAGAAATAGGCAGGCTTTATGACTTTGTAGCTGTGGTAACTTGTGACGACCATTTTCTCTGGTGTACTCGCTCGTTCATAAACTGGTTGCTCGTTCTAAATAGTATCATATAATCTGTTGAAAACAGTGGCAACATGTGTAGCAGTGGTCTTTCGGTTTTTGACATGCAGAAGTGAAATAGGTGTATTTATGCTGTTGTTCAAATGCACATATCGCTATATATATCTTCTCAAAGAAATGACCGGTAGTTCGAAAACTTGGCATCATATTTCTGTCATGCTGCTTTGTTGACCATCTCACGTCCTCAGGTATTCAGCCAATCAGTGGCCACCGCTGCTTTGAACGTCTGATAAGATATCTCTGATGTTATGTCATCATCATGCCTTGGAGAGAGGACATCTTTGTCTCAGCCAGTTACAACCCCCATAAGTCATGTGACCCCAAAGGTCAAGATCAGATTTGCTCTAAGACTGATTAATATCACCCATTATTGACGATATGAGGAACAGGTCACACACGTTTCACATGGCTTTCTATGTGTGAGTACTAATGGAATGATCTAGCCACGTATTCACTTACAGTGGAGCACCATGTTTTTTTTTTTAGATGTCCATTCAAGACTATTGACTATAGACTTATCAAGCAGCGATTACATCTTATGCATTTTTGATCTGCAGTATGTCAAGAAGAGACCAGAAAGCCACACATTCCTCCCCACCAAAGACTGGTGTTCAGTCCCCATCTACACTCTTCCCCCTATTTCACTGTCTTCCCTTCTATAGTTACGTCTGTCTAATAAAGCATCAACAAATATGAAATAGGAACTCCACTCTCCTTTAAAAAAAAAGAGAAATAAAGAGACCAAACCATTTCCACTTTAAGTGGAAACTTCACAATTCATCAACTTCATATTCATCATCTCCAACACCATCCCAACATCATCATCCTTTCTATGTTTTGTAGTAAAAAAGAGAGGAAGATGAGTGTTTCCAATGACATCATTGGTGTACATTGTGTGATTTCAACCAGTTGTGAGTAGGCATTGCCTACTATTTGTTTACTAATTGGGTGATGATGTCATTGGAAACACTTTCCTTTTCACCACTTCTAAACATAGAAATGCGCCATTTTCACATATGTTGATGTTGGGGGTGGTGCTACAGATGATGAATATGCAGTTGAAACATTTTGAAGTTTCCCTTTATGATAATGTGCCACTCTTTTCTCCCTAAATTAACTGATGAAGTAATGAATGGCAAGTGGGAAGACTCCTGCTATTGAGGACAGACAAGAATAACAAACAACAGACTACATTGATGGGGAGGTATTGTTGAAGAGGTGTGACTGTGCAATATATTCCCCTCTCAAATAAAACCAATGAGGCGGTATGGCATGTCTGCCCCCCTCACGCTGGGATGAGCCCCTGATTCCTTTTTGCATAATGGGACGGATTGGTGTTGCTCCCCGGAGGTGAGACCAGCCGGCACATAGCAAGCTGTCCAGCCTCCTGAGACAAACAGAGGGAGGCACCCAGACACTCTTTAAAAAAGAAAAAGGTTCCAAAAGGGTTCTTCGGCTATCCCCATAGGAGAACCCTTTTTGGTTCCAGGTAGAACTCTTTTGAGTTCCATATAGAACCCAAAAGGATTCTACCTGGCACCAAAAGGATTCTACCTGGAACCAAAAGGCTTCTTCAAAGGGTTCTCACATGGGAACTGCCAAAGAACACTTTTAGGTTCTAGATAGCATCTTTTTTTTCTAAGAGTGCAGAACAGAGAATGAGAGAGCACCCATATGCGTGCAGATGCACACACACACAACTACCGGCATACATGTATGTAGGCAAGAAGGCACGCAGGCCGGAATGCACACATACATGGATGCATGCACGTACACACACAATCTCCAAAAACACACTGTACAAAAAGACTGAGAAACTCGCGCGCGCGCGCACACACACACACACACACACACACACACACACACACACACACACACACACACACACACACACACACACACACACACACACACACACACACACACACACACACACACACACACACACACACACACACACACACACACACTCACAGCCAGGGTCTCGTGTGGATCTAAAGCACATTTAGATCCATTGCACATAAGTGGTGTCCTCAAAACATACTGGATCAAGACACAATTAAAGCACAGAGAGTTTAGCCTTTTTTCATTAGCCGGGGTGCATCAAGAAGCCTATTCACCTGGGCTTTTACCAGCCATCTCCAGGGAAACGCACCACCTGAACCCAGAGGGCAATCATTTTCATTCGGGGATTAACACCAGAGTTGTGTTGCGTCTGTCACTTGAGCTGTGGGTTTTCGGCAGGTTACGATGTAGAGATGAAAATAAACGTGTTTTCTCTGAGATTCAGGGTTTATTTAAGTTGCAGAACACAGCACTGGAGGGAGAGCAAATCAAATCAAACTTTATTTGTCACGCGCCGTATACAACAAGTGTAGACTTTACTGTGAAATGCTTACTTACAAGCCCTTAACCAACAGGGCAGTTCAAGAAGAAGAAAATATTTACCAAGTAGGCTAAAATAAAAAGTAATAATAAAAAGTAACACAATAAGAATAGCAATAACGGCTCAGTGATTCCCCTGTTCCAAGGCCCTGTTCCGGTAGGACAGTCTGGGGTTGAGGAGGGTCAGGCCTTTGGATACCTGAAAGTGACAAATTAGATGCAACACGTCGGGGCTTGACTTGCTGCCTTTTTTTGTACATGCTTAAGTTCAGAACATATCACTTTCTCTCTCTCTCTCTCTCTCTCTCTCTCTCTCTCTCTCTCTCTCTCTCTTATTTCTCTCCACTCCCAGCCCTATCATGGAAAGGACCCTATTCTCGTCCACCGTGTTCACAGCTATTATTTTCTCTGGTCCTTCTTTTCCCGTGTCACACATTTTGGGGAATATTCAGAGGTGGAAACTTTCTGTGGGAATTAACAGGAATATATGGGAACTAATGGAATTATATGCAAATTAATATTCATATAATTTAAATGTAGATATTTTTTTAATTGGCTATATTTACCATATCATATGGAGACAGAAACATAAACCTTATCATAAGTAGACATAATTGCAAATGATTAAATCCGTCCTTCCAAACAAATTGAACTTTAATTAAATGAGTTCACTCTTCTCATGGGATGATTTCACTGAACAACCTAAGAAAGGGAATATTGAATGATCCATCGCATCTCCCATCTCTCAGGGACTGCGGTTGAAAATTAGCCGGCTGGCTAAAACCGGCACTTTTACTGAAACGTTGATTAATGTGCACTGTCCCTGTAAAAATAAAATAAACTCAAACTCAAAAACGTTTTCAACATACATCTGTAAAATGATAGTCTTGAAACTAAAGCTTTGGTTGTCTTAATCTCAGGCTTCCATGTCTTCTCCCTGGACCTCCTCAATGTCCACCTCTTGAACATCAGACTCTGAGGCCTCATCTTCACTGTCACCTTCCAACCTTGTTGAGGATGGCTTGTTGTTAGGCTCAAAAGCCAAAAATTTGCCCGGATGGCCACCAATTTATCAACCCTTGTATTAGTCAGTCTGTTGCGTGCTTTGGTGTGTGTGTTCCCAAACAAGGACCAGTTGCTCTCTGAGGCGACTGATGTTGGTGAGATTTGGAGGATGATGGAGGAAACAGGGGAAACAGCCCCAGATCCACAAAGTCCCTTCCACCAGGTAGCTGATGAGATATGTTGGTACGACTGCCATATTGCATCTCCATCCCAAAGCCCTTGCTTGGAAGTGTATTTCGCCAGACTGCCAAGAACCTTGCCCTCATCCAGGCCAAGGTGGTGAGACACGGTAGTGATGACACCATAAGCCTTGTTGATCTCTGCACCAGACAGGATGCTCTTGCCAGCATACTTGGGGTCCAACATGTACGCTGCCGCGGGTATGAGCTTCAGGCAGAAGTCTTCACGCTTTTTGATGTATTTCAGAATTGCAGTTTCCTCTGCTTGGAGCAACAGTGAAGTGGGCAGGGCAGTATGGATTTCTTCCCTTACATCTGCAAGTAGAGTCTGAACATCAGACAGGATGGCATTGTCTCCCTCAATCTGTGCAATGGCTACTGCTATAGGTTTCAGGAGTTTCAAGCTGCTTACCACTCTGTCCCAAAATACATCTTGATGGGGCAGTCCATGTCGGCAGGCTGTGATATGGCCATTTCTTGGAGAGACTCCTTCCCCTCCAGGAGACTGTCAAACATGATGACACCACCACCCCAACGGGTGTTGCTGGGCAGCTTCAATGTGGTTCTCTTATTCCTCTCACTTTGCTTGGTGAGGTAGATTGCTGCTATAATTTGATGACTCTTCACATACCTAACCATTTCCTTGGCTCTCTTGTAGAGTGTATCCATTGTTTTCAGTCCCATGATGTCCTTGAGGAGCAGATTCAATGCATGAGCAGCACAGCCAATGGGTGTGATGTGAGGGTAGGACTCTTCCACTTTAGACCAAGCAGACTTTATGTTCACAGCAATGTCTGTCACCAGTGCAAATGCCTTCTGTGGTCCAAGGTCATTGATGACTGTAGAGCTCATCTGCGTTTGTAGAGACCGGTGTGTCTGTTGTCCCTTGTGTCTGTGCTCTTGTAGAATACTGGTTGAGGGGTGGAGATGATGTAGTTAATTATTCCTTGCCCACAAACATTCAACCACTCATCAGAGATGATTGCAATACAGTCTGCTTTCTCTATGATTTGCTTGACCTTCACTTGAACTCTGCATCCAGCAAATGAGTAGATACATGACTGGTTGAAAGGGTGTGTGCTGGGAGAAGAACATTCGGAAATCACTTACAATACACATTGCCTGTGAGCATCAGAGGTGAACCAGTTGCATACACAGCATGAGCAAGACATTCATCAGCATTTCTCTGACTTCATTCCTCAATTGAGTAAAAAAAACTTCGGATTCCAGGTGGACCATGAGCTGTTGCTATCAATAAGGTGTCTGATTCATCATTTTCACCTCGAATAGAAGTAGAGGGACTTTTGTCAGAGTTTGCTTGTTGTGAGCGCTGAGGGAACTTTATGCACTTGGCCAGATGATTGGGCATCTGTGTTGCATTCTTCACATATGATTTGGCACAGTATTTGCAAATGTACACAACTTTTCCTTCTACATTAGCTGCAGTGAAATGTCTCTTCACATCAGACAGTGCCCGTGGCATTTTCCTGTAAAGATTAGAAAAAACAATTCCATGTACAGATAAATAGTTAAGCAGTTAGATTAAACAACTCCTTTGTAAGATAAATGTTTTAAAATGAAAAATGTATGGAAACAGGTGAATTAACACTCCTCAGTTAGCAGGCTCAAGCAAGCTAAAAGCCACATGGTAGCAAAAACTAACTAACAGAAATTGTTAACAAGTTAGAAATTATTTAAACACACTTTACTGTAGGCTACTATTTACTAGTTAACAAAAAATAATATATGTCATATAAAATATATTCACCCCACCCAGTATTGTAATCAAAACTTAACAGAAAGCATCTAGTCCTTGGCTCAGAGAGTGTAGTAGTGTGGGCTCAATAGCGTCTCATTAGTGTGCAAGATCTTGAGAATCAGCTGCACATGTGATGGAAGAATGCACTGTGCATGCAGAGGGTTGCAATTCCATTAAATTGGGGAAAGTTTAACCAAAATATGCCATAAGACCTAGAATTGCCTTATGTGTATCCCACAAAAAAAGGTTCACTGTTATAAGCTAACTTTCTTGATAAATTTAAGCAAAATTCCCCAAAATTCCAGGCTTAACTTCCCATGGAAAATGTACGTAAAAATTCCGGCCCTTTGCAACTCTAGTCACACCCTCCTCTAGTGCCTTTGAGTTGACCTCTCTCATCCCTCTCTCCAACACCTCCTCTACCACCGGCAGCAAAGTGCCTTTACAGCTTCTCTTAGATAGGCTGTCATATATATTTCAAAGCGTTTCAAAGCGTATTCCAGCATTGTTGAGTGTGCATCCTCCAAAATGCAGGGCTTACTTCAAATGTCTTTACAGATGAGTTATTTTTTCTTTTCCTTGTTGAATAAAACTTTCATTTCGTTATTGTTTAAGAAAACAATGTACAGTAGCTTCTTGTAATATAATTTTTTTTTATAGTGAGGCCTGTTATTGTAACTCCTATTAAAAGGCATATATTTATATGACCATTTTTAAAATGTAGATATTTTCATAGAAGTCTGTGCAATTCATTGTTGTGGATCCTATCGAGTGTTAGCCACTCTTAACCCTTGTGTTGTCTTAAGGGTAAAAAATGACCTGCCACTATGTTTAACGGCAGAGAAAACCCCCCCAAATGATATTTTTTCAACTTGAATTTTGATGACTTTTCCTAGAGTGACCCCAACATTAGAAAAAGTGAAACATCGCGTTTGTTTCATATTTCCATGAAAGCTGTACACCACCAGGGTACAAAGATTGTCTTTGGGTCATTTTTGATCCGGCAGTTATACACACCACAAAAACCACAAAGACACACACACACACACACACACACACACACACACACACACACACACACACACACACACACACACACACACACACACACACACACACACACACACACACACACACAAACAATGTGAAATTGAGATTATGTGTGCTACTGATTGAACTCAGTTAGAAAGAACAAGCCTGAGCTCCCCCCTGCACTCCTCGCAATAAGGGGGAGAGGCCTTCTCATCAAAGTTTGCCTTCACACCCACCACCCCTCTAGTTTCTTACCTCCCAAAGAGGAACAAGAATGTGATCCTCCTGAGCACACTGCACAAAATGGCTGAGATCAGTGATCGTGAGGACAGGAAGACAGCCATCATCCTGGACTACAACCACAACAAAGGAGGCGTGGACAACCTGGACAAGGTGATTGGAATTTACAGCTGCAGGTACATGGCTGCCCACTGGCCCCTGGTCATCTTCCTTAACATCATTGATGTGTCCTCATACAATGCCTTTGTGATATGGAACAAGATTAACCCTACCTGTATGCCTGATAAGCAGAACAAGAAGAGGGGGTTCCTGGAGCAGCTGGGAAAGGCACTTGTAACCCCACACATTCAAAGAAGGGAGCACCTCCCCTTCACAGTAGCCTCTGCAGTGCTTGTGAAAGCTTTTCAGGGGGCTGAATCTTGTCCTGATCCACCTGAGGCTGCAGCTGGAGCAGGCAAGAGGAGGAGATGCCAATTCTGAATCCCAAAGGACTGTAAAACAAATACTATGTGCTGCACATGTGAGAAATACATCTGCAAAGTCCATGAACTCCTCATTGTACAGTATATAAGACTATATCACTATATTGCCAAAAAGGTTCAAGACTGTTATTGTTTCCCTTCAATAAAATGCATTCAAAACTACTTTCTGCACATTTCTGCTACTTTCTTAGACTATACAAGTGCTTTCTCTTGAAAAAAAATGAATGTTTACACCTATGCAGTACCTTTAGCAATAACAATAATAATAATAATAAACCATTATAATAAACAATTCAAATCAAACTTTATTTGCCACATGCCCCGAATACAAGTGTAGACTTTACCGTGAAATGCTTACTTACAAGCCCTTAACCAACAGTGCAGTTCAAGAAGAAAAATATATTTATCAAGTAGGCTAAAATAAAAGTAATAATAAAAAGTAAAACAATAAGAATCAGAATAACGAGGCAATATACAGGGGGAACCAGTACCGAGTCAGTGTGCAGGGCTACAGGCTAGTTGAGGTAATCTGTACATGTAGGTGGGGGCTAAGTGACTATGCATAGCATAGTGACAATGCAAGCTTGGCCCCAGTGATGTACTGGGCCGTTCGCACTACCCTATGTAGTGCCTTACGGTCAGATGCTGAGCAGTTGCCATACCAGGCGGTGATGCAACTTGTCATGATGCTCTCGATGGTGCAGCTGTAGAACCTTTTGAGGATCTGGGGGCCCATGCCAAATCTTTTCAGTCTCCTGAGGGGGAAAATGTTTATCGTGCCCTCTTCACGACTGTCTTGGTATGTTTGGACCATGATAGTTCATTGGTGATGTGGACACCAAGGAACTTGAAACTCTTGTCCCTCTCCACTACAACCCCGTCGATGTTAATGGGGTACTGTTCGGCGCGTCTTTTCCTGGAATCCACGATCAGCTCCTTTGTCTTGCTCACTTGAGGGCGAGGTTGTTGTCCTGCCAGTTCTCTGACCTCCTCCCTATAGGCCGACTCATCATTGTCGGTGATCAGTGGGCTTCGTGGGCACTATGGTGTTGAACGCTGAGCTGTAGTCGAAGAACAGCATTCTCACATAGGTGTTCCTTTTGTCCAGGTGAGAAAGGGCGGTGTGGAGTGCGATTGAGATTGCGTCATCTGTGGATCTGTTGGTATGCGAATTGGTGTGGGTCTAGGGTGTCCGGGAGGATGCTGTTGATGTGAGCCATGACCAGCCTTTCAAAGCACTTCATGGCTACTGACGTGAGTGCCACGGGGCAGTAATCATATAGGCAGGTTACCTTCGCTTCCTTGGGCACAAGGACTATGCTGGTCTGCTTGAAACATGTAGGTATTGCAGACTCAGTCAGGGAGAGGTTGAAAATGTCAGTGAAGACACTTGACAGTTGGTCCGCGCATGCTTTGAGTACACATCCTGGTAATCCGTCTGGCCGAATGGCTTTGTGAACGCTGACCTGTTTAAAGGTTTTGTTCACATCAGCTACCGAGAGCATTATCACACAGTCATCCAGAACAGCTGGTGCTCTCGTGCATGCTTCAGTGTTGCTTGCCTCGAAGGCATTTAGCTTGTCTGGTAGGCTCGTGTCACTGGGCAGCTCGCGGATGGGTTTCCCTTTGTAGTCCATAATAGTTTTCAAGCCCTGCCACCTCTGATGAGCATCAGAGCCGGTGTAGTAGGATTCAATCTTAATCCTGTATTGACACTTTGCTTGTTTGATGGTTCGTCTGAGGGCATAGCGGGATTTCTTATAAGCGTCCGGATTAGTCTCCCGCTCCTTGAAAACGGCAGCTCTAGCCTTTAGCTCGATGCGGATGTTGCCTGTAATCCATGGCTTCTGGTTGGGATATGTATGTACAGTCACTGTGGGGATGACGTCATTGATGCACGTATTGATGAAGCCGATGACTGAGGTGGTGTACTCCTCAATGCCATTGGATGAATCCCAGAACATATTCCAGTCTGTGCTAGCAAAACAGTCCTGTAGTGTAGCATCCGCGTCATCTGCCCACTCCCGTATTGAGCGAGTCACTGGTACTTCCTCCTTTAGTTTTTGCTTGTAAACAGGAATCAGGAGGATATAATTATGGTCAGATTTTCCAAATGGAGTGCGGGGGAGAGGTTTGTATACATCTATGTGTGTGGAGTAAAGGTGGTCTAGGATTTTCTTTCCCTGGTTGCAAAAATTTGGTAAAACTGATTTAAGTTAAAGTCCCCGGCCACTAGGAGCGCCGCTTCTGTGTGAGCATTTTCTTCTTTGCTTATGGCTTTATAGATTTGGTTGAGAGCGGTCTTAGTGCCAGCTTTGCTTTCTGGTGGTAAATAGATGGCTACGAATAATATAGATGAGAACTCTCTTGGTAGATAGTGTGGTCGACAACTTATCAGAAGGTACTCTACCTCAGGCGAGCAATACCTAGAGGCTTCTTTAATTTTAGACATCGCGCACCAGCTGTAATTGACAAAAAGACACACACACCCCCATCCCTCGTCTTACCAGAGGTAGCGTCTCTGTTCTGCCGATGCATGGAAAATCCCGCCAGCTCCTTCTCTTCGGACTCGTTAAATGATAAAGTTTCTTCCAGTCCGTGGTGAGTAATTTATTTTCTGATGTCCAGAAGTTATTTTCGGTCATAAGAGACGGTAGCAGCAACATTATGTACAACATAAGTAAAAAAATAAGTTACATAAAACACAAAAAAATTTACGAAATTGCACAATTGGTTGGGAGAATAGAAAACGTCACCCATGTTCTTCGGCGCCATGACAGGTGTGTTAAAAAATGAGTGGTGGCCACTGATTAAATGCAGTCTTTCTGCATTGTGAAGAGGGAAAACTCAGACATTCACAAAGTTTGTGATGAATGACAGGTTGTTTCTTCATGCAAAATAGATTTGGGGTTTAAAATTCACTCATTTTCCAAATGTGAATACAGGTGTGCCCACCATGGAGGCTGTCTCCAACCATCACCAGCTGTGACCAGCAGTGGCGGGCCAGGCCAGCCATATCTGACAAGCCAAATCCTTAAATCACACACACACACACACACACACACACACACACACACACACACACACACACACACACACACACACACACACACACACACACACACACACACACACACACACACACACACACACACACACACCTCAACAACAACAACATGCCATAAATAATCATTACCTGCGATTAAGATAAAGAACATAAAAAAGAGCAGGGGAAAAGAATCAAAGGCAAAATGTGGGGAGAAAAAAAACAGCAGACTGAAATTGTTGGAAGCTCATCCCAATTTGTGTAAGTGCTTTGATTCAATCATGGAAATCAGTGTTTCACCTGCTTCTTCTGGGCCCAGGCGCGGCACCTCAGAATGCGCAGAGGTGTTAATAATATTTTACTTAAACACCATCTGTTCCCGATACCTAGGCGAATACAAATCAGATCCGGCCTGCAACCGGAGCAATTAACTAAGGCAAGGTGTCGGGAAAGCCGGAGAGGCGGGAACCCAGCCCTCCTGCCCTCAGAGAAGAGTCCCAGATGTGATGCCTCAACTTCTTGTTACAAAAAGCGTTTTTCTGTTTCCCTCCTCCCCCTCTGTATCCCCATCTGCCTTGGCATGATTGGCGCCATGTATCATTTTTAGTTAGGCAGATTTGCTTTGAAATATATAAGCTTTATAAACGCCTGCCTCTTTTTATTTGAGTGTTGCGTGCTCAAACTCCAGCATCTGTCAGGTGAATGAAAAGCATGCTGGTTTTGCTCAAGTGAGAGCCAATTGCATTTGCCTTGCTATACCGGCGGATTTGTCACTATGGGGATCTTGTGTGTGTGGATATAAGAGGGATGGAGAGAGAAAGGAGAGGAGAGAAAGAGAAGGAAAGAGAAGGGAGAGGAGAGAGAGGGGGGAGAGAGAAGGAGAGAGAAGGGAGGGGAGAGAGAGATGGAAAGAGAAGGGAGGGGAGAGAAAGAGAGAGAGAGGTGGAAAGAGAAGGGAGGGGAGAGAGAGAGAGAGGGGGAGAGAGAGAGAAGGAGAGAGAAGGGAGGGGAGAAAGAGAGAGATGGAAAGAGAAGGAAGCAGAGAGAGAGAGATGGAAAGAGAAGGGAGGGAGGAGAGAGAGAGAGAGAGATGGAGAGAGAGAGAGTGAGAGAGATAGAGAGAGAAGGGATGGGGAGAGGGGGAAAGAAAGAGGGGGAGAGAGAGAGAGGGCGTAGAGGGAGTGAGGACATCCTCACTCCTTGGTGCTGCCACATAGAAAGCAGAGGAAAGGTATTCATGTGCATTTTCAAGTGTGCAGTGTGGCCCTGGGGGTGTGAGTGTTCACAAGTTCAAGGTCATGTGACATTGACCTTAAGGTGAGAGGGAAGCTGCAACCTTCAGAAGGCAATGTGATGCTAAGGCTGATGCCAGTAGTCAGGTCATAAGTGTGAAGAAGTGAAAGACAGAAAAAGCGGTCAATGAGCTTCTACAGAGTCTGAAATAGACCATTAATATACTTCTCCAAGAAAGCATGACAGCCTAAAAGGAAAAGTGTCCCTACGTTTGAGGTTAAACTCTCTCAAGCACCATAACTGGATGATAAAAGTCCATTAGACTGTTATCAACAACTTAGCAAGTCTTTTCTGTATTCGTAAGGACAGAACGAACAAACGAAAGCAGTGACTGATCAACATCGATACGGAAACAACAACTCAGATCTGCCAACAACAACAACAAAGCCATATGCCAAAAGAAACCAAACCAGCTCCCCAAACCTTTGTAAGGAGGATCCATTGAATTCCCATATTTATCATCTGAATGTCCGATCAGAGCCCCGTCACGGATCAGTGAGGATATTGTTTGCTCTGAGAGGGAGCCTGGCCCTCTCAACATCAACTGGTCTGAAGGCCGTCCTATATTATTTATGGGGATCAATATGTTGTGGCTTTCAGGGGTGAGCCTCACGACTCTGTGCCCATATCAAGTATCCCCAGCCAACTGGCAGTTTCAAAAGAACAGCTATGGAGTTATTTCATAAATGCTCTGGAGAGAGGTAGCCTCTAAGTGTTGATCTAGGATCAGTTTTTCCTATATGGTCTATCCTAACCTTGATTAGTAGGATTAAAATATACAAGTGGCCCTGGTCTAGAACACTGCTTGATGTTACCACCAACTGTACCTTGGAGATAGTGTAGACATCACAAACCAACTACTAAATGCTGTATATCTCCTATTTCTTATCTGTATGAACAACCCACCCTCAAGATTGATTGCATGTCCACATAATCCAATTTGTAAGAGAGAGGTGAGTAACAGGGTGCAGACAGCTGTCAAAATCAAATCAAATGAAATGTTATTGGTCACATACATATGTTTAGCAGATGTTATTACGGATGTAGCGAAATGCTTGTGTTTCTATCTCCAACAGTGCAGTAATATTTAACAATTCACATCAATACACACAATACACACAAACCTAAAATAATGGAATTAAGGAATAGATAAATCACTTTACCATGACTGTCTCATCCCGACGCGCCGACTGGTGCATAGGGCAACAGGTTCTATATAGCATGTTCCAATGAAGCCCAATATCTAGATTGAGAAATTGACCTTGGCCCACTCCCTCAATCCCACATAAAGTAGAGTGTTTTCAATACCTCTCAGTGTGTACTGTACAGAAAGCCCCATCAACTACAACTACAACTACTGCTACTACTACCCCCACCACCACTACTACCCCAACGCTGCTGCCGCCGCCACCAGCACCACTACTACTACTACTGCCACCAATTGTGGATGCAGATATACTCATTTTATAGTCTACCTTGTTAGGTGATTGGCAATAGTGTTGGCCATCACCAGTCAGCACTTCATTCCTATTCTGTGTGGCCCCGGCATACTTTACATAGAACACAGATTGTTCTGTGCTGGAGCTAGTCAGTCCTTAAAAGTATGTGTTGTTTATGTACAATAAACATCATGGAAATAAGAACGTTTGTTGTTGTCCTTCAACCCGCATCAGCTGTACAGTGAGTTATTAGTTAGCTAGATTCACAGTGCTAGCCAGGTTAAGGTTAGCTGCTGAGGTGATTGAGCATTAGCGCACACTGAAGATCTCAAATCACAACAATATTGCCATTTCACATAACCATACCACAAGGTAGCTACTCTACCTGCTTCATTCATGACGAGAAAACTAACTGGAACAAGCTAGCTAGCCAAGTTTCCAATTAGCTAGTTAAGTTAGTGATTTAGTCATCTTATATTAACCAGTAATACAAAATGTGCCAAAACCTTTTAAAATGTTAGATGTGTTAGCAATTGATGTTATTCTTCAATAACACAAACTCCAAAGCAAATCAGGGGGAGAAAAATAGGTTTATTTGAGAAGGACAAATCATAGATGTTATGCTGGGATGTAGATGTTCAGTCTCCCCTGTCCTCAGCTTTTCTCCACAGAACAAAGGAACAGGATGTCATGTATAACCCCCCACACTAGCCTGGGGTTGACCAGCCAGAAGTCCTTGCAACACAACTGGGCCAATGGCCAAATAACAAGTGTCCTGCTCCCGACTCAATGTACAGACCGTAGCACACGTAGCACACATAGCTCTGAGTTCAGGAGTGACATTCCAGAGATTATAAACAGATGTTGAAGTGAAAACTCCTATTTACAATTCCCTATTGACCATTAGTACTCTAGTTTTTAGTCCTCTCATCCTCCGCGTTGTGTATTTATCTTCAAAATATTATTATAGATGTCACCTTGAGGCTTGAAAGGGAGTGTTGTTATTTGTTAGCTAACTAGGCTACCAGCTAACTAGGCTACCTTGTACCCCCCTATCAGGCCTCGCTAGCTAGCTAGCCCTACTGGCTGCTGGCCAAATTAGCTAACGTTCTTTATTCTAGTTACTAAGATAAATAAAACATCTCAAATTGGCTACTCACTTTAGTGTTAACATCTTTGAGGTATTTTCTACACAGCTTCTCACTTCTTTGTTTCTGGAGTTGTCAGTTCAACCACACATCGTTTACAAACTCATTTGTGGCAGCAAATTCAAAAATGAAAGTTTGGAACTCCACAGCAGAAAAGCAGTGATTATATGCATTGTATGTGCTGAGAAAATATACTGTGTAGGCCTACTGTCAGTATTTGTCATCATATAGAGAAAATAAGATGTTCAACAGGCCTATCTCAGGATATCTAATGATTCAATATCCGGCCATACCATGATTGATATCCGGAGGGAATCAAAAAATGATTTGTGCATGAAAGAAAAATATGGATTTCATATTTGACAAATTGTTGAGCATGTGCTGAAAACTCTGAAATGCTTCAGAAAAATTGTCCTTATTTTCAGCATATCAAAAAGCATATCAAGATCCGGATATGAACCTCAGCCAAGAGAAGCATACAGTGCTGTGAAAAAGAATTTTCCCCCTTTCTAATGTTCTCTACTTTTGCATATTTATGATACTGGATGTTCAACCAAAGTCTAATATTAGATAAACAGAACCTGGGTGAACAAATAACACAACAATTACATACTTATTTAATTGATTTCATAAACAAAGTTATGCAACACCCATTGCCCATGTGTGAAAAAGAATTGTCCCCTTACACTCAATAATTGATTGTGCCACCTTTAGCTGCAATGACTCCAACCAAACACTTCCTGTAGTTGTTGATCAGTCTCTCACGTCACTGTGGATGAATTTTGGCCTACTCTTCCATGCAGAACTGCTTAACTCAGCCACATTTGTGGGTTTTCAAGCTTGAACTGCTTGTTTCAAGTCCTGCCACAACATCTCAACTGGGATTAGGTCTGTACTTTGACTAGGCCATTCCAAAACTTCAAATGTTTAGTTTTTTAGCCATTTTCATGTAGATTTGATTGTTTGTTTTGGATTATTCTCTTGCTGCATGACCCAGCTGCTTTTCAGCTTAAGCTCACAGACAGATGGCCTGTTATTCTCCTGTGGAATTCTCTGATACAGAGCAGAATTAATGCTTCCTTCTATTAAGTCAAATCGTCCACGTCCTGAGGTAGCAAAGCATCCCCAACCATCACACTACCACCAGCATGCTTGACCGTTGGTATGTAGTTCTTACTGTGGAATGCATTGTTTGGTTTTTGGCATAATGGGACCCATGGCATCCATATCCAGCCATAGGAATTGTCCATGGGTTTCCCGAGTGGCACAGCGATCTAAGGCACTGCATCTCAATGCAAGAGACGTCACTACAGTCCCTGGTTTGAATCAGGCCATGATTGGGAGTCCCATAGGGCGGCGCACAGCATCGTCTGGGTTTGGCCGGGGTAGGCCGTCATTGTAAATAAGAATTTGTTCTCATCTGATTTGAATGGTTAAATAAAGGTAAAATAATATATGTATTTGTTGTAATCCCATTATCATATAAGTCTAAAAGACACCTCTTGATTCAACATTTTTCAGGATATGGTGTAAATCCACAAAACTCAAAATAATAATTTGAAATGGTCTGTATTCTCTAGAACAGCCTTTCTTAAAGTATTGGTCGCGACCCAAAGTGGGTCGTGGACCTGTTAATGGTTGGTCGCGATGTGTCAGAGTAAATGTATAATTATTTAATGAATTACTGGAATTGATTAGGACAAGTGCAACTGCGGTCTCTGTTCAGTGCGCTCTCTGCTTAGCAGCGATCTTTGCTCAGTTTGGCAGCTGCAGAGTGGGAGCGGGAGATGCCCATGTGCTTTTTCGGTTTACCAGATCTTTTTTCTGCGACACACGCTGCAGCTCTGTCATTCAGCAGCAGATGATGTGTTGTTAGCCACTGACTTGCCATTCTCACTCGCCATCACTCACCGATGTCACCAAAAGTTCTGACTGAGCTCAATCGTCATGAAAAGCCAATACACCGATGAGTTTCTGTCTCTTTCATACAAACTTTGAAAAATAACGAGGACCTCCCTCAATGTGTTTTGTGCGGGGAAGTGCTTAGTAATGAGTCAATCAAAACAAACAAATCCATATAACGACACGTCCTGACCAAACATCCACAGCATGACGGTATACCCAGGGAATTCTTTCAGAACAGGGCAGAATGCTTCAGGAAGCAGTGTTTCGACAGTGGAAAAGTAAGTCAGCTAGCAAGGTATTGTTGTCATTTTATAACAGGTGATGATAAGCAGAAATAAGGGAGTACTATCTCATAGTAGTACAAGTGAGTTTCTCTTTCAAACAATCCCCTGGCCTTGTACACAGCTAATAGCTAACCTTAGCCAAAGCAAGCTAGCTAGCTACTGATAGTGCAACCCTAAGTAACAGTACAGATGAAGATGAAAAATGATCTACTGTACATTTTACTGTAGAATTTATTGTTGAAAACAAGTCTAGGTTGGAACCGTTGCTGTTAAAATACAAGTCGTCATTTTTATTCTGAACTGGAATAGACTGATTAAAGCAAGATGCTTTTTGAGGCAAACACAAACAGAGTTCTGGGTGGCTCATCTACAGCAGGAAGCAGTCTCCTACCTAACTGAGAAAGCAGTAGATGTTCTGGTCCAGTTTGGCACCACATACCTATGTCAGTCAGGGTTCTCAACTCTGGTATTACTTAAAAAACGAGTACAGAAACCGTGTCAATGATGAGCAGTGTTGCACTGTCAAAAACTGAGCCCAGAATAACATGCTTGTTGAAAACTTCAACCAGCCACACACCTCTCATTAGGACTGTGTGTGTTTTCTGGTCTACATCCACGTGATTGTTTTTAAAAATATTTGTATTTATGAACCTTTATTTAACTAGGCAAGTCAGTTAAGAACAAATTCTTATTTACAATGACGGCCTACCGCGGCCAAACATGGACGACGCTGGGATAATTGTGCGCTGCCCTATGGGACTCCCAATCAAGGTCGGATGTGATTCAGCCTGGATCAATCAGTTTATTCCAGTTCAGAATAAAAATTATGACTTCTATTTTAACAGCAACAGCTCCAACCTAGACTTTCTTTCGACAATCATTTTTACAGTAAGATGTACAGTAGGCCTGATCATTTTTCAGCTTTACTGTTACTCAGCCTGTGTGTCTGTTCTGTTATGCATCTGTGTGATGTGATCAATCAGTTTGTGCTGGTTCAGAATGAAAAATATTTATTGAATTTTAACAGCAACGGTTCCAACCTAGACAGGTATGTAAGAGTTTTTAATGGGGGGAAATAAACATGACTAGCTATTCATTTGGCTATTTTATTTCATTGTTATTTGTTTTAGGCATAAGGGCAATGAAATGTACCAATATGTACGTATAGTTGCATATGTTCCTAAGCTTGGGGCCCAGGAAAACACAGAATTTCTCTTTTGGGTCCCAGGCTGAATAAGTTTAAGAAACCCTGCTCTAGAATATCAAAATGTGCCATGTAAAGATATCCCCTGAAATGGACCATTTCGCCCAGTGTTACAGCCATAATATTAACTTTGTTAATCGTAGCATAGCATCACCACCTTAGATTAGGAAGGTTCCATCTACACCTGCTGGCCCTGGAGACCCCAGTGACAGCCTAATCGCCAACACTAATAGCAGTGTTGCTCCATGGGTAATTGGCGAACATGTTGCAACTGTCTCCTCCTCTACAATGTCTCCTCTATCTTCTCTCTTGGGCTCCTCGGAGAAGTCAGCCTCCTCCCCGGGATCCTTTTCTAGGTATTCCACTTTAATTATGTCATAATTGCAGCTTTCCTCACAGCGAATGATGCTGGGGCATCGAGGTGGCCTGGCAAATGAACTGGAGATCAAACCATGAGGACAAAATGATGGAAACGAAGATGCTGGAGACAAATACGCAGGCTATTCATCAAGGCATACTGGATAAAGCTACCTTCGCTTCCTGGTGTTGGTGGTGGTAGTGGCAGAGTTGTTTTCCTTCACTCCGTTCTTAGTGTGACGATTTTTCTGAAAGATCAAAACAGAAAGCGCACATAAACACATCATTAGTACCAGGGAGTGTTGCAGCACCTTCTGCATCCCTACTTCGGCTATGCACATTCCTCCTCAGCTGCTTTTTGAAACATTGTGATACCATTCTGTTTGACCAGCAGCCATTTCTCAGTTCAGCCGAAATCGGGCTGACGCTCATCTTGCTTTTGAAACTCTTCTTCTTCCTCTTTTTAATCCTCGGCTAAGGAGAGGGCCCATGACCACTGCTGCTGACAGAACTCGCCTTCCCTCCCCGCATCTCATTTAGACTCTTCCTCTTTTTAATCCTCGGCTAAGGAGAGGGCCCATGACCACTGCTGCTGACAGAACTCGCCTTCCTAGCTGCCTTCCTAGCTGCCTTTTTAATCCTCGGCTAAGGAGAGGGCCCATGACCACTGCTGCTGACAGAACTCGCCTTCCTAGCTGCCTTCCTAGCTGCCTTTTTAATCCTCGGCTAAGGAGAGGGCCCATGACCACTGCTGCTGACAGAACTCGCCTTCCTAGCTGCCTTCCTAGCTGCCTTTTTAATCCTCGGCTAAGGAGAGGGCCCATGACCACTGCTGCTGACAGAACTCGCCTTCCTAGCTGCCTTCCTAGCTGCCTTTTTAATCCTCGGCTAAGGAGAGGGCCCATGACCACTGCTGCTGACAGAACTCGCCTTCCTAGCTGCCTTCCTAGCTGCCTTTTTAATCCTCGGCTAAGGAGAGGGCCCATGACCACTGCTGCTGACAGAACTCGCCTTCCTAGCTGCCTTCCTAGCTGCCTTTTTAATCCTCGGCTAAGGAGAGGGCCCATGACCACTGCTGCTGACAGAACTCGCCTTCCTAGCTGCCTTCCTAGCTGCCTTTTTAATCCTCGGCTAAGGAGAGGGCCCATGACCACTGCTGCTGACAGAACTCGCCTTCCTAGCTGCCTTCCTAGCTGCCTTTTTAATCCTCGGCTAAGGAGAGGGCCCATGACCACTGCTGCTGACAGAACTCGCCTTCCTAGCTGCCTTCCTAGCTGCCTTTTTAATCCTCGGCTAAGGAGAGGGCCCATGACCACTGCTGCTGACAGAACTCGCCTTCCCTCCCCGCATCTCATTTAGACTCTTCCTCTTTTTAATCCTCGGCTAAGGAGAGGGCCCATGACCACTGCTGCTGACAGAACTCGCCTTCCTAGCTGCCTTCCTAGCTGCCTTTTTAATCCTCGGCTAAGGAGAGGGCCCATGACCACTGCTGCTGACAGAACTCGCCTTCCTAGCTGCCTTCCTAGCTGCCTTTTTAATCCTCGGCTAAGGAGAGGGCCCATGACCACTGCTGCTGACAGAACTCGCCTTCCTAGCTGCCTTCCTAGCTGCCTTTTTAATCCTCGGCTAAGGAGAGGGCCCATGACCACTGCTGCTGACAGAACTCGCCTTCCTAGCTGCCTTCCTAGCTGCCTTTTTAATCCTCGGCTAAGGAGAGGGCCCATGACCACTGCTGCTGACAGAACTCGCCTTCCTAGCTGCCTTCCTAGCTGCCTTTTTAATCCTCGGCTAAGGAGAGGGCCCATGACCACTGCTGCTGACAGAACTCGCCTTCCTAGCTGCCTTCCTAGCTGCCTTTTTAATCCTCGGCTAAGGAGAGGGCCCATGACCACTGCTGCTGACAGAACTCGCCTTCCCTCCCCGCATCTCATTTAGACTCTTCCTCTTTTTAATCCTCGGCTAAGGAGAGGGCCCATGACCACTGCTGCTGACAGAACTCGCCTTCCCTCCCCGCATCTCATTTAGACTCTTCCTCTCCGCCGCAACCAACCCCTCTCAATGAAGCCGTAAAAAACAGAACTCGCCTTCCCTCCCCGCATCTCATTTAGACTCTTCCTCTCCGCCGCAACCAACCCCTCTCAATGAAGCCGTAAAAAAACAAATAGGGGGCTTTTAGAGAGATTGCCTATGCACTGCAGAATAATAACAGTTGGGCCAACTGGGGAAGAAAGTCCCCAGAACATAGGAGATTTAAATCAGCAGATCCCTAAATTGGAATGATTCAATAGGCTCTGACTCTCTAACCAGCTTTAGGTGGACAACCAGCTTTGTCAGTTAACCTGCCTGATAAGTCCTCTTTAGGCACTTAGATGGGCGCCTAGTCGGCTACTGCATGACGTAAGGCACTTGACTGTTGATTTTTCGCCTTTTCTGGAAAAGTGGAGAATTGATGATTCCAACTACAGGAATGATAGCATAATCTTGCACTGGGATAATTAACAATATGTGCATATCATTTTCAATAAGGAATAGATTATGCTTCAATGACAAACTGATTAATAAGTGTGATAATATATCTTATATCCGTCTGAAAAAAACTGGTGCAAACTTGCACAGGTGCCTGGTTGTGCTTATAGTGAATAGACGGGCCTTGTTTTCTTTAAAAAAAATCACACCTGAAAAAAAAGGTCTTGTTCCATTGTTACTGTAGAGTGGTAAAAGTATCATTGTGTATAATACAATTCATTGCAGTAGCTGACAGTACAGTGTTGATGGTTATATCAACATGTTTTTATCAGAATAGACCAACAAAAGCAGGCATAACATCTGCACATGTAGCTTTCCTGGCTACAGCAGGAAGGAGGAACTCGCACAGCGTGGCATTTCCATGGCAACATTGCAACAGAACGCGTCTTCAGAGTAAACTCTTAAAACCCTTAACAGAGGCAGGAGTGTAGCTAATGGTTCTTAGTGAAAAGTCAAACTTAGTTAAATGTGAGTTCAGCTACTCCTTAAATGTGTTAGGGTTTTAGTTTGTATCATTATTGCCTTTCCCATGTGCACAAATACAGGGGCGCCATATGGGGGGACATTAGTATGATTCTAAGGGCCTGTGACTGACAGGGGTCCTAAAAAATTATTAGAACATTAGGTAAAATGTTTTCATAATTAAATTATTAACCTATAATCATTAATATAATATTTTATTTACAATGTACTAATTTTCCATTTCCACTTTTATAGCTGCTTATTTTCTAGTTGGTATGTATACTTAGTTCAAAAATCTGTTGCTGATTCTATTATTTTGCTTGTTATATCATTCTATAGATGACAATGTTAATTTATTTTAATTGAAGAGGTTAATGTATATTTAATTTATATTTATTTTAAGTTATTCATTAATCTTAAGATAATTTTCCATTCAATAATTTTACCATTAAAATTACATTTAGACTGTAAAAGATGGCCTTTAGCACATTTCTTATAGAGGGTATCAGTCTTGCATCAAATTGTGAATTCCACTGTATGCAGTGTTATATTTTCACAGCTCATTGTCAGTAAATATCGTACAGTAAATACAAGACTACAAGAGGGTTGCAAGCCTGCAAAGGTAAAGTTATTTAAAGCTTGGGTTCTAGAGGTGTGTGGGTTGGTGTGGCCTGTGGTGATATCTTTTCATGGGGCCCAAAAGCCCAAAAGCCCCAAAAGCCATGGCAAGTTTAAGTCATCATGTTGTTTTTGTTGCTATCAAAAGCTAACTTAGAGTGTGTTCGTAAATTCACTCTGGAGTACCAGAGTGCACTCTGGTCATTGCAGATTAGCAAGATGGCGCCGACAGAGATGGTCACCTCGCTTCGAGTTCTTAGGAAACTATGCAGTATTTTGTTTTTTTAATGTAATATTTCTTACATCGTTACCCCAGGAAATCTTAAAACTATTGAGGATCTTATCCCGATCTTATCCCGGTATTGGGATTCATTGTCATGTGACCATGGCGGGGAATTCAAAACTGCAAGAGTAATCATTTAAAAAAATCAAATAATCAACTATTTTCCTCCATTTGAAAGATATATCTCCTAAATCTAACCACGCTGTCCGATTTTCAGAGGCATTACGGAGAATGCATAAAGTTAGGTTATGTGAGGAGAGTACATTGACAATAGCTGCGTGTAATGTTTAGCCAATTCAAAGAAGGGCATCAACAGACAGAAAACTAGCTAGAATTATGCACTTACCTTTGACAATCTGCATCAGATGACACTCATAGGACATTATGTTAGACAATACATGCATTTTTAGTTCCATCAAGTTCATATTTATATCCAAAAACAGCATTTACAGTCGCGGTGAAATTCAGAATTTTTTTCGGCTCGAATGCTCCCAGTGAATCCAGCATTACAAATCACGGAATTACTATTCGAAAACATTGGTAAATTATAATATTGTCATTCAAAGAATAATATATTATCATCTCGTAATTGCTACCGAATGGCCAGATCTCAAAATAACTTTACTGGGAAATCACATTTTGCATAAACTGGGTACTATGCTAACAACAATAAGCTATATGCTAAGCTAAGCTATACCGTTAGCATTAGCATCATCTAATATCGATAATAACATTCTAAATATCCCCTTACCTTTGATTATCTCCATCAGAAGGCGCTGCCAGAGATCCCAGGTCCAGAACAAATGTGGTTTCTTTTGACAAAGTTCATAATTTATGTCCAAATAGTTAGCGTTCAGTAGGCTCCCACAAAATGAGGTGGGCAGTGTAAAGTCACGTCGAAAAGCTAAAGAAAACCTAGTAAATAATCTATTTACGTTTGTTTAAACATGTCAAACGTTGTTTAGCATTAATCTTTTGTTCCATTTTTAACGTGAAACATCAGTAAACATCAGTAATATTTTCACACAACCTATCAAGTGTCTAGAACAAACGATAATGACAAAGGCACTCTTCTCAGATTCATGCGCAAGCGCAAAAAATGAAGTGATGACGTGTCAACTTGTAAGCTTTCTAATTCGGTCTGTATTCATGACAGATGCTTCCAACAACTTTCTAAAGATCGTTGACATCTAGTGGAAGCCTTAGGAGTTGCGAACTGAATCCTTTCTCACTGTGGTATCTTTAAAACAATGACACTAAATAGTACAGTCACAAAATTCTCATTTTTTTAAATCTATTTTTCACAGGTTTTTGCCTGCAATATGAGTTTTGTTATACTTACAGACACCATTCAAACTGTTTTAGAAAATTCAGAGTGTTTTCTATCCAAACCTAAACAATAATATGCATATTCTAGCTTCTGAGTTGGTGTAGGAGGCAGTTAAAAATGCGCACATATTTTTTTCCAAAATTCTCAATACTGCCCCCTGGCCTCAACAGGTTTTAAGTCTTATTACATACAGCCGGGAAGAACTATTGGATATAAGAGCGATGTCAACTCACCAACACTACAACCAGGAATTACGACTTTCCCGAAGCGGAACCTCTGTTTGGACCACCACCCAGGACAATGGATCTAATCCCAGTAGCCAATCAAAAACAACTGCGCTGCAGAAGCGGCCTCCTGATCAGGCTCCGTAGACGTGCACATCGCCCACCGCTCCTGAGTATACTACTCGCCAAAGTCCAGTCTCCTGACAACAAGGTAGACGAAATTTGAGCAATGGTTGCCTTCCAGAGAGACATCAGAGATTTCTCTCATTTCACACAAACATGGCTCTCTCAGGATATGTTGTCAGAATAGGTTCAACCACCGGGCTTCTCCATGCATCGCGCTGACAGAGATAAACACATCTCTGGGAAATGGAAGGGCGGGGATGTATGCTTCATGATTAACGACTCATGGTGTAATCATATCAACATATAGGAACTCAAGTCCTTCTACTCATCCGACCTAGAATTCCTTACAGTCAAATACCGGCCATTTTACCTACCAAGAGAATTCTCGTCAGTTACAGTATAGTCACACCTGTGTACATTCCCCCTCAAGCAGACACCAAGACAGCCCTTAAGGAACTTCACTGGACTCTATGTAAACTGGAAACCATATATCCTGAGGCTGCATTCATTGTAGCTGGGGATTTTAACAAAGCAAATTTGAGAACAAGGCTACCTAAAATCTATCAGCATATTGATTGCACTACGCGCAGGGGTAATACACTGGATCACTGCTGCTCTAACTTCCACGATGCATACAAAGCCCTCCCTTGCCCTCCCTTAGGCAAAGACGACCACAACGCCATCATGCTCCTACCGTCGTATAGGGAGAAACTTAAACAGGATGTACCAGTGACGAGAACCATTCAACACTGGTCTGACCAATCAGAAGCCACGCTTCAAGAATGTTTTGATCACGCGGACTGGAATTTGTTCCGGTCAGCCTCAGAGAACAACATCAACCTATAGTCTGACTCGGTGAGTGAGTTTATAAAGAAATGCATTGGAGATGTTGCACCCACTGTGACTATTAAAACCTACCCTAACCAGAAACCGTGGATGGATGGCGGCATTCGCGCAAAACTGATAGCTCGAACCATCGCATTGAACCACAGAAAGAGGTCTGGGAATAGGGTTGAATATAAACAGTGAAGATATTCCCTTGGCAAGGCAAAAAAAAGCTAAATGCCGGTACAGGGACAAGGTGTTCGCAATTCAACGACTCAGACATGAGACGTATGTGGCAGGGTCTACAGGAAATCATGGACTACAAAAGTATAACAAGCCACGTCACGGACACCGACTTCACGCTTCCACACAAACGTAACACTTTCTTTGCCCGCTTTGAGGGTAATACAGTGCCACCGTCGCGGTCCGCTAAGGACTGCACCCCTTCTCCTTCTCCGTGGCCGACGTGAGTAAAACATTTAAACGTGTTAACCCTCGCAAGGCTGCTGGCCCAGACGGCATCCCTAGCCGCATCCTCAGAGCATGCGCAGACCAGCTGGCTGGTGTGTTAACAGGCATGTTCAATCACTCCCTATCCCAGTCTGTTGTTCCCACATGCTTCTAGATGCCTACCATTGTTCCTGTACCCAAGATGTCAAAGATAATTGAACTAAATGACTACCGCCACGTAGCACTCACTTCTGTCATCATTAAGTGTTTTGAGAGACTAGTCAAAGATCATATCACCACCACCTTACCGGCCACCCTAGACCCACTTCTGTTTGCGTACCACCCCAACAGGTCCACAGACGATGCAATGGCCATCACACTGCACACTGCCCTATCCCATCTGGACAAAAGGAATACCTATGTAAGAATGCTGCTCATTGACTACAGCTCAGCATTTAACACCATAGTACCCTCCAAGCTCATCATTAAGCTTGAGGCCCTGAGTCTCAACCCCGCCCTGGGCAAATTGGGTCCTGGACTTCCTGACAGGCTGCATCTCCACTTCGCTGACTCTCAACACTGGGGCCCCACAAGGGTGTGTGCTCAGACCCCTCCTGTACTCCCTGTTCACCCACGACTGCGTGGCCATGCATGCCTCCAACTCAATCATCAAGTTTGCAGACAACACAACTGTAGTGGGCTTGATTACCAACAACGACGAAACAGCCTACAGGGAGGCGGTGAGGGCACTCGGAGTATGGTGTCAGGAAAATCTCTCACTCAATGTCAGCAAAACAAAAGAGATGATCGTGGACTTCAGGAAACAGCAGAGGGAGCACACCCCCCCAACCCCATCCACATCGAAGGGACAGAAGTGGAGAAGGTGGAAAGTTTTAAGTTTCTCGGCATACACATCACAGAAAAGCTAAAATGGTCCACCCACACAGACAGTCTGGTGAAGAAGGCGCAACAGTGCCTCTTCTTCCTCAGGAGGCTGAATAAATTTGACTTGTCATCCAAAACTCTGATAAACTGTTACAGGTGCACAATTGAGAGCATCCTGTCGGGCTGTATCACCGCCTGGTATGGCAACTGCACCGCCCTCAACCGCAAGTCTCTCCAGAGGGTGGTGCGGTCTGCACAACGCATCACCGTAAACTACCTGCCCTACATGACACCTACAGCACCCGATGTCACAGGAAGGCCAAAAAGATCATCAAGGACAACAACCACCTGAGCCACTGCCTGTTCACACCTCTACCATCCAGAAGGCGAGATCAGTACAGATACATCAAAGCTTGGACCGAGAGACTGAAAAACAGCTTCTATCTCATGGCCATCAGACTGCTAAACAGCAATCACTAACTCAAAGAGGCTGCTTTAATAAATGGATCACTAGTCACTTTGAACATTGCCACTTTAAATAATGACAATTTAATAATGTTTACATATCTTCATTACTCATATCACATGTATATACTGAATTTTATACAATCTATTGCACCTTGCCAATGACGCTCGGCCATCGCTCATCCATATACTTATAATACGTATTTTGGCAACATTTAATGTTTTTTGCCGACGTTTAACGTTACTGACACCCGTCATATTCAATGGGTGTTGCACGTTTGTAAATGTATCAGTTATTCTGATCTCTGGCACACTCACTCAGACGAAAGTGCACTGAAATCGGAGTAGATAACCCATTTAGGAACGCACCATTAGCTAGCTAGCCAGTTGGCGAAATACTCTAGCTAGGATAAAGACAGAATTCCAGCATGGTTTTGAATAGGCGGTATAATGTTACAGGCTACAGCTACGACTGGAAGTAACTTTTTTTGGTAGTAGGTTAGGAGACTTAACATAGCAGGTTATGAGAATTAAGTTAAGGTTAAGAAAATGGTTAGGGTCAGCTAAAATGCTCTCCTAACCTGCTACGAAAAGTCAGGACGTGTACTCCGACATGCGCTGACCAGCTGGCAAGTGTCTTCACAGACATTTTCAACTTGTCCCTGACTGAGTCTGTAATACCAATATGTTTCAAGCAGTTCCCTAAGGTAACCTGCCTAAATGACTACCAACCCGTAGCACTCACATCTGTAGCCATGAAATGCTTTGAAAGGCTGGTCATGGCTCACAACACCATTATCCCAGAAACCCTAGACCCACAATTTGCATACCGCCCCAACAGATCCACAGATGATGCAATCTCTATTGCACATCACACTTCCCTTTCACACCTGGACAAAAGGAACACCTGTGAGAATGCTATTCATTGATCACAGCTCAGTGTTTAACACCATAGCGACCTCAAAGCTCATCACTAAGTTAAGGACCCTGGGACTAAACACCTCCCTCTGCAACTGGATCCTGGACATCCTGACGGGCCGCCCCCAGGTAGTAAGGGTAGGTAACAACACATCCGCATGCTGATCCTCAACTTGGGGGCCCCTCAGGGGTGCGTGCTCAGTCCCCTCCTGTACTCCCTGTTCACTAATGACTGCATGGCCAGGCACAACTCCAACACCAGAATTCAATTTGCCGATGACACAACAGTGGTAGGCCTGATCACTGACAACAACGAGACAGCCTATAGGGAGGAGGTCAGAGACCTGACCCCGTGTTGCAAGGACAACAAACTCTCCCTCAAAGTGATCAAGACAAAGGAGATGATTGTGGACTACAGGAAAAGGAGGACCAAGCACGCCCCCATTCTCATCGACGGGGCTGTAGTGGAGCAGGTTGAGAGCTTCAAGTGCCACATCACTTTGGCGTCCACATCACCAACAAACTAACATGGTCCAAGCACACCAAGACAGTCGTGAAGAGGGCACGACAACCTATTCCCCCTCAGGAGACTGAAACGATTTTGCATGGGTTCTCAGATCCTCAAAAGGTTCTACAGCTCGGGAGTTGAGACCTCTCATTGTTTGTATTTGAAAATCCAACCGTCGTAATGGGTTTTGACTAGGTGGTACAGCTATGACCCGAAGTGACTTTTTCGTAGCAGGCTAGGAGAACCTACCAAGCAGTTTAGGAGAACTAACCAAGCAGGTTAGGAGAACGTACGTAGCAGGTTAGGAGAACCTACCAAGCAGGTTAGGATAATTAATGTGGCTAGTTAGGAGAATTAGGCTGAGGTTAGGAAAAGGGTTAGGTTTAGTTAAAATGCTCTCCTAACCTGCTACAAAAACTTTCGGTTCTAGCTGTACTCCATCTTGTCACAACAGTTGTAATGGAAGGAGACAGTGCTCGGGGCTGTGTGTGGCTGTGCTTGTGGATTTTTTTAGTAAGAAAGACACAGAGGACAGCCAACAAGTAAAAGCACAGCCCCCTTCATTATATGCGCATTGTGCTGACAACATCAAAGAGCCATTCCAGACTCTGAAGTCAGGACAGACTAGCTACTACCTACTAGGCATATCAAAATGCCTCTCATGCCATCATAAAAAAATCCACTGAAGTGGTGCTAAAAGTTCAGCTTTGTGATTGCATTGTGCTTTGTTCTGCACTGTCATGCATAGTCTTACAGACACATTACCCCACACTCTCTGCCATCAGGTAAGAGTTGGTAGGATGAATGGGATAATCGAATGAAGGTGTAACCAGTCACTGGCCTCCTGAAATTACTCTCTCTATTCCTTTGCCGTTACATGGGCCTATGTTTGGCAGGAATTCAAACATGCTACAGTAGCAAAATAAATGCATATAGCAAGGGATTATTCAGCAGCCTGGAAATTGACCCTCAAAGGAGTAAGAGGAAGAATGAGAGGAAGATAAAAGGAGAAAAGGCACTGGCTAGACATTCATTCCATTTGAAAGAGTTTCTCTTTCAAAGAGCGAAAATTATTTTGTATTTTTGTTAATATTATTGCCTGGTGTGTGCTTTTTTCAGAAATGTCTTCAGCTAGTGCAAAAAAAATGCACTCCGAAGATGAACGTGTATCTTAGGATGCAGGACAGGAGCTGCACCTCGTTGACACCCTCACAGCCACCCTGTCAAGGCTGTGGGTAACAGGTGAAAGGAGTCAGGCGCAGGAGAGCTGAGATGCGTGGACAAGGTATTTAATACAAGATACCACCAGTATAAACACAATACTACGGTGCGGGAAAAATACCGGTACCACGGATTATCACTGGAGGCTTCGTGTCATGGATCATCCCTACAGGCTCCAGGCCATGGATCATCCCTACAGGCTTCTTGCCATGGATTATCACTGGAGGCTTCATGCCATGGATCATCACTATAGGCTCCGGGCCATGGATCATCACTGGAGGCTTCGTGCCATGGATCATCACTGGAGGCTTCGGACCATGGATTATCACTGGGAGTGGACTCAGGTGGCACCAAACTGATAACACGTTCCTTTGGGGAAAATCCGTGCATCCTCCACCAACTCAACAACTCTCCCATATCTCTCTTCTCCTGGATTGGCTCTGGTTCCCTCCTCGGCTACGCCGTCTGCTCCATGTGCCCCCCCCCAAAAAAAAACATCTTGGGGTTTCTGTGGCCTTCCTTCCCGACTTCGTAGCTGTCCCTCCCTCGCTGCTTCCGCCTGCTTCCCTGGCAGGCTCTTGTCTCCTGCCACTATTCCTTCCAAAGTCCGGGATATACTCCTCCTAATCTCCTCAAAAGTCCACTGGCCCATACCACGTTGCTTGGTCATATTGTGGTGGGATCTTCTGTGACGATCATCTTCGAAAGGAGTAGACCAAAGCGCAGCGTTGTAAGTGCTCATGATATTTCTTTATTTAACTCAGAACACTAAAACAAAACAATAAACAACGGAAAACGAACGTCACGTTCTGCAGGCTAACTGAGCTGTACAAAAACAAGATCCCACAACTGAAAGTGGGAAAAAGGGCTGCCTAAGTATGATTCCCAATCAGTGACAACGAATGACAGCTGCCTCTGATTGGAAACCATACTAGGCCAATAAAGAAAAAGACAACATAGAAATATACCACATAGACTGCCCACCCCATACCCTGACCTAACAAAATAGAGAAATAAAACGTCTCTCTCAGGTCAGGGCGTGACAAGAACAAACACGCACACAAACATGGGGGACACCAGAGGGTTAAATAATGAACATGTAATGGGGGAATTGAAACTGTGTCTAGAAAACAAAGACAAAACAAATGGAAAATGAAAAGTGGATCGGCGATGGCTAGAAGGCCGGTGAAGTCGATCGCCGAACGCCGCTCGAACAAGGAGAGGGACCGAAAGCCGTGACACACCCTTTCAGACTCTCTCGTATGTACAAATGCAAATCAATTTATAACAAATTTGACATGTGTTTTTCTGGATTTTGTTGTTGTTATTCTGTCTCTCACTGTTCAAATAAACCTACCATTAAAATTATAGACTGATCATTTCTTTGTCAGTGGGCAAACGTACAAAATCAGCAGGGGATCAAATACTTTTTTCCCCCACTGTATGTATCCAGCCTTCTCTATGAATCTATTAGCAGGCATTGCATGCCATTGTATGTCAGTGTGTACCTTGCACTCCATCTCTAAACTACTGAATGAGTCATTTCAAAAGACAGTCAGGCTCCCCCAGATCACTTCTGTCCATCTGGGGCATGAAGATGTATCAGTACTAGAATGTAATAACTCCATCAGTTCTAATTGACAGGTACTATTGATAGGTCAAATAAACCCATCTTCAGAGCCAGGAAGTAGATTATAGTGGGACATTCAGACAAACAGCCCTGTCAGTGTTTTGTGAAAAAACAGACCAATTGAAAAGGCTAGGCCTTAGCCCTGAGATTTAACTGTAGGCTATATGCTTCATACCAGCTGGCTATAGTGATCCACTTTTCCTTTGTAGATGGTATGGGCATTGTGTGCAATTAAGTAAGTTTGTTATGGGTTGATCAGCATTGTTTACACTGACGTGTCAGCACACCTCTTACATTCACAGAACGGTTTTACAATCTTTCCTCGGGTGCGTCCGAATTTCTTATCTTGCATAGTTTGAAACACTTTGGTTTCTTCCCATTGGAGCCAATAGGTTACTTGCAGTGATTGCCTCGTAATATGTATGCAGCACTTAATTAAACGATAAACAGCGCGCAGCACTTTAGTTATGATGACAACAGCAAATCCTGGGAGTTGGCCTGCTGCCCCTCTGTCAAGTTGCCTGTGCCGCTGAAGTGAGGATGAGAACCTTCATTGACTTCCTCCTCTCGCTGAAGGTCATAAACAAATCCCCCATCAAGCACTTTCAGGAAGAGGCCAATTTTAGCCCCAAACATTTTCGACATCTTTCAAGAGAATCAGTGGCTGAAGAGAACCAGAATACCGCCTAGACTTTAGCCTAAATCCTGGGGGAAAACTATTACTACTACATTTGTGGGAGGGTTGGCTGGTATGTTGGTACTGCTCTTTTCCCTGTTGGTCACTGACATATCGCTCCACCAGAGATTGCAGTGATTTGTCGATAACGGCAAGGCCATTTGGAGCCTTAAAAAGGAATGGGCTTGAAGCATAGGCGTATTATACTGTAAAGTATTTGTGGCCATAGAAACTGAATCAATACCCAGGCACTGCACTGTTACTTTTCTCTGTGATTCATCCTTGCGCTTAAAGAAAAAGTCCATTTGTATTCTGGTTGGAGGTCGTCGCCTTCTGTGTGAGAAAGAGAAAAAAACTGTTATGTTCAGTGTTAGAGTCTTATTCGGGACTCAGTGTTAGAGTCTTATTCATGACAAAAGATACCATTGATTTGGAGGGAGAACAAAAACACCTGAACCGTATTTTTGTCTTGGCATGATTACGTTTCTGATATTCTTTCTTTGTGGCCTAGCCTAACTCTTCAATTCAGTGGCTTGTTGAGAACAAGAGAAACACACATGCACACACACACACACGTAAGCACCTGAGAGATCAAATCGATATCTGAGCCCTGTATTCACCTGAGAGATCAAATTGATACCTGAGCCCTGTATTCACCTGAGAGATCAAATCGATATCTGAGCCCTGTATTCACCCGAGAGATCAAATTGATACCTGAGCCCTGTATTCACCTGAGAGATCAAATTGATACCTGAGCCCTGTATTCACCTGAGAGATCAAATTGATACCTGAGCCCTGTATTCACCCGAGAGATCAAATTGATACCTGAGCCCTGTATTCACTCGAGAGATCAAATTGATACCTGAGCCCTGTATTCACCTGAGAGATCAAATTGACACTGTAGTTGTGGTTAAAATGATGTTGAATAATAATAAACTATATTCAGGATAGTGCCTATATTGATCAATCACTGGGGCTGGAGGTCCTTGACCGGGTGACACAAAATTGTTATGGATATTTTCTCGGACCTTTTGTTTCGTATTGGCCCCCTTTTTGAATTTGAAAGAGCAACATTTAACCATTAATTTGTTTTGAAAATAGGCTAGACCATCTTGATCAGGGGTGTCAAACGTTAGCCCCGTAGGTCGCATTCAGTCTTCACAGAGGTCCGGAGGGCCGCACAAAAAAATGGTTATATTTTCTACTCGTCTTAATTGCATTAACAAAAAAATCCTTCTCTTTTGGAAATTGTGAGGGTCCCTGACGGTCTAGCTTTCATTTCAGTAACTGTTGTCAAGCTGGACAGAGTAGAGGCAATACATGCTGGACAGAGTAGAGGCAATACATGCTGGACAGAGTAGAGAGACTATAAATGACTGTTATTAAGCTGGACAGAGTAAAGAGACTATAAATGACTGTTATTAAGCTGGACAGAGTAAAGAGACTATAAATGACTGTTATTAAGCTGGACAGAGTAAAGAGACTATAAATGACTGTTATTAAGCTGGACAGAGTAAAGAGACTATAAATGACTGTTATTAAGCTGGACAGAGTAAAGAGACTATAAATGACTGTTATTAAGCTGGACAGAGTAAAGAGACTATAAATGACTGTTATTAAGCTGGACAGAGTAAAGAGACTATAAATGACTGTTTTTAAGCTGGACAGAGTAAAGAGACTATAAATGACTGTTATCATGCTGGACAGAGTAAAGAGACTATAAATGACTGTTATCATGCTGGACAGAGTAAAGAGACTATAAATTACTGTTATCATGCTGGACAGAGTAAAGAGACTATAAATTACTGTTATCATGCTGGACAGAGTAAAGAGACTATAAATTACTGTTATCATGCTGGACAGAGTAAAGAGACTATAAATTACTGTTATCATGCTGGACAGAGTAAAGAGACTATAAATGACTGTTATTAAGCTGGACAGAGTAAAGAGACTATAAATGACTGTTTTTAAGCTGGACAGAGTAAAGAGACTATAAATGACTGTTATCATGCTGGACAGAGTAAAGAGACTATAAATGACTGTTATCATGCTGGACAGAGTAAAGAGACTATAAATTACTGTTATCATGCTGGACAGAGTAAAGAGACTATAAATGACTGTTATCATGCTGGACAGAGTAAAGAGACTATAAATGACTGTTATCATGCTGGACAGAGTAAAGAGACTATAAATGACTGTTATCATGCTGGACAGAGTAAAGAGACTATAAATTACTGTTATCATGCTGGACAGAGTAAAGAGACTATAAATTACTGTTATCATGCTGGACAGAGTAAAGAGACTATAAATGACTGTTATCATGCTGGACAGAGTAAAGAGACTATAAATGACTGTTATCATGCTGGACAGAGTAAAGAGACTATAAATGACTGTTATCATGCTGGACAGAGTAAAGAGACTATAAATGACTGTTATCATGCTGGACAGAGTAAAGAGACTATAAATGACTGTTATTGTGTCCTGACTCTCTGTGGTCACTAAAGATCCCATGGCACTTATCATAAGAGTAGGAGTGTTAACCCTGGTGTCCTGGCTAAATTCCCAATCTGGCCCTCACTGCATCACGGTCACCTAATCAACCCCAGCTTACAATTGGCTCATTCATCCCCCCTCCACTCCCCTGTAACTATTCCCCAGGTCGCTGCTGTAAATGAGAATGTGTTCAGTCAACTTACCTGGTAAAAAAAAAATAAGTTGGACAGAGTAAAGAGACTATTATCAGGTATCAAGGTAAGACCCAAGTGCTGACTGTGTGAAGTAACAATGTTTATTGTAACAACAGGGGCAGGCAAACGACAAGTCAAGTCAAGGCAGGCAGGTATCAATAATCCAGTGTAGGAGCAAGGTACAGGACGGCAGGCAGGCTCAGGGTCAGGCAGAGTGGTCAGGCGGGCGGGTACAGGGTCAAGGTAAAAAAACAGGAGGATGAGAAAAAGAGAGGATGGGGAAAGACAGGAGCTGACAGGACAAACGCTGGTAAGCTTGACAAACAAGACGAACTGGCAACAAACAAACAGAAAACACAGGTATAAGTACAGTCGTGGCCAAAGGTTTTGAGAATGACACAAATATTAATTTTCACAGTCTGCAGCCTCAGTTTGTATGATGGCAATTTACATATACTCCAGAATGTTATGAAGAGTGATCAGATGAATTGCAATTAATTGCAAAGTCCGTCTTTGCCATGCAAATGAACTGAATCCCCCAAAAACATTTCCACTGTATTTCAGCCCTGCCACAGAAGGACCAGCTGACATCATGTCAATGATTCTCTCGTTAACACAGGTGTGAGTGTTGATGAGGACAAGGCTGGAGATCACTCTGTCATGCTGATTGAGTTCGAAATACAGACTGGAAGCTTCAAAAGGAGGGTGGTGCTTGGAATCATTGTTCTTCCTCTGTCAATCATGGTTACCTGCAAGGAAACACATGCCGTCATCATTTCTTTGCACAAAAAAAGGCTTCACAGGCAAGGATATTGCTGCCAGTAAGATTGCACCTAAATCAACCATTTATTGGATCATCAAGAACTTCAAGGAGAGCAGTTCAATTGTTGTAAAGAAGGCTTCAGGGTGCCCAAGAAAGTCCAGCAAGCGCCAGGACCGTCTCCTAAAGTTGATTCAGCTGCGGGATCGGGGCACCACCAGTACAGAGCTTGCTCAGGAATGGCAGCAGGCAGGTGTGAGTGCATCTCCACGCACAGTGAGACAAAGACTTTTGGAGGATGGCCTGGTGTAAAGAAGGGCAGCAAAGAAGCCACTTCTCTCCAGGAAAAACATCAGGGACAGACTGATATTCTGCAAAAGGTACAGGGATTGGACTGCTGAGGACTGGGGTAAAGTGATTTTCTCTGATGAATCCCCTTTCCGATTGTTTGAAGCATCCGGAAAAAAGCTTCTCCGGAAAAGACAAGGTGAGCGCTACCATCAGTCCTGTGTCATGCCAACAGTAAAGCATCCTGAGACCATTCATGTGTGGGGTTGCTTCTCAGCCAAGGGAGTGGGCTCACTCACAATTTTGCCTAAGAACACAGCCGTGAATAAAGAATGGTACCAACACATCCTCCGAGAGCAACTTCTCCCAACCATCCAGAAACAGTTTGGTGACGAATAATGCCTTTTCCAGCAGGATGGGCCACTTTGCCATAAGGCAAAAGTGATAACTAAGTGGCTCAGGGAACAAAACATCGATATTTTGGGTCCATGGCGAGGAAACTCCTCAGACCTTAATCCCATTGAGAACTTGTGGTCAATCCTCAAGAGGCGGGTGGACAAACAAAACCCCACAAATTCTGACAAACTCCAAGCATTGATTATGCAAGAATGGGCTGCCATCAGTCAGGATGCGGCCCAGAAGTTAATTCACAGCATGCCAGGGTGGATTGCAGAGGTCTTGAAAAAGAAGGATCAACACTGCAAATATTGACTCTTTGCATCAACTTCATGTAATTGTCAATAAAAGCCTTTGATACTTATGAAATGCTTGTAATTATACTTCAGTATTCCATAGTAACATCTGACAAAAATATCTAAAGACACTGAAGCAGCAAACTTTGTGGAAATTAATATTTGTCTCATTCTCAACACTTTTGGCCACGACTGTACACAGGGGATAATGGGGAAGATGGGCGACACCTGGAGGGTGTGGAGACAAGCACAATGACAGGTGAAAGATCAGGGCGTGACAACTGTAAAAAACTGTTATCTAACTGGACTGAGTAAAGATACTATAAATTACTTATCAAGCTGGACAGAGTAAAGAGACTATAAAAGACTGTTATCAAGCTGGACAGAGTAAAGAGACTATAAAAGACTGTTATCAATCTGGACAGAGTAAAGAGACTATAAATGTATGTCCATTAACATTTCAACAATTTCAATTTGATTTAATTCATTTTAATGTCAATTGAACAATTCTGCAATTTTTTGGTGTAACTGTTTTACTCAAACCCCTGCGGGCTGGTTTGGATGGGCTCGCAAGTATGTTTAACCCCTGATCTAGACGCTTACGCAATCCCTTTAGGCCTCCATGATTTCATGGCTGTATTTTTTCTCAGTGCTTTGTAGCTCAATTGGACATTAAATGGGCGTTTAGAGATTAATAGATAGCTCGGCTTCTGAAGTATGTGATTGCTGACCTCGATATAGAATGAATAGAACGGACTTGGAAGCTCCAACCCTGGCAATTTTGACTAAAGTCATGGGTACACTTGCAATTGCTGTCTGGTATTGTGAAGCAATAATTTCCATGGTATTTTGGAATGTTCTATCAACTGATGCTGGATTGCCATGGTAATGCAGAATGTTCATGAAAATAATATTAACTGATGTGGTTCATGCAATGGAATGTATATTTTGTAATGCCAGTTGAGTTGACTCAACAAATCACAGCACAGATTGAATGGTAAACTTCCTGATTATACTTCCTGGCAAGAGTACACACAAAATGGCTGCCAGTTCACCCATTATCCCATCATTGACTTGAATGGAGACGCCCTTTCTATTCATTCTATTTCTATGATTGCTGTAACCGCTGTGACCTTTTTCTACTATGCACAAAGACCGTCTGGCAGCTGCAGCCGCCAGTGGAAAATGTTTGCCAAAGCCATTCCATTATGACCTTATAAGGTACTATAGTCATGCCTTTGTGGTTTTTTTTGGAGCTTAGCTTCGGTTTGCAATTACGACGGCCCCGTTTGCTATTCTCCTTGAAGACCTGCTTGCATTTTATTAGATGGCTTTAATAGACATTTATTGCTGCTGCAAAACACCATTTCTTCTCAGAAGTGAATTATCTCATAAGGAAATACAGAGGACGTACATAAACACTATCCGGTCGACAAAGCCAGGTGGAGACTGTAGGCCTATCACTTTCACAGAATGTCACTCCATTCCAAGAACCACTCTCCAATAACAATGAGTGTGTAGTGTAAAATATTAAATAATGTGAATAGGCTTGTTGTAATAGATGATTTCTTCTCTTCCCATAGTGGTGTCCTTGAGGCTAAGTAGTATGATGAGCCAGGTTGTCTGAATAGAGTTGTCCTTGTAAGCTAAATACTGCAATTAGCCTAGTTTATTCACCATTTCAATCAGGGAGTTGATTATACGTATGTTAAATATCCTGCTGTGATCGATCCCATTTTGACATTATTGACCAACATGTCCAACACATAAAAATATTGATATGTTGTTATCAATAAATGCCACAGTAAGGTGCAGAACGTTCGATTTGCTTGCTGTGGGTCAGGGAGACCCCCATCTCTGCTAAAACCATTGACAACTGCATGCTGTTTTCAAGGGATTGTCAAATAAATGTTACAACTATTTGGTTGTAATATGATCACTTCTTGAAGAGTAGTCCAAACTACTCATTTCCTATTATTCCATGGAAAACAGTTGCGCACATTTACCTCTATCATCAGAGATATACAGCAAATAGCTGGATGCTTTTCATGATCAGTAAACATCATTGATCATGCATTTTCAGATACAGTTGAAATCGTAAGTTTACATACACTCAGGTTGGAGTCATTGAACCCAGTTTTTTAACCACTCCACAAATTTCTTGTTAACAAACTATAGTTTTGGCAAGTCGGTTAGGACATCTACTTTGTCAATAACACAAGTAATTCTTCCAACAATTGTTTACAGACAGATTATTTAACTTATAATTCAATGTGTCACAATTCCAGTGGGTAAACGTTTACATACACTAAGTTGACTGTGCCTTTAAACAGCTTGGAAAATTCCAGAAAAAAATGTCATGGCTTCAGAAGCTTCTTAAAGGCTAATTGACATCATTTGAGTCAATTGGAGGTGTACCTGTGGATGTATTTCAAGGCCTACCTTCAAGCTCAGTGCCTCTTTGCTTGACATCATGGGAAAATCAAAAGAAATCAGCCAAGAGCTCAGAAAAAAATATTAGACCTCCACAAGTCTGGTCCATCCTTGGGTGCAATTTCCAGATGCCTGAAGGTACCACGTTCTGTACAAATAATAGTACGCAAGTATAAACACCACGGGACCACGCAGCCGTCATACCGCTCAGGAAGGAGACGTGTTCTGTCTCCTAGAGAATAATGTACTTTGGTGCGAAAAGTGCAAATCAATCCCAGAACAACAGCAAAGGACCTTGTGACGTTGCTGGAGGAAACAGGTACAAAGTATCTATATCCACAGTAAAACGAGTCCTATATCGACATAACCTGAAAGGCCGCTCAGCAAGGAAGAAGCAACTGCTCCAAAATCGCCATAAAAATACAGACTATGGATTGCAACTGCACATGGGAACAAAGATCATACTTTTTGGAGAAATGTCCTCTGGTCTGATGAAACAAAAATAGAACTATTTGGCCATAATGACCATTGGTATGTTTGGAGGAAAAAGGGGGATGCTTGCAAGCCGAAGAACACCATCCCAACCGTGAAGCACGGGGGTGGCAGCATCATGTTGTGGGTGTGCTTTTCTGCAGCAGGGACTGGTGCACTTCACAAAATAGATGGCATCACGAGGTAGGAAAATTATGTGGATATATTGAAGCAACATCTCAAGACATCAGTCAGGAAGTTTAAAGCTTGGTCGTAAATAGGTCTTCCAAATGGACAATGATCCCAAGCTTTCTTCCAAAGTTGTGGCAAAATGGCTTAAGGACAACAAAGTTAAGGTATTGGAGTGGCCATCACAAAGCCCTGACCTCAATCCCATAGAAAATTGTGGGCAGAACTGAAAAAGCTTGTGCGAGCAAGGAGGCCTACAAACCTGACTCAGTTACACCAGCTCTGTCAGGAGGAATGGGCCAAAATTCACCCAACGTATTGTGGGAAGCTTGTGGAAGGCTACCCGAAGTGTTTGACCCAAGTTAAACAATTTAAAGGCAATGCTACCAAATACTAACTGAGTGTATGTAAACTTCTGACCCACTGGGAATGTGATGAAAGAAATAAAAGCTGAAATAAATCATTCTCTCTACTATTATTTTGACATTTCACATTCTATAAAATGAAGTGGTGATCCTGACAGGGAATTTTTACTAGGATTAAATGTCAGGAATTGTGAAAAACTGAGTTTACATGTATTTGGCCGAGGTGTATGTAAACTTCCGACTTGAAATGTAGTCATAACTTGTGTCATTTATTTTTTTATTTTACTGGTGTTCGAGTGCTGATACAGATGTAGGGTCATAATTTGAGCCAGTCCGCTACAGCAGGAAAATGATCATGCAGCAACAGGACATTTAAAATGTTTTATTTGGACAGTTTTTTAGGGGTTGATACATTTTTCATTAGGGGAAATCAAGCCTGTTGGATATTACAAACTTTAGAAAACTTTTTAAACCTTGAATACACTCCAAGTTTGTATTTCCTCAGGAACAACATAGTAATCAAATTAAGATCCTACATCTGTATATTTGTAATATACCTTAAAGCCTCCATTAGCTTGCATGAGCTCCAATGCAATTCCACAGAGGAGTCTGCTCTTAACTGCCTGCCTGACATCCAGCTGAGTCAAAGTCAAAGGTATGCTTTAGGCAACTGAAAGCACAGAAGGCAGGGAAACAGACATACTGTATGTACTCAGGCACTATCAAGAAGATCCCTGTCACATCTACTCTGCTTCAGCCACCAACTCCTTACTCTCACTGTTGGGGAACATCAAACAAATTCCACTAACGAGAGTTTGATCAGTGCACAGCAAGAGGACAGACAACCTGCTCACAACACCTGTCCTCACTCTCAAGACGGAGAAGAACAAAGTGAACGGAGGGAAAGAAGGTGGGAAAGCAATATAACCTTTGGCCTCATCCCCAAAACACACTTGGGCTTGCCTGCCCAACGCTGGTTGCCTTTTTGAAGGCACTCTTACTTTGATTTCAGTTTATAGTCTAACAGTTTAATACTGTGACAGAGGCTCAACATTCCAATTCTCGTTTGGACACCATTGCTTGGCAATTTGTAGGGTAACTTTGTTGGACTTTTTGGCCTCCTTTTGTAATCCTCTGCTGATGTGTCGGCCTACTATATCAGAGAGTGTGACAGCCAGGGTAATTCTTCTTGGCACTTATTAGGCCAAGATTTTTTTACAGTGGCACAACAGCTAGAGAAGGAGAGGAAAGAACAGTGCAGGTTTTTCCTTGATACCAGCTGTCATCACACTAGCCCTTTCAGTGAATTGGCTAGCAGAGATGTGAACAACCCCCCCTCTCCTGCTAGGATGGGGGGTGGGCAGTTTCACAACTTAACCCCCACGTCGTAAATTCCATAAAGAGACTCTCCCTGGCCATGCAGTATGGAGAGAGAGTTTAACAGTAACACAAAGGGATCCTCCTGCCCAATTCTACTCCATCCCAGAATTTGAGAACCAAACGATGTTCCTATTTTGGAGAATGTGTAAACGGTCAGTGGAGAAACCAGCTATAACCCGGTCCGTTTTTTCATGTTTGTGACCTCATGAAAGGCAATACAGCCACATTACCCTAACTCTGTTTATACAGGTGCCTCGATTATGAGGTTTGCATATAAAATGAATGAGTAAAGATGAAACTATTTGCGAAATGATGTAAATTGAACTTTTAAAATGAGAAAATCATCTTCCCACGCCCAAGTGAATAGGCATTGGTTGGAAATTATGAACCAACCCCTTTTCTACATTTCTATAAAAGCCCCCGTGACCCAAAGTCACCTAAGTTCCAAATAATGGGAGGACTTGTCCTCACGTTTAAAAGGGCTAATTCTAATGTCAACCTACAGGCCAGGAAACGTGGGAACTTGCTCTACACGTGGAATGGTATGAACTCTGAGCTATTGATCACTCAAGAAGAAGTGTGTCCTAGATGACAGCCTAACAGACTGCAGCTGGAAAGGTAGCAAATCTAGTACGAGAACACTGACCAACATGGACGAATCTCCAGAGTGAGATGAACCTTTCAGACCACGTGACCACACGACGACCCGGAAGATTCCACAAAGGACAGGGCAAACCAGAGCCTCACATCACCAGCTTCACGTAAAAACAATGCATTGCTTTTCCGAATGAGCGATCGTTAGTGGCATATGTATTTATGTGAGAATTGCTTCCCAGGTCCTATAAAGTCCCTTAGTCTTCCTTCCAAAACCCCCTTCTCTTCTCTCTGAATCTATCGTGTTATAACCAAACTGTTTTTGTTTAGTCTGCCGGGGATGGTATAATGTTATTATGTATTGTATATTCTGTAATTGTTTAATTAGTTAGTTAATAAATAATTGAGCCAATTGGTATATCGATGATTTATAGTAAAGGATGGGTTGAAGCAGATAACCAACAATTTACGACGTTCAGAGGAGACTGACGAAGGTAATAATAATAATTAATTAATAGAAGACTAATTGATCAGATATTAACATATCTGAATAGTTATATTCGGAAAATTTGTAATCTGAACATTTTCCATGGTGCCCGTTTATTAAATTTACATGACTAGTTTAATCACGTAATAATAATTACAGAGAATTGATTGGATAAAATAACAGTCTTCACCTTTAATGATATTAAAGACTGAACCAGCTCTGATACCAGCTCTGATACCAGCTCTGATACCAGCTCTGATACCAGCTCTGATACCAGCTCTGATACCAGCCCTGATACCAGCCCTGATACCAGCCCTGATACCAGCTCTGATACCAGCTCTGATACCAGCTCTGATACCAGCTCTGATACCAGCTCTGATACCAGCTCTGATACCAGCTCTGAACTCTTGAGCGACAGAAATTGAGGCCACAGGGGAGGCTGACACTGCTAATTCTTTGAGCGTGATCGATACCTTTCAGCGAGGATTTGGGATTGACAGAGGTGACCCAAAAAGCCTTGTGTACAATATGATAGCAGAGACACCTGTTTCATTGTCATAGCGTCGTCTGCAGTCGACATGCTGCACCACCATGGTGCAGGTGGCGTGTATGAGGCGGGGGGGCCGTCGAACAACCTCCCCCAACCTCCACAGGAAACAGATTACTTTCAACAGCGCACGCCTCTCGCCCGCATATAGTGTGAATAAATCAGTGCAGAGCAGGAGGAGGTCCGCCGCAAAGTGTCTGTTCTGCCTCGGTGTTGCCTCCTGCAGCTAGCATCCTGGTTTGTTTGTTGATCCTGCGTTTGCCTCCTGCAGCTAGCATCCTGAAACCAGCACCCTTGAAAGACCCGCAGCTCCCTTTGAGATATGGGCTGAGGAGAAGTTGCCTGTTTCGAAGGCATTGAAGGGAGGAAAGTGTTTTCTTCTTTTGCTCAGAGGCTCACTTTTGCTAATCCGGAGACTGGACTATCATTCAAGGCATTATCCCTGCGGGGAGCCTCAGTGGCTGACCTCATTTCCATGGATCTCACTGCTGGTTGTTTCAGCTACAGTTGAAAGCCCTCTCGCAGATCTGTTGAGAATACAACTTTATGGGCATTAAGCAACATTTTATATCCAATCTGTTGGGTTTAGTTTAAAGCAGTCCACGGAGACTGCTATGTAAAGGGTAACTCTGAAAGGGGTATCATCATCCTAGTTAATTTATGTAAAGGTCACGCTCCTACGAACACAGTATATCTGTGTAGCCTACATACTGTGGCTCCTCTGTAAGCAAATCTCCAGCTTCATCCTTTGATGAACAGCTTGCTTCATGATTGAATTCTCTAGCTGGAATAACCATGTGAATGCCATTATAAATTCCAGGCATTGGAATGAACCTCTGGGGCCGGTTGCACCAGTTGGGTGTAAAAAAAAGTTGGTCTTTTGATATTTTTTGGGACTATCTGTTTTTCCATGTATGAATATGTTATTCAATGTGTTTCTATTGGCTAATAGCAGTAATGCCAAATTCAATGTTTCATCAAATTGTTTTTTTTTTATATTATTTTTTTTTATACCTAAAGGGCTCCTAAAATTCAAAATCAAATAGTATGACCCTCTTAAAACATTTCCACATGTTTGCTTAGTAGAACCCCCTCCCCAGGCTTAGACTTTAGGTTGAACGCTAGGTCGGTCGTAGCTATTGTACCCCATGTTGCACTCTCTACAACCATTGTGATTATTATTATTTGACCCTGCTGGTCATCTATGAACGTTTTAACATCTTGGCAATGTACTGTTATTTTCTCCACCCGGCACAGCCAGAAGAGGACTGGCCACCCCTCATAGCCTGGTTCCTCTCTAGGTTTCTTCCTAGGTTCCTGCCTTTCTAGGGAGTTTTTCCTGGACACCGTGCTTCTGTTTGGGGTTTTAGGCTGGGTTTCTGTATAGCACTTTGTGACATCGGCTGATGTAAAAAGGGCTTTATAAATACATTTGATTGATTGATCAGAGTTTACACCTGTTGCACCAACCAAAAAGAAGACTAGTCATAGCTAAGTCTGGCATAAGCAATGTACGTTCATGAGATTTGATATTTCATAATGGTGGTTGCTAGGCAGCGCCCGTTACTAAGCTATACCATCCTCGTGGCAATTCATATCTCTTCGCCCGTCACTTTGCATAGCCAACCACTATGCATTCACGTGTTCTTAACCACTAGTGGATGGATCCATAAAGACTTACTGTGGGAATAAATATCCCTGAATTATGAAAATATTGCATTGAAAGGCTAATGCAATTGAAGGCATGTATCAAATTATTCCTTACTGAAACTTCCTAAGTCATCCAACCGTTATAATAAATGTAAAGCAATAGCGCTCTAGTTGATCATTTCAGGACCGTTTTGATTGGGATAGCACCATCGCACTGCTATGAGGCGTCAATCAATGACAGATTTTAGTTTTCACTGAATCTCAATGTGGATATTTGGTTAACATTAGGCTGGGGAATGTTAGTTATGTTGAGGTGAGTGTTCATCACCATTATTCGAGTTGGCTCATCTATTAGCAGGACTGATCAGAACATTTTGTTAGCATGTTAGGCTATGTAAATTAGTGGATTATGTTGCTCTTCACTCGCGTAGTAGCCTATAGCTATTTCCAACCAAAAGCCAGTGACTCCTTACCAGGCGTAACACTTAGAAGGGTTTACGCCCAGGTAGTGTAACAGGTCCGGCGTAGAGCACATGTTACGTCGGACGTAGAGTTACGAACCGCTTACGTCCAACTGGCTAAACTGGCCCTTGGGTCAATAACAGATGTTTTACAAAGCGGTTTTCATTTTACAGATCAACTCAAAGACTATTATGGTGTGCCACAATTTGTGTAAATTCATTGTTTATACATTCTGTCCGTATTTTACGTTTACGTACATTCTGTTTATTGTGTACATTCTGTTTATTGTGTACATTCTGTTTATTGTGAACATTCTGTTTATTGTGAACATTCTGTTTATTCTGTTTATTGTGTACATTCTGTTTATTCTGTTTATTGTGTACATTCTGTTTATTGTGTACATTCTGTTTATTGTGAACATTCTGTTTATTCTGTTTATTGTGTACATTCTGTTTATTCTGTTTATTGTGTACATTCTGTTTATTGTGTACATTCTGTTTATTCTGTTTATTGTGTGTATTCCGTTTATTGTGTGTATTCTGTTTATTCTGTTTATTGTGTAAATTCTGTTTACTGTGTGTATTCTGTTTATTCTGTTTATTCTGTTTATTGTGTACATTCTGATATTGTGAACATTCTGTTTATTCTGTTTATTGTGTACATTCTGTTTATTCTGTTTATTGTGTACATTCTGTTTATTGTGTACATTCTGTTTATTCTGTTTATTGTGTACATTCTGTTATTCTGTTTATTGTGTACATTCTGTTTATTCTGTTTATTGTGTAGATTCTGTTTATTTTGTTTATTTTGTACATTCTGTTATTCTGTTTATTGTGTACATTCTGCTTATTGTGTACATTCTGTTTATTGTGTACATTCTGTTTATTCTGTTTATTGTGTACATTCTGTTATTCTGTTTATTGTGTACATTCTGCTTATTGTGTACATTCTGTTTATTCTGTTTATTGTGTACATTCTGTTTATTCTGTTTATTGTGTGTATTCTGTTTATTGTGTGTATTCTGTTTATTGTGTGTATTCTGTTTATTCTGTTTATTGTGTACATTCTGTTTATTGTGTACATTCTGTTTATTCTGTTTATTGTGTACATTCTGTTTATTGTGTACATTCTGTTTATTGTGAACATTCTGTTTATTCTGTTTATTGTGTACATTCTGTTTATTCTGTTTATTGTGTGTATTCTGTTTATTGTGTACATTATGTTTATTCTGTTTATTGTGTACATTCTGTTATTCTGTTTATTGTGTACATTCTGCTTATTGTGTACATTCTGTTTATTGTGTACATTCTGTTTATTCTGTTTATTGTGTACATTCTGTTTATTCTGTTTATTGTGTACATTCTGTTTATTTTGTTTATTTTGTACATTCTGTTTATTCTGTTTATTGTGTATATTGTGTTTATTGTGTGTATTCTGTTTATTTTGTGTATTCTGTTTACTGTGTGTATTCTGTTTATTCTGTTTATTGTGTACATTCTGTTAATTCTGTTTATTGTGTACATTCTGTTTATTGTGTGTATTCTGTTTACTGTGTGTATTCTGTTTATTGTGTACATTCTGTTTATTGTGTGTATTCTGTTTATTGTGTACATTCTGTTTATTCTGTTTATTGTGTACATTCTGTTATTCTGTTTATTGTGTACATTCTGCTTATTGTGTACATTCTGTTTATTGTGTGCATTCTGTTTATTCTGTTTATTGTGTACATTCTGTTTATTGTGTACGTTCTGTTTATTATGTTTATTATGTACATTCTGTTTATTGTGTACGTTCTGTTTATTGTGTGTATTCTGTTTACTGTGTGTATTCTGTTTATTGTGTACATTCTGTTTATTCTGTTCATTGTGCACATTCTGTTTATTGTGTACATTCTGTTTATTCTGTTTATTTTGTACAATCTGTTTATTCTGTTTATTGTGTACGTTCTGTTTATTCTGTTTATTGTGTACATTCTGTTAATTCTGTTTTTTGTGCACATTCTCTTTCTTCTGTTTATTGTGTACATTCTGTTTATTCTGTTTATTGTGTACATTCTGTTTATTGTGTAAATTCTGTTTATTCTGTTTATTTTGTGTATTCTGTTTATTGTCTACATTCTGTTTATGTGTACATTCTGTTTATTGTGTACATTGTGTACATTCTGTTTGTTCTGTTTATTGTGTACATTCTGTTTGTTCTGTTAATTGTGTACATTCTGTTTATTGTGTACATTCTGGTTATTGTGCACATTCTGTTTATTCTGTTTATTGTGTGTATTCTGTTTATTGTGTACATTCTGTTTATGTGTACATTCTGTTTATTGTGTACATTCTGTTTATTCTGTACATTCTGTTTATTGTGTACATTCTGTGTATTGTGTACATTCTGTTTATTGTGTTTATTGTGTACATTCTGTATATTGTGTACATTCTGTTTATTCAGTTTTATGTGTACGTTCTGTTTATTGTACTTATTGTGTTTATTCTGTTTTTTGTATACAATCTGTTTATTGTGTTTATTGTGTACATTCTGTTTATTCTGTACATTCTGTTTATAATGTTTATTGTGTACATTCTGTTAATTCTGTTTATTGTGTACATTCTGTTTATTGTGTTTATTGTGTACATTCTGGTTACTGTGTACATTCTGTTTATTCTGTTTATTGTGTACATTCTGGTTACTGTGTACATTCTGTTTATTCTGTTTATTGTGTACGTTCTGTTTATTATGTTTATTGTGTACATTCTGTTTATTCTGTTTACTGTGTACATTCTTTTTATTGTGTAAATTCTGTTTATTCTTTTCACTGTGTACATTCTGTTTGTTCTGTTTATTGTGTACATTCTGTTTATTGTGCACATTCTGTTTATTCTGTTTATTGTGTACATTCTGGTTATTGTGCACATTCTGTTTATTCTGTTTATTGTGTGTATTCTGTTTATTCTGTACATTCTGTTTATTCTGTATAGTGTGTACATTCTGTTATTCTGTTTATTGTGTACATTCTGCTTATTGTGTACATTCTGTTTATTGTGTACATTCTGTTTATTCTGTTTATTGTGTACATTCTGTTTATTGTGTACGTTCTGTTTATTCTGTTTATTGTGCACATTCTGTTTATTGTGTACATTCTGTTTATTCTGTTTATTGTGTACATTCTATTTATTCTGTTTATTGTGTACATTCTGTTTATTCTGTTTATTGTGTACATTCTGTTTATTCTGTTTATTGTGTACGTTCTGTTTATTCTGTTTATTGTGTACATTATGTTTATTGTGTACATTCTGTTTATTCTGTTTATTGTGTACGTTCTGTTTATTCTGTTTATTGTGTACATTCTGTTTATTCTGTTTATTGTGTACATTCTGTTTATTGTGTAAATTCTGTTTATTCATTTCACTGTGTACATTCTGTTTATTGTGTACATTCTGTTTGTTCTGTTTATTGTGTACATTCTGTTTATTGTGTACATTCTGTTTGTTCTGTTTATTGTGTACATTCTGTTTGTTCTGTTTATTGTGTACATTATGATTATTCTGAATGTTCTGTTTATTATGTTTATTTTGTACATTCTGTTTATTTTGTACATTATGTTTACTCAGTTTATTGTGCACATTCTGTTTATTCTGTTTATTTTGTACATTCTGTTTATTCTGTACGTTCTGTTTGTTCTGTTTATTGTGTACATTCTGTTGATTGTGCACATTCTGTTTATTCTGTTGTGTACATTCTGTTTATTCTGAATGTTCTGTTTATTATGTTTATTGTGCACATTCTGTTTATTTTGTACATTATGTTTACTCAGTTTATTGTGTGTATTCTGTTTATTTTGTACATTATGTTCATTCTGTTTATTGTGTAGATTCTGTTTATTGTGTACATTCTGTTTATTGTGTACATTCTGTTTATTGTGTACATTCTGTTTACTGTGTACATTCTGTTAATTCTGTTTATTGGGTACTTTCTGTTTATTCTGTTTACTGTGTACATTCTGTTTATTGTGTACTTTCTGTTTATTCTGTTTACTGTGTACATTCTGTTTACTGTGTACATTCTGTTTATTGTGTACTTTCTGTTTATTCTGTTTACTGTGTACATTCTGTTTATTGTGTGCATTCTGTTTATTGTGTACATTCTGTTTATTCTGTTTATTGTGTACATTCTATTCATTGTGTATGTTCTGTTTATTCTGTTTATTGTGTACATTTTGTTATTCTGTTTATTGTGTACATTCTGCTTATTCTGTACATTCTGTTTATTGTGTACATAATGTTTATTCTGTTTATTGTGTACATTCTGTTTATTGTGTACATTCTGTTTATTCTGTTTATTGTGCACATTCTGTTTATTGTGTACATTCTGTTTATTGTGTACATTCTGTTTATTCTGTTTATTGTGTACATTGTGTTTATCGTTGTCACATTCCTCTTCGTCAGAAGATATGTTGAAATCGCTGTCGGACAAAGTGGACCAATATGCAGCGGTTTGCGTGCTCATCATCATTTATTTTAAATTTGACCACGATGAAAAAACAATAAACAAACTCACGACAGTAACAGTGTAGCAGGCTCAACAAAAGCAGTGCTAACATACAACTACCCACCAGTGACAAACAAAACACACACCTACTTATAGGACTCCCAATCAGAGGCAACTAGAAACACCTGCCTCCAATTGAGAGTCCAGCAACCAAATCTGCACATAGAAAACTTAACCTAGAACTCATACTAAAACATACACCCCGGAACACATAAATAACACACCCCTCTAAGCTATACACAAAAAAAAACACCATACAAAACAAACATACCTCTGCCACGCCCTGACCAAATAATACAAATAATCCTCTATACTGGTCAGGATGTGACAATTGTGTACGTTCTGTTTATTGTGTACATTCTGTTTATTCTGTTTAATGTGTATGTTCTGTTTATTCTGCTTATTGTGTATATTCTGCTTATTGTGTACATTCTGTTTATTGTGTACATTCTGTTTATTTTGTACATTCTGTTTATTCTGTTTATTGTATACATTCTGTTTATTGTGTACGTTCTGTTTATTCTGTTTATTGTGTACATTCTGTTTATTCTGTTAATTTTGTACAATCTGTTTATTGTGTTTATTGTATACATTCTGTTTATTGTGTACATTCTGTTTATTCTGTTTTTTGTGAACATTCTGTTTATTCTGTTTATTGTGTACGTTCTGTTTATTATGTTTATTGTGTACATTCTGTTTATTCTGTTTATTGTGTACATTCTGTAATTCTGTTTATTGTGTACATTCTGTTTATTTTGTTTATTGTGTGTATTCTGTTTATTTTGTGTATTCTGTTTATTGTGTACAATCTGTTTATTGTGTACGTTCTGTTTATTATGTTTTTTTGTGTACATTCTGTTTATTGTGTACTTTCTGTTTATTGTGTAAATTCTGTTTATTCTTTTCACTGTGTACATTCTGTTTATTCTGTTTTATGTGTACATTCTGTTTGTTCTGTTTATTGTGTACATTCTGTTTGTTCTGTTTATTGTGTACATTCTGTTTATTCTTTTTTATTGTGTACATTCTGTTTATTCTGTTTATTGTGTACATTCTGTTTATTGTGTAAATTCTGTTTATTCTGTATGTTCTGTTTATTCTGTTTATTGTGTACATTCTGTAATTCTGTTTATTGTGTACATTCTGTTTATTGTGTACTTTCTGTTTATTGTGTACATTCTGTTTATTGAGTATATTCTGTTTATTGTGTACGTTCTGTTTATTCTGTTTATTGTGTACATTCTGTTTATTGTGTACATTCTGTTTATTGAGTATATTCTGTTTATTGTGTACGTTCTGTTTATTTTGTTTACTGTGTACATTCTGTTTATTGTGTACATTCTGTTTATTCTGTTTATTGTGTACATTCTGTTTATTGTGTACATTCTGTTTATTCTGTTTATTGTGCACATTCTGTTTATTGTGTACATTCTGTTTATTCTGTTTATTGTGTACATTCTGTTTATTGTGTACATTCTGTTTATTCTGTTTGTTGTGTACATTCTGTTTATGCTGTTTATTGTGCACATTCTGTTTATTGTGTACATTCTGTTTATTCTGTTTTTTGTGTACATTCTGTTTATTGTGTACATTCTGTTTATTCTGTTTATTGTGTACGTTCTGTTTATTCTGCTTATTGTGCACATTCTGTTTATTGTGTACATTCTGTTTATTCTGTTTATTGTGTACATTCTGTTTATTGTGTACATTCTGTTTATTCTGTTTATTGTGCACATTCTGTTTATTCTGTTTATTGTGCACATTCTGTTTATTCTGTTTATTGTGTACATTCTGTTTATTCTGTTTATTGTGTACATTGTGTTTATCGTTGTCACATTCCTCTTCGTCAGAAGATATGTTGAAATCGTTGTCGGACAAAGTGGACCAATATACAGCGGATTGCGTGCTCATCATCATTTATTTTAAATGTGACCACGAGGAAAAAACAATAAACAAACTCACGACAGGAACAGTGAAGCAGGCTCAACAAAAGCAGTGCTAACATACAACTACCCACCAGTGACAAACAAAACACACACCTACTTATAGGACTCCCAATCAGAGGCAACTAGAAACACCTGCCTCCAATTGAGAGTCCAGGAACCAAATCTGCACATAGAAAACTTAACCTAGAACTCATACTAAAACATACACCCCGGAACACATAAATAACACACCCCTCTAAGCTATACACAAAAAAAACCACCATACAAAACAAACATACCTCTGCCACGCCCTGACCAAATAATACAAATAATCCTCTATACTGGTCAGGATGTGACAATTGTGTACGTTCTGTTTATTGTGTACATTCTGTTTATTCTGTTTAATGTGTATGTTCTGTTTATTCTGCTTATTGTGTATATTCTGCTTATTGTGTACATTCTGTTTATTGTGTACATTCTGTTTATTTTGTACATTCTGTTTATTCTGTTTATTGTATACATTCTGTTTATTGTGTACGTTCTGTTTATTCTGTTTATTGTGTACATTCTGTTTATTCTGTTAATTTTGTACAATCTGTTTATTCTGTTTATTGTATACATTCTGTTTATTGTGTACATTCTGTTTATTCTGTTTTTTGTGAACATTCTGTTTATTCTGTTTATTGTGTACGTTCTGTTTATTATGTTTATTGTGTACATTCTGTTTATTCTGTTTATTGTGTACATTCTGTAATTCTGTTTATTGTGTACATTCTGTTTATTTTGTTTATTGTGTGTATTCTGTTTATTTTGTGTATTCTGTTTATTGTGTACAATCTGTTTATTGTGTACGTTCTGTTTATTATGTTTTTTTGTGTACATTCTGTTTATTGTGTACTTTCTGTTTATTGTGTAAATTCTGTTTATTTTTTTCACTGTGTACATTCTGTTTATTCTGTTTTATGTGTACATTCTGTTTGTTCTGTTTATTGTGTACATTCTGTTTGTTCTGTTTATTGTATACATTCTGTTTATTCTTTTTTATTGTGTACATTCTGTTTATTCTGTTTATTGTGTACATTCTGTTTATTGTGTAAATTCTGTTTATTCTGTATGTTCTGTTTATTCTGTTTATTGTGTACATTCTGTAATTCTGTTTATTGTGTACATTCTGTTTATTGTGTACTTTCTGTTTATTGTGTACATTCTGTTTATTGAGTATATTCTGTTTATTGTGTACGTTCTGTTTATTCTGTTTATTGTGTACATTCTGTTTATTGTGTACATTCTGTTTATTGAGTATATTCTGTTTATTGTGTACGTTCTGTTTATTTTGTTTACTGTGTACATTCTGTTTATTGTGTACATTCTGTTTATTCTGTTTATTGTGTACATTCTGTTTATTGTGTACATTCTGTTTATTCTGTTTATTGTGCACATTCTGTTTATTGTGTACATTCTGTTTATTCTGTTTATTGTGTACATTCTGTTTATTGTGTACATTCTGTTTATTCTGTTTGTTGTGTACATTCTGTTTATGCTGTTTATTGTGCACATTCTGTTTATTGTGTACATTCTGTTTATTCAGTTTTTTGTGTACATTCTGTTTATTGTGTACATTCTGTTTATTCTGTTTATTGTGTACGTTCTGTTTATTCTGCTTATTGTGCACATTCTGTTTATTGTGTACATTCTGTTTATTCTGTTTATTGTGTACATTCTGTTTATTGTGTACATTCTGTTTATTCTGTTTATTGTGCACATTCTGTTTATTCTGTTTATTGTGCACATTCTGTTTATTCTGTTTATTGTGTACATTCTGTTTATTCTGTTTATTGTGTACATTGTGTTTATCGTTGTCACATTCCTCTTCGTCAGAAGATATGTTGAAATCGCTGTCGGACAAAGTGGACCAATATACAGCGGATTGCGTGCTCATCATCATTTATTTTAAATGTGACCACGAGGAAAAAACAATAAACAAACTCACGACAGGAACAGTGTAGCAGGCTCAACAAAAGCAGTGCTAACATACAACTACCCACCAGTGACAAACAAAACACACACCTACTTATAGGACTCCCAATCAGAGGCAACTAGAAACACCTGCCTCCAATTGAGAGTCCAGGAACCAAATCTGCACATAGAAAACTTAACCTAGAACTCATACTAAAACATACACCCCGGAACACATAAATAACACACCCCTCTAAGCTATACACAAAAAAAACCACCATACAAAACAAACATACCTCTGCCACGCCCTGACCAAATAATACAAATAATCCTCTATACTGGTCAGGATGTGACAATTGTGTACGTTCTGTTTATTGTGTACATTCTGTTTATTCTGTTTATTGTGTACATTCTGTTTATTGTGTATATTCTGTTTATTGTGTACATTATGTCTATTCTGTTTATTGTGTATATTCTATTGTGTGTATATTCTGCTTATTGTGTACATTCTGTTTATTCTGTTTGTGTTTATTCTGTTTATTCTGTTTGTGTTTATTCTGTTTATTGTGTACATTCTGTTTATTTTGTACATTTTATTCATTCTGTTTCTGTACATTCTGTTTATTGTGTAAATTCTGTGTATTCTGTTTATTGTGTACATTCTGTTTATTCTGTTTATTGTATACATTCTGTTTATTGTGTACGTTCTGTTTATTCTGTTTATTATGTACATTCTGTTTATTGTGTACATTCTGTTTATTGTGTACATTCTGTTTATTCTGTTAATTTTGTACAATCTGTTTATTGTGTACATTCTGTTTATTGTGTACATTCTGTTTATTCTGTTTTTTGTGAACATTCGGTTTATTCTGTTTATTGTGTACGTTCTGTTTATTATGTTTATTGTGTACATTCTGTTTATTGTGTACATTCTGTTTATTCTGTATGTTCTGTTTATTCTGTTTATTGTGTACATTCTGTAATTCTGTTTATTGTGTACATTCTGTTTATTTTGTTTATTGTGTGTATTCTGTTTATTTTGTGTATTCTGTTTATTGTGTACATTATGTTTATTATGTTTTTTGTGTACATTCTGTTTATTGTTTACTTTCTGTTTATTGTGTAAATTCTGTTTATTCTTTTCACTGTGTACATTCTGTTTATTCTGTTTATTGTGTACATTCTGTTTATTCTTTTTTATTGTGTACATTCTGTTTATTCTGTTTATTGTGTACATTCTGTTTATTCTGTATGTTATGTTTATTCTGTTTATTGTTTACATTCTGTTTATTCTGTTTATTGTGTATGTTCTATTTATTCTGCTTATTGTGTACATTCTGCTTATTGTGTACATTCTGCTTATTGTGTACATTCTGTTTATTCTGTTAATTGTTTACATTCTATTTATTGTGTACATTCTGTTTATTGTGTACATTATGTTTATTCTGTTTATTGTGTATATTCTATTGTGTGTACATTCTGCTTATTGTGTACATTCTGTTTATTCTGTTTGTGTTTATTCTGTTTATTTTGTACATTTTATTCATTCTGTTTCTGTACATTCTGTTTATTTTGTATATTCTGTTTATTCGGTTTATTTTGTACATTCTGTTTATTGTGTACATTCTGTTTATTCTGTTAATTTTGTACAATCTGTTTATTCTGTTTATTGTGTACATTCTGTTTATTCTGTATTTTTGTGCACATTCTGTTTATTGTGTACATTCGTTTTTTGTGTATTCTTTGTATTGTGTACATTCTGTTTATTGTGTACATTCTGTAATTCTGTTTATTGTGTACATTCTGTTTATTTTGTTTATTCTGTGTATTCTGTTTATTTTGTGTATTCTGTTTATGTGTACATTCTGTTTTTTGTGTACATTTTGTTTATTGTGTACATTCTGTTTATTGTGTACATTCTTTTTATTGTGTTTGTGTACATTCTGTTTATTGTGTACATTCTGTACGTTCTGTTAATTATGTTTTTTTGTGTACATTCTGTTTATTGTGTACTTTCTGTTTATTGTGTAAATTCTGTTTATTCTTTTCACTGTGTACATTCTGTTTATTCTGTTTTATGTGTACATTCTGTTTGTTCTGTTTATTGTGTACATTCTGTTTAATCTGTTTATTGTGTACATTCTGTTTATTGTGTACATTCTGTTTATTCTGTTTTTTGTGCACATTCTGTTTATTGTGTACATTCTGTTTATTCTGTACGTTCTGTTTATTATGTTTTTTGTGTACATTCTGTTTATTGTGTACTTTCTGTTTATTGTGTAAATTCTGTTTATTCTTTTCACTGTGTACATTCTGTTTGTTCTGTTTATTGTGCACATTCTTTTTGTTCTGTTTATTGTGCACATTCTGTTTGTTCTGTTTATTGTGTACATTCTGCTTATTGTGCACATTCTGTTTGTTCTGTTTATTGTGCACATTCTGTTTTTTCTGATTATTGTGTACGTTCTGTTTATTCTGTTCATTGTGTACGTTCTGTTTATTATGTTTATTGTGTACATTCTGTTTATTCTGTTTATTGTGTGTATTCTGTTTACTCTGTGTATTCTGTTTATTGTGTACATTCTGTTTATTCTGTTTATTGTTTACATTCTGTTTATTCTGTTTATTGTGTGTATTCTGTTTACTCTGTGTATTCTGTTTATTGTTTACATTCTGTTTATTGTGTGTATTCTGTTTATTGTGTGTACATTCTGTTTATTGTGTACATTCTGTTTATTGTGTGTATATTCTGTTTATTGTGTACATTCTGTTTATTGGGGGGGGGCTATTGCTCTGAAATCGAGGCCCCCTCCCTACATTTTGTTTATTGTGTACATTCTGTTTATTGTGTACATTCTTTTTATTGTGTTTGTGTACATTCTGTTTATTGTGTACATTCTGTTTATTCTGTACGTTCTGTTTATTATGTTTTTTGTGTACATTCTGTTTATTGTGTACTTTCTGTTTATTGTGTAAATTCTGTTTATTCTTTTCACTGTGTACATTCTGTTTATTCTGTTTTATGTGTACATTCTGTTTGTTCTGTTTATTGTGCACATTCTGTTTGTTCTGTTTATTGTGTACATTCTGCTTATTGTGCACATTCTGTTTGTTCTGTTTATTGTGCACATTCTGTTTATTCTGTACGTTCTGTTTATTCTGTTCATTGTGTACGTTCTGTTTATTATGTTTATTGTGTACATTCTGTTTATTCTGTATGTTCTGTTTATTGTTTATATTCTGTTTATTCTGTTTATTGTGTGTATTCTGTTTACTCTGTGTATTCTGTTTATTGTGTACATTCTGTTTATTTTGTTTATTGTTTACATTCTGTTTATTCTGTTTATTGTGTGTATTCTGTTTACTCTGTGTATTCTGTTTATTGTTTACATTCTGTTTATTGTGTGTATTCTGTTTATTGTGCGTACATTCTGTTTATTGTGTGTACATTCTGTTTATTGTGTGTATATTCTGTTTATTGTGTACATTCTGTTTATGGGGGGGGGGGGGGGGGCTCTAGCTCTGATATCGAGGCCCCCTCCCTACCCTCAGTATGTCAGCCTCGCTCCCCTGTAGACACTCGGCTAGTCCCTCACCTCTGTCTGTCAGCCTGCCACATCACATCCATAGAACACTGGATAGATTGCTCCTTCCAGGCCTGAAGTGGGGGCTGGCTGGCTGGCTGGCTGGCTGGCTTGCTTGCTTGTTTCATTCATTCATTCGCCTGCCTGCCTGCCAAGCCTGCCTGCATGCCTGCCTGGCTGGCTGGCTGGCTGGCTGGCTTGCTTGCTTGTTTCATTCATTCATTCGCCTGCCTGCCTTCCAAGCCTGCCTGCCTGCCTGCCAAGCCTGCCTGCCTGCCTGCCAAGCTTGCCTGCCTGCCTGCCTGCCTGCCTGCCTGCCTGCCTGCCTGCCTGCCTGCCTGCCTGCCTGCCTGCCTGCCTGCCTGCCGTCAGATGATGGAATATATGATGGAACCTGGAGTGGACATGTGGCTTGGTGATGTGTGATGGATATGCTATCCTCAGAGATCTCTCTAAGCTTGTATAAAACACAACAGGCCTAGTCTTTGACTTGACATGCTCTACATACAGTAGAGCCACATCGTCCTGAAGCTTTTGATGTGACAGAAATCGTTGGTTGTTTGTTTTGTTGTGAATAATGCCTCAATCAGATAACTATAGTATTTCAATTTGTTGAGCTAGGCCATTTTTAGCCAGGCAATTGTTTTCTTACACCCCCATGCATGCTACTGCAATGCAGTGTCCTGCTTGAAAACATTGTAATGCACTAAAAACAAATCACTGCCATAAAAGCAGGTAGTTATGAAAAGTTCATTGAGGAACTAAAGAACTTGGCAAATTAAATCTTTTGGATGTAAGTCTTCTCCACTGGCCGCAGGTGTTTATTTTCCTTTCGTGTGTCATTAAATTGATGGCCTGGCCCGGTGCTTTAATGCCTTCAGGTGTCGTCACTGATTAGGGCCGTAAAACTAAAGCGTGGCTCTGGTACATGCCCAGCACTCTAAGAAGCCTGCTCGCAGAGTTCCACCACCACTGTGTGCATTAACAGTCACGCAGACCCGTTTAACTGGGCCACGAGGTTGTTTATTTTTAAACTACCACTGAAGTAGTGAGTCACTGATCAATGAACTCCCCACTCACCTGGGTTGCATAGTGTGTGTAGCCTATGTGCTTTTGCGGTGGAGGCTCCTCAGAGGAGAAAGGGGAGGACCATCCTCCTCAGTGAATTTCATAATAATAGTGAAACAATAAAAAAGTTATCCTTTTTAGATAAATCTATACTAAATACAGTATTTTCAACATTTTGTTACGTGACAGCCTTATTCTAAAATTGATTAAATAGCTTTTTTTTCTCATCAATCTATACATAATACCCTATAATGACAAAGCAAAAACACTTACATTTTTTTGCAAATGTGTTAAAAATGAAAAATCACATTTACATAAGTATTCAGACCCTTCATTCAGTACTTTGTTGAAGCACCTTTGGCAGCGATTACAGCCTCGAGTCTTCTTGGGTATGACGCTAAAAGCTTGGCACACCTGTATTTGTCTCTCCAGAGATGTTTGATCGGGTTCTAGTCCGGGCTCTGGCTGTGCCACTCAAGGACATTCAGAGACTTGTCCCAAAGCCACTCCTGCGTTGTCTTGGCTGTGTGCTTAGGGTTGTTGTCCTTTTGGAAGGTGAACCTTTGCCCCAGTCTGATGTCCTGAGCGCTCTGGAACAGGTTTTTATCAAGGATCTCTTTGCTCCATTCATCTTTCCCTCGATCCTGACTAGTCTCCCAGTCCCTGCCGCTGAAAAACATCCCCACAGCATGATGCTGCCACCACCATGCTTCACCGTAGGGATGGTGCCAGGTTTCCTCCAGACGTGATGCTTGGCATTCAGGCCAAAGAGTTTCATCTTGGTTTCATCAGACGAGAGAATTTAGTTTGTCATGGTCTGAGAATCCTTTAGGTGCCTTTTGGCAAACTCCAAGCGGGCTGTCAAGTGCATTATACTGAGTAGTGGCTTCCATCTGACACTACCATATGGCCTGATTGATGGAGTGCTGCAGAAATGATTGTCCTTCTGGAACATTCTCCCATCTCCACACAGGAGCTCTGTCAGAATGACCATTGGGATCTTTGTCACCTCCCTGACCAAGGCCCTTCTCCCCCGATTGCTGAATTTGGCCTGGCAGCCAGCTCTAGGAAGAGTCTTGGAGGTTCCAAACTTCTTCCATGTAAGAATGATGGAGGCCACTGTGTTCTTGGGGACTTTCAATGCTGCAGAAAAGTGTTGCAACCCTTCCCCAGATCTGTGCCTCAACACAATCCTGTCTCAGAGCTCTAAGGACAATTCTTTTGAACTCATGGCTTGGTTATTGCTCTGACATGCACTGTCAACTGTGGGACCTTATACAGACAGGTGTGTACCTTTCCAAATCATGTCCAATCAATTGAATTTACCACAGGTGGACTCCAATTAAGTTTTAGAAACATCTCAAGGATGATTAATGGAAACAGGACACACCTGAGCTCAATTTCAAGTCTTTTTTTATTTTACCTTTATTTAACTAGGCAAGTCAGTTAAGAACAAATTCTTATTTTCAATGAAAGCCTAGCAAGAGTGGGTTAACTGCCTTGTTCAGGGGCAGAACGACAGATTTTTACCTTGTCAGCGTGGGGATTCGATCTTGCAACCTTCCAGTTACTAGTCCAACGCAAGTTTCAAGTCTTTTTTTATTTTACCTGCCTTGTTCAGGCTACCTGCCATCTCATAGCAAAGGGTCTAAATACTTATGTAAATAAGGTATTTCTGGTTTTATATGAAGGTCTACAGTAGCCTCAGCAGCACTCTCTGGGGTAGCACCATAGTGTAGGCAGAGGACAGCTAGTTCCCATCCTCCTATGGGTACATTAACTTCAATGCAAAATCTAGGTTCTCACCCTCTTCCACAGTAATTATGACGACTTCTGGAGGACATCCTCCAACCTGTCAGAGCTCTTGCAGCATGAACTGACATGTTGTCCACCCAATCAAAGGATCAGAGAATGAGCTACAGCTAGCTAGTACTGCAGTGCATAAAATCTGTTGAGTTGTTGACTCACAGAGAAAGACAATTGTTGAACAGTTTTGAACAAATACGTTTCTTCAACAATTCAGGAGAAGCAAGAGCAAGAGAGAGAGAGAGAGAGCGCTAGCTATATTTCGTAGTATTTTTTTAACTTTCACTTACTGAGGTAGCTATAGCAGCTAGCTAATATTGCCTACTCAAACACCTGGTTCAAACAGAAAGGAATACTGTTTATGTTAGCTAGCTGGCTAAGGCTATCCAACACTGGAACTCTTATTTTATAAATTCCCACTGGGGCCCGCCGATGTAACTGCTAAACTGCTTGCTGTACACTGTACTGTGTGATTGTAGGCGGTTTACTAATACGTTAGTTATAGTAGCTATGTTGACTATGACGTTAGATAATATGGTGACATTGACAACAATGTAGGCTGTGTGTAGTAGTTAGCGGTTATTGTATGAACGTTTGGCTTGGAATGTTGTTGTTTTTTCGCCTGGTCACAGACAGCTGTTGTGTTGTGCAATAAAGTCCACAAGCAAAGGGAAAAGGTGAGAGGAGGAGAGCGCGTAGATATGAGAAGGAATTATACAACAAGAAAAGTGATCATGCTGTTTGTATGTGGCTGCTATGAAAGTGAACTGTGTTTTAAATAAATCAAATCAAATTTTATTTGTCACATGTGCCGAATACAACAGGTGTAGACCTTAACGTGAAATGGTTACTTACAAGCCCTTAACCAACAATGCAGTTCAAGAAATATAGTTAAGAAATGTATTTTTTGTTGTTGTTGTATATATTAACACAATAAAATGACAATAATGAGGGTATATACAGGGGGTACCGGTACCAAGTCAATGTACAGTGGTACAGGTTAGTCAAGGTAACTTGTACATGTAGGTAGGGGTAAAGTGACTACGCATAGACAATAAACAGCGAGTAGCAGCAGTGTAAAAACAAAGGGGGGTTCAATGTAAACAGTGGTGGCCATTTGATTAATTGTTCAGCAGCCTTTTGTTCCTAGACTTGGCACTCCGGTACCGCTTGCCGTGCGGGAGATCAGGGGTGTATTCATTCCACTTATTCTGTTGAAAAGCGTTTCTTAAATAGAAGCAAACGGAATGAAACAGGGATAAACATACCTGCATTTGTCCAATAGAAACTCTCGTTTGCAACTGTTTGGGCTAATGATTACACCCGAGGTCAGCTAGATTCAAGCAAGAGTGTGCAATGCGGTATTGAATGTGTCACTGTCTGTCATCTTGATTACTAAAAATGTTCTCTCGACCTATGTACCTACATTGAACACTTTCATTCGTAGGCTAGGTTGTTGAAACCTCATGATTGGTATAGGGAAAGCATGAGTATCTGTCACGGTTGTCGTAAGGAGAGGACCAAAACGCAGCAGGGACATGTATACTCATCTTCTTTATTGACGGGAAAAGAAGGAAAAAAACAAACAAACACGTATACAAAAATAACAAACCGATGAACGACAAAATAACAGTCTTGAAGGCAACACAGCAATCCAAGAACCATCTCCCACAAACACTAAACCAAACACATACCCATATATAGGACTCTCAATCAGAGGTAACTAGAAAACACCTGCCTCCAATTGAGAGTCCAAGAGTCCAACCCCAATAAACTAGACATAGAAATACAAAAGACTAGAGACCACATAGAAATACAAACATAGAACATAATCCCAAAAACCCGGAACTAACTAAACCAACACCCTACTAAATAAATCACCACCCCGAACCACATAAAACAAATACCCTCTGCCACGTCCTGACCAAACTACAATAACAAATAACCCTTATGCTGGTCAGGACGTGACAGTATCATGTAGTATCCTAAACCTATCGATGTTACATTGAGCTGGGTGAATGGAATATGAATGACAGTCATCCAACATGCTGTAATAGAAATAAGGCCATGCTCATCAATGAAAAAAAAACACACACAAAAAAAGTAATCCCTGATCTTAAATAGCACCGACCTCCACTGGTCTTGAGGATATACAGTTGAAGTTGGAAGTTTACATACACCTCAGCCAAATACATTTAAACTCAGTTTTTCACAATTACTAGTAAAAATTCCCTGTCTTAGGTCAGTTAGGATCACCACTTTATTTTAAGAATGTGAAATGTCAGAATAATAGTAGAGAGAATGATTTATTTCAGCTTTTATTTCTTTCATCACATTCCCAGTGGGTTAGAAGTTTACATACACTCAATTAGTATTTGGTAGAGTTGCCTTTAAATTGTTTAACTTGGATCAAACACTTTGGGTAGCCTTCCACAAGCTTCCCACAATACGTTGGGTGAATTTTGGCCCAGCTGGTGTGACTGAGTCAGGTTTGTAGGCCTCCTCGCTCGCACACACTTTTTCAGTTCTGCCTACAACTTTTCTACAGGTTTGAGGTCAGGGCTTTGTGATGGCCACTCCAATACCTTGACTTTGTTGTCCTTAAGCCATTTTGCCACAACTTTGGAAGAAAGCTTGGGGTCATTCTCCATTTGTAAGACCCATTTGCGACCAAGATTTAACTTCCTGACTGATGTCTTGAGATGTTGCTTCAATATATCCACATAATTTTCCTCCCTCATGATGCCATCTATTTTGTGAAGTGCACCAGTCCCTCCTGCAGCAAAGCAGCCCCACAACATGATGCTGCCTCCCCCGAGCTTCACGGTTGGGATGGTGTTCTTCGGCTTGCAAGCATCCCCCTTTTTCCTCCAAACATAACAATGGTCATTATGGCCAAACAGTTCTATTTTGTTTCATCAGACCAGAGGACATTTCTCCAAAAAGTACAATCTTTGTCCCCATGTGCAGTTGCAAACCGTAGTCTGGCTTTTTTACGGCAGTTTTGGAGCAGTGGCTTCTTCCTTGCTGAGTGGCCTTTCAGGTTATGTCGATATAGGACTCATTTTACTGTGGATATAGATACTTTTGTACCTGTTTCCTCCAGCATCTTCACAAGGTCCTTTGCTGTTGTTCTGGGATTGATTTGCACTTTTCGCACCAAAGTACTTTCATCTCTAGGAGACAGAAAGCGTCTCCTTCCTGAGCGGTATGATGGCTGCGTGGTTCCATGGTGTGTATACTTGCGTACTATTGTTTATACAGATGAATGGATGAACCAGACTTGTTGAGGTCTACATTTTCTTTCTGCTGAGGTCTTGGCTGATTTCTTTTGATTTTCCCATGATGTCACGCAAAGAGGCACTGAGTTTGAAGGTAGGCCTTGAAATACATCCCCAGGTACACCTCCAATTGACTCAAATGATCTCAATTAGCCTATCAGAATCTTCTAAAGCCATGCCATCATTTTCTGGAATTTTCCAAGCTGTTTAAAGGCACAGTCAACTTAGTGTATGTAAACTTCTGACCCACTGGAATTGTGATACAGTGAATTATAAGTGAAATAATCTGTCTGTAAACAATTGATTTACAGAAAAAATGACTTGTGTCATGCACAAAGCAGATGTCCTAACCGACTTGCCAAAACTATAGTTTGTTAACAAGAAATGTGTGGAGTGGTTGATAAATTAGTTTTAATGACTCCAACCTAAGTGTATGTAAACTTCAGACTTCAACTGTACTTTGAATGTGTGTTGTGTAACTATGCAGTCTGTTTACACGTCTTTGCATCCCTGGTTCGTCCAGTACAAGCAGCTCCTTTGTAATCACTTGAAAAGTATAGAGTGGGGAACACAGTAGGCTATTCCCTCTGATTAATTTTGAGCGATCACAACTGTAGTTTTGTGATATGAATCACTAAATGGGCCTCTCTGGTCTCTGAAGCTGCAAGCAATGGCCAGGCAGCCCTGCAGATAAGTGGGCTGACCACTGGAAACGGAGCAGGCTGTGAGGGGTATTTACTTGCTCCATTGTATTCTGCTCTGAAGGACACTACACTCGCTGAGGTAAACATACAAATAAATGACAGGAAAAAGAGCAGAAAGCTCTTTTCAAAAGCTTCAAAAAGGTACTTTTCCTAGTTTTCATCCTCTCTCCCCATCGTTGAATTCTTTTATCTCCCTTTGTCTTTGTTCTGAAAGGTGAATGTCGATGCTGTTGTCTTTGCGCATAACTTGTAATTTTTCATTACAGACAATACCTCCCACAAACGTGATCGCCCTCGTTGATATGACACAATGACAATAACAAAGTGCCTCTGTGGCTTGTGAGCAGGAGCGCAGATTCTACTAGCCTACATTTTAGCCTTCAATTTCACTGTCGACTGGAGCAAGCCAACATCCCTTCCTGCCTTCTGACCTTGACTAACAAAGGAGCCAACTACCAGTAATTTTCTTCACACAATGACATTGATTTACCAACTGATTGTGCTCCAACTGACTAGGCTGTATGTTTGGCCATGAGAAAGAGATACTTAAGTAATGGATCCAAGGCTTTATTCATCTGAAAGTAGATTGACACTCAGACTATTTCACCCTGCGGTTTCATACAGAGTAAATGAGTAAGCCAAACCCGTGACATGTTCTTGTTTGGATAAGAGGATGTGAAAGAAAAGAGCACCCGGTTTTGTCGCCTCGGTTCATTTTTTTATTGTGGATTCTTTTAACTCTCGTCAAAAGGACACACCCCTGGCAAGTGCATATTTCTGGACTGGGCGATTTCCCCGTAAATAAAGAGAGCTAATTGTGTTGCCTGCGGCGGTGATGTGCAGCCTGACCTTATCAGAAGAGGCTTCGTCTGTCTCTCTCCATCCTGATGCCTCTGTGACTCACACACCCTCCTTACTTCGTCGAGCCCGGGAAAGGAAAAGACCGCTCTTTGCATCGCGATAGATTTTAATAACCCCTCAACCGAAAAAGGAAAGAAGTACAGAGCGAGGGAAAGAGGGAAAGAGGGAAAGCAAGAAGGAAAGTGAGCGGTGCCTTCCTTGTCCAGCAGCTCCCCTCACCGCCTCAGTAAGCAGGTGATGCAAAATAACCCCTAAAATGAGAAAGAGAAGGGAAATGAACGAAGCAGGAGTTATAAATACAAAAATTAGAGTGTGGGTTACAGTTGGTTACAGAGGTGTTTTGGGGACGCCAGGCAAGTTGATGGATCACCTACACGCTGCGCCACCGTCACCACAGTGAACTTACCCTCAGAATTGAGGAGTCACAGTTCCTGTCTCTCTCTCTCCCCCATCTCTCTCTCTCTCCCCATCTCTCTCTCTCTCTCTCCTCTATCTCTCTCTCTCCCCATCTCTCTCTCTCTCTTCTATCTCTCTCTCTCCCCATCTCTCTCTTTCCCCCATCTCTCTCTCCACCATCTCTCTCCTCCATCTCTCTCTCTCTCCTCTCTCTCTCTCTCCCCATCTCTCTCTCTCCCCATCTCTCTCTCTCTCTCCATCTCTCTCTTTCCCCCATCTCTCTCTCTCCTCCCATCTCTCTCTCTCTCCCCATCTCTCTCTCTCTCCCCATCTCTCTCCTCCATCTCTCTCTCTGTCTCCTCCATCTCTCTCTCTCTCCTCCCCTCCATCTCTCTCTCTCTCCTCCATCTCTCTCTTTCTCTCTCCCCCATCTCTCTCTCCTCCATCTCTCTCTCTCTCTCTCTCCCCCATCTCTCTGTCTCTCCACCTCTATCTACCTTTCCCTATTCTTCTCCCCCTGTGTCAGCAACACCTGGATGAACCATACTAATAAGGTTAGAGCATCTTTGTTCCACCGGATGACAGCTTATAAATGACAGTAGCACAGATTTCGTCCTCTGCTGGCCGGGCCAATCACCTCCGCAAGGGACTCAACCATGTGACTTCCAAGGGGGAAGCTTAGTGGGGGTTGCAGGTTTCTGTTCACAGGAAAGAAAGGAGTGGACACAGGCATTAGAGAAAAAAAAGGATAGCATCCAAAATGATAAGTAAGGGGCTGGAGAGAAATGACAGCCAAGAACCACTATGACAGCCAGGGCCTTGTTATTACTCCCTGATGTGTGCACCAGTGGCAGAGAACCTGACACTTCCTGTTTAATAATGTTACCACCAAGCTACCTCGAGTTAAATACTCTGCCTCAGAGGCTCAGTTTATGACCACCACTGAGGGCAGGATATTGTGTGTATGCCTGTGTTTGTTCATGTGTGCGTGTCTGTATGGGTTTCCGTTAGCCGGTAATTGCTGGCTTTTGGCACGATAAAATAAAAGCCGATAAATACAATTTTAGCCGGCCAAATTGTCAGCGCCTGCATATTGTATACCCCGATTTCACTCTTCAGCACCATTCTCTCACTCTTCAGCACCATTCTCTCACTCTTCAGCACCATTCTCTCACTCTTCAGCACCATTCTCTCACTCCTTGCCAGCATGAGCCTGCTGTTGAGAGAGAGGGAGGAGCCTTGAACTAGGCTACTGTTGATTGTGAATATGGAAACCTATTTCATTGAAGTAAAAACTAAAGTTAGAGAGTATGTCTATAGTGAAACTCCTACAAGGGAATGTCCTCCGTATGGACAAGGTTTAATACTGTAGCGGACAAAAGATGAGAAGAATGTTGACGCTGCCAAATGCAGGCTACTGTGCAAGTCGCAATTCTGGTACAATGCAATTCTGGAACTTTTATTTATTAATTTCATATTTTAAATCATTTGTTTTATTATTATTATTATTATTAATATTGTATATCATTGTTATTTTATGCCTATTTATTAATCTAAACCAGTTCTTTAAATATGCAAACCATGTTTTGCATATTCAATTGTCCGATAAATTAAAATCTTCCCAGTCACTGGGTGTGTGTGTGTACATTATGTGTGTGTGTGTGTATGTGTGTGTGTGTATAGTGTGTGTGTGTGTGTGTGTGCACAGTATGTGTGTGTGTGTGTGTGTGTGTGTGTGTGTGTGTGTGTGTGTGTCTGTGTGCGCAGTATGTGTGTGTGTGTGTGTGTGTGTGTGTGTGTGTGTGTGTGTGTGTGTGTGTGTGTGTGTGTGTGTGTGTGTGTGTGTGTGTGTGTGTGTGTGTGTGTGTGTGTCTCTATTTCACTTAGATTTTTCAGCAGGGGAGGAGGTCAGATTGATATTGCAGAGCACTGCAATGCCCAGCATGGAGTTATTAGCATTTCAACCACCTATTTGGCCTCTCACACCAGAGTGGTTGGAGTGAGATGCACAGGGAGAGGAGAGTGAGAAGAAGAAGATGAGGGAGACATTCAAGATACATACTATTAAAGAAGATCTAAAGGAAAAAAAAACACTGCTTAAAACTGAATTAGCAGGTGTTCCCAGCACATTTCAGTCACCTCCCACCTCCCATCCTGGACAGGACATTAGCACTGAGCCACAGTGCTGCTGGGACATACTCTTTTCACACCTAAGCCTAACTACAGTAATGGATGTTACTGTTTCATCAGGGAGCCACAAAGATGAAGTAAACTAACGTAACCGCTGAATTGACATTGTTTGCTATTTCATGCAGCCACAGAATAGAAAGAAGCTAAACAAATGATTCTGTATTCGAATTTCACATTGTTAGAAGTTGAGCAATATCATTCGCGCAAAGTAATGATACTGGGTGTGTAAGTCTGCCTCCAGTATAATATGGTAAAGTTGGCCTTGTGGGCCCTCCAACAAATCAGACCAAGGACATCCAAAATCCAACAGATTAACAAATTAAACCAGCAACACAATTGATTCATCATCCCAGGTATTTCATTTTTACTAACCAATCGCAGTGAAATTAAATTAAATTTAGTCATGATTAGTGTCATGTATTTTATTCAGGTAAGCTTAGTAGATTGGCTTGATAGCGGCATTGACGTTGTTGGTTGGCTAGCAAGTAAAACTTTACACATTGACGTTACACATTGTTCACTTATGGGAAAACTGATCCAGCCCATTGGTAGCTAGCTATCGTTAGTTCAAACAAATCAAAATTACGTACAAATATGAAACTGCAATTGTAAACTGTAAAGTATAAACCCACCATAGCTTAATTTATGAATGAGGTCCCAGGCAGAGGGTTCTCAGTTGAACATGAACGCGCATTGGACAGTCCTTGACGTATAGCACCGTCCACCGGGGAAATGGCGTGAAAAGAGTGTGTCACCAGTACTCATACTTCCTAGAGTATGGCTTATGATCTCTCATGATGGGGCGGTTAGACAGGATCACCATGAATCCCAGTTGGGAGCAGGCTCCCGGATCATGGAAGTCGGCAGGTCATAATCCTTCGAAGCGCCGCGATTCCTATTCCAGTCAAAGCCCCCGAGGTAGAGTGCAGCAGAGGAACGTGGGGGAGAAGGGAGTAAGGGTCTCGGAGTCAGTGCTGTTGTGTTTTTGTTGAGGACTGGGAAAAAAAAGATGATTTGGGGTCTGGAAGTAGGGGGAATAGGGGTTGGTTGCTGATGACAGTTGAAAGGAGAGGGGAGTTCGCTGAAGGGTACGGTGCGCCGCGTGAGGCGGAATCGACTGCGGTGTCATCACTTGTGACCATAAATGCCACCCGGCCCAGTCCTTGCAGTCTGAAGTTCATTTTCTCCAGGACTATTTTTAGCTGCCGGCAGAACAGTGCTACCTGGGTTTGAAGGCTTGTGTTGCTCCAGGCTGCAGGAGCGTCACTTATCTGTAAGGCTTCTTTTTTTTGTCCGTGACTGAGGGAATTTCTGTGGAGGGAGGAACACTGAAGGTTTTGCATTTGCTTTGTAATTTCGAAAAGCTTCAAACCGTTCTGTGGTGAATGCATCTCGGACTCAGATGTTTTTAGTCACATACAGAGCAAAACAATGTTTTAATGATTTAGGCCTATCTATACCACAGTACAGTGTCAAATGAGGTACAGTATAGGCCTATAGTTTATTATATTTGGAAGAATGAGCATTAAAACATTGCAAGGACACTCATTCATGCAACATTTGGTCCAGAATATTATTTAGTTTCAGATGGATAAGGAAAAAAGTACTCGGCAAAATAGCCTTCATGCAGATTATTATTTTTCTTGTGCTTTTCAATGGATGTTCAGTCATAGTTGTTTTGTTTGGTTACACCCTCCTGCAGGTATGCCAAATGGTGCCTATTAACTTAGCATAATGTTATTCATTTAAGCATTCCCTCGCTTAAAAGTAAATAAACGCCACCAAACAGATTCCTTTTATGCCTCTGCAATCCCATGGTGCATTAAATGCTGTGGATCCACCGGGACACCGTAGTGTGCCTTTAAATAGTCTAAACTAAGTTGTAACTTACTTCAGGACCAAGCACTAGTTAGCCACTCATCATGTCTACCTCTAAGAATAAGAAAGTCTCTCCCAGGTCTTCAGCCACGTTTGATGCACTGCCTTACAGTAGTATCTCACTGGAAACACGGTCTGCCACTGTAGTCATGAAACGCTCTAGTCCCATCACACTATAGTCCAGCACTGAGATGGTGTTGCTCAATGGGTGGTAATCTGAGGATTAATGACAGTTATACATCTGCCAGTCATGTCGTCGAGCCCCACAGATGGTTAGGGACAAAGGACTGAACATAGGGACAGATAGGGACTCTCTCTCTCTCTAGGTTGAGACCGCCGGCAGTGGGGGTCTTCCGGGAGAGGCCGGCCAAGCCCACTGCGTTTTGCAAGTTCTACGAGCGAGGAGACTTCCCCATCGCTCTGGAGCATAACACCAAGGGAAACCAAATCGCATGGAAGGTAGGTTACCACAAAGCATTCACTACTACAGCAATCTGTTGAGACAGTACAGTATGTGGATGCTATAGTATACATTGGAGGTGAATAAGTTGAATTACCCCTGTACTGTACAATACTGTATGCAATTCATCATGTTCATCATTAGATGCATATTATATGGTATCCCTCGAATATTGTATACCTTTACACTCAGCCTAAACCTTCAGCAGGCTCTTGTACTCACAGTATGATGATGGTGTCAATGATCTCCATGATACTGCATATGATCTGTGTCTGTGTCATATGTGAAACGCACAATCAAACATTTCCAATGGACACAGGATGTCACAATATGTCAAGGTTAATGGTGGATATAGTTGTGAGGACAACGGTCCAGACAGACGTCTCAGCATATCTTTCTACATCTGTTGTCTGTATTTGCACCTGCAGTCAGAAAGTCTCAATTGTGCAGTGTTCAACACGTCACGTGGGCCCAGCAGTAAGATGACTCCTTCTATTAATAACCACGCTGGTTTCTTTAAGCAATAAGGCCCAAGGGGCTGTGGTATATGGCTAATATACCAGCCGTGGGCTGTATTCAGACCCCTTTCACTTTTTCCACATTTTGTTACATTACAGCCTTATTCTAAAATGGACTAAATAAATAAAACATGTCCTCATCAATCTACACAAAATACCCCGTAATGACAAAGCGAAAATAGGTTTTAGAAATTGTTGCAAATGTATTATAAATAAAAAACAGAAATACCTTATTTACACAAATATTCAGACCCTTTGCTATGAGACTCAAAATTGAGCTCAGGTGCATCCTTTTTCCATTGGTCATACCCAAGAAGACTCAAGGCTGTAATCGCTGTCAAAGGTGCTTCAACAAAGTACTGAGTAAAGAGTCTGAATACTTATGTAAATGTGATATTTCAGTTTTTTATATTTTAATACATTTGCAAAATAAAATACAAACGTTTTTGCTTTGTCATTACAGGGTATTGTGTGTAGATTGATGACAAAACAAGAATTGTATCAATTTTAGAATAAGGCTGTAACGTAACAGAAGGTGGAAAAAGTCAAGGGGTCGAAATACTTTTTTGAAGATATATTCCTCAAGGTAGCAGAATTTCAGGGAACACTCTTAGTTGGTGGTGACATTTACATTTACGTCATTTAGCAGACGCTCTTATCCAAAGCGACTTACAAATTGGTGCATTCACCTTCTGATATCCAGTGGAACAACCACTTTACTTAAAGTGAAAAGACACATGGAGATAGCTCCACCCCCAAGATAGGGATTACTCATTCTACTCCTGCCTGCATAGCTCTCATACCTGGAGTGATTTTTTTCCCCCTATCAGCACAGGTAACCCATAGAGTTGTGGAAACTGAGTATTTATCCAGAACTATCTCAGATAATTCTCCCTCGCACTTTCTGTGTGCATGCTGGATAGAGTTCAAGGGACCTATAGATGGCGCCTAAACTCTTTTGAAACTTTATCAGAAACCAAATTACGTTTTTCTGTGAAACAAACTGTCCGTCCTCTCGCTATAGTTTGTAAGCAGGGATACATTAAAGGCCTTTCCTAGGGGTCAAATCATTTCCTATACCAAAGGTCTCAAAAAGAAATGCACTGCTGAATTGAATGAATTAGAGAATGAAGTCCTATTACTACAACAACAAAAAAACAACAAGAAACATACCGCTCTTTGGTGAATAAAAATCTGAAATATAATACCTTAAGTCGGTGGTACTCATTGCGCGGCCACCCGAATGATTTTCCTATTTTCCATTCCTAATACATAACAATGATACAATTTCAACTCAATGTCTTTAATGCAGGCCTGAATCACTTCATTGAATATATCTGTTGTTCCCTGGATGGCAGATAGATGGCAGTATAGCGCAGCTGTTGAACAGAAAGGCGAAATAGAACGCTTTCTGAAATAGTGCTCAGCTACAGCAACCGACACTTAGCTACATTAGCTACATTAGCTACTAGCTAATTGTGCAGTCTGGTAGACATGGATTGATTTATTTTTTTAAAAGAAACGTAAATCTATTGACAATGAAAATGAGGGGAAGAGCTGGAGAACAACGTGACAGCTATGAACGAACAACCACCAGAGAACCTGGAAAATCAGGAAGATGGCGGGCGGGGAAATGCAGGTAGCTAACATAGCTAACGTGGCTAAAAGAAGGATATGGTCGATTCAAACAGAACACGAAAAGTTCCCAGAGAAATGGACAGACAAATATTTGTTTGTACTGCATAATGGGACTAGCTCACTTTGTCTTATTTGCCAGAAGGCAGCCATTTGTTTTAAGCAAGGAGATTTAGAGTGACATTTCCAGTCACACCATGCCCACTTTGACAAAACATATCTGCCACAAAGCAACCTCAGAAATAACAAAATAGCGCAACTCAAAAGACAGCTCAAAGGACAACAACAAAGGATGGACAGATCTAGCACTGTTGCTGAGAAAATGACAGAGGCAACATATGAGATTGCTTGGATACTCACAAGAAACAAGAAGGCCTTCACAGACGTGGGGATTGTCAAATAATATGTTTTGGTCTCAGCCGAAATATTGCATGCTGATTTCACAAACAAGGAAGCTATTTTAAAGCAAATGTAAGGGACTGTAACTCTCAGACTCGACCATAACAAGACACATAGAAGACATCAGCGAGGACATCGGTAAGCAACTGATTACTGACGTAGTACTGCGCTTGATGAAAGCACTGATGTAAGTGACATTGCCCTATTATGTGTATGGGTCCGCTTCCCTCAAAACGATTAGTTCAGAGAGGAACTTTTATGGTTACTGCCCCTTCAGGGACCAACACGAGGAGAGGATATTCTGAAAGCCCTTGTTACATTTTTTTGCTGATAATAATATTAACTGGTCAAATCTGGGATCTGTGTGCACTGACAGCGCCCCAAACATACGAGGGAAGGAGAAGGGACTCAACAATGAACATTGTGAAACAGAAACAGAGAAACAGAATGACCAATGCACACCTGGATTGCCTCACAAGGATAGCAACAACAGACTAGAAATTTAGAATAAATTCAGTCAAAGAGCAGAAGGGACATTTTGACTCATCCAACTACTGAAGTAACGCTTAATATGGGTGTTATACATGTGATGTAGCCTATTTGATGTGTGTATGTATATATTTGTGATGTGCTGTTCATCGAATCAATTGCATGTGCTCCATTGCTCTGAATTTGCTCTAAATTGATAATTGATCATATTGGAAGAAAAAGTATAACAAATTAAAGATCTGTGAGGCCCTCTGAATGATTGTCTCAACCCAAAGTGGCCCCTTTTGTCACATCCTGACCATAGAAAGCTTTTATTTTTCTATAGTAGAGTAGGTCAGGGCGTGACAGAGGGTTTTGTCTAGTTTATTTATGTCTATGTTGGTTCTAGTTTCTTTTTTCTATGTTGGGGGTTTTGTCTAGTTTATGTATTTCTATGTGGGGTTCTAGTTGTATTTCTATGTTGTTTTTTGGGGGGATGACCTCCAATTAGAGGCAGCTGGTCATCGTTGTCTCTAATTGGGGATCATATTTAAGTGGTTGTTTTTCCCACCTGGTTTTGTGGGGGATTATTTTGAGTAAGTGTATGTTGCACCTCTTCGTCACGGTTTGTTGTTTTGTTCATTAGTTATTTTGTATGTATTGCATAGTTTCACACGTTCATTCGCACATACTCGAACGCGAACACACTTCCGGTCCGGAGCGAGCAGTCGCACTTCGCTTCGCTCCACAGGTAATATTACACTTCTTTACATTACAACGGTTTGGTTTGTTTGATCTGAGCAATTTTCCTTAGCTATCAAAGATAATTGTGTAGTTTAGAGTAATTAGAGTAATTATTGAGGCTAGCTATTTTTTCATCCTCCTAACGTAGTCAACACTGCTAGCTGCTAGCTAGTCAACCTCTACCGACTAGCAGCACTGTAGAAACTATTACATTACAACGGAACGACTTGATTAGTGTAGTGTTAGTGTTAGTTAGCTAGCTACATAGTTGTCTTTGCTGTCTTTGTATCTAAGATAATTGTGTAGTTTAGAGTAATTATCGAGGTTAGCTAGCCAGCCGCGACGCGACGCCTTGTCCAGACTCCAGACTTAGTCAACACACCTAGTCACCAAACCCACTGCTAGCTAGTGGGTTTGCTAGCTAGCCAACCGTTACCGACTAGCAGCGCTGTAGATACTAATACATTACAACGGAACGATTTGACTAGGGCAGTGTTAGCTAGCTAGCTACATAGTTGTCTTTGTCATAGCTTGATAATTGTGTAGTTTAGTAATTATCGAGGTTAGCTAGCCAGCTATTTCCGTCCCCCGCGACGCCATTGTTCCATACCTAGCCAACTATTACCGACGAGCAGCACTGTAGAAACTATTACATTACAACGGAACGACTTGATTAGTGTAGTGTTAGTGTTAGTTAGCTAGCATTTTCGTCATTTTAGTCAATAAGCTTTTCGCAACATAAGCTTAACTTTCTGAACATTCGAGACGTGTAGTCCACTTGTCATTCCAATCTTCTTTGCATTAGCGTAGCCTCTTCTGTAGCTTGTCAACTATGTGTCTGTCTATCCCTGTTCTCTCCCCTCTGCACAGGCCATACAAACGCTTCACACCGCGTGGCCGCTGCCACTCTAACCTGGTAGTCCCAGCGCGCACGACCCACGTGGAGTTCCAGGTCTCCGGCAGCCTCTGGAACTGCCGGTCTGCGGCCAACAAGGCTGAGTTCATCTCAGCCTATGCTACCCTCCAGTCCCTAGACTTCCTGGCGCTGACGGAAACATGGATTACCACAGATAACACTGCTACTCCTACTGCTCTCTCCTCGTCTGCCCACGTGTTCTCGCATACCCCTAGAGCATCGAGCCAGCGGGGTGGTGGCACTGGAATCCTCATCTCTCCCAAGTGGACATTCTCTCTTTCTCCCCTGACCCATCTGTCTATCTCCTCATTTGAATTCCATGCGGTCACAGTTACCAGCCCTTTCAAGCTTAACATCCTTATCATTTATCGCCCTCCAGGTTCCCTTGGAGAGTTCATCAATGAGCTTGACGCCTTGATAAGTTCATTTCCTGAGGATGTCTCACCTCTCACAGTTCTGGGTGACTTTAACCTCCCCACGTCTACCTTTGACTCATTCCTCTCTGCCTCCTTCTTTCCACTCCTCTCCTCTTTTGACCTCACCCTCTCACCTTCCCCCCCTACTCACAAGGCAGGCAATACGCTTGACCTCATCTTTACTAGATGCTGTTCTTCCACTAATCTCATTGCAACTCCCCTCCAAGTCTCCGACCACTACCTTGTATCCTTTTCCCTCTCGCTCTCATCCAACACTTCTCACTCTGCCCCTACTCGGATGGTATTGCGCCGTCCCAACCTTTGCTCTCTCTCTCCCGCTACTCTCTCCTCTTCCATCCTATCATCTCTTCCCTCTGCTCAAATCTTCTCCAACCTATCTCCTGATTCTGCCTCCTCAACCCTCCTCTCCTCCCTTTCTGCATCCTTTGATTTTCTCTGTCCCCTATCCTCTAGGCCGGCTCGGTCCTCCCCTCCTGCTCCGTGGCTCGACGACTCACTGCGAGCTCACAGAACAGGGCTCCGGGCAGCCGAGCGGAAATGGAGGAAAACTCGCCTCCCTGCAGACCTGGCATCCTTTCACTCCCTCCTCTCTACATTTTCCTCTTCTGTCTCTGCTGCTAAAGCCACTTTCTACCACTCTAAATTCCAAGCATCTGCCTCTAACCCTAGGAAGCTCTTTGCCACCTTCTCCTCCCTCCTGAATCCTCCTCCCCCTCCCCCCCCCCTCCTCCCTCTCTGCGGATGACTTCGTCAACCATTTTGAAAAGAAGGTTGATGACATCCGATCCTCGTTTGCTAAGTCAAACGACACCGCTGGTCCTGCTCACACTGCCCTACCCTGTGCTTTGACCTCTTTCTCCCCTCTCTCTCCAGATAAAATCTCGCATCTTGTGACGGCCGGCCGCCCAACAACCTGCCCACTTGACCCTATCCCCTCCTCTCTTCATCAGACCATTTCCGGAGACCTTCTCCCCTACCTCACCTCGCTCATCAACTCATCCTTGACCGCTGGCTACGTCCCTTCCGTCTTCAAGAGAGCGAGAGTTGCACCCCTTCTGAAAACCTACACTCGATCCCTCCGATGTCAACAACTACAGACCAGTATCCCTTCTTTCTTTTCTCTCCAAAACTCTTGAACGTGCCGTCCTGGGCCAGCTCTCCTGCTATCTCTCTCAGAATGACCTTCTTGATCCTAATCAGTCAGGTTTCAAGACTGGGCATTCAACTGAGACTGCTCTTCTCTTTGTCACGGAGGCTCTCCGCACTGCTAAAGCTAACTCTCTCTCCTCTGCTCTCATCCTTCTAGACCTATCTGCTGCCTTTGAAACTGTGAACCATCAGATCCTCCTCTCCACCCTCTCCGAGCTGGGCATCTCCGGCGCGGCCCACGCTTGGATTGCGTCCTACCTGACAGGTCGCTCCTACCAGGTGGCGTGGCGAGAATCTGTCTCCGCACCACGTGCTCTCACCACTGGTGTCCCCCAGGTTTCTGTTCTGGGCCCTCTCCTATTCTCACTATACACCAAGTCACTTGGCTCTGTCATATCCTCACATGGTCTCTCCTATCATTGCTACGCAGACGACACACAATTAATCTTCTCCTTTCCCCCTTCTGATAACCAGGTGGCGAATCGCATCTCTGCATGTCTGGCAGACATATCAGTGTGGATGACGGATCACCACCTCAAGCTGAACCTCGGCAAGACGGAGCTGCTCTTCCTCCCGGGGAAGGACTGCCCGTTCCATGATCTCACCATCACGGTTGACAACTCCCTTGTGTCCTCCTCCCAGAGTGCTAAGAACCTTGGCGTGACCCTGGACAACACCCTGTCATTCTCCACTAACACCAAGGCGGTGACCCGATCCTGTAGGTTCATGCTCTACAACATTCGCAGAGTACGACCCTGCCTCACACAGGAAGCGGCGCAGGTCCTAGTCCAGGCACTTGTCATCTCCCGTCTGGATTACTGCAACTCGCTGTTGGCTGGGCTCCCTGCCTGTGCCATTAAACCCCTACAACTCATCCAGAACGCCGCAGCCCGTCTGGTGTTCAACCTTCCCAAGTTCTCTCACGTCACCCCGCTCCTCCGCTCTCTCCACTGGCTTCCAGTTGAAGCTCGCATCCGCTACAAGTCCATGGTGCTTGCCTACGGAGCTGTGAGGGGAACGGCACCTTCGTACCTTCAGGCTCTGATCAGGCCCTACACCCAAACAAGGGCACTGCGTTCATCCACCTCTGGCCTGCTCGCCTCCCTGCCTCTGAGGAAGCACAGTTCCCGCTCAGCCCAGTCAAAACTGTTCGCTGCTCTGGCACCCCAATGGTGGAACAAGCTCCCTCACGACGCCAGGACAGCGGAGTCAATCACCACCTTCCGGAGACACCTGAAACCCCACCTCTTTAAGGAATACCTGGGATAGGATAAAGTAATCCTTCTAACCCCCCCCCCCCCTAAAAGATTTAGATGCACTATTGTAAAGGGGTTGTTCCACTGGATATCATAAGGTGAATGCACCAATTTCTAAGTCGCTCTGGATAAGAGCGTCTGCTAAATGACTTAAATGTAATAATAAAATGTGGAACGCTTTGCGCTTTGGTCCCATTCTTCAGACAACCGTGACACCTTTTGTCACGTCCTGACCATAGAAAGCTGTTATTTTCTATGGTAGAGTAGGTCAGGGCATGACGGGGTTTTTCTAGTTTAGATTTTCTATGTTATGTTCTAGTTTTGTATTTCTATGTTGGGTTTTGTTTGGGATGAGCTCCAATTAGAGGTAGCTGGTCATCGTTGTCTCTAATTGGAGATCATACTTAAGTAGGTGTTTTCCCACCTGGGTTTGTGGGAGATTGATTGTGAGTAAGTGTATGTTGTAACGCTTCGTCACGGTTTGTTGTTTTTGTTCATTCAGTTTGTTTGTATGTATTGCATAGTTTCACAGTTTAATAAAGAAAATGTGGAACAATACACACACTGTGCTTTGGTCCGCTCCTTCATCTTACAACCGTGACACCTTTACAAAATATTGTGAGTAACACTGCCTTAAGTACTTACAAAACTGAAAAGGCTATTCTTAGAACTAGGCAAAGATATTATGAATTTGGCGAGGAAACATACAGTCTTGGCCTGGCAAGAATCTGATTGGAATACTACCATTGATGAGGGGCTATGGTCAGACTTATGCCAAGATAGTGTTTCAGCAACCATCAGCTCTAGATACAGACTTCTACATTAAAACTTCCTCCACCAACTCTATCTGACACCTCAGAGGATACATAGATATCACCCTGAAATATCAGAAATGTGTTTCAGATATGGAACAACAAAAGGCACTTTTTTTGCATTCTACCTGGCATGATGGAGGTCCCTTTCCCACTTGACCCTGAAATATGCCTTCTGGGTAACTTCACAAATGTGAATTTGAAGAATAACTTCTGGAAGTCCGACTGACAAATCTGGGTTTGGCAGATTCCAGGAGAACACTACCTGCCCTAATGCATAGTGCCAACTGTTTAGTTTGGTGGAGGAGGAATAATAGTCTGGGGATGTTTTTCATGGTTCGGGCTAGGCCCCAGTGAAGGGAAATCTTAACACTGTAGCATACAATTACATTCTAGAAGATTCTGTACTTCCAACTTTGTAACAACAGTTTAGGGAAGGCCCTTTCCTGTTTCAGCATGACAATGCCAAAGCGAGGTCCATACATAAATGGTTTGTCGAGATCGGTGTGGAAGAACTTGACTGGCCTGCACAGAGCCCTGACCTCAACTCCATCGAACACGTTTGGGATGAATTGGAACGCCGACTGCAAGTCAGACCTATTCGCCCAACATAGGGCTCCCGAGTGGCGCAGCGGTCTAAGGTACTGCATCTACAGACCCTGGTTTGATCCCAGGCTGTATCACAACCGGCCGTGATGGGGAGTGCCATAGGGCGGCGCACAATTGTCCTGTTTAGGGTTTGGCCGGTGCAGGCTGTCATTGTAAACAAGAATTTGTTCTTAACTGGCTTGCCTAGTTAAATAAAGGTAAAATAAAAATAAAAAACATCAGTGCCCGACCTCACTAATGCTCTTGTGGCTGAATGGAAGCAAGTCCCCACAGCAATGTTCCAACATCTAGTGGAAAGCCTTCCCAGAAGAGTGGACGTAAAGGGGGGACGTAAAGGGGGGCCTTATTGCTATTATAAACTGGTTAACAACGTAATTAGAACATTAAAAATACATGTTTTGTCATACCTGTGGTATACGGTCTCATATACAGCATTCAGGGCTTGAACCACCCAGCTTATTATATAAATCTCTGCTCTCACAGCGTTGCGAGGTATTCCACAACTTCTAAACCAGAGCCATCACCACTGCACTTAATGACATTTAGAAACGTAATCAAGGCTAAATTAATCAAAGCATTTTCTTCAGTTTTTCTACTGCACCAAACAGAGAGGCAGCTCACTCTTCACTGTCTCCAGGTGAAAACATTGTGAAAGCATCTGCATGCATTATTAATGTATAGTGTTCAAATGAATACTGTGTGTTGGCGGTGCGCTTTTACCACAATAATGGCTTTCTTTGTGCTCTTATGAAAAAGCTCTCAGCAAAACCGGAATCGTTGTATGAAATTGTTTGTTGTCATACCTAATGCAGCTGTTATGCTTTTGATTTCACCCGCGCACAAGTTTGACTTCTTCTAATTCTCCTTGTCTAACTGTTTCATTTCTCCCTCCCTGTGAGTGTTTGTGTGAGTACATCTCAGAGGGATGACTGTTCATGTGTATAGCCTACAGCAGGTAGCCTAGTCAAGCATGTGTTGGTGTTATAAACTAACATGTGATCCGCTCCATCCGTTTGGGTAGAATAACAATACCTTTTTATTCTCAGTGTTTTTATCCTCTCCTCTTGTCTACTTTTAAAATCCCTCCAAACAGAGTAGTCACGCAGAGGAGTAGTTGGGTAGTGGAGAGTGGGTAGCGGAGAGTGGATGGTGGAAAGTGGGTAGCGGGCAGTGGAAAGTGAGAAGGGGGTAGCGGGAGGTAGAGAGTGGGTAGCGGGAGGTGGAGAGTGGGTAGTGGAGAGTGGGTAGTAGAGAGTGGGTAGCAGAGAGTGGGTAGTGGAGAGTGGAGAGCGGGTAGCAGAGAAGTGGATAGTGGACGGCGGAGAGTGGAGAGTGGGTAGCGGGAGGTGGAGAGTGGGTAGCGGGAGGTGGAGAGTGGGTAGCGGGAGGTGGAGAGTGGGTAGCGGGAGGTGGAGAGTGGGTAGCGGGAGGTGGAGAGTGGGTAGTAGGTAGTGAATAGTGGGTAGTGGATGCAGCGGGGGCCTAGTGGATGATTGGAGCGAGCTGTTACGGCCCCTCCCTGCTCTGTCTAAATCAAATAAAATAAAATGTTATTGGTCACATACACATGGTTACCAGATGAAGCGAAATGCTTGTGCTTCTAGTGTAGCGAAATGCTTGTGCTTCTAGTTCCGACAGTGCAGTAATATCTAACAAGCAATCTAACAAATTCACAACGACTACCTTGTACACACAAATGTAAAAAGGGATGAATAAGAATATATAAATATATGGATGAGCGATGGCCGTAAGGCATAGGCAAGATGCAGTAGATGGTATAGATAAGTATATAAATATGAGATGAGTAATGTAGGATATGTAGACATTATTAAAGTGCCGTTATTTAAGTGACTAGTGATAACTTTATTAAATCCATTTATTGCATGTATTAAAGTGGCAAGAGATTTGAGTCTGTATGTTGGCAGCAGCCACTCTATGTTAGTGATGGCTGTTTAACAGTCTGATGGCTGTTTAACAGTCTGATGGCCTCGAGATAGAAGCTGTTTTTCAGTCTCTCTGTCCCAGCTTTGATGTACCTGTATTGACCTCGCCTTCTGGATGATAGTGGGGTAAACAGGCAGTGGCTCGGGTGGTTGTAAGTCCTTGATGATCTTTTTGGCCTTCCTGTGAAATCGGGTGGTGTAGGTGTCCTGGAGGGCAGGTAGTTTGCCTCCAGTGATGCGTCGTGCAGACCGCATCACCCTCTGGAGAGCCTTGTGGTTGAGGGCGGTGCAGTTGCCATACCAGGCTGTGATACAGCCCGACAGGATGCTCTCGATTGTACATCTGTAAAAGTTTGTCAGAGTTTTGGGTGACAAGCCAAATTTCTTCAGCCTCCTGAGGTTGAAGAGGCGCTGTTCCACCATCTTCACCACACTGTCTGTGTGGGTGGACCATTTCAGCATGTCTGTGATGTGTACGCCGAGGAACTTAAACATTTCCACTACCCACTATCCACTCTACTGGGTTTTGCTGTGCTTTCTTCCTGCAGGAGATTGGTGGGCGGAGTAGGAGAGATGGGTGGAGCTGGGAGGGTCGTCAGTGCTGATGGGGCACACCTGTGAAAGCTTAGCTGTGGCATAAAGCCACTAACCCCCGCCCCATACAGCAAGAGATTCCTCTCTCCTTTGGCAGTTGACACCTTATTTACTGGCCTTCATGCCTCATCTGATTATTGTTGTGAGTGTTTACTTTATTTATGGAATAAACTCATTTTGTTATTCCTTTACTCAGTGTGTGATTTCCCATTGTTTGTTACAATCTTGAGCCAGGTTGTAACAGGCTGTGTGTTTGCACTGAGCAACCCTCAGGACAGAGGTTCAAGACTGGGGCTCTGGATCAATCTTGGCTGGAGAGTTGGCTATAGGACGAAAAACAAAATGTGGAAGAGAGCAGGAAAATATTTGTCTTAAGGTGCACGAGCCCAGTGTGTGTGTGTTAACTGCATTTGTGTGATTGTAGAGTGTATGTGTCTGCGGTCAAGAGTTCACAGTCCCTGCCCCCACAAAGATGGGCTCTGTGTTTTTGTCTACGTGTGTGAGGGGGAGCAGGAAAGTGGCAAATGTCCTCGCGATGGCATGCCTCTCAAATTGACCGTGAAATAGCCACAAACAGCAGGTTTACTGAAATAAGTCATTGGTTACATACAGGTGTCCTATTCAGTATGTGTTTTAGTCACCACCCCCTGCAGCACCACACTTTGGGTAGAAAGTCTCCTCCGTTCATCCCCCTCTCTGTGCAGTAGGGAGCAGCAGCGCTTGGCTCTTCCTCCTCTACGCTCCTACGCAATCCATCTCTCATGTCTTTCACATCTCCCACTCTACTTCTTAATCACATTTCTGAACCGTGGGAGAAGTGCTAAAGAAAAACTCTGGCCTGATCCCTTTGAGACTTTGTTCAATTTGCCTAAACAAAGTAGAATTAAAGTACAGCAGCCTTTCTGTCCAGTCATGATCAGAGGAGAAAAGAACATGGATTACTTTCCCCTGTAATATACTGAACAAAAATATTAACGCAACATGTAAAGTGTTCGTCCCATGTTTAATGAACTCAAAAGTAAAGATCCCAGAAATGTTCCATACGCACAAAAAGCTTATTTCTCTCAAATGTTTTGCACAAATTTGTTTACATCCATTTTAGCAATAATTTCTCTTTTGCCAAGATAATCCATCCACCTGACAGGTGTGGCATATCAAGAAGCTGATTAAACATGATCATTACACAGGTGCACCTTGTGCTAGGACAAAAAAAATGGCACTCGAAAATGTGCAGTTTTGTCACACAACACAATGCCACAGATTCTTCAAGTTTTGACGGAGCGTGCAATTGGCATGCTGACGGCTGGAATGTCTACAAGAGCTGTTGCCAGATAATTTAATGTTCATTTATCTACCATAAGCCACCTTCAACGTCATTTTAGAGAATTTGGCAGTACTTCCAAACGCCCTCAACCCCAGACCATGTGTAACCACGCCAGCCCAGGACCTCCACATCCTACTTCTTCACCTGCGGGATCGTCCGATGAAACAAGAGTATTGCTGTCTGTAATAAAAACAAATTTTTTGGTGAAAAACTAATTCTGATTGGCTGGGCTGGGCTCCACCAATGGCTGGGCCTGGGAGGGCATAGGCTCACCAACTGGGGAACAGGACAGAGAGAGAGAGAGACTTTGTGTGTGCGCACTTGGGATGCACGCACCAGTGTGTGTCTGTGTGCATCTTTGTGTGTGTTCATAGTAGAGAGAATACTAGGTATTATAAATGTCGAGGGCAAATTGAAAGCGGCAAGGTTGTTTTTCTGAGCAGATAATTTGCCTCTGGCTCTCTTCTACAGCTGTAATGTGGCTCACTCAGGTACAAGCTTTACACTATGAGGAACATGTGTTGCAGACAGATAAGAGGTGAAGTGGGCATCTCTCTCTCCCGATGTGTCTGGCCCCCTGTCATCACGTTGGAGGTTGGAAGCCAACGGCCTGGCCGGTAGGAACAGTTACTCGAAGCACTCCACGGTGGGGAGAGCACGATCCACAGGGGCTCTGCAATAAGGAGACATGGCAGTCGTTTGGCTCTCAGTTATAATGGATGAGTTGAGAGGATGTCTGTTTCCCCTGTCCCCTCAGTCAGAAGGTTAGCCTAGCGCTCTTCAAATGCAGCCTCCAGCCTACCAGCCAGACAGCCAGAGACTGCAGCCCCACAGACCTCCAGACCCCCAAACACTATTTTATTTCATTACAGCATCTCTCATCTACTTTATCCTCCGCCTGCATCTCTCTGCTGCCTTGGTCCTTTGTGTCTGTCTGAGTCCTCTCTTCTCACTCCTGGGTTTTTCTCTCTCTATTTTTTCCTCCTCACGCCCAATGTCCATCAAATGCAAAATGCGTTTTGTTTTGCTCCATGTGTAGCCCGCATATCTCGTACTTGATGCACATGTGCTTTTCTTTTCAAGAATCTAAAAAGCTAGCTAATTGAAGTGTGTGTGTGTATACTTCCATTTGTACCACCGCACGGTAAAGCAATGCAGGAGTTCAAAATACTGAATGCATGCGCTACACAGAATGCACTTCAGTCTAGTGCAGCACACCCAACGCAGCATTGCGGACTGCTACATTGACAATGAATGACTTCCCTTAATGCATCTGGTAGACATGAAACATTAGCCTCTCTCGTATTCCTTTTTGTTGTTTTATAGAGTCAGGGGGCTAAGCGGGGAGGCATTTCATAAGTATATCAATGCAAACCTGATTCTTGCCCGCAAAACACCTCAGCTCGGGGAGGGATTAGTGAGATGTGAGGGAGACAATCAATTAATCTGATCAAGCACTTAGGAAATGGAGAGCGTAAGTGTTCCTAGGGGATGGATATCCACCTCCTTGGGATGATTGAATTACGCATCGAGCGAATTGGGAGGAGGGAGGGAAAGGGAGAACATGTGTGTGGAGACTGATTGAGTGAGTGATTGAGTTTTTCTGTGTGTGTATTTGTATGTACAGTATTTAAAGGGGAATGAATGGGGGTGAGGTCATTGCATTTTTCCATCCCCTGTATATTTGTTTTCCAACTACCATTTACATTTTAATGTGTCGTACCTTATGGCTGATGGGGCTCTGTTTTGACAGATATATTGCATCGCCAGTGTACATTGTTTTGCTTAGGAGTTAATTCAGGATCTAGTGCCATCCTTTCATATTTGTTATGTACTAACAGGCCAATACAATATGTTAAGGGTTAAACAGAGTGCATGGGTGGAGTGGATTTTTATTGACAGCCCCTGTGTTTAAGTGATCAATTAATTGTTTATCATCTAAATTGCTTATATTGTATACAGTACCTTGAACATAATGGTGTTATTGTCTTGGCTGTGTGCTTAGGGTCGTTGTCCTGTTGGAAAATGAACCGTCAGCCTAGTCTGAGGTCCTGAGCGCTCTGGAGCAGGTTTTCATCAAGGATCTCTCTGTACTTTGCTACATTCATCTTTCCCTCGATCCTGACTAGTCTCCCAGTCCCTGCTACTGAAAAACATCCCCACAGCATGATGCTGCCAACACCATGCTTCACCGTAGGGATGGTGCCAGGTTACCTCCAGACGTGACACTTGGCATTCAGGTCGAAGAGTTCAATCTTGGTTTCAACAAACCAGGGAATCTTGCTTCTCATGGTCTGAGAGTCCTTTAGGTGCCTTTTGGCAACTCCAAGCAGCTGTCATGTGCCTTTTCCTGGCTTCCATCTGGCCACTCTACCATAAAGGCCTGATTGGTGGAGTGCTGCAGAGATGGTTGTCCTTCTGAAAGGTTCTCCCATCTCCACAGAGGAACTCTGGAACTCTGTCAGGGTGACCATCGGGTTCTTGGTCCCCTCCCTGACTTAGGCCCTTCTTCCCTGATTGCTCAGTTTGGCCGGGCGGACAGATCTAGGAAGAGTCTTGGTGTTTCCAAACTTTTCCATATTAGAATCATGGAGGTCACTGTGGTCTTGGGAACCTTGTATGCTGCAGAAATATTTTGGTAACCTTCCCCAGATCTAAGCCTCGACATAATCCTTTCTCGGAGCTCTACAGACAATTTCTTCGACCTCATGGCTTGGTTATTGCTCTGACATGTGCTGTCAACTGAGGGACCTTATATAGACAGGTGTGCACCTTTCCAAATCATGTCCAATCAATTGAATTTACCACAGGTGGACTCTAATCAAGTTGGTGAAACATCTCAAGGATGATCAAGGGAAACAGGATGCACCTGAGCTTTTTTGAGTCTCATAGCAAAGGGTCTGAATACTTACAGTACCAGTCAAAAGTTTGGACACACCTACTCAGGGATTTTCTTTATTTGTACTATTTTCTACATTGTAGAATAATAGTGAAGACATCAAAACTACGAAATAACACATGAAATCATGTTGTAACCAAACAAGTGTTAATTAAACAAATCAAAATATATTTTATATTTGAGATTCTTCAAAGTAGCCATCCTTTGCCTTGATGACAGCTTTGCACACTCTTGGCATTCTCCCAACCAGCTTCATGAGGTAATCACCTTGAATTTGTTTCAAATAACAGGTGTGCCTTGCTAATTTGTGGAATTACTTTCCTTCTTAATGCGTTTAGCCAACCAGTTGTGTTGTGACAAGGTAGGGGTGGTATATAGAAGACAGCACTATTTAGAAAGACCAAAGTCCATATTATGACAAGAGCAACTCAAACAAGCAAAGAGAAACGACAGTCCATCATTACTTTAAAACATGAAAGTCAGTCAATCCGGAAAATGTCAAGATCTTTGAAAGTTTCTTCAAGTGCAGTCACAAAAACCATCAAGTGCTGTGTTGAAACTGGCTCTCATGAGGACCGCCACAGGAAAGGAAGACCCAGCGTTACCTATGCTGCAGAGGATAATTTCATTAGAGTTACCAGCCTCAGAAATTGCAGCCCAAATAAATGCTTCACAGAGTTCAAGTAACAGACACATATCAACACCAACTGTTCACAGGAGACTGCATGAATCAGGCCTTCATGGTCGAATTGGCGCAAAGAAACTACTACTAAAGGACACCAATAATAAGAAGAGACTTGCTTGGGCCAAGAAACACAAGCAATGGACATTAGACTGGTTGAAATCTGTCCTTTGGTCTGATGAGTCCAAATTTGAGATTTTTGGTTCCAACCGCCCAGTCTTTCTGAGATACAAAGTAGGTGAACAGATGATCTCTGCATTTGTGGTTCCAACCGTGAAGCATGGAGGAGGTGTGATTGTGCTTTGCTGGTGACACTGTCAGTGATTTAGTTAGAATTCAAGGCACACTTTACCAGAATGGCTACCACAGCATTCTGCGGCAATACGCCATCCCATCTGGTTTGCGCTTGGTTTGCGCTATCATTTGTTTTTCTACAGGACAATGACCTAACACACCTCCAGGCTTTGTAAGTTCTAGTTGACCAAGAAGGAGAGTGATGAAGTGCTGCATCAGATGACCTGGCCTCCACAATCACCCAACCTCAACCCAATTTAGATGGTTTGGGATGAGTTGGACCACAGAGTGAAGGAAAAGCAGCCAACAAGTGCTCAGCATAAGTGGGAACTCCTTCAAGACTGTTGGAAAAGCATTCCAGGTGAAGCTGGTTGAGAGAATGCCAAGAGTGTGCAACAATGTCATCAAGGCAAAGGGTGGCTACTTTGAAGAATCAATTGCACTTTTTTGGTTACTACATGTTTCCATATTTCATAGTTGTGTTGTCTTCACTATTAAACTACCATGTATAAAATAGTGAAAATAAAGAAAAACCCTTGAATGAGTAGGTGTGTCCAAACTTTTGACTGGTAATGTATGTAAATAAGGTATTTCTGTTTTATTTTTTATAAACTTGCAAACATTTATAGAAACCTGTTTTTCGCTTTGTCATTATGGGGTATTGTGTGTAGATTGATGAGGAAAACATTTAATTGAATCCATTTTAGAATAAAGCTGTAACAACATAATGTGGAAAAAGTCAAGGTGTCTGAATACTTTCCGAATTCACTGTACTTACCTAACCAATTTCAGTCCTTTTTTTGGAAATATCCTTGTCTCAATTCGCTTGGTGCTGATATACCTTCCCTTGACCGTATACAGTATATTTGACATTTTATCTTCTCAGAGGACGTGAGACCTTAGTAAGCAAATATCTGAAAATACAGGATAAAATTGGGTTAACCATGCGCACTCACTCACTAAGAGCTTTGCACTCTGCAGGGATAGTTTTGTGTTATAAGGAAGAAATGAAACACAATAAGGGAGAGAAGAGGGGGATTACTGTACGGTATGAACATGCCCCGAGGCTCAGGAAAAGAAGAGCGAAGAAGAAAAGAAGGGGGATTCTAAGTGGAAAAGCTCTTCTGTTTTTTTTTTTTTACAAGAGGAGAGAGTTGTCCTCAAAATAACAACTGCACAACAGCATCAAGGCCGCGCCTCCCTGCCTGGCTGTCCTCCTGTCTCCCTGCCTGCCTACCTCCTTGTTTGCCGTCCTGTCTCCCTCCCTGTCTGCCTGTCTCCCTGCTTTCCTAACCATCTTCCTGCTTGCCTGTCTCCCCGCCTGCCTGTCTCCCTGCCTGGCTGCCTGTTTCCCTGCCTGGCTGTCTCACTCCCTCTCTACCTGCCTCCCTCCCTGCCTCCCTCTCTACCTCACTCCCTCCCTGCCTAACTCCATGCCTCCCTGCCTGTCTCCAGGATAACTACTGCTAGCCACCCCTTAGTGTTTCATAGCATACGTGGAGAGATCTGGTCTTCAGGATAATTCCCGCCAGCCACCCCTTAGTGTTTCATAGCACACTCGACACTCACCTCCTTGATGATATAATACAATGATACAATAGCAAAACAGATTTTGAGAAAACACAGAGGTTGCGGCAGAAGCTTTCATGTCATAATGAGTCCTAAACTGTGTAGAAGACCCCCTTAAATGAACAAAATGAATCAATCTTAAATGCTCTTGTTTTTCATTCCTGTCCATGTTAATGGGATATACGTAATTACTGTCATGTACAAGGAAGTCAAGGCTGACGAGGCTATGCTGCTCAGAGACAGTGATATTGTCACATCTCCTCCTACTCCTCCCCTTCGGCGTACGACGTCGCCAGAATACTAACCACCGGACCTGGTATTCATCATTACGCACACCTGGCACTCATCATTACGTGCACCTGTTAATCATTATGATTCACACCTGGACTTCATTATCTTCATCATTTCCTCCCATTTATATTTCACTCCCTTATGTTTTCTCCCTTATGTCTATACCTCAGGGATAAATACGATGGTACACCATCCAAGTGCTGTGTCTTCCTCTTTCAGTGCTCCCTCTATTTTTCACACCAGTTGGGAGCCCCCAACACCGAGAGGTCTAAGGTTGCCACAGTTATTTCTCTGCTGACCGGGCGGGCATTGAAATGGGCTACGGCTATCTAGGAGAGTGGAGAGGAGGAGCTAGATTCTTATGAGGGGTTCATGGCTCTGTTTAAATGCGTTTTCGATCATCCCACGGAGGGCAGACTGGGAGGTGAGTGTCTGCTTCAGCTACAGCAGGGGAATCAGACGGCTGCTGAGTATGCGCTCACCTTCCGGACAGTAGCAGCATCCAGTGGATGGAATGAGCCAGCGCTTCACATGCTACTCAGAACAGGTCTGTACAAGGAGGTCCAGGCCTGTCCGGATGACAACCTCACCCTGGACGCACTCATTGCGATGGCCATACGTCTGGATAACCTTCTCCCGGAGTGTCAGCATTCTCATCGATTCTCTACCTCCTTCGGCAAACACTCAGGATCAGAGCCTGAACCTATAGAGGTAGGGGTCACATGCCTTTCCGCGACAGAACGACGCAGACGGATACAGCTGGGGCTATGTCTGTATTGTGGGCAAGGAGGGCACAAGCTCCAGCGGTGTCCGGTACTTCAGAATCTGGGATCCACTAGAGCAGAGGGACGGTCACGTGATGCTCCATCCCCTTGACCAGGAGTGAGGATTCCAGATTCAGCTCTTCCTTCTACACTCTCTTCGGTGTCCATCACTCTGGCTGACTGTCCCTCATGACACAAGTCCCCCCGGTATCCTCCAGCAGGGAAGCTCCTGCCACTTCTCGTGCCTCAGTGACCTTGGTCACATATATCCATTGGTTACAAAGTCAATCTTCCCCCTTCTGATGGTTTCAACACCCTTTTGGTGGTAGTGGATAGATTTTCCAATTCATGTTGATTAATCCCTCTTCTAGGTCTCCCCACTGCTCTCTAGGTTGCTGAGGCACTCTTCCAGCAGGTCTTCCGGCGTTATTTCCTTCCGGAGGATATCGTCTCTGACCGTGGCCCCCAATTCACATCACGAGTTTGGAAGGTCTTCTTGGAGAAGCTCGGGGTCACGGTCAGCCTCACTTACGGGTATCGGCCTCAGTCCAACGGGCAGGTAGCGAGGATGAACCAGGAGCTGGGAAGGTTCCCGAGTCACTGTCAGTATCGGCAGGGTAAGTGGGCAGGATTCCTTCCCTGGCAGAGTACGCCCAGAACTCCTTACATCACTTCTCCACTGGGTTGACCCCCTTCCAGTGGGTTTTTGGTTTTCAGCTGACCCTGGCCCCGTGGATCCCAGGCCAGACTGCGGCGCCTGCGGTAGATGAGTGGTTCCGGCGAGCGGAGGAGGTGTGGAGAGATGCGCACGTGAGACTCCAACGCGCCGTCCATTGTCAGAAGGAACAAGCTGACTGCCACCGCAGTGAGACCCTTGCGTTCTACCCTGGGGACCACGTCTGGCTCTCTATCAGGAACCTCCCACTCCGCCTCCCCTGCAAGAAACGAAGCTCCTGGTTTGTGGGGCCGTTCAAGGTTCTCCGGAGGGTCAACGAGGTGACATACAGGTTACAGCTACCCAGTCACTATCACATCGCACCCTCTTTTCATGTCTCCCTTCTCAGGCAGGTGGTTCCTGGTCTCCTAGCAGATACTGTCCCCCATGACACCCCCTCCCCCCCCTCCCGGACATTGACTGGGGTCCAGCATATAATGTCAGATCCCTACTGGACTCCCGAAATCGTGTGGGCCGGCTCCGGTATCCGGTGGACTGGGAGTGGTATGGCCCAGAGGAGTAGTGTTGGGTTCCGGTGGAGGACATTCTGAACCCCAACATCATCCGCCTGGACCGACCCGCTCCTCGGGGTCGTCCTTCTGGTTGGCGTTGCCCTGCGGCTGGTACCGCAAGTCGGGGGGGTGGTACTGTCACATCTCCTCCGATGTAGCCAGAATACTAACCACCGGTCCTGGGATTCATCATTACGCACACCTGGCACTCATCATTACGTGCACCTGTTAATCATTATGCTTCACACCTGGACTTCATTACCTTCATAATTTCCTCCCCTTTATATGTCACTCCCTTATGTTTTCTCACCAGTTGGTATTGTTCTTGTTTACCGGAATGTAGCCTTATGGAATTGTCTCGTTACTGGTTTTATTAAACGTTTCACCTGCACCTGCTTCCCGACTCACAGCTCCGTTATTACAGATATAAATCTCAATCCTGCTGGATCCCCACAACAATAGCTCCTCTCTGTGTCCTCATATAAGCCCACGTGTTTGTTTGTACGGCTGAGCAGTGACAAGACACCCAAATCCTCAACCGCACCCCTAAAAAAATGGGTCTGGAACATGGCAAATAAGCCCTGCAGTGCATTGTGGTCTTTGGAATGCTAGAGTAGTGAAGGTAGTGTTCCACTGAGACCCCATCCTGCCTGACACCGTGGTGAGCCCAGCCTCTACCACACACAGCTGGCTCTCCCATGCAGATGGTGAGCCACACACACGTGAGCACAGACACACACACTCCTTTTCTCTGTAAGTGGGGAATAGAGGATCTCTGTTCCCACGTACAGACGGAAAGAGAGAGCTAGGGAGGTGTAGAGCCACAGAGGGTGGGGGGACAGGACGAGAGAGACCAGGGAAGGATAGGCAGCGACCGTCTGCCAAGGCACCGGGTGCTGTCACCCCCCTCCCTCGAAAAAGCCGGAGATCTATTGATTGGCATTTGTATTGCTCGCGGGCTCCAGCTCCAAATGGAGCCTTTAATTAACTAAATGGACCGGTCGCAGCTGCGAGCAAGCTCCTCGCCAGCATAGGGAATGAGCAGGGTTAAACTCTGCAGACCTCCTCGGCCATCAGTCAGGACAAACAGGACGGGGCCTGCGAGGAGTGTCTTGAGTGGTCCTCTGTCCCCTATGTCCTTCACCCGCCCACATCCCGTGTCCCATTACCTTATCACTAACCGGACCCCTGGTCGTCACTCACTCAGTCACCCCTGGGAGGTGGACGCACGCCAAGAGCCAGACTTCTTTTTCTTCTGCCGGCGCTATTGCTCTCTCTCTCTCCCTCCCTGCGCACCACTCTCATTCCTCTCCACTCATCCATTCTGTCAAAGGTTAATTGGTTTGGAAATGATTCGATTCATTCTGGACGTTAATGCTGTTATCGTGCTTTTGTTATAAAAAAAGAGAATAAGGAAAAACTACCCCACACACGCACTTAAGCTAATTTAAAATAAAGAAAAAAAGGGAAAATAAATCAAATTTAATCTGCTTTGACGCTTTTTTTCTTTGTCTGGACCGGGCCTGTCCCCAAAAGTCTTTGCTTTAAATTAAGGCAGAATTTCATTACCTTGAAAGCCCCCCCCCCCGTCTTCTCTCCCTCCCCCCAATACTTTGAATGGATAGACGGCCCTAATGTCTTTCTTGTAACCTCAAGGTCGGCATATTTGGATCCGCAGAAGCGCTCAAGGGTCCCTGTGATTAATGCACTGTACAAAGTGTCTTGGAATTATGCAGCGGCTGATGACTGCACAGAACGTGCACACACACACACACACACACACACACACACACACACACACACACACACACACACACACACACACACACACACACACACACACACACACACACACACACACACAAACGCGTGCACACACACACACACTTTGGATAGAGGTGCCCCTGTCAGTGCCCTTGTTGTGGATCATGGGAGAGGCATTCATATTCAAATCGAGTTACCCAGAGGCTCTCAGTCTCTCCCCACTGCCCCCAAACTCTGTCCCCAAGGAGCTTTTATGCTCTGTTTCATTCATTGTCACATCTTTACTTACCTCACATTTGTGCTTCCATTCCTTTCAATCTAGCTGCTTACAAATAGACCTATAAGCAGAAGACATGTCACTCTCTCCCGGCAAACAGGGATCTCACAGGTGTTTCTGTAGATGCACGATAAAACGATACATTTGACCATTTTAAATTTCAGTTAACTGGATGGATTTTGTGTGTCCCTAGGCAGTTCATCTGGTTTCCTTTTGAATATCATAGGACAACATGGGGTGCTGAGGGAATTCACAATCTTCGACAAAACACTTTATGTTCTATCGATTTGTGATGCACAGGCCTCTGTATTGAATGCATCTGGTGAGCAGAAGATCCTATCTTAGCTTTTGTTAATTATTTATTTGGTTTCCCAGATATGAGCAATGCTTAATTGAGTCTGTGGGAAGCTTTCTGAAAACCCTTTGGATTTAGCTTTTACAAAGACAAGCCACAACAACAAAACATGTCCTGCAGCATAACCAGATCTGCTGCTCCTGAGTGGCGCAGTGGTCTAAGGCACTGCATTTCAGTTCAAGAGGCGTCACTGCAGTACCTGGTTCTAAGCCAGGCTGTATCACATCCGGCCGTGATTGGGAGTCCTATAGGGCGGCGCACAACTGGCCTAGTGTTGTCGGGGGTAAATAATAATTTTTTCTTAACTGACTTGCTTAGTTAAATAATGATAATCTTATAACAGCAACATTGTTTTCCTTTTATTAGTTTAGTTATCAAAGTTGTGATCATTGAAAAAATAAATTACTCAGACATTTCTGGAAGTCACTTTTAAGTTTGTCAAATCAAATCAAAATGTATTGGTCACATAGACATGGTTAGCAGATGTTAATGCGAGTGTAGCGAAATGCTTGTGCTTCTAGTTCCGACCATGCAGTAATATCTAATAAGTAATCTAACAATTTCACAACAACTACCTTATACACACAAGTGTAAAGGAATGAATAAGAATATGTACATAACAATATATGGATGAGCGATGGCCGAACGGCATAGGCAAGATGCAGTAGATGGTATAGAGTACAGTATATACATATGAGATGAGTAATGTAGGGTATGTAAACATTATATAAAGTGGCATTGTTTAAAGTGGCTAGTGATGCATTTATTACATCCAATTTGTAATTACTAAAGTGGCTAGAGATGAGTCAGTATGTTGGCAGCAGCCACTCAATGTTAGTGATGACTGTTTAACAGTCTGATGGCCTTGAGATAGAAGCTGTTTTTCAGTCTCTCGGTCCCAGCTTTGACGCACCTGTACTGACCTCGCCTTCTAGATGATAGCGGGGTGAACAGGCAGTGACTCGGGTGGTTGTTGTCCTTGATGATATTTTTGGCCTTCCTGTGACATTGGGTGGTGTTGGTGTCCTGGAGGGCAGGTAGTTTGCACCCGGTGTTGCGTTGTTCAGACCGCACTACCCTCTGGAGAGCCTTACGGTTGTGGGCGGATCAGTTGACGAAACAGGCGGTGATGCAGCCCGACAAGATGCTCTCAATTGTGCATCTGTAAAAGTTAGTGAGTGTTTTTGGTGACAAGCTGAATTTCTTCAGCCACCTGAGGCCTTCTTCACCACGCTGTCTGTGTGGGTGGATCATTTCAGTTTGTCCGTGATGTGTATGCCGAGGAACTTAAAACTTTCCACCTTCTCCACTACTGTCCCATCGATGTGGATAGGGGGCTGCTCCCTCTGCTGTTTCGTGAATTCCACGATCATCTCCTTTGTTTTGTTGACATTGTGTGTGAGGTTATTTTCCTGACACCACACTCCGAGGGCCCTCACATCCTCCCTGTAGGCCGTCTCATTGTTGTTGGTAATCAAGCCTACCACTGTAGTGTTGTCTGCAAACTTGATGATTGAGTTGGAGGCGTGCATGGCCACGCAGTCATGGGTGAACAGGGAGTACAGGAGAGGGCTGAGAATGCACCCTTGTGGGGCTCCAGTGTTGAGGATCAGCGGGGTGGAGATCTTTTTTCCTACCCTCACCACCTGGGGGGTGGCCCGTCAGGAAGTCCAGGACCCAGTTGCACAGGGCGGGTCGAGACCCAGGGTCTCGAGTTTAATGACGAGTTTGGAGGGTACTATGGTGTTAAATGCTGAGCTGTAATCGATGAACATCATTCTTACATAGGTATTCCAATTGTCCAGATGGGTTAGGGCAGTGTGCAGTGTCATTGCGATTGCATCGTCTGTGGACCTATTGGGGCGGTAAGCAAATTGGAGTGGGTCTAGGGTGTCAGGTAGGGTGGAGGTGATATGGTCCTTGACCTGTTACCTTAGCTTTCTTGGGAACAGGAACAATGGTGGCCCTCTTGAAGCATGTGTGAACAGCAGACTGAGATAAGGATTGATTGAATATGTTGCAATTGTATTGTACTGTACTGTAATCACTGCAGTTAAGCCTACGCCTAATTCAGACCACCCGCAAAGTAAATTATGGGTTAATTAAGTATACGTTTAGGCTTAGAAGACATAAAAAGTCCTGCGTGCTTCAGTAGTTTTTTCCTTTTCTGCCTGCAGTCATTTGAAATGGAAACATTTGTAGCAGAATGGAGGACTTGTGTTCATTGTTGTGATTGAAATGCCATTTAAAGGGGCAGGAGATGAAATAAAAGCAGGTTTCTGTCTCTGGTAGGAAGTAAAGGAGTAGTAGAAGCCTCTGGGGTCTCCCAGTTGGGAATGGGGGAGTGGGAGTGATGGGAAGTGCTCCTTGGTGCACTAGTGTGTGTGTGTGTGTGTGTGTGTGTGTGTGTGTGTGTGTGTGTGTGTGTGTGTGTGTGTGTGTGTGTGTGTGTGTGTGTGTGTGTGTGTGTGTGTGTGTGTGTGTGTGTGTGTGTGTGTATGTGTGTATGTGTGTATGTTTATGAGTGAGTGATTATGTGCAGTAGCAGCTCCGCCTCAGTAATCTGTCCTAGTCCGTCTAGGGACGCAAGCCGTATGTGAGAGGATAGCACTAATGCAGTTATGATACAACAGTATTCCACCTGCATTATGATGGCCCACGTCACTGTTTCTGCTCTAGTTATTAGGCCTAGCTGTGGCAGCAGTTGTTTACTGACATGTGCCAATGAGTAATCTGCTTTGGTGTTCGACCACCACACCTTACATGGCTCCAGCATTTCCTTATCTCTCCTTTGTCTCCAGGCTGTCAGAGATAAGAACGTGTCAAGGGAGGGAGGAGTAAGGAGGATGAGGGAGGGAGGGAGAAAGAGAAAAAAAGAGAGTTGGGGAAAAGAATAGGTTTGAGAAAAAAGCGAAAGATGAACTAACAATTAACAGAGGGGGAGGTATCAGAGAGAGAGAGAGGAAGACATAAAGAGAGGAGAAGAGAGAGGAAGAACAAACACCATTGTAAATACAACCCATATTTATGTTTATTTAATTTCCCTTTTGTACTTTAACTATTTGCACATCGTTACAACATTGTACATAGACATAATATGACATTTGAAATGTCTTTAGTGTAATGTTTACTGTTCATTTTTATTGTTTATTTTACTTTTGTCTTATCTACTTCACTTGCTTTGGCAATGTTAACATATGTTTCCCATGCCAATAAAGCCCTTGAATTGAATTGAATTGAATTGATAGGAAGGAGGGTTTGATTGGCTAGTGATTCTTCCCCTCCCCTCCAGTTTTGTGGTAGATGGATCATCCGGCTGTCAGGATGTCACCTTGCTATTGTCTTGTTCCACATTAGCAACAGAGGAGCCATGTGAACACTATAGAGAGCATGACACCCTCTGGGATGGGGAAGACAGACATTCTACAGATGGTTGTGCGTACAGCCCAGTACATCGTTGGGGCCAAGCTTCCTGCCATCCTGGACCTATATACTAGGCGGTGACAGAGGAAGGCCCAAAAAATTGTCAAAGACTCCCCCCCCCCTTTGTTCTAACATTGCTGCTACTCGCTGTTTATTTTCTATGCATAGTCACTTTACCCCTACCTACACGTACACATCACCTCAACTAACCTGTAACACTACACAATGACTTGGTACCGGTGCCCCCTGTATATACCCTCATTATTGTTATTTCATTGTGTTCCTTTTAATTGTATTTTTTACTTTCGTTTATTTAGTAAATATTTTCTCAACTCTATTTCTTTAACTGCATTGTTGATTAAGATCTTGTAAGTAAGCATTTCACGTTAAGGTCTACACCTGTTGTATTCGGCGCATGTGACAAATAACACGCCCCCCTCAGAGAGACAGGTTAATGTGAGCTCTCACATCTTTCAACATGTTTTATACAAAAGGATAGATTTGGACTTACATAAACTTGTATTTTTCGGCAGGTACATATGCAGGATGCTACTCTCCACAGCATGGCCTTCGCTCCAGATCAAAACTCCAAACCTACAACCTAAGTTTGACCAAAATTAACCGGAGAGATTACTGCTTCCAAGGTTTTCTTTTTCCAAGCTATACAGAGGCTGCTCTAGCAAACAAACAGCAGAGACCTGAGGACACCATTCCAACCTGGAACTGAGCTCCCAGGCTTGAAAGGACAGACCAGATACAAATTCAATTAGCACTAAGGTGTGAAGTAAAAGGGGTTTTGGCCCAACAAGCGTCCTCTGAAGCCCCCTCCTGCTGTTCAAAGACCATTCACTGGCATTTTCTACAAGAAATCTGCCTCCAGAAATAAAAGCTTCTTCCAAGTGGGTGTGACACCTACTCCCGTTGCCTGCTGCACTGCTGCTTGGATTTCACCTGGTGATCTGTTCACCGTCTGCCCTGGCCTGTCTCCCAATGTCTGGTACAGGTACCTCCACCACACTCACCCCTCTCTGTTCACCGTCTGCCCTGGCCTGTCTCCCAATGTCTGGTACAGGTACCTCCACCACACTCACCCCTCTCTGTTCACCGTCTGCCCTGGCCTGTCTCCCCCTGTCTGGTACAGGTACCTCCACCACACTCACCCCTCTCTGTTCACCGTCTGCCCTGGCCTGTCTCCCCCTGTCTGGTACAGGTACCTTCACCACACTCACCCCTCTCTGTTCACCGTCTGCCCTGGCCTGTCTCCCCCTGTCTGGTACAGGTACCTTCACCACACTCACCCCTCTCTGTTCACCGTCTGCCCTGGCCTGTCTCCCCCTGTCTGGTACAGGTACCTCCACCACACTCACCCCTCTCTGTTCACCGTCTGCCCTGGCCTGTCTCCCCCTGTCTGGTACAGGTACCTTCACCACACTCACCCCTCTCTGTTCACCGTCTGCCCTGGCCTGTCTCCCCCTGTCTGGTACAGGTACCTTCACCAGACTCACCCCTCTCTGTTCACCGTCTGCCCTGGCCTGTCTCCCCCTGTCTGGTACAGGTACCTCCACCACACTCACCCCTCTCTGTTCACCGTCTGCCCTGGCCTGTCTCCCCCTGTCTGGTACAGGTACCTCCACCACACTCACCCCTCTCTGTTCACCGTCTGCCCTGGCCTGTCTCCCCCTGTCTGGTACAGGTACCTCCACCACACTCACCCCTCTCTGTTCACCGTCTGCCCTGGCCTGTCTCCCCCTGTCTGGTACAGGTACCTCCACCACACTCACCCCTCTCTGTTCACCGTCTGCCCTGGCCTGTCTCCCCCTGTCTGGTACAGGTACCTCCACCACACTCACCCCTCTCTGTTCACCGTCTGCCCTGGCCTGTCTCCCCCTGTCTGGTACAGGTACCTCCACCACACTCACCCCTCTCTGTTCACCGTCTGCCCTGGACTGTCTCCCCCTGTTTGGTTCAGGAACCCCACCACACTCACCCCTCTCTCCCGAGCTTTCACTCGCCACCAGCACAATCGCACTGCTGATTCTGAACTTACAATGGCTAGCCCCAAGTGGTTATATATTGGATTTTTTTCTTGTGCATTTTGATATTTTGCTATTTGTCTCATGACTCCTGCATGCTTTGTTGACTATGAACTTTCTTTACCCAACCGTGGGACAGTGTATGTTTGTTCCCACACTCGGGACTCTGACTCTCTATTGGTTACAGACTTCTGGCCTCTCATCCTATTCTAACCACCTCTCGCCGGCTTTGTATTCATGTTACCTGATGAAATTGCTGTACAATATGATCGTGTTGCCATCTGATGCACATTCAGATGTCATAAATCAACCCTGCAGAGCTCTCCTTGTCCTCTGCCGTGCCTTGATTGTATTACTGTTGATGATATCTGGAACTGTGCATGTACACCCTGGCCCATCTACTGTTGCTAGCCCTAATTCTGACTTGTGCTCTGATATCCGGTTCACTGATTTCTGCTCTCGTAAAAGCCTGGGTTTTATTACCTAAAATGGATCAATTGAAAGTGTGGATTCACAGCTCCAATCCAGATATGTTGGTCATTACTGAGACGTGGTTAATAAGGAAGAGTGTTTTGAATACTGATCTTAACCTTTCTGGTTCTAACTTTTTTCGGCAAGACAGATCTTCCAAAGGTGGGGGAGTGGCAATCTTTATCAAGGATCAACTTCAGTGCTCGGTTGTCTCCACCAAGTTTGTCCCCAAACAATTTGATTAGCTGGTTTTAAGCATTAAGATTTCAAATAGCTCTTTGTTGACTGTTGCTGGGTGTTATCATCCACCATCAGCACCGGCCTGTACCCTACCTGCCCTAAGCTCTCTCCTGGCCCCTTACACTAAGTCTGAATTTGTCCTGCTAGGTGACCTAAACTGGGACATGCTTAATAATCTTCCTGTCCAAGTCCTAAAGCAATGGGACTCCCTAAATATTTCTCAGATTATCACCAATCCCAAAAGATATGACTCCAAACACCCAGAAAAGGCTACTCTCCTTGATGTTATCCTCACAAATGATCCTGATAGGTATCAGTCTGGTGTTTTCTGTAATGACCTTAGTGGTCACTGTTTTACAGCCTGTGTTCGTAATGGCTGCTGAGTGAAACGACCTGTCCTGATTTGTCATAGACACTTGCTAAAAAACTTTAATGAGCAAGACTTCCTTCATGAACTGGCCTCTGTAAATTGGTATAGAATCAGCTTGATCCCCTCTGTCGAAGACGCTTGGACATTCTTTTTTGATATTTTCAGTGGTATTGTTAACATGAAGAAAATGAGAATTAAAAACAAGTTCAGCCCCTGACTGTGATCTTGTTACTCCACCTCAAGAATAAAAAATATATATATATATATATATATATATATTTCACCTTTATTTAACCAGGTAGGCAAGTTGAGAACAAGTTCTCATTTACAATTGCGACCTGGCCAAGATAAAGCAAAGCAGTTCGACAACATACAACAACACAGAGTTACACATGGAGTAAAACAAACATACAATCAATAATACAGTAGAAAAATAAGTCTATATACAATGTGAGCAAATGAGGTGAGATAAGGGAGGTAAAGGCAAAAAGGCCACGGTGGCAAAGTAAATACAATATAACAAGTAAAACACTGGAATGGTAGATTTGTAGTGGAAGAAAGTGCAAAGTAGAAATACAAATAATGGGGTGCAAAGGAGCAAAATAAATAAATAAATACAGTAGGGGAAGAGGTAGTTGTTTGGGCTAAATTATAGATGGGCTATGTACAGGTGCAGTGATCTGTGAGCTGCTCTGACAGCTGGTGCTTAAAGCTAGTGAGGGAGATAAGTGTTTCCAGTTTCAGAGATTTTTGTAGTTCGTTCCAGTCATTGGCAGCAGAGAACTGGAAGGAGAGATGGCCAAAGGAGGAATTGGCTTTGGGGGTGACCAGAGAGATATACCTGCTGGAGCGCGTAATACAGTTGGGTGCTGCTATGGTGACCAGTGAGCGGAGATAAGGGGGGACTTTACCTAGCAGGGTCTTGTTGATGACCTGGAGCCAGTGGGTTTGGCGATGAGTATGAAGCGACGGCCAGCCAACGAGAGCGTACAGGTCGCAGTGGTGGGTAGTATATGGGGCTTTGGTGACAAAACGGATGGCACTGTGATAGACTGCATCCAGTTTGTTGAGTAGGGTATTGGAGGCTATTTTGCAAATGACATCGCCGAAGTCGAGGATCGGTAGGATGGTCAGTTTTACGAGGGTATGTTTGGCAGCATGAGTGAAGGATGCTTTGTTGCGAAATAGGAAGCCAATTCTAGATTTAACTTTGGATCTGAGATGTTTGGTGAGTCTGGAAGGAGAGTTTACAGTCTAACCAGACACCTAGGTATTTGTAGTTGTCCACATATTCTAAGTCAGAACCGTCCAGAGTAGTGATGCTGGACAGGCGGGCAGGTGCAGCCAGCGATCGGTTGAAGAGCATGCATTTAGTTTTACTTGTATTTAAGAGCAGTTGGAGGCCACGGAAGGAGAGTTGTATGGCATTGAAGCTCGTCTGGAGGGTTGTTAACACAGTGTCCAAAGAATGGCCAGAGGTATACAGAATGGTGTCGTCTGCATAGAGGTGGATCAGAGACTCACCAGCAGCAAGAGCGACATCATTGATGTATACAGAAAAAAGAGTTGGCCCAAGAATTGAACCCTGTGGCACCCCCATAGAGACTACCAGAGGCCTGGAAAACAGGCCCTCCGATTTGACACACTGAACTCTATCAGAGAAATAGTTGGTGAACCAGGCGAGGCAATCATTTGAGAAACCAATGCTATTGAGTCTGCCGATGAGGATGTGGTGATTGACAGAGTCGAAAGCTTTGGCCAGGTCAATGAATACGGCAGCACAGTATTGTTTCTTATTGATGGCGGTTACGATATCGTTTAGGACCTTGAGCGTGGCTGAGGTGCACCCATGACCAGCTCCGAAACCAGATTGCAAAGCGGAGAATGTGCGGTGGGATTCGAAATTGTCGGTAATCTGTTTGTTGACTTGGCTTTCGAAGACCTTAGAAAGGCAGGGTAGGATAGCTATAGGTCTGTAGCTGTGGGGGGTGCAGTGCTGTTGACTGCGGTAGGGGTAGCCAGGTGGAAAGCATGGCCAACCGTAGAAAAATGCTTATTGAAATTCTCAATTATAGTGGGTTTATCGGTGGTGATAGAGTTTCCTATCTTCAGTGCAGTGGGCAGCTGGGAGGAGGTGTTCTTATTCTCCATGGACTTTACAGTGTCCCAGAACTTTTTTGAGTTTGTGTTGCAGGAAGCAAATTTCTGCTTGAAAAAGCTAGCCTTGGCTTTTCTAACTGCCTGTGTATATTGGCTTCTAACTTCCCTAAAAAATTGCATATCACAGGGGCTGTTGGATGCTAATGCAGAACGCCACAGGTTGTTTTTGTGTTGGTTAACTTCTTTGGGATGGGGGCAGTATTTTCACAGCCGGATAAAAAACGTACCCAATTTAATCTGGTTACTACTCCTGCCCAGAAACTAGAATATGCATATAATTAGTAGATTTTGATAGAAAACTATCTGAAGTTTCTAAAACTGTTTGAATGGTGGCTGTGAGTATAACAGAACTCATATGGCAGGCCAAAACCTGAGAAGATTCCATACAGGAAGTGCCCTGTCTGACAATTTGTTGTGCTTCTGTTGCATCTCTATAGACATTACAGCATCTGTGCTGTAACGTGACACTTTCTAAGGCTTCCATTGGCTCTCTAAAGCCGCCAGAAAGTGGAATGGGGTGTCTGCTGTCTCTGGGCAAAGTACAGCAGCAGAGTTTGTAAGTGGGCAGCCTGGGGACAGTGAGACTGGAGATGCGCATTCACGAGACTTCTCCATTTTTTTCTTTCAGTCTTTGAATGAATACAACGTCGCCAGGTTGGAATATTATCACTATTTTATGAGAAAAATAGCATAAAATTGATTTTAAACAGCGTTTGACATGCTTCGAAGTACGGTAATGGAATATTTTGAAATTTTCTGTCACGAAATGCGCTCGCGCGTTACCCTTCGGATAGTGACCTGAACGCACGAACAAAATGGAGGTATTTGGATATAACTATGGATTATTTGGAACCAAAACAACATTTGTTGTTGAAGTAGAAGTCCTGGGAGTGCATTCTGATGAAGAACAGCAAAGGTAATCCAATTTTTCTAATATTAATTCTGAGTTTAGGTGACCCCGAAGTTGGCGGATGTCAAAATAGCTAGCCGTGATGGCCGAGCTATGTACTCAGAATATTGCAAAATGTGCTTTCGCCAAAAAGCTATTTTAAAATCGGACATAGCGATTGCATAAAGGAGTTCCGTATCTATAATTCTTAAAATAATTGTGATGTATTTTGTCAACGTTTATCGTGAGTAATTTAGTAAATTCACCGGAAGGTTTCGGTGGATATGCTAGTTCTGAACATCACATGCTGAACATGCTGAACATCACTGTGGTTTTGGTTTATGTGACATATATGCTTGCTTGGAAAATGGCTGTGTGATTATTTGTGTCTATGTACTCTCCTAACATAATCAAATGTTTTGCTTTCGCTGTAAATTGGACAATGTGGTTAGATTAATGAGAGTCTTATCTTTAAAATGGTGTAAAATAGTTGATTGTTTGAGAAAATTGAATTGTGGTATTTTAGTTGGTTTTGTATTTTGCGCCGTTCGATGCCATTGGCTGTTGGCTAGGGGTTCCGCAGGCGGAACGGGGTTCCGCTAGCGGAACGTCTGTCCTCAACAGGTTAAGGGCAGTTAGGTCTGGAGAGAACCAATGGCTATATCTGTTCCTGGTTCTAAATTTCTTGAATGGGGCATGCTTATTTAAGATGGAGAGGAAGGCATTTAAAAAAAAATAACCAGGCATCCTCTACTGACGGGATGAGGTCAATATCCTTCCAGGATACCCGGGCCAGGTCGATTAGAAAGGCTTGCTCGCTGAAATGTTTCAGGGAGCGTTTGACAGTGATGAGTGGAGGTCGTTTGACCGCTGATCCATTATGGATGCAGGCAATGAGGCAGTGATCGCTGAGATCTTTGTTGAAAACAGCAGAGGTTTATTTAGAGGGCAAGTTGGTTAGGATGATATCTATGAGGGTGCCCGTGTTTACGGCTTTGAGGTGGTACCTGGTGGGTTCATAAAACATTTGTGTGAGATTGAGGGCATCAAGCTTTGATTGTAGGATGGCTGGGGTGTTAAAGCATGTCCCAGTTTAGGTCACCTAGCAGCACGAGCTCTGGAGATAGATGGGGGCAAATCAGTTCACATATGGTGTCCAGAGCACAGCTGGGGGCCGAGGGTGGTCTATAGCAGGCGGCAACGGTGAGATACTTGTTTTTAGAGAGATGGAATTTTAAAAGTAGAAGTTCAAATTGTTTGGGTACAGACCTGGATAGTAGGACAGACCTCTGCAGGCTATCTTTGCAGTAGATTGCAACACCGCCCCCTTTGGCCGTTCTATCTTGTCTGAAAATGTTGTAGTTAGGGAGGAAGATTTCAGAGTTTTTGGTGGACTTCCTAAGCCAGGATTCAGACACGGCTAGGACATCCGAGTTGGCAGAGTGTGCTAAAGCAGTGAATAAAACAAACTTAGTGAGGAGGCTTCTAATGTTAACATGCATGAAACCAAGGCTATTACGGTTATAGAAGTAATCAAAAGAGAGCGCCTGGGGAATAGGAGTGTAGCTAGGCACTGCAGGGCCTGGATTCACCTCTACATCACCAGAGGAACAGAGGAGGAGGAGGAGGATAAGGGTACGGCTAAAAGCTATGAGGATTGGTCATCTGTGACGTCCGGAATAGAGAGTAAAAGGAGCAGGTTTCTGGGGGCGATAAAATAGCTTCAAGGTATAATGTACAGACAAAGGTATGGTAGGATGTGAATACAGTGGAGGTAAACCTAGGCATTGAATTGCATTTGGCAAAATGCTCGGCACACGCATACTCAGGCTGACTGGCTATCGTTCAGGCAAATGAGAAATAAGTGCACTCAGGCTATCCGGAAGGCCAAAGTTAGTTACTTTAAGGAGCAGTTCTCTCTCTGTGGGTCTAACCCCAAGAAGTTCTGGAAAATGGTTAAAGCTTGAGAATAAACCTTTAATCTTTAATCACCACTTCATTAAGTCAGGATTCCTATTTAACTCAGCCATGCCTCCTTGCCCGTCTAAAATTTCCTCACCTCCCACCCCTTCTAATGCGACTAGCCCCAATGCTCCTCCCTCTTTTTGCCCTGCCCCGCTACAAAGTTTCTCCCTACAGGTAGTCACTGAGTCCGAGGTGGTAAAGGAGCTCCTTAAACTTGACCTCAAAAAAACATCTGGGTCAGATGGTTTAGACCCTTTCTTCTTTAAGGTTGCTGCCCCTATCATCGCCAAGCCTATCTCCAACCTTTTTAACCTGTCTCTCCTTTCTGCGGAGGTTCCCATTGCTTGGAATGCAGCTACAGTTCGTCCTTTATTTAAAGGGGGAGATCAAGCTGTTCCTAACTGTTATAGGTCTATTTCTATTTTGCCCTGTTTATCAAAAGTTTTGGAAAAACTTGTCAATAATCAACTGACTGGCTTTCTTAATGTCTATTGAATTCTCTTGGGTATGCAATCTGGTTTCCGCTCAGGTTATGGATGTGTCACTGCAACCTTAAAGGTCCTCAATGATGTCACCATTGCCCTTGATTCTAAGCAATATTGTGCTGCTATTTTTATTGACTTGGCCAAAGCTTTTGATACGGTAGACCATTCTATTCTTGTGGGCCAAGGTGTATTGGTGTCTCTGAGGGTTCTTTGGCCTGGTTTGCTAACTACCTCTCTCAAAGAGTGCAGTGTCTAAAGTCAGAAAATCTGTTGTCTCAGCCACTGCCTGTCACCAAGGGAGTACCCCAAGGCTCAATCCTAGGCCCCACGCTCTTCTCAATTTACATCAACAACATAGCTCAGGCAGTAGGAAGTTCTCTCATCCATTTATATGCAGATCATACAGTCTTATACTCAGCTGGCCCCTACCCGGATTTTGTGTTAAATGCTCTACAGCAAAGCTTAGTCACCTCAGACAAGTACTTGGACGTATAGCTAGACGGTGCACTGTTCTTCTCTAAGCACATATCAAAGCTGCAGGCTAAAGTTAAATCTAGACTTGGTTTCCTCTATTGTAATCACTCCTCTTTCACCCCAGCTGCCAAACTAACCCTGATTCAGATGACCATCCTACCAATGCTAGATGACGGAGACATTAAAAAAAATATTATTTAACCTTTATTTATACAGGTTTTTCTCATTGAGATAGCATCTCTTTTCCAAGAGAGACCTGGTCCAATAGCAGCAGGGGGAACAATGTTTCAGACAAAACAACTTACGTACACTAACACAACATTAAACACAACTATAAACACACATACACTAACACAACATTAAACACAACTATAAACACACATACACTAACACAACATTAAACACAACTATAAACACACATACACTAACACAACATTAAACACAACTATAAACACACATACACTAACACAACGTTAAACACAACTATAAACACACATACACTAACACAACATTAAACACAACTATAAACACACATACACTAACACAACATTAAACACAACTATAAACACACATACGCTAACACAACATTAAACACAACTATAAACACACATACACTAACACAACATTAAACACAACTATAAACACACATACACTAACACAACATTAAACACAACTATAAACACACATACACTAACACAACATTAAACACAACTATAAACACACATACACTAACACAACATTAAACACAACTATAAACACACATACACTAACACAACATTAAACACAACTATAAACACACATACACTAACACAACATTAAACACAACTATAAACACACATACAATACAACAAAAACATTTTACGTAAAAAACACGAAACTCTTGACTAAAAACAGCTGGTCTAAAAACAATTACACTCTTCTATGATATATACATAGATCAAGTGTTTAAACTCCACCAATGAAACTAGATCATCACATTTTTTAATGTTCAGGAGAGAATTCCAGGACCACGGAACTAAGTAACAAAAAATATTTCTACCATGACCTGTTCTAATTTTTGGTACTGTTAGAAGCAAATGAGAATGGGACCGTAATTGATATTTATTTACCGACCTGACTAAAAAAAGAACAGAGATAAAATGGTATTTTACCCAATATGGCCTTATCAATCAGTGTATACCAGTGTTTAAGCCTACGCAAGGTCAATGACGACCAGCCAACAGCGCTGTAGAGATCACAATGATGTGTTAGATGTTTTGATTTGTAATGAACCTGAGGGCTGCATGATACACTGAATCAAGTGCTCTCATGGTAGTGGCTGAGGCCTGCATATATATGACATCACTAAAATCTAAAACCGACAGTAATGTACATCGTACCAGCTCCTTCATGGCCTCAAAAGAAAATAAGCCTTATGCCGGTAATAAAAACCTATTTTCAACTTGAGCTTCCTTATCAAGTTCTCTACATGCACAGTGAAGCTCAGCTTATCATCAACCCACACACACAAATATTTGTACACTTTAACTTGCTCCAGCCAATGTAGCAATGACATGATTAGTAACATGCCTGGCACTTGAAAATACCATGAATTTTGTTTTACCCAAATTTAGAACCAGCTTTAAATCATACAGATTCTGTTGTATGATATTACATGTTCTTTTGACATTTTCAAAAGCTAAAGATAAACTACTACCACTTGAATAAAGAACAGTATCATCTGCATTGAAATGAACATGTGCTGTTTCAATAAGATCACCAATGTTGTTGATATACAAAATGAACAACAGTGGGCCCAAAATAGACCCCTGCGGAACACCTGAGCACACCTATATGGACTCAGATTTACAACCACCCACCATTACACATTGTGTACGATTTGATAGGTAATTTATAAACCAATCTAGAGCATGACCAGTAATTCCACAACATTTTAACCTTTGCACTAACACAGCATGGTCCACGGTGTCAAAAGCCTTCGACAAATCAATAAAGACAGACACACAATGTAACTTCTTATCAAGAGCACAGTGGATGTCATAAAACCTTCAATGTTGCTGAAACAGTGCGATGGCCAGACCTAAAACCTGATTGCATTCCATTTAAGATGTTTTTTCTTGGAAGTAGGCCTTTAGCTGCCTACTAACTAAGGACTCCAGTACCTTAGACAGTACAGACAATTTTGATATGGGTCGATAGTTGTCAAGTAGTGAAGGATCTCCACCTTTCAGTACAAAAGCAGATTTCCATAACTTGGGGATTTCCTTTACATCAAGCGTGAGGTTAAAAATACATGTTCAGGGGGAGAAAAGATGTCTGCAGCTAGGTGGAGGAGGCGGGAATCTAGTTCATCAGGGCCAGGGGAGTTTTTCCCATCAATTTCTTTCAGGGCTTTACACACTTCTGAAACAGAGAAGGATGAAAAGGAGAACCTGGTGAAGGAGTGCACAGGAGTGTCAGGTAAATTCATAGGGGGCTCAATTATACCTTTGACCTTTTCAAATAAACTGCCTGCATCTAAAAAATGCTGGACATAATTTATAGATCGGCAGGTAAGGGTGTTTTCGAGCGGCTAGATGTTCTTTACCATTCGGCCATCAGATTTGCCACCAATGCTTCCTATAGGACACATCACTGCACTCTATACTCCTCTGTAAACTGGTCATCTCTGTATACCCGTAGCAAGACCCACTGGTTCATGCTTATTTATAAAACCCTCTTAGGCCTCACTCCCCCCTATCTGAGATATCTACTGCAGCCCTCATTCTCCACATACAACACCCGTTCTGCCAGTCACATTCTGTTAAAGGTCCGCAAAGCGCACACATCCCTGGGTCGCACCTCTTTTCAGGTCGCTGTAGCTAGCGACTAGAACGATCTGCAACAAACACTCAAACTGGACAGTTTTATCTCAATCTCTTAATTCAAAGACTCAATCATGAACACACTTACTGACAGTTGTGGCTGCTTTGTATGATGTATTGTTGTCTCTACCTTCATGACCTTTGTGCTGTTGACTTTGCCCAATAATGTTTGTACCATGTTTTTGTGCTTCTACCATGTTGCTGTCATGTTGTGTTGCTACCATGCTGTGTTGTCATGTGTTGCTGGCTTGTTATGTTATTGTCTTAGGTCTCTCTTTATGTAGTGTTGTGTCTCTCTTGCTGTTATGTGTGTTTTGTCCTATATTTAAATTGAATTTATTTTTTAAATCCAAGGCCCCCGTCCCACAGGGGGCCTTTTGCCTTTTGGTAGGCCGTCATTGTAAATAAGAATTTGTTGTTAACTGACTTGCCTAGTTAAATAAAGGGTCAATAATTATACTTTTTTTAAGTTTAAGAAATTTGATTAGATTTGATTCTCACTCAAAGCAGTCGCAGAATACTATAGAAGCTGGGGCTGGGTAGATACATGGGATCTGATACCATACAGGCACCAAACTTTTAGTTTGAAATTACATGATTACTGGAACGATTTGTTTCCATTCGATTCGATGCACTAACAGTTGTTGTATGAACACATTCATTTTCTAAATTAATATCTGGGACTGATGGAGCTCAGGAGCTGGATCTGTTTGCGCTGACTTCTCTGATCTGAGTGGCCCTGTTGGGGGGGGGGGGGGGTGAATTATTGTGTGAGCTGAGCCATAGGGCAGACTGGTAATCTACCGCTATCAGATTAGGGGGAGAAATGTATGTTTTTGTCCCCCAATTTTTAATCTGAAATCATCACCCATTGATTAATTTGTCATATAGCAGATTATAATGTTTTGAGCTAGTAATATGTCAATATTTATCTTTATGAATTAGCTATGACATACATAGCCAATTAATATAACACAGCTTTGTATTTCACCCATCTCAAAAGCGAATGTTTTTGACCATTTGGAACTTTATGGAGGAGATCTGCTCTCTTCTCCCATTCCGATCAGTGCCGCTGGCAAAAATGATTGCTGTCATTGTTATGAAATTACACCTTACCCTTTTCCTGTAAAAATGACCAAATGCACTGACTATTTAAAGCAGAACTACCAAAAATATTTTGTACGGTGAACCTGGCAATCAAAAAACCCCAATCAGCAGTAAGATGTGCAATCAGAAAGATGTGAGTTGTGTCCACTTCAGTAGCCTACACATCTCTGCCGGTAAAATACAATTTTCTAGAGCTTATTTGGTAACAATGACTCAGCATATTACATTGGTTGTCCCTCAATTAATCAATCCTATGATTAAATATTGAGAAAGCCATTTCACAAACATCTTAATGCTGAAGGTGCCATGCAGATGTAACCAACGAATATTAGAACAGAGATAGGGTAGGCCTAGCAGCTTCGTCTCCTGCACTGTGTGCACAGATGTTATCTGACTTGCAGATCAATGTACATGGATAAAAGCATGATAGGCTGAAGGAGAGGACACATAAATTCAGTCACAACAGATTAGAGGTATTTTCGGAATAAGGCAGAAAAAAATATGACATAAAAACATTAGTGAATTGGTGATTTTTAGTGTACCGCAAGTTCCTGCGGACCGATCATCTTAAACATTTGAACCGGGACCGATGCATATCGGTGAATCGTTACATCCCTAATAGAAGCCCTTGATGCAGACGCACAGAATAAACACCCTGCTTTTACCTGCTGAGGAAAACGAAAGAAACATCAGGCTATTTCTCTGGTTTATTGTAAGGTTGCGTGAGGGGGATCGTTCAAAGGGAGTTTATTATTGAGGATTGTCAGGGGTGCCGCCACGCCTCTAACCTTAATATCGCTCTGACCTGACCAAGCACTATTGCTAAGTCTAACTTATTACATGAGTGGAGCTGAGCTTCACCTCACAGAGACAACCTTTGGCGGCGATCAGGGTGTCTTCGTCAGCTCGAAGCAGGCAGGCCCCAAGAACTGCTGAGATGGTGGATTTTCCCACCTTCTTCCCTCCTCCCCTCATATCAGAACATCAGCATTTTTCTCTGTGCTGTCACCCATTCACACCTCCTCCTCCTCCTTGACAGAGAATCCCATAGCACTGGTTAGGCTACTTCAGATGGAGGCAGAGCAGTGTCATTCCTTACTGGCTCTGCTGGAGTCAATGGTTTGAGAGGAGAAGGGGAAGAAATATAAATAATTAAATGAACAACGATGACAAGGAAGGAAACGATACAAAGACCAAGAAGGATATGATTAAGTGCTCTTTTGGATGCACGAGCGGCTAGCGATTCTGCGGCTCTTTAGTCTAGGGAGGGCCTGTCTCAATTACCCTAATGAGGGAGAGTGACTGGCTGCCTCCTGCCTGGGAAGGCAACGGGAGTCTGGGCCTGCCAGGCGTTACAGGAGGAGGGTTGGTGGAGGGGGGATACGGAGGGCTTGTCAGGTTAAATGGAGCGTGCCCGGCCCACAAACAGGGAGAGTTAGCTTGCGGACCGACACCCTGCGCCCTCCTGGAGCGGTGGACCTTCTCTTATTTGGCCTGTCAGGGAAGCCAGTTAACCCCAGACTGCCCTGGACACTGGCCTTCTCCAAACTACCGTTTAGCCTCAATATAGACCAGGCCCTGCAGGGCACACTAATGTCACAATATCACTCTATTTCTTTATCTAACTTGTCTTGGGTAAGGGCAATTTGAATGATGTTGTTTTGGATTATTGAAAAAGCCAGTCGGGTAACATTGTCAGACACTGCAAGAGCTGCAGACTACCTTAAAATAACAGTTTTCGGTTGGACTTTTTCAGATCTTTTCATCATTCTTGAGGATGGAAAACAAAGGACACAAATGAAGGCCAGCCTATCGCCAAACGATTATCAACTCCCTATACTGATAAATTTTACTTTCACAGAGCAAGAAAGTCAAGTTCAAGTCATGGCCACCTAAATCACGCTGGGTTTAGAGTGTAGGCTATTCCATTCATTTTGAGCCTCACTGACTTTCCTGATTTTAAAATATATTCAGTAATTTGTCTCTGACAATGTCAAGAAACAAGGCCCACCGTGTACTTGTGTAACACATCACTCACAAACACATGACAAAGCAAGCTTTTGTCATTCACCTCTCTCATCCACATCACTCTCATACCCCTAGTGATCCCCTTCCCCATCACATGACCTCATTACCATGGCGGCAGAGAACAACTCAAACTCAGCTTAGAGTCATGCTTGTTCCCCGAGGGATAGGAAAATATGTCAGTGCGTACACTGGTTTAGTACTAGACATCTGCAGTGCAGTAAGTCCTTGTTCGTTGTCCATGGATTCCCACCCATTATTTATGTGCAGCTTTGCAATGTGGGTAATCATTTTAAATACAATTTAGCCTATGTAGCCTAATTGCAATAACACTCCTTGTGTTTCCCTTCAATCTCAAGAAAGAGAATGTGTCTAATTAGTTTGAGTTAACAGTGACACTGTGGTGTACTGTTAAAAGCGAGATGGATTGATCATTTGGAGTGTTGGTGTGATTATTTACACCATTTTGCACCATTGCTAGAGAAGATACTGCACAGATGAAGACGGTGTCACTGACTTCACTCAGTCAACTCAGAGGACAAGTTGCTTTCTCGACTTACATGTGAAAATACCTAACCCACATCTTGACTTGTGCACAATTATACATTTTTTACTTGGAAAAAGACCTGGGTTGGTTTCTTGTCATGCCATCAGTGGCATCAGTTGTTATTCTTCAGGCTAGATTCCTTGCTATTGATTTATTTTAAGAGCTGCATCTAACCATCATTTGTTGTTCATTTCAGTCCCTGTATTTCTTGCTGTTAGACAGGATAGTATTGACGGGGGGCTAAACCCTCCACTGTCAGCCATGTCACCTTTCATTTTCAATTCCTAAACAAAAACTGAAGTCATTTGTCATTCTTCTTTTTCAAAGAACAAAATACCCCTCCTAAGCCTCAAAATGGTTGGATTGAAAAAGCACAGTGCAGCCCCAGCCGCCTCCTCCCTCTATCCTCTGCACACTCTCGATCATACATAAGAAATGGCCTCCATTTAGACTCTTATTGACCTCCTCTAATGACTCTTTGTTATTTATGATAGAATTAATTTCAATCTGTCAGTCTGGGACAAAATTCAGTCCAGGAAATAGCTTTTTTATTTCCAAAGTCCCTTCCTGTACCTTACCAGAAAGTTCCTCTTCCCTCCTTAGAAGAAAAAAAATATATATATTCTGTAGGAATGATTAGCTTACTGGCAATAGATTGAAGTTAAATTGCAATGCAGCGGGCAGAGCAGCTTTGCATGTGAAAATGTCAATAGCTGAGAGTGCAGCGTCTTTCCTGTCAGCTCTGACGGAAGACCAACGGCCAGCTTGGCTGCCGTTCGTCTTCCTGAGTGAGTTTTCTAATAACCGTAATGGCTGCAGCGATAAATTACAGCTGGCCTGTCAGGAATACACAGTGCTGCATTTAAATCTAACAAAGGAACCTCCTTTTTATTTTTAAACTTGAGTCATTCCCCCAAGGACCACTTGAGTTGATAGTGGTAGTAGCGAGCCACTGTCTGCAGGACCAATGTATATCACCTCCTTAAGTGGATGGAAAATCCAGACACTTCAGCAGAATATTTTACAGCTCCCTGCCTAATGTCCAAACGAAGGCCCCAGCAATTGCGAGCCATTCTCGGAATTATGCAGCAATGTCCGAACTGCGTTCATAAACATGCCTGATGAACTCACTTTGGTGAAGTGGACAATTCAGGATTACAGTTGATTGGTGAAAGGTAGGTCTTATTACCCTTGACCCTATCACACGTGGTGATCTGGTGGGGTTTTTCCTGTACAAAGGTGACCGCAGTCGCTCAGTGAGATGCGCGTGCTCTGTAATTGGACCAGCAGAAGACGATTTGTTCCCGTCCTATCAGGAGCAGCCTGCTGGTGGTCAGCTCGTGGAGCGATGCCATCCCACCATTTGTCAGACAGGGTGCAATTTCCCAGGCATCTTTTTCCCATCCATAACCAGAGGGCAAAAGGGATGATGGCTTTAATATCACCTTATAGCTCACTGCTAGGGCCCGGCTCACACCCACCCGCCAAATTATATATGGCCTTACATCCACACTTCAAATGTTCAGTATTTACAAGTGAAGTATTTTCCAGCAACGTGGGGTTCCTAATATTTATAAGCAGATTCCTACCATGGGGGATGGAGGTTAGTACCTTTTGGGTGTCGGAATGCATGTTGAAATGTAGCCTGTGTGAAACACCTGAATTCCAGACATTTTGGGGTTATGCTCTAACCTCCAGCTACTGCAGGTCCTACACATCTGAGGTGATGCAGAGGCTTACATCTCATCATCTTCTCATAACCACATATGGCAATGCAAATTTGGAGGATGTGAGCTCAAGTTTAGGGGCGCCGTGACCCGTATTTCCGTACTCATCACGTTTCAACTAGACATCTGCTATCGTGTTTATTAGAATATCAGGTAATAACATTCAAAATAAAGTATAATGATGGAATAGTAAAGTTACTTTACATTGTGCACATCAAGCAACACAGTATACAGCTTTGGACCACAGTCCAGTGTGACAACTAATAAGGCGACTCTCTTCGCTCCCTTTAGCTACATGACACACAGCCCATGGTTAACAACTGCTGTGTAGCATGAAAAGCACGATACCTACCCCGCCCGATAACTACCCCACCCGATACCTACCCCACCTGATACCTACCCCGCCCGATAACTACCCCACCCGATACCTACCCCGCCCGATACCTACCCCACCTGATACCTACCCCGCCCGATACCTACCCCGCCCGATACCTACCCCACCACGATACCTACCCCGCCCGACACCTACCCCGCCCGATACCTACCCCGCCCGATACCTACCCCACCCGATACCTACCCCGCCCGATACCTACCCCGCCCGATACCTACCCCGCCCGATACCTACCTCGCCCGATACCTACCTCGCCCGATACCTACCTCGCCCGATACCTACCCCACCCGATACCTACCTCACCCGATACCTACCTCACCTGATACCTACCTCACCTGATACCTACCCCACCTGATACCTACCCCATCTGAAGTGAAACAGAAGATACACAGCTCTGAAGATACACAGCTCTGAAGTGGGGCTGTTAGATCAGCTTTGAATATAAATAGATCCCAAATTGCCGGCCTTTTCAGTATCGGTGTGATGTGAGGGTTGATAGAGGCAGGCTCCATGTAAAGGAACACAGCTGCTCTGCCTTTCTTCGTTCTTCGCCCCAAGCCAAGGGCCCTGTTGTCAAAAGAGCCAAACATGTCGCTTTTCACTTTCTCAAATAAAGTCACTGGAGTTTGCCTGAAGCCTCTAACAAGATTGACCAGGTGTTCTGGATATCAAACAGGCACACAAAGGGACATTTCTTTCCTTGTGCTACCATTAATTGAGAATGAACTGATTCCCAAATTCATGTTTTTGTGTTATCCTCTGCTCTCTCCACTTGAATGTATTTTTCACTCGCTTCGGTTGAAAATGTTCAATAGCACTTCTGTATAATCAGTCAAGGATATGCAGCTCTGAAAAGAGCTGAAGTAAGCTGGCTATGTTAGTTATGAGACGTTTCTGGAAAAAGGCACGGCTAAATTGCTGATCTAAATTAAAGATCAGAATTATATAGAGAATCATTCTATTCGTGTGCAAAGTAAGTTTGTACATCATTCTTTAACGATGGTACGTAGGCTAATTGAGTTGAAATGACACCTTGCATTGCAATTTCAATTGAGTCTAATTGGGAGAAAAAAAAACAATGACATTCTTTTAGATTATCTTTAATTCAATTGTGTTATTTAATCAAAGCTGAAATGCTAAGGAAACCCACCATCTGTCTTGACTGAATATTAGAAAGATACTTAGCTAGTAAAACTTTGTTTCTGGAGAAGGATGTGCAACAGTTTAACGCTGCACTGTGGACGACCAACCTAGACACGGAGATCAATAAGTCACGGCAATGAAGTGGCACGTCGATTACGCCAATGACAGGGCATTAACAGGTTTAATCTTTATAATGAGGGTAACCTTTTTCTTTGAAGCAAGGCCTCGTTCTCATTGGCTGGCTCTCGCCAAGCCCACGAGGGACCAAAGATCGTGGATAGAGCGAGTGCATTACACACGCTGCTTCAGCTTCACCCTAGAGCCTGGATGGCAGCTTGGATAGTGGAGGCTGCATTCATCATCGTCATACACTGCGATGTTGAGTGACCGCCCATGATTCATCTTTGTCATGGGCATAAATTCAAGCTCTGCGGTCTCCAACTGTAAAGGCGTCTCTCTTCACTCAGCAACATCGTCTTCAAGCTTTTCCTTTGGCGTATTTACAATAGGATTGCATGTGACTAACGTTATTGATAGGAAGCTCCGTGCACATCCCTAATACCCCCTCTTCTGCTTTCTGCTGACCTTGCAGTGCTCAAACTAAACTTCTCCATACGTTCCAACCCATTGCTACGTTTTTGTCTGAAATGACATCATCTAATTCAGCTACACTGAAGTAAATGGCAATTAGCCTAATGCTTATCAATGGAATCCAGACTCCCTTTGGTTTGGTCTCTCATGGGGCCTTCCCGACGAATCTGTGCCTTCCAAGCACAGCCGGGACTTTTAGTAACTGATTAGGCCTTTGAAAGCTTGTTTGTTGAAGATGGCATTGGCAGAACTGCCTCCCCCCGTTGAGGGCCCTGGAAAAGTCTCTGGTGTACAGAGAGCTCTTAGTGCTCCTCTGTCAAGGGAATATTTCTGTGCTCTTATGATTTATTTTTACTTTGTCAGGTCCCCAGATGGATGGATGGAACGCTCACCACAGTGCCAGCTGGTTCACTCCCCTAGAATGCGCAAACACACACACACACACACACACACACACACACACACACACATTCTTTGGACTTCAGGAGTGCACTCTTCAAGCATTAACCAAAGCAGAGTTAAACGCTGCCACGTCAATGCATCCAGGAGATATCGCCTCTCCCTCTCCTCAGCCTTTCCTCATTGCTTTTCCTCCCAAGGACAAGGAGACCCAAACCCACAGGACACCATTTATCACTGCAGGAACATTTATAGGAGATGTTTCATTGTCAGACAATTCCAGACAATTCTTCTTCCTTCTGTCTCTCTGTTTTCCTCCATCTCTGTATTTCTCTGTCTCTCATTCTCTCTCTCCTTCGCCTCTCTCCTCGTCTCTGGGACTTGGATATGTCAGGCATTGATGGGGGAAACATTGATACAGTTACATATCGGGATATTATTTTGGACCATGTATCATATCACATGGTTTTGACAATATCGCAATATTATTTCTGAGCTAGTTGTCTGTACCTGCACTAAAACTCCAGTGTTTTTCCTTCATAACTTGTTCTCCATCTTCTTTTTAAATAGAGAGCCAATTTGTTTTCAGAGCTTTTATTTCCATGACTGATTAAAATTAGTTTTCTCATGGCTCTAACCTGTCCCTCTGCAGCAGATATATGGTGAGCAACACGTTTGGACCATGGAATCATAATAAAATCACAGTATTGAATTGCAATACATATAGAATCGTGAGAATCATGAGAATCACAATACATATAGAATCGTGAGAATCATGAGAATCACAATACATATAGAATCGTGAGAATCATGAGAATCACAATACATATAGAATCGTGAGAATCATGAGAATCACAATACATATTGTATCGGCACCTAAGTATCATGATAATATCGTATTGTGAGGTCCCTGGCAATTCCCAGCCCTAATGTAAGATGCTCTCCCTCTTTACAGTCCTGACAATGAGCTTGATTGCAGGTCAGCCTCCCATTAGCCCTGGCCCATTGCTTGGATTATAGCACACTCTATTATATCTCATCTAGGGGCTGACGGGTATTTTTTGGTCAATGAAATCCTTTTTCCTGAGAAAGCCCATGGAAAATTGCCTCTGATATCTCTAACCATGCACTTTAATGAAGCCTTTCAACGCGGTGCAGGACTGAAGGGGAAGAGAGTGGCCCAATCTCCTGTGCGCTGTTTGATCACGCATACAGCCGGCGGAGCAGGACGATTTAAATGCCAAATGTGGATGAGATCTGTAATGCTCTCTCCCCCCTCTTTTCTCTGTAATGCTCTCTCCCCCCTCTTTTCTCTGTAATGCTCTCTCCCCCCTCTTTTCTCTGTAATGCTCTCCCCCCTCTTTTCTCTGTAATGCTCTCTCCCCCCCTCTTTTCTCTGTAATGCTCTCTCCCCCCTCTTTTCTCTGTAATGCTCTCCCCCCTCTTTTCTCTGTAATGCTCTCTCCCCCATCTTTTCTCTGTAATGCTCTCCCCCATCTTTTCTCTGTAATGCTCTCTCCCATCTTTTCTCTGTAATGCTCTCCCCCATCTTTTCTCTGTAATGCTCTCCCCCCTCTTTTCTCTGTAATGCTCTCTCCCCCCTCTTCTCTGTAATGCTCTGTAATGCTCTCCCCCCTCTTTTCTCTGTAATGCTCTCCCCCATCTTTTCTCTGTAATGCTCTCCCCCCTCTTTTCTCTGTAATGCTCTCCCCCCTCTTTTCTCTGTAATGCTCTCCCCCATCTTTTCTCTGTAATGCTCTCCCCCCTCTTTTCTCTGTAATGCTCTCCCCCCTCTTTTCTCTGTAATGCTCTCTCCCCCCTCTTTTCTCTGTAATGCTCTCATATGCTCTCTCCCCCCTCTTTTCTCTGTAATGCTCTCCCCCATCTTTTCTCTGTAATGCTCTCTCCCCCCTCTTTTCTCTGTAATGCTCTCCCCCCTCTTTTCTCTGTAATGCTCTCCCCCATCTTTCTCTGTAATGCTCTCCCCCCTCTTTTCTCTGTAATGCTCTCCCCCCTCTTTTCTCTGTAATGCTCTCTCCCCCATCTTTTCTCTGTAATGCTCTCCCCCATCTTTTCTCTGTAATGCTCTCCCCCCTCTTTTCTCTGTAATGCTCTCCCCCCTCTTTTCTCTGTAATGCTCTCTCCCCCATCTTTTCTCTGTAATGCTCTCCCCCCTCTTTTCTCTGTAATGCTCTCCCCCCTCTTTTCTCTGTAATGCTCTCTCCCCCCCTCTTTTCTCTGTAATGCTCTCCCCCCATCTTTTCTCTGTAATGCTCTCCCCCATCTTTTCTCTGTAATGCTCTCCCCCCTCTTTTCTCTGTAATGCTCCTCTCCCCCCCTCTTTTCTCTGTAATGCTCTCCCCCCCTCTTTTCTCTGTAATGCTCTCTCCCCCATCTTTTCTCTGTAATGCTCTCCCCCCTCTTTTCTCTGTAATGCTCTCTCCCCCATCTTTTCTCTGTAATGCTCTCCCCCATCTTTCTCTGTAATGCTCTCTCCTCCATCTTTTCTCTGTAATGCTCTCCGCTCTCCCCCTCTTTTCTCTGTAATGCTCTCCCCCATCTTTTCTCTGTAATGCTCTCCCCCCTCTTTTCTCTGTAATGCTCTCCCCCATCTTTTCTCTGTAATGCTCTCCCCCATCTTTTCTCTGTAATGCTCTCCCCCCTCTTTTCCTCTGTAATGCTCTCCCCCATCTTTTCTCTGTAATGCTCTCCCCATCTTTTCTCTGTAATGCTCTCCCCCATCTTTTCTCTGTAATGCTCTCCCCCCTCTTTCTTCTCTGTAATGCTCTCCCCCATCTTTTCTCTGTAATGCTCTCCCCCCTCTTTTCTCTGTAATGCTCTCCCCCCCTCTTTTCTCTGTAATGCTCTCCCCCCTCTTTTCTCTGTAATGCTCTCCCCCCTCTTTTCTCTGTAATGCTCTCCCCCATCTTTTCTCTGTAATGCTCTCCCCCCTCTTTTCTCTGTAATGCTCTCCCCCATCTTTTCTCTGTAATGCTCTCCCCCCCTCTTTTCTCTGTAATGCTCTCTCCCCCATCTTTTCTCTGTAATGCTCTCTCCCCCCTGTTTTCTCTGTAATGCTCTCCCCCATCTTTTCTCTGTAATGCTCTCCCCCCTCTTTTCTCTGTAATGCTCTCCCCCCTCTTTTCTCTGTAATGCTCTCCCCCCTCTTTTCTCTGTAATGCTCTCCCCCCTCTTTTCTCTGTAATGCTCTCCCCCATCTTTTCTCTGTAATGCTCTCCCCCCTCTTTTCTCTGTAATGCTCTCCCCCATCTTTTCTCTGTAATGCTCTCCCCCCTCTTTTCTCTGTAATGCTCTCTCCCCCCATCTTTTCTCTGTAATGCTCTCTCCCCCCTCTTTTCTCTGTAATGCTCTCCCCCATCTTTTCTCTGTAATGCTCTCCTCCCCCCTCTTTTCTCTGTAATGCTCTCCCCCATCTTTTCTCTGTAATGCTCTCTCCCCCATCTTTTCTCTGTAATGCTCTCCCCCCCTCTTTTCTCTGTAATGCTCTCTCCCATCTTTTCTCTGTAATGCTCTACCCCATCTTTTCTCTGTAATGCTCTCCCCCCTCTTTTCTCTGTAATGCTCTCTCCCATCTTTTCTCTGTAATGCTCTCTCCCCCATCTTTTCTCTGTAATGCTCTCCCCCCTCTTTTCTCTGTAATGCTCTCCCCCCTCTTTTCTCTGTAATGCTCTCTCCCCCCTCTTTCTCTGTAATGCTCTCCCCCATCTTTTCTCTGTAATGCTCTCCCCCATCTTTTCTCTGTAATGCTCTCCCCCCTCTTTCTCTGTAATGCTCTCTCCCCCTCTTTTCTCTGTAATGCTCTCCCCCCTCTTTTCTCTGTAATGCTCTCTCCCCCCATCTTTCTCTGTAATGCTCTCCCCCCTCTTTCTCTGTAATGCTCTCTCCCCCATCTTTTCTCTGTAATGCTCTCCCCCCTCTTTTCTCTGTAATGCTCTCTCCCCCATCTTTTCTCTGTAATGCTCTCCCCCATATTTCTCTGTAATGCTCTCTCCCATCTTTTCTCTGTAATGCTCTCTCCCCCCTCTTTTCTCTGTAATGCTCTCCCCCATCTTTTCTCTGTAATGCTCTCCCCCCTCTTTTCTCTGTAATGCTCTCCCCCATCTTTTCTCTGTAATGCTCTCCCCCATCTTTTCTCTGTAATGCTCTCCCCCCTCTTTTCTCTGTAATGCTCTCCCCCATCTTTCTCTGTAATGCTCTCTCCCATCTTTTCTCTGTAATGCTCTCCCCCATCTTTTCTCTGTAATGCTCTCCCCCCTCTTTTCTCTGTAATGCTCTCCCCCATCTTTTCTCTGTAATGCTCTCCCCCCTCTTTCTCTGTAATGCTCTCCCCCCTCTTTTCTCTGTAATGCTCTCCCCCCTCTTTTCTCTGTAATGCTCTCCCCCCTCTTTTCTCTGTAATGCTCTCCCCCATCTTTTCTCTGTAATGCTCTCCCCCCTCTTTTCTCTGTAATGCTCTCCCCCATCTTTTCTCTGTAATGCTCTCCCCCCTCTTTTCTCTGTAATGCTCTCTCCCCCATCTTTTCTCTGTAATGCTCTCCTCCCCCCTCTTTTCTCTGTAATGCTCTCCCCCATCTTTTCTCTGTAATGCTCTCCCCCCTCTTTTCTCTGTAATGCTCTCCCCCCTCTTTTCTCTGTAATGCTCTCCCCCCTCTTTTCTCTGTAATGCTCTCCCCCCTCTTTCTCTGTAATGCTCTCCCCCATCTTTTCTCTGTAATGCTCTCCCTCCTCTTTTCTCTGTAATGCTCTCCCCCATCTTTTCTCTGTAATGCTCTCCCCCCTCTTTTCTCTGTAATGCTCTCCCCCATCTTTTCTCTGTAATGCTCTCTCCCCCCTCTTTTCTCTGTAATGCTCTCCCCCATCTTTTCTCTGTAATGCTCTCCCCCCTCTTTTCTCTGTAATGCTCTCCCCCATCTTTTCTCTGTAATGCTCTCTCCCCCATCTTTTCTCTGTAATGCTCTCCCCCCTCTTTTCTCTGTAATGCTCTCCCCCATCTTTTCTCTGTAATGCTCTCCCCCATCTTTTCTCTGTAATGCTCTCTCCCCCATCTTTTCGCTGTAATGCTCTCCCCCATCTTTTCTCTGTAATGCTCTCCCCCATCTTTTCTCTGTAATGCTCTCCCCCCTCTTTTCTCTGTAATGCTCTCCCCCCTCTTTTCTCTGTAATGCTCTCTCCCCCCCTCTTTTCTCTGTAATGCTCTCCCCCCTCTTTTCTCTGTAATGCTCTCTCCCCCCATCTTTTCTCTGTAATGCTCTCTCATCCCCCCATCTTTCTCTGTAATGCTCTCCCCCCTCTTTTCTCTGTAATGCTCTCCCCCATCCTTTCTCTGTAATGCTCTCCCCCATCTTTTCTCTGTAATGCTCTCTCCCCCATCTTTTCTCTGTAATGCTCTCCCCCATCTTTCTCTGTAATGCTCTCCCCCATCTTTTCTCTGTAATGCTCTCCCCCCTCTTTTCTCTGTAATGCTCTCCCCCCTCTTTTCTCTGTAATGCTCTCCCCCCTCTTTTCTCTGTAATGCTCTCTCCCCCATCTTTTCTCTGTAATGCTCTCCCCCATCTTTTCTCTGTAATGCTCTCCCCCCTCTTTTCTCTGTAATGCTCTCCCCCATCTTTTCTCTGTAATGCTCTCCCCCATCTTTTCTCTGTAATGCTCTCTCCCCCATCTTTTCTCTGTAATGCTCTCTCCCCCCTCTTTTCTCTGTAATGCTCTCCCCCATCTTTTCTCTGTAATGCTCTCCCCCCTCTTTTCTCTGTAATGCTCTCCCCCCTCTTTTCTCTGTAATGCTCTCCCCCATCTTTTCTCTGTAATGCTCTCCCCCCTCTTTTCTCTGTAATGCTCTCCCCCCTCTTTTCTCTGTAATGCTCTCCCCCCTCTTTTCTCTGTAATGCTCTCTCCCCCATCTTTTCTCTGTAATGCTCTCCCCCATCTTTTCTCTGTAATGCTCTCCCCCCTCTTTTCTCTGTAATGCTCTCCCCCATCTTTTCTCTGTAATGCTCTCCCCCATCTTTTCTCTGTAATGCTCTCTCCCCCATCTTTTCTCTGTAATGCTCTCTCCCCCCTCTTTTCTCTGTAATGCTCTCCCCCATCTTTTCTCTGTAATGCTCTCCCCCCTCTTTTCTCTGTAATGCTCTCCCCCCTCTTTTCTCTGTAATGCTCTCCCCCATCTTTTCTCTGTAATGCTCTCCCCCCTCTTTTCTCTGTAATGCTCTCCCCCCTCTTTTCTCTGTAATGCTCTCCCCCCTCTTTTCTCTGTAATGCTCTCTCCCCCATCTTTTCTCTGTAATGCTCTCCCCCATCTTTTCTCTGTAATGCTCTCCCCCCTCTTTTCTCTCCTTGCTGTTGTTTCCCTTTTTTTTGTGCAGCTGGAGTTGTGTTTGTTATGTGTGTTGTGAGCTAGTGTGTGTGTTTATGTATGTACTTGTGCCTGAGCTTGCAACTTTTGAAAAGTGGGGTAAATTAAAGGTTATTGTCATGACTCACTTGACATGCTGAGCTGACTCGTGGAGCACAGAGCCAAACACAGTGTCAGATAGCATGCCCTTTGAAAGGTCATCGTAACCCTCACTTACCTTCTAAACCCAAGAAGCCCGGGCAAACTGGGGTTAAGCCTGGGTTCATTCAAACTAGAGTGCTTTGTCAAATACTTTTGACTTAGCTTTTACATCATATTTTCATTTCAATTGTGAAATGTTATAGATTATTGCAGAATGGACGGGATGATCATGAAATTGCGCAAAGTTCATTGCTTTGAACCAACACCTCATTGCTCAGCATGACTGACATCCCACGGTGCAACACCGATGTCCCTCACGTCAAATGAGCTGTGATATCAGTGACACGGTTCACCATTGTCTAATTTGTAATGACGTTTAAAAGTGCATCGCTCCATGCAAGCTTCAGAGGGTAAATTACCCTTCTATGGGTACATCCAGAGAGCCAAGGCCTGGTCCCAGCAGGGGCCGGACCTCAGAGCGTTGTGCGCTGCTGGGCTTTACTGGGCTCTCCAATACCCCGAGGCCATGCCTGAGGGCTCCTCAGCCGGCTCTGTCATGTCCTTGACAGCCTCCAATCTACTAGATTCAGCTCCTATTGACCTCCAGCAACCAGCAGAAGACCTTTATCTCAGCACCGCCAGCCCCGTTGAAGCCAAAAGTCCCAGCCAAACCTTCCACAGACACACAGAGAGGAAGGGAGGGGTCCAGGGTCTAGGGTTAACAGGTTCACACCAGACCTTCCACAGACACACAGAGAGGAAGGACGGGGTCTAGGGTTAACAGGTTCACAGACCTGTTGTTCATTTACAGAGCTCTTTGAGTTTCTGAGGAACCGGTTCTGGAGTTCCGCTGACCCGTGGTCTCAGACGACACTACGCTGTCTATTTATAATGTAAGCCTACTCTGCATGGCTGAGTTAAGCCTACTCTGCATGGCTGAGTTTGTTGGTCTTGGTTTCTGAACTGCATTTGTTTTGTATTTTTACAGATATTTCTGATTTTATTAGTCAATTAAATTCTTACTTGCAGGTTCCTTCTTGACAATGAAACAACGATAAGAAATAATAAAAGATAGCAATACTAGCATAAAGTAAATGTTTCAGTAGAATACAATAGACATTTTAGCATAAGTATAATACAGAAAGGCATAATTTATAATCCAAAATGTACATGTTTATCGGGTTGGGGGGGATGGGGGTCAAGTGTATAAATTGAGTGTTATAACAAGAGACTGGTAGCAGCAGTTGTGATGTGTGTGTACTATTGTCACGGTTGTCTGAAGGAGCGGACCAAGGTGCAGCGTGTTTGTAGTTCCACATTATTATTTATTCGTGAAACATAATGCAATACACTAAATAACTGAATATACAAAAACAACAAACTGTGATGCAGAGAGAAACAAACACTACTCAAAAGATAATAACCCACAAAATCCCTACTTAAATATGATCTCTAATCAGAGGCAACGAGGATCAGCTGCCTCCAATTAGAGATCAACCCAAACAATACCAACATAGAAATAGAAAAACTACAACTTAAACATAGAAATAGAAAACATAGAACAACCACCCAACACACCCCCTGTCACGCCCTGACCTCTCTACTATAGAAAATAACAACTTACTATGGTCAGGACGTGACAACTATGAATGTATGTGTCTGACTGTGTGGGTGTGTGTGTGTGTCTGTCTGTGTGGGTGTGTGTGTGTCTGTCTGTCTGTGTGGGTGTGGGTGTCTGTCTGTGTGGGTGTGTGCATGTGTGCTAAGGTTTGGAGAATCAGCGCAGGTGGTCAGTCCAGTTCAAGTGTCCATCAGTCTGATGGCTTGTAGGTAAGCCTGTTGGTTTCAGACCTCATGATCTGATACCGTTTGCCCGACGGTAAGGAAGATAACCGCTCGTGGCTGGGGTGTGTGGAGTCTTTTCCAGTAGATGTCCTGAATGGCTGGGAGCACGGTCCCAGTGATGTACTGGGCCGTCTTCACCACACACAGGAAGGCCTTGCAGTCGTGGACGGAGCAATTCCCGTACCAGTCCGTGATGCAATCTACTGCAGTCCCATTGATGTCGATCAGGGCATGTTCGAAAACGCTGCCAACTGCGCCACACATAGACTCTGGATCATCCCAGAGCTGCTACCTTTTTACTGTCTTTCCTTCTAGAAGTTACATTACTTGTAGGCCGCCTCCTCTTCCTGCTGCACTGCTCCCCGCCTGCCCTGGTCTGTCTCTCCCATTCTGGTACAGGTGCCCTTGCCACTCTCTCTCTCCCTGGAGCTTTGCTCGTCTACATCATACGCAGACATTGTTGACTTTTTATTGATCTGTGGTTGGACTATTTCATTAGTGATTCTTAGGGCAATAAACGAACATGTTGCTGTTGTTCATTTTGCTGTTGTCTACCCTTGGCTTTTACAATGTTGGCGATACTTTTAGTGCCGTTGCTCTGTGAATGAGGAAATATATGACTGTTTCTCCCTCGAGTTTTGGGAGAAACCACACACTTGCTCTGTAAATACACGTGAGAACTATGCACATCTATCCCAAACAACATGGGAGAAATCAGACTCTTGCGTTTACATGTCAGGACTGTTCTCTTGGTACTTAACCATGTCTCTGGACTTTACACATCTCCTGAAATATGTGGCATTAAAGACTCTGGTGACTATGGATTCTCGTTCAAGTTCTGTCTGTAAATCCAAATGTTGTAACCCCCGATCTAGACTTGCCATTATCTTGCTGCTTCTATTGTCTTGAAATGTGCAATCTAACCCAGGTCCTGACATTCTTACCCCTGCTGAATGAAGTAGTCAGAGTGGCCTGAAGTTTCTGCATATGAGTGTAAGAAGTCTTCTGCTGAAGCTTGATTTTGTGAATATATGGATAAAAACTGCCGATCCTGACGTATTTATGCTTTCTGAAACCTGGCTCAAAAAAAATCTATTACAGACAAAATTATTGCCATAAATGGTTACAATGTTTTTCGAAACAGATGGTAAATCTAAGGGTGGTGGTTACTTCCGGTCCGGAGCGAGCAGTCGCACTTCGCTTCGCTCCACAGGTAATATTACACTTCTCTACATTACAACGGTTTGGTTTGTTTGATCTGAACTATTTTTTCTTAGCTATCAAAGATAATTGTGTAGTTTAGAATAATTAGAGTAATTATCGAGGCCAGCTATTTTTTCGTCCTCCTAACGTAGTCAACACTGCTGGCTGCTAGCTAGTCAACACCGCTAGCTAGCCAACCGCTACCGACTAGTAGCACTGTAGAAACTATTACATTACAACGGAACGACTTGATTAGTGTAGTGTTAGTTAGCTAGCTACATAGCTGTCTTTGTCATAGCTTGATAATTGTGTAGTTTAGTAATAGCTAGGTTAGCTAGCCAGCTATTTCCGTCCCCCGCGACGCCATTGTTCCATACCCAGCCAACTATTACCGACGAGCAGCATTGTAGAAACTAAATATGTTACAAAGGAACGTCTTGATTAGTGTTATGTTATGTTAGCTAGCTACAAAGTTGCTTTTGTATAATAGCCAACCTCTACCGACTAGCAGCACTGTAGAAACTATTACATTACAACGGAACGACTTGATTAGTGTAGTGTTGTGTTAGTTACCTAGCATTTTCGTCATTTTAGTCAATAAGATTTTCGCAACGTAAGCTTAACTTTCTGAACATTCGAGACGTGTAGTCCACTTGTCATTCCAATCTCCTTTGCATTAGCGTAGCCTCTTCTGTAGCTTGTCAACTATGTGTCTGGCTATCCCTGTTCTCTCCCCTCTGCACAGGCCATACAAACGCTTCACACCGCGTGGCCGCTGCCACTCTAACCTGGTGGTCCCAGTGCACACGACCCACGTGGAGTTCCAGGTCTCCGGCAGCCTCTGGAACTGCCGGTCTGCGGCCAACAAGGCTGAGTTCATCTCAGCCTATGCTACCCTCCAGTCCCTAGACTTCCTGGCGCTGACGGAAACATGGATTACCACAGATAACACTGCTACTCCTACTGCTCTCTCCTCGTCTGCCTACGTGTTCTCGCATACCCCTAGAGCATCGAGCCAGCGGGGTGGTGGCACTGGAATCCTCATCTCTCCCAAGTGGACATTCTCTCCTTCTCTGACCCATCTGTCTATCTCCTCATTTGAATTCCATGCTGTCACAGTTACCAGCCCTTTCAAGCTTAACATCCTTATCATTTATCGCCCTCCAGGTTCCCTTGGAGAGTTCATCAATGAGCTTGATGCCTTGATAAGTTCCTTCCCTGAGGATGGCTCACCTCTCACAGTTCTGGGTGACTTTAACCTCCCCACATCTACCTTTGACTCATTCCTCTCTGCCTCCTTCTTTCCACTCCTCTCCTCCTTTGATCTCACCCTCTCACCTTCCCCCCCTACTCACAAGGCAGGCAATACGCTTGACCTCATCTTTACTAGATGCTGTTCTTCCACTAATCTCATTGCAACTCCCCTCCAAGTCTCCGACCACTACCTTGTATCCTTTTCCCTCTCGCTCTCATCCAACACTTCTCACTCTGCCCCTACTCGGATGGTATTGCGCCGTCCCAACCTTCGCTCTCTCTCTCTCCCGCTACTCTCTCCTCTTCCATCCTATCATCTCTTCCCTCTGCTCAAACCTTCTCCAACCTATCTCCTGATTCTGCCTCCTCAACCCTCCTCTCCTCCCTTTCTGCATCCTTCGATTTTCTCTGTCCCCTATCCTCCAGGTCGGCTCGGTCCTCCACTCCTGCGCCGTGGCTCGACGACTCACTGCAAGCTCACAGAACAGGGCTCCAGGCAGCCAAGCGGAAATGGAGGAAAACTCGCCTCCCTGCGGACCTGGCATCCTTTCACGCCCTCCTCTCTACATTTTCCTCTTCTGTCTCTGCTGCTAAAGCCACTTTCTACCACTCTAAATTCCAAGCATCTGCCTCTAACCCTAGGAAGCTCTTTGCTACCTTCTCCTCCCTCCTGAATCCTCCTCCCCCTCCCCCCCTCCTCTCTCTCTGCGGATGACTTCGTCAACCATTTTGAAAAGAAGGCTGATGACATCCGATCCTCGTTTGCTAAGCCAAATGACACCGCTGGTCCTGCTCACACTGCCCTACCCTGTGCGGCCCACGCTTGGATTGCGTCCTACCTGACAGGTCGCTCCTACCAGGTGGCGTGGCGAGAATCTGCCTCCGCACCACGTGCTCTCACCACTGGTGTCCCCCAGGGCTCTGTTCTAGGCCCTCTCCTATTCTCACTATACACCAAGTCACTTGGCTCGGTCATATCCTCACATGGTCTCTCCTATCATTGCTACGCAGACGACACACAATTAATCATCTCCTTTCCCCCTTCTGATAACCAGGTGGCGAATCGCATCTCTGCATGTCTGGCAGACATATCAGTGTGGATGACGGCTCACCACCTCAAGCTGAACCTCGGCAAGACGGAGCTGCTCCTCCTCCCAGGGAAGGACTGCCCGTTCCATGATCTCGCCATCACGGTTGACAACTCCCTTGTGTCCTCCTCCCAGAGTGCTAAGAACCTTGGCGTGACCCTGGACAACACCCTGTCGTTCTCCACTAACATCAAGGCGGTGACCCGATCCTGTAGGTTCATGCTCTACAACATTCGCAGAGTACGACCCTGCCTCACACAGGAAGCGGCGCAGGTCCTAGTCCAGGCACTTGTCATCTCCCGTCTGGATTACTGCAACTCGCTGTTGGCTGGGCTCCCTGCCTGTGCCATTAAACCCCTACAACTCATCCAGAACGCCGCAGCCTGTCTAGTGTTCAACCTTCCCAGGTTCTCTCACGTCACCCCGCTCCTCCGCTCTCTCCACTGGCTTCTAGTTGAAGCTCGCATCCGCTACAAGTCCATGGTGCTTGCCTACGGAGCTGTGAGGGGAACGGCACCTCCGTACCTTCAGGCTCTGATCAGGCCCTACACCCAAACAAGGGCACTGCGTTCATCCACCTCTGGCCTGCTCGCCTCCCTACCTCTGAGGAAGCACAGCTCCCGCTCAGCCCAGTCAAAACTGTTTGCTGCTCTGGCACCCCAATGGTGGAACAAGCTCCCTCACGACGCCAGGACAGCGGAGTCAATCACCACCTTCCGGAGACACCTGAAACCCCACCTCTTTAAGGAATACCTGGGATAGGATAAAGTAATCCTTCTACCCCCCCCCCCCCAAAAGTTTTAGATGCACTATTGTAAAGTGGTTTTTCCACTGGATATCTTATGGTGAATGCACCAATTTGTAAGTCGCTCTAGATAAGAGCGTCTGCTAAATGACTTAAATGTAAATGTAAATGTATGGTGTTGCTCTATACGTAAAAGACAAATTCTCGGTGGTCGTTCTGACTTCTGTTACTAAACCTAAGCAATTTCAATATCTGTCTTTGAACCTAAACCTTGGCTCATCTTTAAATATTGTTGTATCTTGATGTTATACTGTAGATCTCCATCTGCAACTGTTGGCTCTCTGGATTGTATTTTCAAATTGTTATCACAGCATGTCAACTCTGAGTTTGTCCTGATGGGTGATCTGAATCAGGATTGGTTAACATCTAGCTCTGATCGACTCAAAATTCTATGCAATACCTACAATCTCACTCAGATTGTCAACAGTGTAATGAGGTTGACTATAAAGTATCCTCTGAAATCCTCTTTGATTGATTTGATCTTTACCAATACTCCTCATCGTTTTAATGCTTCTGGTATTTTTGCAAATGACATAAGTGATCACTGTGCTATTGCCTGTGTGAGAAATGTAAAAATTCCTAAGAAATCTCCACGTGTCATTACAAAAAGAAACTGGAAGCGGTTTGATATTCCAGGTTTTTTACATGATGTATCTAGTATTGAATGGAATAGAATGGAATTAATCCCTGATGTTGAACTAGCCTTTTCTTACTTCCACAACATATTCCAGGATGTATGCAATAGGCCCCTTTAAATAAATTCAGGATTAAGAGCAGAGAGAACCCTTGGTTTACTAAGGAACTTACTAAAATCAAAAGGGAATGAAATGCTATGTGGGCTAAAGAAAGAGGGTCTGGTTCGGCAGATGATTGGATGGCTTTTAAACGTCTTTAAAATATGGATGTGGCTATGATCCATAAATTGAAAGCAGACCACTACCTGAAATCTACTTCAGATCATTTAAATAAAACATCCAAATGTTGGTAAATAGTGAAAGGTTTGGAGTGCAAAAAAAGATACACAGCTTCCCAAACAATTTTTGGTAGACGCACAGATTGCAACTGAGAGAACCTACATTCTGAAAGACTTGAATCAGCATTTTCTAGATGCAGGCAGTTTATTTGAAAAGGTCAAAGGTATAATTGAGCCCCCTATGAATTTACCTGACACTCCTGTGCACTCCTTCACAAGGTTCTCCTTTTCATCCTTCTCTGTTTCAGAAGTGTGTAAAGCCCTGAAAGAAATTGATGGGAAAAACTCCCCTGGCCCTGATGAACTAGACCCCCATTTCCTCCACCTAGCTGCAGACATCATTGCTCCCCCCTTAACATGTATTTTTAACTTCACGCTTGATGTAAAGGAAATCCCCAAGTTATGGAAATCTGCTTTTGTACTGAAAGGTGGAGATCCTTCACTACTTGACAACTATCGACCCATATCATAATTGTCTGTACTGTCTAAGGTACTGGAGTCCTTAGTTAGTAGGCAGCTGAAGGCCTACCTCCAAGAAAAAACATCTTAAATGGAATGCAATCAGGTTTTAGGTCTGGCCATCGCACTGTTTCAGCAACATTGAAGGTTTTAAATGACATCCACTTGTGCTCTTGACAAGAAGTTACATTGTGTGTATTTTCAAGTGCCAGGCATATTACTAATCATGTCATTGCTACATTGGCTGGACATACTATAGAACAAGTCAAAGTGTACAAATATTTGGGTGTGTGGGTTGATGACAAGCTGAGCTTCACTGTGCATGTAGAGAACTTGATAAGGAAGCTCAAGCTGAAAATAGGTTTTTATTACCGGCATAAGGCTTGTTTTTCTTTTGAGGCCAGGAAGGAGCTGGTACGATGTACATTACTGTCGGTTTTAGATTTTAGTGATGTTACATATATGCAGGCCTCAGTCACTACCCTGAGAGCACTTGATTCAGTGTATCATGCAGCCCTCAGGTTCATTACAAATCAAAACATCTAACACATCATTGTGATCTCTACAGCGCTGTTGGCTGGTCGTCATTGACCTTGCGTAGGCTTAAACACTGGTATACACTGATTGATAAGGCCATATTGGGTAAAATGCAATTTTATCTCTGTTCTTTTTTAGTCAGGTCAGTAAATAAATATAAATGACGGTCCCATTCTCATTTGCTTCTAACAGTACCAAAAATTAGAACAGGTCATGGTAGAAATAGTTTTAGTTACTCAGCTCCGTGGTCCTGGAATTCTCTCCTCAACATTTAAACATTTGATGATGTAGTTTTATTGGTGGAGTTTAAACACTTGATTGATGTATATATAAGAGAAGAGTGTAATTGTCTTCAAAACAGCTGTTTTTTAGTCAAGACTTGCGTGTTTCTTTACGTATATGTAATTGTTGTACTGTATGTGTGTATATAGTTTTGTTTAATGTTGTGTTAGTGTATGTAAGTTGTTTTGTCTGAAACTTTGTTCCCCCTGCTGCTATTGGACCAGGTCCCTCTTGGAAAAGAGATATTATCTCATTGAGAAAAAATGTGGATAAATTAAGGTTAAATAAAATAAAATAAAAATGTTCCCTCCTCTGCTTCCTGAAGTCAACAATCAACTCCTTTTTCTTGCTGATGTTGAGGGAGATATTGTTGTCATGACACCATAATGCCAGTTCACTTACCTCCTCCCTATAGGCTGACTAGTCGTTGTTGGTTATCAGGCCTACAACCGTGGTGTCGTCAGCAAACTTGATGATGGAGATGTTGTCGTGTGAAAAGGTAGTACAGCAGAGGGCTGAGGACACACCCCTGGGGGACCTCTGTGTTAAGAGTCAGTGTTGAGGAGGTGTTGTTGCCAATCCTCACAGCCTGGGGTCTTTCAGAGGGTGATGTCCAGACCCAGGGCTCTGTGCTTGGTGTTGAGCTTGGAGGGAACAATAGTGTCAAGTGTTGAACTGTAGTCAATGAACAGCACACAGGTGTTCCTCTTGTCCAGATGTGTTACAGCTGTGTGAATAGCGATAGGTAGGCAAATTGGAGTGGGTCCAGTGTGCATGGCACACCCTCATGACCAGCCTCTCGAAGCGCTTCATGATGACAGAGGTGAGCATGACGGAGGGATAGTCTTTTGACTATCATTAAAGCTGACACATTAAAGCTGCCACACACCTCACAGCAATGGCTCCATTGATTGGGCGGCTGTGGCGGTGGGCGGGAGACAGACTAACTAAGGCTCAGACTGATTTGTGCCAGTATTTCGTTTTGACAGCCCCTTCATTCCCTACTGTAGTCCAGGCCCTCTTCTCCTCTCATAACTGTATGTCTATGAGATGCCCGTGAAGCACAGACAGTCTGCTTCTCTCCGTCTAATCTATCTACATCTCTCTACATTTCTCCCTGTTACACTCCTTTTTCTCTTTAGCTTTCAAGTCAATGCTTTTATTTTGCACAGATAAATGCAGGCTGGTCTACTTCCACCTTTTTTGAAAACATGTAAGACCTATTACACAGAATGGATGGGCCTTTCATGAGCACAAGAGAGAGACAAGTGGAGCCAATTAGCGGCCTGGAGCACTGTCTACTGACGCTGGTCTGGACACTGGAGCAGAGCAGTACTGTGCGTCTGCTGGTGGGATGTCTGGAAGCTCAGCACTGTATGTGATGGTAGATATGGTATGGAAGAGACCCGCGATCCATTATTTCTATTTTGGAGTCCAACATGACTAGAGTTAGCGGACATGACTGCAGGGCCCAGTGCTAAGGCCTAGGTACGTTCTGCTCCTCTGGAAATCAGGTGGGATAAAATAACATGTTTTTAAAAGCCATGTGCTTGTGGATGAGTTAACTGTGATTTGGGCTTCACACTTGGCTCTCTAATTGCTGACTGTGTTAGAGTTATGTTAAACACCACTAGCGTGGAGTAGCATCCCCATATCGATATAATCAATGCTCTTTGCTCTAACATAGATCTAACGTAGATGCCAGATCAAAGCACTCTAGATCATAGACCGAATTGGCAGTAAACGGATCCACAGTCGAAAAGCATTAATGCTAATATAGTCTGAAAACTTGGAATTTCTTCTGACATGGGACATAGAGCAAAGTAGGACATTTCTTTTGACACATTGTTCTTGTAAATGTTACAGTAAGTAGCCGCAATACTCTACCACTTTTGAATGTTTCTGTGTTCCTACTATGTGTGATTCATGGTTTACTAACCGAAGCAGTTGCAGTAGTAGCTAGTTGACACCACTGAGGGGAACGCTGTTGTACAGCATGGACAACTTTGCTGACTTCTGACTCCACGGACCAACCTCCTCCTATACGACTTTAACAATATCCTGTTTAATTAACCTGACGATAAACAAGCTGGGTTGCAGCTGTAATATTTCCCCAGACTCTGAAAAGCATGTCAATCAGCCAACAGCTTCTCAACCTTTCTCCTCTAAGTCAAGTACAGCCCTCACCATGTCCGAGCCCATCACCATCTCTATGTAATCGTCCCTTGGTGGAGTGCATTGCCAGTTCACCGGCATCTTCACTCCCGATTGCGTAAATTACCACGTGGAGGACTCGTCAGGTCTGTCCCTGAGAACAAAAGCCCTACTCTTGACCTTTTGTCTTTTCTTTGTTTTTTTGTCGGAGAGCCATAAAGGCAAACGAGTGAAGAAGATGGAGGGCTTAGATTTGTTACCCCATCCAGTGTAGTGGCACGGCTAACGCCTCAGCTAAACCCTCTTGCTGAGACTCTTAAGTACAAGGGTGGGCGCCTATGGAAACACTTTGGGCTTAATGTGGCATGGAGTTTCCGAGGACGGGAGCACTGTAATCTGACCTGAAGACAGTAAGACATGACAACATAAATCCTCTCTGAGAACTACAGCAATGTGTCTCATATTTGCTCACTCCATCAGGACACATATTTGCTCACTCCATCCTGCTGCTCAGGAGGAGTTGTTTTTATATTTTTTGCAGAAACTCATAAAATAGTCAAGATCTTTAAATATTCTCCCTACCACTCGCAGCCCACTCCCATATGTAGGGCCTAGACATCCACCCGTTTCCGAACATTGCTCAAGTGTGAACTCGGTAAACAAAGAATACCTCTGAGAGACAAAGTTTTTGACATTATCATAAGCAACTGTCAAAAAAAATGTCTTTGCATTGTTAAGTAGTGAAAAGAAGTGCATGGTTTAATTAAAGACGGCCAAAAGGCATAAGACAACGAGGAAACGAGAGAAGAAGAATAAAGGAGACAATAAAGAAGCGTTGGCCCAGTTGGAAGATTTACCTGTGGGCATGACGACAGCTGCCCAGCTGCCACTTTCAGACAGCCGTGGTTAGGCCGGCGTGCCCATCTGGTGGACGTGTGCTGGGTTCCTCAGGGTTCTCCAGCAGACCCTCTTTCTGGCAGCAAGGCTAATTAAAAATGGGAGAAATTAAAGCAGATTCACAGGCCTGAATCCTACTCCCCCCCCCCCCCCCCTCTGTCACCAGCCCACCCTTTCCTCCTACCTCTTCCCTGTCTATCTGAGGCTGCTTGCTACTGGAACATGTGTTTGCCCCCAGGGGCTTTCTGCCAATTATTTCCTCTGTAACTTTAGTTTTTCCTTATATGTTTATTTAATTGGCGTTCTGCGTTGTGTAATTCCATTAGTGCTTGGAAAGGTCAGTGTCATAGGGCAACAGCCTTTGGCAGTCTAGGATGGGAAACAGTACACAAGTTCTGCTTGATACACTGGGATGGGAAACAGTACACAAGTTCTGCTTGATACACTAGGATGGGAAACAGTACACAAGTTCTGCTTGATACACTGGGATGGGAAACAGTACACAAGTTCTGCTTGATACACTGGGATGGGAAACAGTACACAAGTTCTGCTTGATACACTAGGATGGGAAACAGTACACAAGTTATGCTTGATACACTGGGATGGGAAACAGTACACAAGTTCTGCTTGATACACTGGGATGGGAAACAGTACACAAGTTCTGCTTGATACACTGATGAAGGACACAAGGTTGGAAACAAAGTCGAAGGATTTTGATGATGAAGCTTTAAAATGTGTTTACATGTTCTTTTTGGCTTCATATTTTTGCTTTTGAAGAAGGTAGCCTATCGAATGTTGAGTGACTCTTGCAGTAATCAAAGAGAGTCTAATCACTGAGTAATATAATCGCTTCATTTTCTACAATTAGCAACGTTGCATTGTAATTGAATAAGTCATTTGCAATTAGTTTATTTATGGATACATTGTTTTATAAGCCTTCAATTGCTGGATGATGGCAATGCCAACGTGGAAGTGGTAGGATCAATCACAGTTCTTCTCTCAACAATGGAACTACAGTAAATACTTGATATTTTATCCAGGGGGATGTTTTAGTCAGAATTACCAGTCAATTTTCAAGTGTTTAAATTTAAACTCATAAGTGCACTACATCAAGACCCCTGCGTTTTGATTAAATAATAAATGAAGGCAATCAGATCAGCATGTGTAATGGGGTTGGCTGGCCTGGAAACTCCTTGACTGTCACTCCCCAGACAGTTATAAAGCCTGTCCAGCAGGCACCAGACAGTTATTAAAGCCTGTCCAGCAGGCACCAGACAGTCATTAAAGCCTGTCCAGCAGGCACCAGACAGTCATTAAAGCCTGTCCAGCAGGCACCAGACCGTTATTAAAGCCTGTCCAGCAGGCACCAGACAGTCATTAAAGCCTGTCCAGCAGGCACCAGACAGTCATTAAAGCCTGTCCAGCAGGCACCAGACCGTTATTAAAGCCTGTCCAGCAGGTACCAGACAGTCATTAAAGCCTGTCCAGCAGGCACCAGACCGTTATTAAAGCCTGTCCAGCAGGCACCAGACAGTCATTAAAGCCTGTCCAGCAGGCACCAGACAGTCATTAAAGCCTGTCCAGCAGGCACCAGACCGTTATTAAAGCCTGTCCAGCAGGCACCAGACCGTTATTAAAGCCTGTCCAGCAGGCACTAGACAGTTATAAAGCCTGTCCAGCAGGCACCAGACAGTCATTAAAGCCTGTCCAGCAGGCACTAGACAGTTATAAAGCCTGTCCAGCAGGCACTAGACAGTTATAAAGCCTGTCCAGCAGGCACCAGACAGTTATAAAGCCTGTCCAGAAGGCAGCAGACAGTTATAAAGCCTGTCCAGCAGGCACCAGACCGTTATTAAAGCCTGTCCAGCAGGCACCAGACAGTCATTAAAGCCTGTCCAGCAGGCACCAGACAGTTATAAAGCCTGTCCAGAAGGCACTAGACAGTCATTAAAGCCTGTCCAGCAGGCACCAGACAGTCATTAAAGCCTGTCCAGCAGGCACCAGACAGTTATAAAGCCTGTCCAGCAGGCACCAGACCGTTATTAAAGCCTGTCCAGCAGGCACTAGACAGTTATAAAGCCTGTCCAGCAGGCACCAGACCGTTATTAAAGCCTGTCCAGCAGGCACTAGACAGTTATAAAGCCTGTCCAGAAGGCAGCAGACAGTCCACACACTGCATGTCACAATATAGTCCTTAACCTCCCAACTACCACACATCCTTCCTGTCTAGGGAGTTGTTCACTAGTCCCTGTGCTTCTACATCTGCATTGCTTGCTGTTTGGGGTTTTAGGCTGGGTTTCTGTATAGCACTTTGTGACATTGGCTGATGTAAATAGGGCTTCATAAATACTTTATAAATAATTTGATTTGATTTAGGATGGCGTTAGTGTGCCTCCACGATGTATGGTGATACACTAGGTTAAGTAACAGATTTTGATACAGATGGCCCTATTCATTTCTAGGTTAGCTGTGCAGAATGTCAATTGTGAACACTTGGGTATTTTCACAACCTGTGCTGTGACGTAGGCCTATGTCTATTTTTTTTTTACATACGCAAATAAGCTATTCCAACAATTCTTGGCAAGTATAAAAGACAGACTTAGACATCATTTTCTGTGTGTATAATGTTAAGCATTTGGTTTCACTAACACATAATTTTTTCACTACCTTTTCACTCCACCAGTCTTTTTCTCTCATCATCCTCCTCTCTGCGGATGCCACTGATTATGGCTAATTATGTTGATGAATGTCAGTGCTGAGGGCACTCAATCAGTATTTCATAATGGCTTTTTCTCTCCTTTTTATCGTGGCTGAGCAGTAGCAGTATGGGGCTCATGGAGACACCAATCCTCCCTACACTGTGTACAATATAGATCCATCGATGGAGACACTCTCTCAGCACAGGCCTTGACCTATAGGAACAGGAAGTATGGGTGGAAATATCAGACAAGTCAACACTTTTTTGTCCCCTTTTCTCAAATCCTTAACCTGAAGCAAAGGTCATTGAATTGAATGCCCACTTCTAGGTAAAAGAAAGAAGAAGAAGAGAAGGCAAATAACCCAAATGAATTAAGTCGAACAGACATTTGGCTTGTGGAGTGAGGGCTTTTCATGACATCAGACTTGTGTGTACTTTAACATTCAACCAGGGATTATGTCCCTCACCCCACTCTCACTTAATTGGTTTAGATTAATATCTGGACTAACGTTGTGTTTAAACCATGAAATTAGTAGAGCGGTGTTATTGAATTTATGAGTGTGTGTGTGCCAGGAATACAGAATGCTATGTTATAAACAACTCATAAATCATATTCAGAATCTCAAAGTCTATAATATTTTTTGAGTATATAAAATACATATACTGTATACTGAAAGAGGGAGAGAGTGTGAGAGAAAATTGCCTGAAATTCAATATGCTCTCCAATTATAATGTGTAATAGGCTGTAAAATCCTAATATCTATTCAGCCATTTGGAAAAAGCACAAGAAATGGCCTGGCCACTTAGCCTAGTTTCTCTGCCCCCTTCCTGTAGATGACAGACTACCCTGTCTGGCAAACATAAATAAATAAAATAAGTGATATTTAATCCCCCCCTTGTTAATATTTCCACACTGTTAAAATAAAAAGACTCAAAACACCATCACCATGTAGCGAAACCATGAAAAGTAGTGCGTCTAAGCTGAGATCTGGTGTTTGGAGGGTGTTGGAGGGTGTTGGAATGTAACCCAATGGAAGTGTTCTGATACACTGAGGGGAATTCTAAACCCAATGGAAGTGTTCTGATACACTGAGGGGAATTCTAAACCCAATGGAAGTGTTCTGATACACTGAGGGGATTTCTAAACCCAATGGAAGTGTTCTGATACACTGAGGGGATTTCTAAACCCAATGGAAGTGTTCTGATACACTGAGGGGATTTCTAAACCCAAAGTATTGTAAGCCACCAAAGTGGTTCTTCAATCTGAATCATTGTGTTTTGAAAAACGTGTTGTGAAAACACTTGTTGGTGTTTGTAAAAGGCGACATCCCAAAAATGTTTGGGGCAGGCTGTGTCTCATATAATCAAATGGTTTTAAATTGCAAATGGTTTATAGCATACATATTGATTGATTATAAATATTGATTTAAAATGTTAATTAATCTTTTAAATAGGACACTGGGAATTGAATATTTTTCCTAGGGTAGACTTTGGCATTAATTAGAGGCTACAGTTGCCAGGGAACATTGTGAGATTATAAATAATCTTACAATCAAAATATGTAGAGCTATGTACAGTTGAAGTCTGAAGTTTACATACACCTTAGCCAAATATATTTAAACTCAGTTTTTCACAATTCCTGACATTTAATCCTAGTAAAAATTCCCTGTCTTAGATCAGTTAGGAACACCACTTTATTTTAAAATTGTGAAATGTCATAATAATAGTAGAGAGAATGATTTATTTCAGCTTTTATTTCTTTCATCACATTCCCAGTGGGTCAGAAGTTTACATATACTCAATTAGTATTTGGTAGCATTGACTTTAAATTGTTTAACTTAGGTTAAACATTTCGGGTAGCCTTCCACAAGCTTCCCACAATAAGTTGGGTGAATTCTGGCCCATTCCTCCTGACAGAGCTGGTGTAACTGGGTCAGGTTTGTAGGCCTCCTTGCTCGCACACACTTTTTCAGTTCTGCCCAAACATTTTCTATAGGATTGAGGTCAGGGCTTTGTGATGGCCACTCCAATACCTTGACTTTGTTGTCCTTAAGCCATTTTGCCACAACTTTGGAAGTATGCTTGGGGTTATTGTCCATTTGGAAGACCCATTTGCGACCAAGCTTTAACTTCCTGACTGATGTCTTGAGATGTTGCTTCAATATATCCAAATCATTTTCTTTCCTCATGATGCCATCTATTTTGTGAAGTGCACCAGTCCCTCCTGCAGCAAAGCACCCCGACAACATGATGCTGCCACCCCCGTGCTTCATGGTTGGGATGGTGTTCTTCGGCTTGCAAGCCTCTCCCTTTTCACTTCAAATATAACGATGGTCATTATGGCCAAACAGTTCTATTTTTGTTTCAGACCAAAGGAAATTTCTCCAAAAAGAACGATCTTTGTCCCCATGTGCAGTTGCAAACCATAGTCTGGCTTTTTTATGGCAGTTTTGGAGCAGTGGCTTCTTCCTTGCTGAGCGGCCTTTCAGGTTATGTCGATATAGGATTCATTTTACTGTGGATATAGAAACTTTTGTACCTGTTTCCTCCAGCATCTTTACAAGGTGTCCTGTTGTTCTGGGATTGATTTGCACTTTTCGCACCAAAGTTCGTTAATCTCTGGGAGACATAACGCGTCTCATTCCTGAGCATATCAGAAGACAAATGTTTAAATTAAAGGCAAATGTGAACTTCAAACTTTGTGTTTCTGTACTGTTCAGAATTCCCCCAGTCTGAGGCATAGAGGTGGAGGGAGGGCATTCGTGGACATATGTGCCCGCTAGCAAACTCTATTGTCAATTATAAAAACAGGCAAGTTTGCGGGCCACACCCCTTTATTCGGGTCCTTCATGAACTCAGACAGGTGAGAGCACACCGAATGCTCAGATGAAACTCTCCAAAACAATCCAAGAAAGTATGCATCAATGAAAACTTGAGTACCCAATGTTACCACATTGAAGAAGGAAACAGAAGATGAATTCACTTCCTAAGAACATTTGTTTTGTGTAGCATTTTGGCCTCTAATGCTACTAGTCCAAGTAAAACAGACATTTTGATTCATTGATCACTTTTCTTGATGCACATGTAGTTGTTAATTGTTTGCACAATGATGTGCACAATGATTTGCACAATGATGTGCACTTTCTTGGATACCTTGACTTTGTTGTCCTTAAGCCTTTGTTGACTTTATTGTAATTTTCTTGGATTTCGTGCACTTGTTTTATATGCAAATTAAAGCCTGGTTTTGAGTTAATACTGCTGGCTTCAATTCCTACTAGCTACTGTTTGATGTATACCCCACATGCTATATGCTACACTGCCATTTTAGCCTGCTCTAGCTTTGGCCTACCACACCACATGTTATTGCATCCCACTTTTGACATTCATATTGTTGTCTTGTTATATTTGCAGAGCTTAATGAAGTATTTTCTTTTTGCATATTGCTATTGATATGTTTAATAATTATAATAATATTGCAATTTGTTAATATTATAACATTTAATAACCTAATTATGCATTCATGTACTATCATTATTGCTTGCTATTATATGCTATGTGCCTCCCTTCAGAAAAACATACATGCTATGTTATCCACCGACTGGTCAGTCCTAACCACAGCCAGTCAAGACCAGGATGACAGACTAATGTCAATTTAACTGTCAATCATATCTAACACAACTGTATTGTGATTCAACTAATCTGAACAACCTTCCATGCCATGTACCATCGGAATATAAATAATATAAAGTCAGGATTTATGCCGCGTTCACGTGCTAGTCGGAACAAGGAAACTGACATTTCCTACTTGCTAATTGGTTGTTATACACGTGCCACAACACGTTCAACCAGTTAGCAAGTTAGAAATTTCAGAGTTTCCTGGTTCTGACTAGCAAGTGAACGCGGCAATGGAGCCCCACAGTGGAGGTGTCATAATACCAATTAAACCTAGCGGTAAAACAGAGAAGTGGTTCCAATCGTTTTTACACCATTCGATTTTCCCATAGGGGATTTTAGAAACACTTAAAGGTAACTATTATCAGTATATTCGGTTCTATTTACTCTGATTTAATTAGCACCAAAGTAGACATCAAATCCCTGCAAATGCTCCTCTCCAGCTGACACCTTTGCTAACAGGTATTGTGTCAATTTAAAACTTGTACATGACCGTTCACAGAATTGTCCATTTAAATACATGTTGCCAGTTTATTCATAACTACATTTAGCTAACATTAGATAGTTCATCCAAAGATTCTTATGTTTGCCTCGATAATGTTTTCAAGCTTTTCTGGGTTAGGGCTCCCAGTCTCTGGCAAGATGTTTCACAACTCTTATGTGGTTTTCCAACACACCATGTCATGTTTTAGTACACCTTAAATCTGTCCCAATACTTTCACAACCATGTGTTTCAATACTCCAGCAAAGTTAAGGTTTTGTCTCATTTAAGATTGTGGCAGCTCAGGTGCCACTCGTTTTAGTATTACAAAGCACTTAATTATTACAGTGTAGTTTATCCAAACCCCAATGGTGATTACCTCCAGTGATCTTCTCACTGTCCCTCGAACACTCCTTCTCTTCAGACCATGGGAAGTGGCGTAATCAAGTTATTGCAACCCTGATGTTCATTATTTCCTTTTCAAGAATGGAATGTCATCAAACTGTCAGTTATCTTCCTCATCGTCTTCATCATCATCCGCAGCAACATCAGCATCATCCTGGAGTCATAGAATGCATAGAATGTATCTTTGAAGAGACACACCTCATGAGCTTGGAGAAAAACCTGTTGTAAAATGCATTCATTGTGGATGGATGCTTATTGTGGATTGATCCAAACGTTCACCTATTGCTCATACTCGTTTACAGCCCTATGTATTGCACTGCATGTAAGCCTTGTGATCAGATTAAGAAATGATCATCTTTGGACCACTAATTCGGTCGACCCTAGCACCCCCAGCAACATCAAACCCAATAGCATTAGCAGCTATGAGAACAAATCCACTGTCTGCCAATCCCATCCCAGCTTGTCCCTACAGGGTCAGAACCCGAGCTGTCCTGACGGGGAGGTTATCATGCCTGTGGCGAGACCTCATTTTCCTCTTACATACCGTGGCTCTCTCCTCCCCTGCCAGGACTGCTGGAAAAACTAGATAAGAGAAAGAGGAGTATGAATCACAAAGGTGCTGTCTATAAAAGAAAAGCCAGTGGGGCAAACACACTGCACTACACTACGCTCTATTGTTCTCTCTCTCTATCCCTGCTCTTTTCTCTTCTTTTCTTCTTGGAGTAGAACAGCAATGTTTATTTTCTAGTTCTCTCTTCCTGTAGTGTGTGCTTTGTCCATGAGAGAAGCAGGGTGGAGAAAGAGTGAGAAACAGAGAGAATAAGATAAAAAGATTGATAGAGAGGAAGAGCCATAGGGGAGAGTGGGGTAATTTGAGCCGCCCTAGTTTTAGGAAACCATACACAAAATGAATAATATGACCAAATATGTAGGAAGAGGTCATCATGTTATGGAGTCTGTGAAGGAAGAAACCACATGGAAAAAGTGGCAAGTTTCAGTAGGTCCAAAAAACTAATGTTCAGCAATTCAAAGGAATTTGTGTTGGAGCATGTCAAACTCATTTCATGGATGGCAGAGTTTTCCGGGTTTTCCTTCCACCGTTGTACTTGAATGATGAATTAAGGTCACTATTTAGTAAGTAACTCCGCTCACCTGGTTGTCTAGGTCTTAATTGAAAAAAATCTGCAGACACTCGCCCCCCCCTGGAATGAGTTTGACACCACTAGAGAATTCATGATGCTTGTATCTAAACCAAAGTAGATCATTTTAAGATTGTTATATACATCAGTTGGGGTCTCTATAAGCTTCAATATGAGGTCCTAAACCTAACATGAAAGTGCATCCTTGTAGCTGTGTGGGCTAATATAGTCAAAATGTTTGCAGTGGAGTAAATTGAACAAATGGCCATGGGGTAAGCCGAGCCAATGGTTGAGTCAATGGCAAATTGAAGTGTTTTCTTCCCAGGTGTAATGCAGGGCATTATCACTGGGATATGAGGTAACAGGGCCTTGCCTATGTTAAGAGTTAAAGTACGAACTGTTTGTAAGGTCTTAAGCCTGTGTTAAAATATGCTTAAAACTATCAAAAGACAGAAAAACAATTGTGATTGTGTTGAATTCTGTTTGTGAAAAAAAGATAGACATGGTTTTAAAAAAAACTTGTGGTAATATTTCATTCAGTACAGAAATGTGTAGGCAGCTTGACTTAGCCTGACATCCTGAAATTATTGTTTTTAACTTTGTTAGAAAGAATACTATGTTTCCTTGAAGGAGTGATGCTGAATGTAACAAATGGCTCAACTCACCCCACTCTCCCCTACAAAGAGAAAGGAACAGAAAGAGAGAGGGGAAGGGAGAAGGAGATGGATAGAGAGAAAGGATGTATGGAGTGTGGCAGTGTTGTAGAGCAGTGGGACCAAGCTGTTTGTAGCTGCAGCTTTTTCAATAAACCTGTCAGAGGCAGACTTCTCTTCATTGCCCGGCCACTCGCTGAGTCGACTGACAATACCTGTCAAATCTACCCCACCTCGCGCCAGCGACAATAACAATTCTGTCTTCTCTCACCGCACTTTAAAAAGAGAAGAGGACATCTTCCCTCCCCTATGCTGGGTGAGCCATGCAAAGTCTACTGTAGTCATCACCTTTGTTTTCGACTCAAGTTTTCTTCATTGAAAGAAATGTTTTGCCATTTGACTGAGCAGATACAGTGGGATGTCCCAGTGGCACAGAGGTTATTTAACCTGTGTTTTTTATTATGAAACTGTATTTAAGAATTAGAGGTCAGAGATTTTTTTGACAATGTTAGAATCAGTATTTTGATATAAAAACAGATAAAACCATATATTTTCTCTATACCCAAAATGGAAGTGTGTGGTATGGTATTCTTTCTGTGCTCATTTGATCATGACACAACAACAGCCTACATTATTGTGATTATACATGCATACCAGGGTTTCCGTTAGCCGGTAATAGCCAGCTTTTTCCTTCCCCCAAACAGGAAAGCTGATTAATAAAATTTGCACCGACCAGCAACATTTTAAAAAATCCCACTGTGAAATAATGATATTTTGCCAAAATACCAGTTGATGAAAATCCATTTGACCGATCATACTTGTCCGTCTATGGGTTCATTTGCATAATTGTGGAATTAAATTGGCACAGCATACAGATACAGAGCCTTTAAGCAGAAAATATGCCTTGGCGCATTGTTGCGCTAGTAATGTTAAGAAATAAGAGTTTATCAAAATGTTAAGCTAAACGTTCTAAGCTGTTTCATCAGATTCATTACTTTTTTAAGTTGTTTTTTTTATGTAGCCTAGGCCTTCTGTTTGTATGAATTTGGGATCTATTGTCCCACAACTCTCCCAGAGTCTGCTTGGGCTATTTCTTTCTCGACAAGCTGACCAATAGAATAAGTACAGTTTTCTACTATGGGGGATAGTAGATTGACAAGAACTCATAGGCGGCGTGTCAAATAGGCTAGAGAAAGATAAGCCTTCCTCAAGTAAACTGAATTAAATTACCATAATTATGTAGCCTAATTAGCCTACTCCTGTTTATACAGAAATTAATCAAATCATTCAAAATAGGCTACTAAAGCATGGTTTGGCCACAGAGGATCATTAGCTTCCCTAGGCTTAGACATTTTTTAGTTGTGGATTGATTTAAATCGCATTGCCTACAGTTGAAAGGAAAGGCAGCATGTGCTGCAAATACCAAATAGAATAATGTTGAGTTGCAACTGTCAGTGTAAGTAGACAGGCCCAGCCAGACATATTGTAATATTTCAACATTCAATCGCGGGAAAATATAGTTTGGAAGGAAATTGCTGTAAAGAGAAGACAATGAAAAAACTCTAATCTGTCTTTTAGTTATCAAGATTTTCAACTTAATTGAGCAAACAACAGTAGGGCTATAGCCTATCTTATTAACACCAGCGGAGAGCATCGGCCACATCCCTGGTGAGTGTGCACTGCACATATTCACTCTTTATCATTGTTTATTTATTGTACCTTTATTTAACTAGACAAGTCATTTAAGAACCAATTCTTATTTACAATGACAGCTTTCCGGGGAACAGTGGGTCAACTGCCTTGTTCAGGGGCAGAATGACAGACTTTTTACTTGTCAGCTAAGGGATTCGAACCAGCAAGCTTTCGGTTACTGGCACAACGCTCTAACCACCCAATGCTGCATCAGTGCCACTTAAAAGTTTGTTTTTGGACAATAATTTTCTCCTCCAGTTTAGATGGACGTCATATAATATTTGTGTCTCCCCTTCTCGTAGGCCTATTATATGGACAACATAGTTTTATTGATCTGTTTGTCAGTGTCAGTCAGCAGAGTAGGCTACTCTGTAATTTGTCGTATTAAAAAAATTCTGCTAATGTCTCCAGTCATATAAAGTGTTGTAGAATTGCATGAAATGTGTTGTTCCCATGCAAAGAAAGAAGAAATGTATCTGTTATAGCCTTAAGCCCAGGCCTCTACACTATACCCGCTCAGCCCAGGCCTCTACACTATACCCGCTCAGCCAGGCCTCTACACCAAACCCGCTCAGCCAGGTCTCTACACTATACCCGCTCAGCCAGGCCTCTACACTATACCCGCTCAGCCAGGTCTCTACACTATACCCGCTCAGCCAGGCCTCTACACCAAACCCGCTCAGCCAGGTCTCTACACTATACCCGCTCAGCCAGGCCTCTACACCAAACCCGCTCAGCCAGGTCTCTACACTATACCCGCTCAGCCAGGCCTCTACACTATACCCGCTCAGCCAGGCCTCTACACTATACCCGCTCAGCCAGGCCTCTACACTATACCCGCTCAGCCAGGCCTCTACACTATACCCGCTCAGCCAGGTCTCTACACTATACCCGCTCAGCCAGGTCTCTACACTATACCCGCTCAGCCAGGCCTCTACACTATACCCACTCAGCCAGGTCTCTACACTACACCCTCTAAGCCAGGTCTCTACACTATACCCGCTTAGCCAGGTCTCTACACTATACCCCCTCAGCCAGGTCTCTACACTATACCCGCTCAGCCAGGTCTCTACACTATACCCGCTCAGCCAGGTCTCTACACTATACCCGCTCAGCCAGGTCTCTACACTATACCCACTCAGCCAGGTCTCTACACTATACCCGCTCAGCCAGGCCTCTACATTATACCCGCTAAGCCAGGTCTCTACACTATACCCGCTCAGCCAGGTCTCTACACTATACCCTCTCAGCCAGGTCTCTACACTATACCCGCTCAGCCAGGCCTCTACACTATACCCTCTCAGCCAGGTCTCTACACTATACCCGCTCAGCCATGTATTGAACAGTATTTTTTGCAAACACTGATTGAGTTATATTATTAGCCTAAATTGACTATCCAATCTACTGATCACATTACAAATAGTAGGCTGTAAATGCTATGATGCATGGAATACTTTATTATTAAAGTGGATTTTTATGATGAAAATGTACATTCCCCAAACTTGGAACTCATGCCCCGCCTATGCATAGGCTAGTGATTTTGCTGTTTGTTACTCGTCTTGTTGGCTGAGGAAAAGTCAATGTGGACAGTTATTCTAACATCTTCAATGTGCGCAGCAACGACACGCGTCATTGCATCCTCGATTTACATGATCTGTTAAGATAAATTATCGTAATCTTAATGTGATTTCTGTCATTCTGAGCACCGTGGGTGGACGCCCTAATCAGGTTGCGCATCCCAATGCATATGGGTCCGGAAAATTTCTCAAATGTCCGGTAAATTAAAATGCTGCCGGTCAAATGTACGGCGCCACATAACGTAAATCCTGATACACACGTAGAATAGTACAGAACCAGCTCATTTCACGCTTTCTCATGGCTCCTCAAGAGAGTTATTGTTATCATGCTCGGATTGTTCTACAGCTGCACCACCGAGAGCATCTTGACTGGCTGCATCACCGCTTGTTATTGCAACTGCTTGGCATACGACCACAAGACGCTACAGAGGGTAATGAGTACGGCCCAGTACATTATTGTGGCCGAGCTCCCTGCCATTGAGGAGCTTTATACCAGGCGCCGTCAGAGGAAGGTCCTAAAATGTGTCAGACTAAAGTCATAGACTGTTGTCTCTGCTGCCACACGGCAAGTGGCACCGATGCACCAGGTCTGGAGCCAACAGGACCCTAAACAGCTTCTACCCTCAAATCATAAGACTGCTAAATAGCTAGTCTGGGTATATATTTGCTTAACTATTTAACTATTTACATTGATCCTTTTTCTACTAATATTTTTGACTCATCACATACGCTTCTGTTACTGTTAACTCTCTGTCACTTTATTCCTAGTTCCATGTACATATCTACCTCAATTACCTTGTACCACTGACTCAGTACTGGTACCCCGTGTATAGAGCCAAGATAATGTTTCTCATTGTGTATCTATCACTTTTATTATTAAGTGATACCTTTTCTATTATTTCTCTACTTTATTTCTCTCTGCATTGTTGGGAAGGACCCGTAAGTGAGCATTTCACTTTTAGTCCACACCTGTTGTTTACAAACATGTGATAAATAAAATGTGATTCGATTTGATAGTGCAATGTCCTCACAAACAGCACTCACTGTGTTTACTGTTGGATTGATAGCTTGACCTGTCTTCCCCAATATGTAAACAGCCTGGGTCTTGCTAGTCCTGAATGTCACATCCAAAGTTGTTTATTGCTGTAAAGAAACTATTTTCCCAGGAATGAAGGAGGGAGAAATTGTACGTTTGGTGTCCTCGAAAAAAATGGCCCCGCCATCTTGCATACTGTCACATTTGAAAAGAGCAAGCAAGCGCACTGCCAGATTTCCCCTTTCTGTGCTGGGCTGATAAGCGATGACATAGTTCCTCCATGTGGGTCATAGACTTGGAGCAGTTCTATTGCCTTTTGTAATTACATCTGGTTCAGTGTTCTTCCTTCCCTCTTGCCTTCCTTCCAAATTGGAAGTGAATTTGTGGTTGTGTGTTTGTGTGTGTGGTGTGTACACACCCATGTTCCTTTTATTGAGTTTGTCCACTACCCTAAAGCATATTGATGCTTGGAGAAAAAACCATCTCGATGGTTTGAGGAAAAAACTTTCAGAGATGAGGACAATCATGTCTGCAGAATTTTCACCCCGTTGAAGTAAAGAGATGTTTTTGCAATACTACACACTGACATCCAGCTCAGACCTAGCACAACAGCTTGGAGAGACCTTGGGGTTTTCCTGTTACACTGACAGAATACAAGTGGACCTGGAAATTGATTCATATCTTTATGATGGACTGCATAAGCACAGTGTTTGTAATTGGAGTAGAAGAATTCTTCAGAAATCTTTTGAGTACGGAACAATCGAAATAACACAATGAAATAATACATATAGCTTATCAAGAAATGACAGTTATTGAATCATTCAGCAACCACCTCAGATTGTTTGGCGCTGAAGCGTTAGAACCTAGATCTTCCATGACATTTGAAATGGCGGCTTTCATCCACAACATTCATGTACCGTACAAACCTTCCCTAGTCCTACATTTGTCAATGTCAACGTAAAACAATCTTCTCCCTTCTATTCTATTTCAGGCACTTTAAAGGTGTCATTGTGGGAGTAAAAAAAATGAACGTGATGATGGCGATGCAATCGGAACTGTATTGGAAACTAAGCCGTTGCCCATCGCTCCCCCTCAGGCTGTGATTAAATGCTCAGCCCTTCTCCCCTCCTGCTGTGCCTCCTGCTAGGCTTGACCACTGGGCTGATGGAGACAGCACACTGGATTCCATTTGTCCTCTCTGGGCATTTGGCTTCATCACAATGACTATCATTAATCTGGCCAGCTTGGCTGAGCTGATGTTGATGAGGTCATGGTTGGTTGGTTGGTTTATTTGTTGGTTGGTTGTGCGCTAGCTAGGAGATGAGTTCACCGCTGACCCTTATCGGAGAGAGCCGCTGTCCATTTATCACAACAGAAGTACCACTGGTTTATTTGTTAGAGGCCAGTGTAGATCCCAAACAAATCTGTTTACTCTTTTGACTGATTCCATTTTGTTTTTCCAGGTTTATGTTTTCCTGTGGTTTTTGGACTTTGTGGTGCAGTTACCTTTTAATGCAAGTGTGCACCAGCAAGAGACTGTTGTCTGGTAAGCAATCTTTCTGTAACGCTCATGTGATTGCAGAGTTTGCAAAGCAAATGGCCACTGGATTGATGCAAATAATCATATAATTCTGTCAGGTAGCCATTTTGTAGTTAACATTTAATTGAGAAGGTTTTTGTGAAAGTCTTTCCATCTACCAGAAGAAGGTTATCATTAGCATTATCGCTAACGGCTACACAAAGTGTAGACACACACACGCACACACAGACAGGCATTCCTGTGCCGTTGCAGGAAAATACGACTCATTATGAGTTTGTTCATGTCTTATGATTAAACTTGTGAAATAATGCATTTTCTAATAAGTTCCATACATTTAGTTGATTTCCTACTTAGTTCAATAAATTTTTGAATATTGTTGAATTCCGTTTTAATGTCTGGATTCCATGATTCCGTCCCCATTCTCTGAAACACAGGTTTTATAGCGCCCTACCAGTGGGTTCACGCTTGGGAGTCCGCTCCCTCTATCCTTTGTTTCTAGTCAGATTGTTCAAGGTTTTGTACGTGTCCTATTGTCATCACAATGACTGGCTTTGGGCTGGGAATTACACACACATTGGCTGTGACCATGCGGTAGTAGAGAGAACAGTCTATGACTGGGATAGCTGGGGTCTTTGACAATTTTTAGGGCCTTCCTCTGACACCGCCTGGTGTAGAGGTCCTGGATGGCAGGCAGCTTAGCCCCAGTGATGTACTGGGCCATACACACTACCCTCTGTAGTGCCTTGCGGTCAGAGGCCGAGTAATTGCCGTACCAGGCAGTGATGCAACCAGTCAGGATGCTCTCGATGTTGCAGCTGTAGAACCTTTTGAGGATCTCAGGACCCATGCCAAATCTTTTTAGTTTCCTGAGGGGGAATGTGCTTTGTCGTGCCCTCTTCACGACTGTCTTGGTGTGTTTGGATCATTCTAGTTTGGTGTTGATGCTCTAAACCTGCTCCACTACAGCCCCGTCGATGAGAATGGGGACGTGCTCGGTCCTCCTTTTCCTGTAGTCCACAATCATCTCCTTAGTCTTGGTTACGTTGAGGGATATGTTGTTATTCTGGCACCACCCGGCCAGGTCTCTGACCTCCTCCCTATAGGCTGTCTCGTCTTTGTCGGTGATCAGGCCTACCACTGTTGTGTCGTCTACAAACTTAATGATGGTGTTGGAGTCGTGCCTGGCCATGCAGTCGTGGGTGAACAGGGAGTACAGGAGGGGACTGTGCACGCACCCCTGGGGAGCTCCAGTGTTGAGGATCAGCGTGGCAGATGTGTTGCTACCTACCCTCACCACCTGGGGGTGTTCCGTCAGGAAGTCCAGGATCCAGTTGCAGAGGGAGGTGTTTAGTCCCAGGATTCTTAGCTTAGTGATGAGCTTTGATGGTACTATGATGTTGAACGCTGAGCTGTAGTCAATGAATAGCATTCTCACATAAGTGTTCCTTTTGTCCAGGTGGGAAAGGGCAGTGTTGAGTACAATAGAGATTGCATCATCTGTGGATCTGTTTGGGCGGTATGCAAATTGGAGTGGGTCTAGGGTTTCTGGGATAATGGTGTTGATGTGAGCCATTACCAACCTTTCAAAGCACTTCATGGCTACGGACGTGAGTTCTACGGTTCTGTAGTCGTTTAGGCAGGTTGCCTTTGTGTTCTTGGGCACAGGGACTATGGTGGTCTGCTTGAAACATGTTGGTATGCAGCTCTGTCTCAGGTTCTGCTGTTTTGCAGTGGTTGCACAGCCTTTCCTCTACAGGGAGCCAGGTTTTCCTGTGTCTACCCTTCTCAATGGCAAGGCTGTGCTCACTGAGCCATTATTTTGTCAAGGTTTTTCTAAGGTTTTGATCAGTAACCATGGTCAAATATTTAGCCACGGTGTACTGTCAATTTAGGGCCAGATAGCACTGCATTTTGCTTTGTGCTTGTGCTTGTTTCCCAATAAACAATGTAGTTTTGTTTTGACTGTGTTGTAATTTGGTTTATTCTGATTGACTTGATGTTCTGGTCCTGAGGCTTCAGTGTGTTAGTAGAACAGGAAGTGAACTCAGCCCCAGGACCAGCTGATGAGGGGACTATTTTCTTTGCTCAGCTCTTGGCATTGCACGGCTTGGTAATGATATGAGAGGGGGTCACTGTATTTTAGATGTTTCCAAAACTGAATTGCTCTTTTTTTAGTTTTTATTATTAGTGGATATTGGCCTAATTATGTCCTGCATGCATTGCTTGTAGTTTTCCTCTGGACATGTTGGCGAATCTTACAGAACTATGCATGCAAGGGGTGCTTGTCCCATTTGGTGAAATCTTGTTTTGCAAGTGGACCCCACACCCTGCTGCCATAAAGTGCAATTGGTTCAATGACAAATTCAATTAGTTTCAGCAAAATTTGAATAGGTATTTGAATTTGAATTTGTTTTTATAATGGCGTAGAATGCCCTGTGTGCTTTCTCTCTGTTCATTCACTGCCTCATTAAGGTGTCCAGTTGAGCTTATTTTTAAACCTAAGTAATTGCAGTGTGTGCAGTACTCTATATATTTTGTACCAATTGAGAACTTTGGTCTAATTCCCTGAGATCTGGATCTTCTCTGGAAAATCATTATTTTAGTATTTTTGGGGTTTACTGCCAGGGCCCAGGTTTGGCAGTACTGCTCTAGCAGGTCCAGGCTCTGCTATAGGCCATGTGCTGTGGGTCACACCAGGCATAGGTCATCTGCGAAGAGCAGGCATTTAACTTCTGAATTGTGGAGACTAACACCAGGGGCTGAGGAGTTTTCTAGAATAGTGGCCAATTCATTGATGTAAATATTGAAGAGTGCAGGGTTCAGATTGTTACCCTGGCAAAGGCCCTGCCCCCGGTTAAAGAATTCTGTTATTTTATTGCCAATTTTGATGCTGCACGTATTGCCAGTATACATTGATTTAATTATGTCATATGTTTTACCCTCTACACCACTTTCAATAACTTTGTAGAACAGTCCTGTATGCCAAATAGAATCAAATGCTTTTTGGAAGTTGGTAAAGAAAGCATATATTTCTGTATTATTTTGGAGGACATGTTTATCTATCAGGGTGTGTAGGGTGTAAATATTATCAGTCGTGCGATATTTTGTTATAAATTAAATGTGTCTTTTACTCAAGACATTGTGCTTATTAAGGAAGTTTAGAACTCTTACATTTATAATACTACAGAAAATGCCTCTGTAATTGTGAGGGTCAAATTTGTCTCTGTTCAAAAAAGATTGGAGTTATGAGTCCTTGATTCCAGATGTCAGGGAAATAACCTACACTCAGGATCAAATTAAATAGTTTTAATATAGCCAATTGACATTTTGCACTAGTGAGTTTGAGCATCTCATTTATGATGCCATCAGGTCCGCATTCTTTTTTAAATTTGAGGGCCTGAAGTTTCTTATAGAGTTCCTGGTCAGTAATTGGGGAGTCCAATGGATTTTGATTGTCCTTTATAGCTTTTCCTAATTCATTCAACTTCTCATGAATTTCGCATTGTTCTGCGTTTGCTTCAATTTGAACGGTGTTCTCTCTCTCTTTCTCTCTCTCCCTCTCTCTCTCTCTCTCTCTCTCTCTCCCTTTGTCTACATTTCTCTCTCTCTCTCTCTCTCTCTCTCTGTCTGCCTTTCTCTCTCTCTCTCTCTCTCTCTCTCTGTCTGCCTTTCTCTCTCTCTCTCGCTCTCTCTCTCTCTCCTCTCTCCTCTCTCCTCTCTCCTCTCTCTCCCTTTGTCAACCTATCTCTCTCTCTCCCTCACTCTCTCTCTCTCTTTGTCTACCTTTCTCTCTCTCTCCTCTCTCTCCCTTTGTCTACATTTCTCTCTCTTCTCTCTCACTCTCCCTCACTCTCTCTCTCTCCCTTTGTCTACATTTCTCTCCCTCCCTTTGTCTACCTTCCTCTCTTCTCTCTCGCTCTCTATCTCTCGCTTTGTCTACCTTTCTCTCTCTCCTCTCATTCTCTCTTCCTCTTTCTTCTATTCCTGGCTTCCCTATGTTGTTACCATTTTCTTTCATTTAGTCTTTCTTTCTCTCTACCACTCTTTCTCCCTTCCTCTCTGGTTCTCTCTCTCCCTTTGTCTACATTTCTCTCTCTCTTCTCTCTCCTTTATTCTACATTTCTCAATCTCCTCTTTCTCTCCTCTCTCTCCTCTCTCTCCTCTCTCTCTCTCCTCTCTCTCCCTTTGTCTACATTTCTCTCCTCTCTCTCTCGCTCTCTCTCCTTTTGTCTACATTTCTCAATCTCCTCTTTCTCTCCTCTCTCTCCTCTCTCTCTCCTCTCTCTCTCCTCTCTCTCTCGCTCTCTCTCCTTTTGTCTACATTTCTCAATCTCCTCTTTCTCTCGCTCTCTATCCTCTCTCTCATCTCTCTCTCCTCTCTCTCCCTTTGTCTACCTTTCTTTCTCTCCCTCCTCTCATTCTCTCTTCCTCTTTTTAATATTCCTGTCTTTCCCACTTTGTTACTCTTTCTTTCATTTAGTCTTCCTTTCACTCTATCACCCTTCCCCTCTGTTTCTCTCTCTCCCCATCTCTCTCTCTCTGCCCTCCCTTACTCCCTCCCTCCCTCACTGTGTATGCATGACTGCTCTGTAGCCAGTTCTATACAGGCCAGTCTTTTTGATCTGTGGGCCAGAACACAGGATGAGAGTGATCCGCTGGCACAACAAAAACATCCCATTACAGACTTGGGCACAGTCCTGCCGGCCAGGGTCTTAGGAGGCTGCTGACGGATGCTTCTGCTGGGGAGACTGCCTACCTCACCCTCACACACACACACACACACACACACACACACACACACACACACACACACACACACACACACACACACACACACACACACACACACACACACACACACACACACACACACACACACAATACATGCCAAAACCTCGATACTTTTCTCCTCCCTAAACAATTGCATGTTGAAGTTTAGTGTCATGAGTCTTGCCCTGGAGGCAGAACTGAGCATTTTCCCCTAGATAGGCCAGCTGCAAAGTTTATATTGTAAAAATCTTTTTAGTCTTAATTTAAGGTTAGCGTTAGCTACATTTTTTGGTATTGGTTTATCAGTAGCCTATGTCCCTGGGCATATATCTTGTCTGTGCATCTTACAGTACATGCACACATACACACGTGCGGGCCCTAGGACACACTTCCCCATGCGCACACACGCGCACACACACACACACACACACACACACACACACACACACACACACACACACACACACCACACACACACCACACACACACACACTGACTCAGTGATGGATTGTCCCTTTCCATTTTAAACAGTTAGAATGCATGCTGCCCTGGGGACCCTTATGTGTGGAAGTACTTTGAAGTGTCCACATTTAATTCATCTCTAAGATGAATGAGTGGGAGCCAGAGCAGTTGCCTGCGAGCAACCCGTCCGAGACGCAAGTAGAAACAAATGTAGCAGCAAAGCCAGATAACCGTCTCTGTTGGGTTTTACTCCCAGCAGACCAGGGCAGATAACGATCCATTCCATCAATCAAGGCCTTTATTGTTCCAGATTAGGGCAGAATGCTGATTAGGCTCTCAAGTGGTTGATTACAGTTAGTCCTGCTATCGGGACTGTCTACCTGCTTAAGTTTACTACAAGCTCTACGCAGACGCAAGATTTGGAGTGTTGCAATGTCGTTTTTTGGTCACAAAAGTAGTGGCTCCCTGCAGCAGTCAACCTAATTTTCCATAACCATGGGGGCAGTGTTGTTGCTTGGTTCCTTGGTCTGATCTACAGGCTATAGAAAATGAATGGGGATACCTAGTCTGTTGCACCGCTGAATGCATTCAACCGAAAGATATCTTCCACATTTAACCCAATCCCTCTGAATGAGAGAGGTGTAGGGGGCTGCATTAATCGACCTCCACGTCTTTGGTGCCTGGGGAATAGTTGTTGTTAAGGGTAAACTGCCTTGCTCAACGGCAGCTCGTGGATTCAAACCAGCAACCTTTCAGTTACTTGGCCCAACACTCTTAACTGCTAGGCTACCTGCCGCCCAGGCTATTCATCAAAGTAGCCTATTTTGCATTGATAACCAAATATAATCTCAGTGACTGTTCAAACAGTAAACCAAACAACATGAATCCACCCAAAAAGGTATTTTGTTTAGAAGTAATAACTGGTGATTACAGGCTATTGTGAAATGGTAGAACCTACTGTAGCCAACCAGCTAGCCAGGTGCTTTTGATGATGTTCTATTTTTAGCTGATATGGGAATGAATACACAAGCAGCTTATCAAACTGGGATAATGTTTGAGGTTACACCGGCAAGTTTAAGAATACTTGCCAGGGCGTATTTTTTATTATACATTTCACATGGAGATGTGTGAAGCTAAAAAAGCCAGCTACCTTGCTATGTTTTTAGCCAGGCTCAGTCCTCGAATTTCCACCCAGCATTTACTTTTCGTTCCTCTCACTCACATGGCTCTCTCAGATATCGCAATTCTTATTAGCCAATGTCCGTCACGTGATCGTGCCCTTTTCACAGGAATCGCAACTTCGAAGTAGGCATCTAGTGAAGACAGACATCGGGGATGCAACAGTGCACGTTGAATTCCAAGGTGCATATTGGAGATGGTAGATGAACTGTCCACATTTACTTTGTCAGCCAACAAGATGAGTAACGAACAGCAAAAGCACTAGCCTATGTCAATCTACTTTCCTCCATATTACAAAAGATGACCTATTCTATTGGTCAGCTTGTCGTTCTGTGTGATAAATACATATTCCAAATATACACTAAGACAAAAAGGGTTCTCCTATTGGGACAGCCGAAGAACCCTTTTGGAACACTTTTTCTAAGAGTGTACACTATATATACTGCTCAAAAAAATAAAGGGAACACTTAAACAACACATCCTAGATCTGAAAGAAAGAAATCATCTTATTAAATACTTTTTTCTTTACATAGTTGAATGTGCTGACAACAAAATCACACAAAAATAATCAATGGAAATCCAATTCATCAACCCATGGAGGTCTGGATTTGGAGTCACACTCAAAATTAAAGTGGAAAACCACACTACAGGCTGATCCAACTTTGATGTAATGTCCTTAAAACAAGTCAAAATGAGGCTCAGTAGTGTGTGTGTGGCCTCCACGTGCCTGTATGACCTCCCTACAATGCCTTGGCATGCTCTTGATGAGGTGGCGGATGGTCTCCTGAGGGATCTCCTCCCAGACCTGGACTAAAGCATCCGCCAACTCCTGGACAGTCTGTGGTGCAACGTGGCGTTGGTGGATGGAGCAAGACATGATGTCCCAGATGTGCTCAATTGGATTCAGGTCTGGGGAACGGGCGGGCCAGTCCATAGCATCAATGCCTTCCTCTTGCAGGAACTGCTGACACACTCCAGCCACATGATGTCTAGCATTGTCTTGCATTAGGAGGAACCCAGGGCCAACCGCACCAGCATATGGTCTCACAAGGGGTCTGAGGATCTCATCTCGGTACCTAATGGCAGTCAGGCTACCTCTGGCGAGCACATGGAGGGCTGTGCGGCCCCCCAAAGAAATGCCACCCCACACCATGACTGACCCACCGCCAAACCGGTCATGCTGGAGGATGTTGCAGGCAGCAGAACGTTCTCCACGGTGTCTCCAGACTCTGTCACGTCTGTAACGTGCTCAGTGTGAACCTGCTTTCATCTGTGAAGAGTACAGGGCGCCAGTGGCGAATTTGCCAATCTCGGTGTTCTCTGGCAAATGCCAAACGTCCTGCACGGTGTTGGGCTGTAAGCACAACCCCCACCTGTGGACGTCGGGCCCTCATACCACCCTCATGGAGTCTGTTTCTGACCGTTTGAGCAGACACATGCACATTTGTGGCCTGCTGGATGTCATTTTTCAGGGCTCTGGCAGTGCTTCTCCTGCTCCTCCTTGCACAAAGGCGGAGGTAGCGGTCCTGCTGCTGGGTTGTTGCCCTCCTACGGCCTCCTCCACGTCTCGTGATGTACTGGCCTGTCTCCTGGTAGCGCCTCCATGCTCTGGACACTACGCTGACAGACACAGCAAACCTTCTTGCCACAGCTCGTATTGATGTGCCATCCTGGATGAGCTGCGCTAACTGAGCCACTTGTGTGGGTAGTAGACTCCATCTCATGCAACCACTAGAGTGAAAGCACCGCCAGAATTCAAAAGTGACCAAAACATCAGCCAGGAAGCATAGGAACTGAGAAGTGGTCTGTGGTCCCCACCTGCAGAACCACTCCTTTATTGGGGGTGTCTTGCTAATTGCCTATAATTTCCACCTGTTGTCTATTGCATTTGCACAACAGCATGTCAAATGTATTGTCAATCAGTGTTGCTTCCTAAGTGGACAGTTTGATTTCACAGAAGTGTGATTGAATTGGAGTTACACTGTGTTGTTTAAGTGTTCCCTTTATTCTTTTGAGCAGTGTATTATTTTATAATATTTTATATTGTAGATTCTTCAAAGTAGCCACCCTTTGCCTTGATGACAGCTTTGCCCACTCTTGGCATTCTCTCAACCAGCTTTACCTGGAATTCTTTTCCAACAGTCTTGAAGGTGTTCCCACATAGTTTCATAGTTTTGATGTCTTCGCTATTATTCTAGAATGTAGAAAATAGTAAAAATAAAGAAAAATCCTTGAATGGGTATGTGTTCAAACCTTTGGCTGGTACTGTATATGTAATGAAAAGTTAATGTTTGGCCAAATTTTCAGGCTCATCCCTCATGTCAGCATCAGTGTGGTTATGACCAGCTGTAACCAATATGTATAGGATATCGCCTACACTTCGACATGTAGGCTAATTACTTTTGTATATTTACATACTCTTATGTTTTTCTTTACCGAACAGCTAAAGAAAAGAAAATGTATTTAATTAGCTATTTTGGTTAATGGCCTTGGTGCCCTAGCAGATGGCCTTGGTGACCTGGCAGATAGCCCTGGTGCCCTGGCAGATGGCCTTGGTGCCCTGGAAGATGGCCCTGGTGCCCTGGCAGATGGCCTTGGTGCCCTGGAAGATGGCCCTGGTGCCCTGGCAGATGGCCTTGGTGCCCTAGCAGATTGGGCACCTCTTGAAGGCCAAATGGCCTTGCCCCTAACATCAGGACTTCAGCAGAAAGCAGAGCGTAACCGTCTGTCCCGAGTCACGCAGGCTGCTCAGCACGCAAGTGTCATAAATTTAGTGTATGTTGGTTTTTTTAACCGGATATATGCGAAAAAATGTAATTATTTGAAAAGTGAAAGGATTTCAAATTCCCATCCCTAACACTGTCACGCATGTGTGTAGGAACGGACCAAAGCGCAGCGTGGGTTTCGTTCCACATATTTCAATTTTAATGTGAAACTATGCAAGACATACAATAAACCATAAATAAAACAACAAACTGTGACGAAGAGGTGCAACATATACTAACTCAAAATAATCTCCCACAAACACTAGTGGGAAAAACAACAACTTAAATATGATCCCCAAATAGAGACAACAATGACCGGCTGCCTCTAATTGGGAATCATTAAAAAAAAACAACCTACAAAAAAGAACCTAGAACACAACATAGAAATAAATAAACTAGACACAACCCCCAACATAGAAAAAAGAAACTAGAACCAAACATAGCAATAAACTAGACAAAACCCCCCAGTCACGCCCTGACCTCCTCTATCATAGAAAAATACAAGCTCTCTATGGTCAGGACGTGACACACACACACACACACACACACACACACACACACACACACACACACACACACACACACACACACACACAAAAGGCTAGGGCCGGCACTGACTGCATGTGTGGGTATGGATGTGGATACGCAGACCCGCAAGCCACTGTCGCCCCTCATGATGAGTTTAGATTTGTTGTGGCCACCTCCAATAAGTTGCCCATCCCTGCTCTACAAATCCTATACCAAGCTGTCTTCAGCCAGCTCCAATAAAAGCAGGTGTGAATGTCCACCCCCTCCCTCACCCTCAATCTTATCATGCTCTTCACCTCTATCAGCCCTGTCTCTCTGTACTAACCACACAATGTGTTCTCTCTCTCTCTCTCTCTCTCTCTCTCTCTCTCTCTCTCTCTCTCTCTCTCTCTCTCTCTCTCTCTCTCTCTCTCTCTCTCTCTCTCTCTCTCTCTCTCTCTCTCTCTCTCTCTCTCTCGAAGGGCTTTATTGTCATGGGAAACGTGTTAATTAACATTGCCAAAGCAAGTGAAGTAGATAATAAACAAAAGTGAAATTAACAATACTGATTTACAGTAAATATTACACTCACAAATGTTCAAAAAGAGTAAAGACATTTCAAATGTCGTTATGTACAAAAGGGAAAATAAATAAACATAAATATGGGTTGTATTTACAATGGTGTTTGTTCTTCACTGGTTGCCCTTTTCTTGTGGCAACAGGTCACAAATATTGCTGCTGTGATGGCACACTGTGGTATTTCACCCAATAGATATGGGAGTTTATCAAAATTGGGTTTGTTTTCAAATTCTTTGTGGGTCTGTGTAATCTGAGGGAAATATGTGTCTCTAATATGGTCATACATTTGACAGGAGGTTAGGAAGTGCAGCTCAGTTTCCACCTCATTTTGTGGGCAATGTGCACATAGCCTGTATTTTTTTGAGAGCCATGTCTGCCTACGGTGGCCTTTCTCAATAGCAAAGCTATTCTCACTGAGTCTGTACATTGTCAAAGCTTTCCTTAAGTTTTGGTCAGTCACAGTGGTCAGGTATTCTTCCACTGTGTACTCTCTGTTTAGGGCCAAATAGCATTCTAGTTTGCACAGTTTGTTTTTGTTAATTACTTGACACATTGGAAAGAATTATATTTTTGTTTTCTCATGATTTGGTTGGATCTAATTGTGTTGCTGTCCTAGGGCTCTGTGGGGTCTGTGTTTTGTGTACAGAGCCCTAGGGCCTGCTTGCTTAAGTGACTCTTCTCCAAGTTCATTTCTCTGTAGGTGATGGCTTTGTTATGGAAGGTTTGGGAATCACTTCCTTATAAGTGGTTGTAGAATTTAACGTCTCTTTTTTGGATTTTGATAATTAGCGGGTATCGGACTAATTCTGCTCTGCATGCGTTATTTGGTGTTTTACATTGTACACAGAGGATTTGTTTTGCAGAATTCTGCATGCAGAGTCTCAATTTGGTGTTTTGTGAATTTTTGGTTGGTGAGCAGACCCCAGACCTCACAACCATAAAGGTTGTGTCTCAGATTGTTCACAGCTTTGTGGAAGTTTCCTGTGGAGCTGATGTTTAGGCCGAAGTAGATATCGTTTTTTGGGTGCTCTAGGGCAATGGTGTCTAGATGGAATGTGTATTTGTAGTCCTGGCAACTGGACCTTTTTTGGAACACCATTATTTTTGTTTTACTGAGATTCACCTTCAGGGCCCAAGTCTGACAGAATCTGTACAGAAGATCTAGGTGCTGCTGTAGGCCCTCCTTGGTTGGGGACAGAAGCCCCAGATCATCTGTAAACAGTAAACATTCTAGTAGGGTGAGGCCGGGTGCTGCAGACTGTTCTAGTGCCCCCTCTCTCCTTTCACCCTTTTGTCTTAGTATGTTCTCCATCTCTCAGAGTGTTATGGCTGCAGCTCTGGCCTAGTACTGTCTCAGTGCCGAGGTTCCCTGGTACACACACACACACACACACACACACACACACACACACACACACACACACACACACACACACACACACACACACACACACACACACACACACACACACACACAGCCCTAATATGGGCTTTATATAGCATCTTCAGCTTTTCAATTACGATGGCTAATGATAAGTAACCAGAACAACCCAGTCTGGTGTCGTGACGTTGTATTAGTTAATGTGACGACTGTTGCTCATCGAATGATTAACGGTTTATAATTGCGTGATTAAATGAATCAAGCAATTATTAACTCATTAACCTGGGGCACCATGGGAAAATTTGTTTTATTGAGTTTCTATTTCCCAAATTAACTCAAAGAATATCAGAATATCGATTTTACAACAGTCGCTAATTAATCAATTTCCTCTATAGTCTCATTCTGAACGTCGCATAATCCGGGAATCTGCATGGACCCGGGTCCCACCAATGAGTTCGTACCACACCAATCTTAGTTGATTATTTATTTACTAGAAAGCTAAAATGATGATAAAAGATACACATACACAAAACACAGTCTAGGCTATTGATTAGGACTTAGTATAACGGGCCAACACACTATGGCGCATGTTACCCAAAATGGGGATTTAAAAGAGAGAGAAAAAGAGAAAGTACACGAGAGAACTGCCGCTCTTATGGGTCAGAATATAATGATGTAATTACGTGTTGGAGGTCTCAGATCGGAAGCTCCGCGTGGGTCGTTTAGGCTTCTCAATGACACACTTCTCCGGCGCGATTCTCTGGTTGTCCCCACGATGTCAGTGTTCTTTTAGCTTAGTGGTCTGATTCCTCGCCCTTGCTCTGATAAGGGTCGTCTGAGGACAGACAGCTCTGTAGCTCAGAGCTCACAGCGTAGGAATGAAACCGCGGAGATACCACGATTCGATGGGGAGTGTAGGCCAGGTGTTCCGGCTTGAGTTCACCCGCTTAGACACGGCTACTCATCCATAGCATGGGTAGAAAAATATTTCTTTGTCTTCTTCCTTGTGTTGCGTTTTGGGGTTCGTTGACCTTTTAGACCTTGGCTGCAGCTTGGGTCACTTAGTCTGATCTGTTCATTCTTAACCCCCATTTCTTATCCTCTCTTGTGTAGGGGGCAGTATTTTCACATCCGTATAAAAAATGTACCCAATTTAATCTGGTTAATACTCCTGCCCAGAAACTAGAATATGCATATAATTGTTTGATTTGGATAGAAAACACCCTAAAGTTTCTAAAACTGTTTCAATGGTGTCTGTGAGTTTAACAGAACTCATATGGCAGGCCAAAACCTGAGAAGATTTTGTACAGGAAGTGCCCTCTCTGACCATTTCTTGCCCTTCTATAGCCTCTTTATCGAAAACAGAGGATCTATGCTGTAACGTGACATTTTCTAAGACTCCCATAGGCTCTCAGAAGGCGCCAGAACATTGAATGATGACTCTGCAGTCCCTGGCTGAAAAACAGTAGCGCATTTGGATAGTGGTTGATCTGAGAACAATGAAACGGGGGCGCGCGTGCACGTGAAGAGTCCATTTTCTTCTTTGAGTCTTTGAACGAAAACGACGTCTCCCGGTCGGAATATTATCGCTATTTTATGAGAGAAATCGCATAAAAATTGATTTTAAACAGCGTTTGACATGCTTCGTAGTACGGTAATGGAATATTTAGAATTTTTTTGTCACGACATGCATCCGCGCGTCACCGTTCGGATAGTGTCTTGAACGCAAGAACAAAACAGAGGATATTTGAACATAACTATGGATTATTTTGAACCAAAACAACATTTGTGGATGAAGTAGAAGTCCTGGGAGTGCATTCCGACGAAGAACAGCAAAGGTAATCCAATTTTTCTTATAGTAATTCTGAGTTTAGTGAACGCCAAACTTGGTGGGTGTCAAATTAGCTAGCCCGTGATGGCGAGCTATCTACTCAGAATATTGCAAAATGTGCTTTTGCCGAAAAGCTATTTTAAAATCTGACACCACGATTGCATAAAGGAGTTCTGTATCTATAATTCTTAAAATAATTGTTATGTTTAGTAAATTTATGTTATGTTATGTTTAGTAATTTAGTAAATTCACCGGAAGTTTTCGGTATGTTTGCTAGTTCTGAACGTCACATGCTAATGTAAAAAGCTGGTTTTTGATATAAATATGAACTTGATTGAACAAAACATGCATGTATTGTCTAACATAATGTCCTAGGAGTGTCATCTGATGAAGATCAAAAGGTTAGTGCTGCATTTAGCTGTGGTTTTGTTTTTTGTGACATTATATGCTAGCTTGAAAAATGGGTGTGTGATTATTTCTGGCTGGGTACTCTCCTGACATAATCTAATGTTTTGCTTTCGTTGTAAAGCCTTTTTGAAATCGGACAATGTGGTTAGATTAACGAGAGTCTTGTCTTTAAAATGGTGTAAAATAGTCATATGTTTGAGAAATTGAAGTAATAGCATTTTAAGGTTTTTGAATATCGCGCCACTCGATTCCACTGGCTGTTTACTAGGTGGGACGATTTCGTCCACATACCCTAGAGAGGTTATACACTCGGGCCAGAAGTGGGCGTGACCACCATTAGGGCAATTCTCTGGGCGTACCAAGTTATGAGGCAGGATCTAGGTTTTACTCAAACCCAATTTTAGGCAACTAACTTCACATTTCATCTTTACAAAATATTCTCTTTGATTTGGACATTTTCCACACAATGTACAATGTATAAACATCAGGCATATACTGGGAAAACTCTTAAAGATACAATATTTTCGTAATAACATCATCTATTAACCTTTAATAACAACACAAAAATGACATATATTTTCATATTCCATCTATCGTCATCACCACCATTGTGGCTGACGGAAACCATTGTTCCAAAGTCCCTCTATTGCATGTTTAATGTTCTGAGGCTGGTTTTCCATAGTGAGAGGACAAAGGAGTTTTGTCTGTGGCCTAAGATTTATCATGGGCATGAGGGGTCATAAAACCCCCACTTCTTCAGACCCCTAGATCTCTCCTCCTCCGTTGGGGGTGAGAGATACTCTGTAGGGTTGTGGTCTCCTGTAACCTGACCTGATCAGGACAGTCATGACACTGGCTTTAGTCCTGTACACGCCTTATGGGACCACTATGTACAAAAAAACATTGCTATGTACACTATTACTGTGTATACTATGAACACATCAAAGACATTGTGGTATGTGTTTGTGTGTGTGCATACGTGTGTGCGCCCCCCTGTCAATGGGTTTGATTTGGTTTATTAGAATCCCCATTACCTTTTGCCGAACAGCAGCTATTTTTCCTGGGGTCCACACAAAAACATAAAACACGACAAGCAACGAAACACTGTGTCGTGTCTTTGGCTATGCCGGATTAAGTGATATGACATGCTAACCTATAAAATTCTTTCTCTGTAATTAATATTACCTGATTAAGCTAATCATGTAAATGTAATTAACTAGAAAGTCGGGGCACCACGGAAGAACGTTTATAGAGCCGTTATCTTCCGAATAAACTCTTAAAATACTTAGTAATATTTTATATCGATAGCAGTCAATATTAACCCTTATGTTATTTTCAGTCTCATAATGAAAGTTGTAAATTCTTGGCTATCTTCACAAACCCTGGCTAACAGTTGAATCAGCAATACAAAATTGGGTTTAATTATTGGGTTTAATAATTAAATAATAATTAATAATTAAATTGGGTTTAATTATTTATTTACTAAATACCTAAACTAATCACACAGAATTACAAATACACAGAATACAAATGATGTCATACAGAAAACGTCCCGGTGGACGGAACCTGTATGATGGCTGGTTACACAAAGGAAAGGGGGTTGGGCTTGAATGAAAGAGCGGGAAGACTTAGGAACAAAGAAACAGCAGCTATGCTATCGTAAATACATTATCTTATGCATTCTAAATTACCGCCCATTTGGAAAAGGAAAATGCAATAAATATTTACTCTGAGCTGCGCTTCGGTATATTGGTCGTAGATGCTGGCCGGGTTGGCCAACAGATCTTCCTGTCCTCGGAAGAATGTCTCTGGTGGTAAATTGGATACGTGGTGGTATCTTCGTCTGTTTGTTAGACTGGATCCGTCGTCCGTCCTTTCCTAGCCCACGTCTACAGCGGTCGCTGCTAACTCAACGGCTAGGAAGTATCACTTCTGTAGTGAATAAGCTCAAAGTTCATACCATTCGCCACCAAAGCTCATGCCGAGGTTGGCTTAGTTCTGTACTTGACATGTGTGTCCTTCTAACGTAGAGGCTGCAGACTTCACGTACTGGAACATGTGGTTATCTTTTCGTCAAAGGCTTATATAGTGGAGATGGGGAAGGATGTGTTTCATCGTTTATAACCCCTGTTTCTTCACAGGGGTGGGCCACTGATCAAGCAGGGCACTTTCCTTATGAAAACCCAATTCTCTCATTTGGAAGCTAAAATTACATTTAATCTCCTAACAAACAATTTCAATATCAAACATTTCAATTGCATAACAATTCCATGTGACTCTGATAACTAGAGGGTGTAGACTTTCCCAGGTACAGTTTATGTCATCCTGTCATCAGTCATAATGTCTCAGATGACAACTGAACTGACATCCATACTCATTACGTTCCAAAGCATATTTCCAACTGGTTTTATTACCAAAATATGGTTCCTTTCCCCATTTATTTGATGTTCACAGACTCTCTATATTTAACCCAGGCTATTCTGCAGTCCTTCAGTAGGGTCAGAAAGAGAGGGGAAGGGAGAAAGGTATTTATGAGGGGGTCATAAACCTTACCCACAGGTCAACGTCATGACAATTGATACACTGATAGAACACTCACACCAATAAAAAATACAACGATATACAAAAATAAAACTAAATAATAATGTTTGAAGATTGTGTGATAGTGTGTCTGTGTGTGCATGTATCTGTGTGAATCATTTCACAGTCCCTATTGGGCCATGAGATGTTGTGTAATACATGAAGGTCATTTTTCTGTTTGCTTGAGTAATTGGAGATGAGAGTTACATGCGATCATATACTGTGTGTTGCAGGGAAGTTGTTTTGGACTTGAGGTCTGTGAAGAGACCCCTGGTGGCATGCCTTGTTGGTACCTGAGCTGAATGATATTTGATTATGCAGACAATCTGGAATTTTCATCACAGTAATATTTCTCATTAAAAAAAATAGAAGAGAAGCAGTTAAACTCTCATCAACCCTCAAACAGGAAAGACTGGCATGCATGTTGTTAAAGTATGTGCAGTTAATGGCGTAAAGGCGTGCTGCTCTGTTTTGAACCAGCTGCAGATTTGCTAGGTCTTTCTTTGCTGCACTTGAAGATATTACCGGACAGTAATCAAGATGGGACAGGACCAGAACCAGAGCAACTAGTAAAGTAGATTGTTAGTGTCAGAAACAGACATACCCCTCTCCATCTTCACAGCAACTTTGTCAATATGACTTGACCATGATAACTGACCATCCGATGTTATACCTAGGAGTTTAGCTTCTTCAACTTGGTCAATGTTCACAACCTTTATGTACAACTCCAGTTGAGGTTTAGTTCTAAGAGAAAGTTTTGTACCAAATATAATGTTTTTAGTTTTAGATGTATTTAAGACCAGTTTATTATGAATTACCCATTACCCAAGTGAGTTTTTTCAATAACAATTCATGAAAAATAACATCGAAGGAAATCTAACAATACAGCTCCAACTCATCTTATTATCCATTTATTTTACCTAATCATCAGTCATCTGAGTCAGTGCAATACAAGATGTTTGCCCTTCTCTATGTGCATGTTTAAAGACAGTTAACTTGTTCTATGATAAATAGCATATTTGGTCAAACACAATTCTGTCCATCAGTTTACTAAAAACAGGCAGCAAACTGATTGGGTGGCTGTTAGAGCCAGCAAAGAGTGCTTTATTGTCACATAATTATAAATACAGTTAATACAGATTTATACCAATTTGTGTATAATTAGCCTCCAAAATACATGTAAACACACCATAAATGTTTTATTTTAAAGCTGTGAGTGCTATTATATGATATAATATCAAGAATTGTTTCATTTACAACTTGTCTTAGTCCTATCATCAACTGATTTCAGCCAGTGTGGATTGACTGCATTGTTTGAATGGAATGTTGGCATATTGGCAGCTAATTTGAATCGTTCCTCTAAAACTGGCTGGCTAGCTAGCTAGCAAACTTACAGTGCAGATAAGATAAATTATTTTACACTATCACAGCTCTGGCAAACCATGGTTGACCAACTCCCTGACCAAAATGGCTGATCTTTAGACCATCATAAGAAGGTTCATGTCCATTATAGTATTGTAATTCCTAATTATATGGTTTTGACATGCATGCCTGTCAGTCTAAATACATGTACGGTGCATTCAGAAAGTATTCAGATCACTTCACTTTTTCCACATTTTGTTACACTACAGCCTCATTTTAAAATTGATTACATAAATTTTTTTCCTCATCAATCTACACACTATACCCCATAATGACAAAGGGAAAACAGGCTTTTAGACATTTGTACAATTATTTAAACAGAAATACCTTATTTACATAAGTATTCAGACCCTGTGCTATGAGACTTGAAATTGAGTTCAGGTGCATTCTGTTTGCATTGATCATCCTTGAGATGTTTATACAACTTGATTGGAGTCCACCTGTTTTTGCTCTGACATGCACAGTTGATTGTGCATGTCAGAGCAAAAACCAAGCCATGAGGTCAAAGGAATTGTCTGTAGACCTCCATGACAGGATTATGTCGAGGCACAGATCTGGGGAAAAGTACAAAAAAATGTCTGCTGCATTGAAGGTCCCCAAGAACACAGTGGCCTCCATCATTCTTAAATGAAAGAAGTTTGGAACCACCAAGATCCTTTCTAGAGCTGGCCGCCCGGCCAAACTGAGCAATCGGAGGAGAAGGGCCTTGGTCAGGTGACCAAGAACCTAATGGTCACACTTATGGAGCTCCAGAGTTCCTCTGTGGAGATGGGAGAACCTTCCAGAAGAACAACCATCAGCACTCCACCAATCATGCCTTTATGGTAGAGTGGCAAGACGGAAGCTACTCAGTAGACAGCCATGTTCAAGTATTGCCATAGATTTTCAACCCGATTTAAGTCGAAACCGTAACTTGGCCACTCAGGAACATTTAATGTTGTCTTGGTAAGCAACTCCTGTGTATATTTTCCTTGTGTTTTAGTTTATTGTCCTGTTGAAAGGTGAATTTGTCTCCCAGTGTCTGTTGGAAAGCAGACTGAACCAGGTTTTCCTCTAGGATTTTGCCTGTGTTTAGCTCTGTTCCATTTCTTTTTATCCCAAAAAACTCTAGTCCGTGCCGTTGACAAGCATACCCATAACATGATGCAGCCACCACTATGCTTAAAAATTTGAAGAGTTTTACTAAGTGATGTTAGATTTTCCACAAACATAACGCTTTGTATTCAGGACATAAAGTTAATTTCTTTGCCACAGTTTTTGCAGTTTTACTTTACTGCCTTATTACAAAAAGGATTCAGGCTTTGGAATATTTGTATTCTGTACTGGCTTCCTTCTTTTCACACTGTCATAAAGTTTAGTATTGTCAAATAAAATTTAACATATTGGTAGATGTTATTGCGGGTGTAGCAAAATGCTTGTGGAGTAACTACAATGTTGTTGATCCGTCCTCGGTTTTGACTCATTTGTCTCATACCCCACAAGACATGTCACCAGAGGTATCTTCACAGTCCCCAAGTCCAGAACAGACTATGGGAGTGTCAGGAACTCAAAGCAGCAGGAGGGGTGAAGTCACGCGCAGGAGACCAAGGTCCGTGAACACACGTTTTAAAAGGCAGCAGTCCAAAACTGCCAACAACATGTAAGGCAGGGCGAAATACAATAGCAGTAAGAGCCCGAAAACAGAGTAGGGGTGCAGCCCAGGAAAACTCGCATGCATTAACACACAAAAATGCAGAGGGAATGCCTAAACCCCAACCTAACCTAACCAAACAAAAACAATCCCGCACAATCCCAAACCTAAACAGACAGACTAAATAACACCCCCACTAACGATCTAACACAATACAGGTGCACACATAAACCAGACCTGACCAAAAGAAAATGAAAAGAGGATCGGTGGCAGCTAGTAGGCTGGCGACGACGACCGCTGAGCACCACCCGAACGATGAGAGGCGCCACCTTCAGTCGACGTTGTGACAGGGAGGTCCATGACTACATGGAACTCTATTCAACATCAAGTAACTCATGTAACCAGTAAAATCAGAGGGGTATTTTTATCTGTTCATTTTTTTTTTCAATCTGATTTTACTGGTTACATGAGTTACTTGATGTTGAATAGAGTTCCATGTAGTCATGGACTGTGAAGAGGACTACACACCAGCATAGACACACGCATACACACACACACACACACACACACACACACACACACACACACACACTCACACACACACACACACACACACAATAACATACACACTATACACACACGTACAACTGGATACGTACTATACACACACACGTACAACTGGATTTTGTGTTGTGCTGTAGATATGTGGTAGTAGAGTATTGGCCTGAGGGCACACACTTAAACCTCTCTGGGACATGTGGGATGCTAGCGTCCCACCCGCGGTACACACTATTCAACAGCCAGTGAAATAGCAGGGCGGCAAATTCAAAACAACAAAAATCTCATAATTCAAATTTCTCAAACATACAACTATTATATCCCATTTTAAAGATGATCTCCTCATTAATCCAACCACATTGTTCGATTTCAAAAAGGCTTTACGGCGAAAGCATAACATTAGAGTATGTTAGGACAGCGCCTAAACAAGAAAAACCACACAGCATTTTCCAAGCAAGGAGAGGCATCACAAAAAACAGAAATACAGCTAAAATGAATCACTAACCTTTGATGATCTTCATCAGATGACACTCCCAGGACTCAATGTTACACAATACATGTATGTTTTGTTCAATAAAGTTATTATTTATATCCATAAACCCCATTTTACATTGGCGCGTGAGGTTCAGAAAATGTATTGCTTCCAAAAAATACGGCTGAATGAGCACATCAATTTACAAAATACTCATCATAAACGTTGATAAAATTTACAACAGTTATTGAAAGAATTATAGATACACTTCTCATGTTCTCCGTCCCGTATGCGGGATCAACATCCAGCGTGAAATCATTTCGCCATATTCATAACCGAACAATAGAAAAATTTCATTTTTTTTTTAAATATAGGACTATTTTACATCGTTTTATAGATACACCTCTCCTGAATCGAACCACGTTGTCCGATTTCAAAAAGGCTTTACAGCAAAAGCAAAATATTAGATAATGTTAGAGGAGTATATCGTCAAAGTATTCACATAGCCATTTTCCGACCAACCACATGCATCACAAATAACCAAAAAACAGCTAAATGCAGCACTAACCTTTGACAATCTTCATCAGATGACACTCCTAGAACATCATGTTACACAATACATGCATTATTTTGTTAGATAAAGTTCATATTTATATATAAAAACAGCATTTTACATCGGCGCGTGACGTTGAGAAACTATTTTCCCTCAAATGCATCCGGTGAATTAGCGCTACAATTTACTAAATTACTATTCGAAAACATTTTTTAAATGTAATATTGTCATTCAAAGAATTATAGATGAACATCTCGTGAAAGCACCTGCATTGCCAGATTTAAAAATAACTTTACTGGGAAATCACACTTTGCAATAAAAGGGGATGCTATACTCAGAAAAATAGGCTAGCAATACAGGTCAGCGCCATCTTGGAACATTTCGAATATCAAATCTACTCTTGTATATTATTGTAAATATTCCCTTACCTTTGATTATCTTCATCAGAAGGCACTTCCAGGAATCCCAGGTCCCCAACAAATGTAGTTTTGTTCGAAAAAGTTCATAATTTATGTCCCAATAGCTTCTTCTTGTTAGCGCGTTCCGAAGGCACCTCAAAATGTTCCGTCGTGCGCGGGACTTCTCCTCACGAAAGCCCCCCCCCAAAAATATTTAAGTTCATTCAAACATGTCAAACTTTGTATAACATAAATCTTTAGGGCCTTTTTCAACCAGAGCTTCAATAATATTCCATGGGGACGGTTGCATTGTCTTTCAAAACGTTTTGAAAGGGGAGGGTAGCCAGGGGCACCCGCGTCATAATGGTGATGGCCCTCCCCATGTGACCAAGATCAACAGCCTCTCATTCGGTCAGTTTTCACAGTAGAAGACTCAAACCACTTTGTAAAGACTGGGGACATCTAGTGGAAGCCATAGGAAGTGCTCAATGAATCCTAACTCACGGTGTGATTTATAGGCAAAGTGCTGAATTTGAGTCCGCAAATCAGATTTCCACATCCTATTAGAAACAGTTTTAGAAACGTTAGGGTGTTTTCTATCCACATCTATTAATTATATGCATATCCTAGCTTCTGAGTTTGAGTAGGAGGCTGTTTAAAATGGTCACGTATTTTTTTCAAAAATCGCTGTAGCGCCCCCTATCCTAGCCATGTATTTAGCTTGCTAACATTTGCTAGCTAGGTTAGTGCCGTTTCAATACAACCTGACCAGCTACAATTCCTGCTAGCTCACTTTAGCTAGCGAGCTTGTTTCAACTCTGATTTGCAAGCTAACGTTAAGTAGCTACTTAGCATTGGAGAGCTGACTGTTCTCATAAAAGTTTGTCTGGTGCAAAAATAAATGAAGGATCCAGCTATGGTGGTAATTCGTGTAATTTCTGACTACAGAGGTACTACTTGTCTATGCGCTAGCTAACAGCAACAAGCCCAGATGAGCTAGCTAAACATTGTGTCAGCATCCAGCAGTGCTCAGCTGATGGTTGCATAGTAACGCCGTCACCAGCTCGAATTCTAATCGAGCTGGCACCAGTTGTGAAACTGGGCTGCGCTGGCCCGGGTTTCCCTCGACCCAGCTCAAATTTGGCCCTAATTTTAAGTGCCAGTGGAAAAGGGTGCTATAATGTGTTGTGAAATCTGTTCTGTAATGTCATGTTTTTAACTGTATGTAACTGCCTTAATTTTGCTGGACCCCAGGAAGAGTAGCTGCTGCCTTGGCAGGAACTAATGGGGATTCATAATAAATACAAATAGTGAAATCCATGAGAGGATGCCTTCCTCTCCAGCAACTGAGTTAGGAATGACGCCTGTATCTTGTAGTGACTGGGTGTGTTGATTCACCATCCAAAGAGTAATTAATAACTTCACTGTGATATTTAATGTCTGCTTTTTACCCATCCACTAGTAGGTGCTCTTCTTTGCGAGGCACTGGAAAGCATCCCTGGTCTTTGTGGTTGAATCTGTTTAAAATTCTCTGCTCGACTGAGGGACCTTACAGATAATTGTATGTGTGGGATACAGATATGAGGTAGTCATTCAAAAATCATGTTGAACACTATTATTGCAAACAGAGTGATTCCATGCAACTTATTATGTGACTTGTTAAGCACATTTTTAGTCCTGAACTGATTTAGGCATGCCACAACAAAGGATTTGAATACTTACTGACTCAAGACATTTCAGCCTTTCATTTTTAATTAATTGGTCAAATTATTCAATTTTGACATTATTGGGTATTGTGTGTAGGCCAGTGACACAAAATCAAAATGTAACCCATTTTAAATTCAGGCTGTGACACAACAAAATGTGGAAAAAGTCAAGGGATGTGAATACTTTCTGAAGGCTCTGTACACGGAACACAGTTCTCTCCCTCCCCTAGAGATATCCTGTCTAACCACAGGAACGCATGGACAAACGCACGCACACAAACACACACACACAGCTCGGTCTGTGTTCTCCTCGTTTCCTTACCGAGAGGAAAATAATGATGTGGCCAACAGCAATTACCTCAGGAACATGCTGAGCTTTGGTCTACACCACCTTCTATGCACGTCTACCACACACACACACACACACACACACACACACACACACACACACACACACACACACACACACACACACACACACACACACACACACACACTCTCTGCCCTGTGTCCTTGGAGCGCTGGCCCATAGTTAGCTTACGGGTTGGCTGCCAATCCAGCCTACCCGTTCAGGTAAAGAGAAATCTTGCTACTTTTAAATGACTAGCCAATCCAATTCCATTGAAAAAAGCTTTATTGTCTATCACCTGATGTACATAATAATACAGACATCTGCCCTCTGGTTCTTCTAGTTTCTGGCTGGAGGCTGGAGCATAGAAGTAGACTTCATCACCCACACATTGACTTGAATGGGGATAACCTGTTCTAGGAGTTCTGTTTCTATGTGGGTTTCTCAGGGTGTGTCCGAAATGGCACCCTATTCCCTGTGTGTATGTATAACTTTTAGATGCGGACACACACACACACACACACACACACACACACACACACACACACACACACACACACACACACACACTATTATTCTTAGGTTGATTATAGTTTATTTTGTGTGTGTGTAAATTTGTGTCTTTAGTTGTATTTTTCATTATGTGTCAGAACCGAGGAAGATTAGCTGTCACCATTGGGGATCCTAATCTAAAAATATCTGTATATTAATTCCCTGGGGCCTGGTCAAAACGAATGCACTACCCTACCTAGTGAATAAGGTGGTATTTCAGATGCAGCCTCTGTCAGGTTCTTTCATGAGGAAGCCTCTGCTAACTGCTTAGCTGCTGTGTCTCTGCCTCTATCCACGTTGACCAGAGGAGACATGCAGGGCGTATCTTATGCTTCCATCTCATCGACTCAGAGCTCCGTAGAAAAAACTCTGATGGCACCCAAAGACAAACAAACCTGAACAGCCCCGATCGATCAGAGAGGATGTGAGTATTACCAGTCAGCCGCAGCCTCTGTTGAGTAAGATTCTCACAGATGTGCGTGTCTGGGTTGGGAGGGGGTGGTCTGTGTCTGTGTCTGTGTGTGTGTGGGGGGTGGGAGGGGGTGGTCTGTGTCTGTGTGTGTGTGTGGGGGGGGTGGGAGGGGGTGGTCTGTGTCTGTGTGTGTGTGTGGGGTGGGAGGGGGTGGTCTGTGTCTGTGTGTGTGTGTGTGTGGGGGGGGTGGGAGGGGGTGGTCTGTGTCTGTGTGTGTGTGTGGGGGGGGGGTGGGAGGGGGTAGTCTGTGTGTGTGTGTGTGTGTGTGTGTGTGTGTGTGTGTGTGTGTGTGTGTGTGTGTGTGTGTGTGTGTGTGTGTGTGTGTGTGTGTGTGTGTGTGGGGTGGAAGGCAGTGGTCTGTGTGTGTGTGTGGTAGCCTAGCGGTTAATAGGTTTGGCCACGCAACCGAAAGGTTGCTAGTTCGAATCCCCAAGCTGACTAGGTGAAATCTGTCGATGTGCCCTTGAGCAAGGCACTTAATACTAATTGCTCCTGTAAATCATTCTGGACTAATTGCGTCTGCTAAATGACACAAACGTGTGTGTGTGTGTGTGTGTGTGTGTGTGTGTGTGTGTGTGTGTGTGTGTGTGTGTGTGTGTGTGTAATTATGTAGTTCAAGTTTGAAGTATTATGTTCTACTATGGGCTCTTTACCCATCACTTCTCCTCTCTGAGCTGTTATCATCTGTTATCATCTTTTCTATTTGATCTCAGAACAGGTTTCACAGCTATAATTCAGCTATAATTCTTAATCACCTTGACTTGTATGCCATATATTACCTAAATATTTTCTTCATATTGAGGCCACCAGTTGCCCACAAAAGGTGCATATTTTAAGCAGACACTTTATTATAACAGGAAAATGTAATCGGGTATCCTTCCGTTCTCTAACCCAGGGCTTCTCAAACTCAGGTATTGGGGAACATCCCGCATTTATTTCTATGGGAAAAAGCACTGTTCATGAAACAAACTGTTCACACCTTTCTTGTTTGGCCCAGAGAAAAAGCACATTTTCTTGTAATTCTATACATTTTGTTATGTCTAATGCGTATTCATGTGATATTTGAGTGACTCAAATATTCTAACAATCTATTGGCAAAATAACCTAGCTAAAAATGTTAGCTGACATGGGCTAGTTTATCTGGACAAGTTATAAATAGCTCTCTATGTCACAATCGTCGATGAAAGGGGACCAAAGTGCAGCGGGTATAGTGCTCATCTTCTTTTATTATCGTAATAACGTGAACACTTAAACCAAAATAACAAACCGACAATCAACAGTTCCGTAAGGTTCTCAGACAATACAGGAAACAACCACCCACAACCCACAGGAAAAAACAGGCTGCCTAAGTATGGCTTCCAATCAGAGACAACTAACGACACCTGCCTCTGATTGGAAACCATACTCGGCCACACAAAGAAAAACAAACATAGAAATATGAAAACTAGAACATATCCCCTGGAAACAAACAAACCCCAAAACACACAAAAACAACACCCCCTGCCACGCCCTGACCAACTACAATGACAAATGACCCTTTTTACTGGTCAGGAAGTGACACTCTAAGGCATGAAGGATCCAGCTATGGTGATAATTTGTGTCATTTCTGACTACAGAGGTACTGCTTGTCCATGTGCTGGCTAACAGCAACAAGCCCAGACGAGCTAGCTAGTGATTAGCTGGTGGTTGCATAGTAACGCAGTCCTGGGCCCCCACTGGGTGCACTTTTCTTTCCCCCCCAGCACTAAACAGCTGATTCAAATCATCAAAACTTGACGATGAGTTGGTTATTTGAATCAGCTGTGTAGTGCTGAGGGGGAAAAAACAAACCGTGCACCCAGGGGGGGCCCCAGGACCGAGTTTGGGAAACCCTGCTCGAAGGTATGCGATGAATGACATGGCAAGAGGAAAACTGATGAATCACTACCTAAATTCAAAATTGTACTTTGTGCATTCTACTATTTCAAATGTGAAGAGTAAGTTGAAAGCCGGACTGATAAATAAACTACCAACACAGTTTGGGAACCACTGTTCTAACTCACTGACTGACATTACATTGTCTACTGTAACCTATTATGTCCAAATCTCTTCTGAATGCAGCTTGTAGCATGTTCTCTGTTCCTGTGTGGCTCGTCCTGACACAGGCAGGTTGTAGTTATCCATGCTGTGTATGTGAGTGTCATCTCGCAACTCCCACTCTCTCCCGGCACATTTTTGCTTTTGTTCTCATCTCTCCGCCCGCCCGCCTGCCTGACTCACAATGATGATCTTGACCAAGCCGGAAAAGGTCAAGGTTAGCCAACAAATTGCCTCAAAGCAATCAGCTCAGTCTCTGTGCTAACACACACTGTGTGCTTTCTCTGTCTCTCTTTGTCTCTCTTTGTCTCTCTCTCTGTCTATCTCCTTCTCTCTCTCTCCTTCTCTCTGTTTTCCCATGAAACTTGTGTCAGGGGGTCCGCTTGCTTTGAAGTTGCGCATCTAACAGGGGGCTCTGCGAGAGGCCTGGGACATCAAAGTCACCCTGGTCCGCGTGGCAGTGACATTTTGATGGCAGCGTTACCCAGTGTGGTGTAGGCAGGATGGGGTGATGGGGCGATGGGGTTCAGCTGTTCTTTAAGACTCCTGGCTGCTCCAGGGTTGTGCAGTGTTTGCCTCATCTCTACACAGGATTGGCTTTCATTACATGAAACAGGTCCCCCCCCTTCCCCTCGGCCAACAATAGTCACAACACTGCTCTGGAGTTCATACAATCTAATAGAACAACAAGACCTTCTGTTGACACACACGTGTGCCAAACACACACAAACACACACACACACGTAGTCAGGGATGCCCGTACACATGCACAGGCACACACACGTAGTCACGGGTGCGAACGTACACACACACACACACACAGTGTTTGAGAGGAGAGATGGGTGCCCCTGTCACCTGGCCTTTTCTGTGAAGTTTGGCATTACCATGACTGCTCTCTGAGTTCATCATAACCCGAGTCGTGTTGCTCTGCCTACTATAATACACTGTAACAAACTCAATACCAACGCACGTAATCCAGACAGGCTCAGTAGCTGAATGGACCTCTTTATATTGTCCCCATTTGTGTAGCTGTTTTGTGGGAGGGTAGGCCTAAACAGTGTCACCAACAGGTGTTAATGTGTCGGCCCACAGGATACTAGATGTCGGGGTGTCATGATGTCCCCAACAGCTGTCTTCCTGTCTTCATCTGGGGCTGTTATGATAACCACCTTCTAAAGACAGGCCTGGTCAGAAGAGGCTTGGCCCTGGATATTGTGTGAATCAGAGGATAATCAATGAGAAATGGCTGAAGATGAGGATAGACTATGACTGGTTTCTATCGCAATGTAGAGGATGAACAAGGGGAGATCCTCATGCATTGTCTCACTAACATTCTGTCCCTGGTGACCATGTAATCGTGCATGTGTATGTTTATGTCTATTCCCCAGGTGCAGATGGAGAAACTTGACTACCACCTTTACCTGTCTCTGTTCTTCGACGGACTGTGTGAGACGGTGCACCCCTACGACTTCTTTACCCGCCTGGAGGTCCACGACATGCTGGAGCACGGGGGCAGCGAGATCCTGCCAGTCATCCCCCAACTCATCATCTCCATCAAGAGTGAGTAGTCACACGTTATAGAAAAATTACAAAAACACTGCCACAACTTTGTCAGAGCACAAACACAACGATCAATGTAACCACAACACTCTCGTCATCCCTATCAAGAGTGAGGGCCTAAATGTTACAGAAACATCACAGGAACAGTGTAACAATTTGATCAGAACAAAAACACCACTCTTTAACACAAACACAACACTCTCACAACGAATCGAGACCAAATCTCCTATAACAAGGTTATGAAGAGATTATTCTCTAATGTGTGGCCAGTACTGGTTCACCAGTCGCCGTAAACCACAAGCCAGAAAGGTTTGGCTTGACAATGGACAAATCCCCAATGCACTATTCAAATCTAATTGTATTTGTCACATGTTTCTAAACAACAGGTGTGGACTAAAAGTGAAATGCTCACTTACGGGTCCTTCCCAACAATGCAGAGAGAAAGAAAATAGAGAAATAATAGAAAAGTTAAACACGTAAAAATAATACAAGTATTAATAGATACACAACGATTAACGATAACTTGTCAATATACAAGGGGTACCAGTACAGAGTCGATGTGCAGGGGACAAAGTAATGGAGGTAGACATGTACATATATCTAGGAATAAAGTGACAGATAATAAACAGTAGCAGCATCAGCAAAGGTCAATGCAGATAGTCTGGGTAGCTATTGGTTAACTATTTAACAAACTATTATCAGTCTTATGGCTTGGGGACAGAAGCTGTTCAAGGTCCTACTGGACCAAAAAGGAGAGTGATGGAGTGCTGCATCAGATGGCCTGGCCACCACAATCATCTGACCTCAACCCAATTGAGATGGTTTTGGATGTTTTGAACTGCAGTTGAAAGAAAATCAGCCAACAAGTGCTCAGCATATGTGGGAACTCCTTCAAGACTGTTGGAAAAGCATTCCAGGTGAAGCTGGTTGAGAGAATGCCAAGAGTGTGCAAAGCTGTCATCAAGGCAATGGGTGGCTATTTTGAAGAATATCAAATATATTTTGATTTAACACTTTTTTGGTTACTAAATGATTCCATATTTGTATTTGTTATTGAACTAGGCAAGTCAGCTAACCCTCCTGTTGTGTTCATATCATGTTCATTAATTCTGTGTTTCCGGTCCAAAATGACCGCCCCATTATAGCTGATTATAAATCCATAATAATACATATATTATCACCTAATGTTGTGTTACATCTTTTTATCAACTTAAGTTATTGTGAACATTACAAGTTTAGAACTTCTATTTGCTATTTATGGCCTGTAGGCCTCATTGACCTGAGCTCAAACAACTTGTTTTTGAGTAAAAAAAAGCATAATGTATCGATTATTTACACTACAACAAATACTCAGATTAAACATATTGTGCTTTTGATCATAAACTACTTTGTGTTAAAGTTTAACAAGGACTCTCTCCTCCTCACCAGGGTCATGATCAAAGATATGATCAAGAGCCTCAAATACAGTATATCATTTGGTCATTGTGATGCCACAGAATGAATTGTGAGAAAGGCCTCAAAAAAGCTTTATGTACCAGAGCTGAGAGAAAAGTTCTATATATTATTGAAACAATGTTGTGATTGTTTGTGAGAACGCCAACAGGTGTGGTTCCTGTGGGGGAAAGATTCTATTGGGGAAAGGTTCCCATGGGGGTCGCCATGGAAGCCAAGAAGGGGAGTGAGGTGTGTGTGTGTGTGTGTGTGTGTGTGTGTGTGTGTGTGTGTGTGTGCGTATGTGCTCAAACACACATGCATGTGGGGGTCTAGGAGAGGAAGTGTGTCCATCTGATGAATGGGCATGTGCCTCAACTCAATTTTAAACACTAATTGTAGTCTCACCCATTCATTTCTAATGACCGGTCATGTTTGACCAGGAACACCACAGGTGTACAAAAGTGAAATAAAACACCCAAAATGTTATAAAAATCATCCAAAATGTATTTTGTGTGTTCAGATGCCCTGTGTGGACAAAGTCATGGAACCTTATGACAATCAGATTAAATAAACTACATTTTTCAGAGAGAATACTTGTAGATCAGTCCAATTCGACCACAACACAGCAGGAGGGTAAAGAACAAATTCTTATTTACAATGATGGCCTACCCCGGCCAAACCCTCCCTTAACCCAGTCGACACTGAGCCAATCGTGCGCCACCCTATGGGACTCTCGATCACAGCCGGTTGTGATACAGCCTGGGATTGAACCAGGGTCTGTAGTGACACCTCTAGAGGAGTTTGTAATTTAGATAGGTTTGAAGTCTTCTATTATTCTACAATGTAGAACATAGTAAAAATAAAGAAAAACCTTTGAATGAGTACGTCCAAACTTTTGACTGGTACTGTGTATTTGAGTGTGTGTGTGTTTCAGCTCTGGAAGAGAGACTCTCAACTCTACATTGGGTGAATGTGAGTACAGTCTTTCCTGTGATTTATCTTCATTGTGAATTGTTTGGGGGGAAAATGTGGCTGTTAAGAGCATTGGGGCGGTAACCGAAAGGGTTTCGCTTGTTCGAATCCCCAAGCTGACTAGGTGAAATCTGTTGATGTGCCCTTGAGCAAGGCACTTCACCCTAATTGCTCCTGTAAGTCATTCTGGATAAGAGCGTCTGCTAAATCACTTAAATGTCATGTAATTTATAAAAGTAGGGCATTCTGGACTAAAAAGTGAATTTCTGACCCTGCACACACACACACACACACACTTACTTAACACAAACACACTCACACGCTTACTTAACACACAAACACACACACATGCTTAACACACACACTGAGAGGCTTTCTTTTTTGCTGGAGCCAACTGAGTGCTAGTTTTAAAGTGAGTGTTTTTAAAATGGTGCAGTGAGTGATTTCGACCAGTTGGCCGTGTGTGTGTGCTCAGTGTTCCAGCGCCTGCTGAGTCAGGGGGGTGAAACGGGCAACATGAGGCAGGGCCGCTGGAGACATGGAGACATGCTGACAGACTGACCCCGGCAATAGACTAAACACACACTCACTGCTTACTGATTAGCAACAGAGGACAGCATAGAGCATGGCCCAGTTCACATCATAAGAAATAAGGCTTCCAAAACTCTTTGTAGAATGGGTTCTACATGGAACCCAAAATGGTTCTACCTGGAACCAAAAGGGGATATTTAAAGGGTTCTCCTATGGGGAAAGCCGAATAACCCTTTAAGGTTTTTGATATCACCTTTTTTGTAAGAGTGTGGGACGTGTGAGCATGTGTGTTTTGTTTTTGTTGTTTACATTGTTTCTACTCCAAAGCGGCAATCAGCAGTTGAAACAATAAAAGTGACTCCCCACCCCTGTCTTAGGTAAAAAGCTGAGGGATATGGAAATGTAACCACTCTCAAATGAATAGACAGAGCTATGGATGCAAGGACTGGCCATCCATGATATCAAAATTATAGTTTTAACTAAACTGTCCATACTAGAAGGCTATACACTCACTTCACTGGCCGGACACACACACCAACACACATACACATACACACATATACACACATACACACGCACGTGTACGCACACACTTCAAGCATTAATGGAATTTTAAATGGCCTGCTCGATATTATCTTCTTGGTTTATTAAAATCAGGCCCATTTTGTCCAGCCGTGGGGGAAACCCGCCGGCCCATGTCTCTGTTTGCAGATGAATTACTTTCCACTGGAACTCCAAGGAAAGAGGGAAAAGGAAAAATAATATGTGCAGGCTGCGATCTAAAAGGCAGAACGTTTTGTCTGACTGACTTCAGTGCAGAAGCCTCCATCTGGCTGGCGGGCTGTTATATGGCGAACGGCTGAATTATGCTGTTGGACTCTGTGAATTTTGATGATGATGACTCCAGGTCACCCGTTGAGAATACGCAATGCGCAGGGCCGTCGGAATAGTCCTTTACTCTGAAACTGAACTCAGGTCAGTGCGGAGTGCGCTCACCTCTTTGCATCCCCCGTCACATAGTCTACATTAGGCTAGAATGATTGAGAAAAGTTAGCGGCATTGTGGGTCATTTTTAGGTGGTGATTTTGAGACCTTGAAAGAACTCTAGATGTAGACAGAAGGGCCGCAATAAAAATATACAGGTAATGTTTTTGAGCACGTTGAGCCCAGAGTGTCCTTAAAAAATAACCTAGAGAAACTTTTACATTTAACAACTTAAACATCACTCCAACATTACCTTCATGACTTTAGACGAGAACAAAATCATTACACTGATATGCCATCATTTCCTACACTCTTAGATAAAAGCATTCCGAAAGTGTTCCTTTGCTGTCCGCATAGGAGAACCCTTTTTGGTTCCATGTAGAACCAAAAAGAAGAACCCTTTTAGGATCTAGATAGCAAAAATAATATTATACGTGTGTATTCTCTTTAAATAAGCATGAAAACTCCCAGACACATCTCCACCAAAATTAAACTTTCATTACAAAGAGATCCCCGATCCAATTTGAAAAGTATAATTATCTCACAACAAACACGATTGACTGAAATCCTCAATGTCACCCACGCGTGACATTTGGAAGAGATGAGAATACAAGGTCGAGTTTTATTTTTGGGGAACAGAATATCTAATAGAAGTGGCTTGAATAGATGATTACTTTATTCATATCCGATGTGACAAGGATTATACCAAACGTTAATATATCCTACTCTGATACTCTCTGCTTCACTTTTTGTGAAAGACGAGAGCCTGAATGAATAATTGAACAGTCCCACGGTACAAATGTCACAGATAGGGTAAAATGTTTGCGCTCGTGGTAATTAGAATTTCATTGCTGTTATGTGCATTTGAAATCCATGTCGGTCCACATGCAACCTTATCACTGTGATGGCAGTTAGCTTCCCCTTGTGTGAGGAAACAGGAGAGAGATGTGCTTCCCTGTCGGTCCACATGCAACCTTATCACTGTGATGGCAGATAGCTCTCCCCTTGTGTGAGGAAACAGGAGAGAGATGTCCTTCCCTGTTGGTCCACATGCAACCTTATCACTGTGATGGCAGATAGCTCTCTCCTCTTTCATCACACAAGGGGAGAGCTGTCCTTCCCTGTCGGTCCACATGCAACCTTATCACTGTGATGGCAGATAGCTCTCCCCTTGTGTGAGGAAACAGGAGAGAGATGTCCTTCTCTGTCGGTCCACATGCAACCTTATCACTGTGATGGCAGATAGCTCTCCCCTTGTATGAGGAAACAGGAGAGATGTCCTTCCCTGTCAGTCCACATGCAACCTTATCACTGTGATGGCAGATAGCTCTCTCCTCTTTCATCACACAAGGGGAGAGCTGTCCTTCCCTGTCGGTCCACATGCAACCTTATCACTGTGATGGCAGATAGCTCTCCCCTTGTATGAGGAAACAGGAGAGAGATGTCCTTCTCTGTCGGTCCACATGCAACCTTATCACTGTGATGGCAGATAGCTCTCCCCTTGTATGAGGAAACAGGAGAGATGTCCTTCCCTGTCAGTCCACATGCAACCTTATCACTGTGATGGCAGATAGCTCTCTCCTCTTTCATCACACAAGGGGAGAGCTGTCCTTCCCTGTCGGTCCACATGCAACCTTATCACTGTGATGGCAGATAGCTCTCCCCTTGTATGAGGAAACAGGAGAGAGATGTCCTTCTCTGTCGGTCCACATGCAACCTTATCACTGTGATGGCAGATAGCTCTCCCCTTGTATGAGGAAACAGGAGAGAGATGTCCTTCCCTGTCAGTCCACATTCAACCTTATCACTGTGATGGCAGATAGCTCTCCCCTTGTGTGAGGAAACAGGAGAGCGATGTCCTTCCCTGTCGGTCCACATGCAACCTTATCACTGTGATGGCAGATAGCTTCCCCTTGTGTGAGGAAACAGGAGAGAGATGTCCTACAATGGATTCACTCATTCAGCATTGTCTGTAACACTAATACACACAGTTGCGCACAGTCACACACACCCGTTCACGTACACACACACAGGACATCCATTCTTCACATGTTGACATTCTCTGAAACAGCCCTTGTGTGTAAATAACACGACTGGGTTTGAAGACACCATGTCCTTCTGTGTAGTATACATTTAATACAGATTTTTAGGCATGTGTCAGAGTGGGTTTAGCATGAATATGTGCTGTGTTTGTGATGGTGTGTGTGTGTGTGCGTGTGTGTGTGTGCGTGTGTGTGGGTTTGCTTTAGCGTGCATGCGAGTGTGTGTGTGTGTGTGTGTGTGTGTGTGCGCGCATCACCTCACCAGAGCCGTTTTAGTCCTCATGTCAGTCTGTCTGGCCTACCTCGGTGCAGTGCACTGTCTAGAACAAGGAGACAGATGTTTCACCTGATGTACAAATCTGAAGCATCCAGTTTTCGGGCTGTGGTGTTCATGGAATTTTGACAGCTGGTTATTGTCATGCAAAAGCCTGCCGGTCTCACGTTAATTAACATAAATACATTTAGCATCTCCAGGCCTCCACGCAGAAAACCCCCCCGCGTACAAGCTATTTTCCCATTGTGGAGCAAGTGCGCATATGACGTGACTATGTAGCATAAAAGTGATCATATGAAACAGATTTATTAGGCAAATTTAGTTGTGAATGATACAAACCTATGAATGTCTTAGAAATCAAAATATATCCGGGCTGCATGATGCGACTATAGACTGTTGATGAATTGAGAAAATCGCCAAAAAAGATTGTGTTCTGTTCCTTGCCTCAGGCTGCACAGCTGTTCTCAGCTGTGGTCATATTTTCACCGATAAATCTATTCTCAATGTAATCTTGTCTTTACTAATGTGTCAAATCTGTTTCGATTTAGAATGGCCCATTATCAAATGGGCAGGAACAGGGACAGGGCAAAAAATACATCATCCATATGCTCTCGAATAGCAAATGGAGGCCTTTTTCCCGCCGGGTGATTTTTTTTCTTCTCAATAATGCCTGGTAGACTACTCCATTACTTCAGTCCACGCATCAACCACTATTTGAGAAGCAGCCAGCCTCTTTCTGCAGGGCAGCTGATATTCCATCTAAACTCTGTATGCCATGGGCTCTTCAGCCCTGTTCCTGCAGCTTCCCAGTGCTTCATTTGGGAAACCAATGTAAATCTGTTCAGCAACTTCTGTACTAACATCTCTGCATGCTTGAGAAAGCAATGAAAGAGAGAGGAGGACATGAAAACGCACGGTGGTGAGATTCTGTAGATAACGGTAATGTGTCACCCTATTAAATATGAAAATATAAAATGCCGTATTAGTAGGTTATTCAAAATCACTATAATTGTAGGCTAACTCTGTAAACCGCCCTGCACAATCAATTAACCAATAGCATTGCCTAGGCCTGTTCGTTCTCTCCCAGACTCATTTTGGAACTGTAGCATAAAGTATCCAGTCTGTCCGGTATGCATAATAATGCTGTCCACACTAAAAGGTGATTACTAGAACTGGTTTAATGTTGAAGTATAGCCGAGACCAGTTATATACCAAAGATATCTTAAATACTTTTTGTTTTATGTTTTTCTGCCGTGCGTAATATGTGGTAGGCTATGTATTGTATAATGGCACAACCATTATTTTAATTATGATTTTTTTCGGATTTGCGCGCATTTATAGGCCTATGCATTAACTCAAATATGCCTACATTTTGTTTTGTTAGGCTTTCAAACGACATCCTCAACAACCATCTTTTCAACTCAGTTTCAACCACCTGTTGAACTTCTTTCTTCAAATTGGTCATCACAGTGAGGTGAGTTTTAAAAGCACAATAATGTTTTTATTGTAAGCGTTTGATGTTATTTTCGATTGGATTTGCATTGATGGTTAGAGGGACAATAGAGCTCTAAGTACCAGATCATTAGCGACTTGACGGTCGATACGGAGTTGGGTACTACCAACGCATGTCCAGAGTGCATAAGAGGAGATTACCGTGACTCAATGGTCACATGGAATTTTACTGTGGTCATGATTCATGACTGCTGTTGTGGAGGTAATACGGTCACCGCAACAGACCTATCCGGTAGGAATTTCCACTCCCCACCAAATATGGTAAGGAGAGGAAGCCCTGTGGCCGGCAGTGAGAGAGTATGGAGCGAGATGGAACTGGGCCGTCATTCTATGGATTTTCTCATAATAGAAAAAAGCCTGATTGTCACGTCCTGACCATAGAGAGCTCGTATTTTTCTATGGTAGAGTAGGTCAGGGCATGACTGGGAGGTTTTGTCTAGTTTATTTATTTCTATGTTTGGTTCTAGTGTCTTTTTTCTATGTTGGGTTTTTGTCTAGTTTATATTTTCTATGTTGTGTTCTAGGTTATTTTTTCTATGTTGGGGTTTTCGTATGATCCCCAATTAGAGGAAGCTGGTCATCGTTGTCTCTAATTGGGGATCATATTTAAGTTGTTGTTTTTCCCACCAGTGTTTGTGGGAGATTATTTTGAGTTTATGCATGTAGCACCTCTTCGTCACGGTTTGTTTTTGTTTATAGTTTATTGTCTGTCTTGCATAGTTTCACATAGAAATAAAGATGTGGAACAATACGCACGCTGCGCCTTGGTCTCTTTCATACGACAGCCGTGACAGAATCTCCCACCACCGAAGGACCAAGCAGCGTGCCCAGGATGAGCAGGGATCCTGGGCCCGGGAGAGAAGAGAGTGGAGGACATCCTGGACCTGGGAGGAGGTGATGGCAGGGGACAAGACCCTGCCATGGAAGCAGGCGGAGACAGCGAGAGAGGAACGGCGACGATACGAGGAACTAGCACGGCAATGACGGAAGCCCGAGAGGCAGCTCCAAAAATTGTTTTGGGGGGGGGGGGGGGTACACGGGGAGATTGGCGGAGTCAGGGTTGAGACCTGAGCCAACTCCCCATGCTTACCGTGGGGAGCATGTGACCAGTCAGGCACCGTGTAATGCGGTGATGCGCACTGTATCTCCAGTGCACATTCATAGCCCAGTGCGCACTATGCCTGCGCCCCGCATTTGCCAGGCTAAAGTGAGCATTCAGCCAGGATGGGTTGTGCCAGCTCTACGCTCCAGACCTCCAGTGCGCCTTCACGGTCCAGTATATCCTGCACCGGTTCTATGCACCAGGTCTCCAGTGTGTCTCCACAGCACAGTACGTCCTGTGCCTGCTTCTCGCACTCGCCCTGAAGTGCGTGTCACCAGTCTGGTGCCACCTGTCCCGGCTCCACGCACTAGGCCTCCAGTGCGCCTGCCCAGTCCGGCGACAGTTCCCAGTCCAGAGCTTCCGGCGACGGTCCCCAGTCCGGAGCTTCCGGCGACGGTCCCCAGTCCGGAGCCTCCGGCGACGGTCCCCAGTCCGGAGCCTCCGGCGACGGTCCCCAGTCCGGAGCCTCCTGAGACGGTCCCCAGCCCGGAGCCTCCTGAGACGGTCCGCAGCCCGGAGCCTCCTGAGACGGCCCCCAGCCCGGAGCCTCCACCGATGAGAGGGTTCTTCGTCCCACACCAGAGCCGCCTCCTATGCTGGCGGGTTCGCAGGATGAGAAAGTTCTTCGTCCTGCATCAAAGCCGCCACCAACACTAGACACCCCCCCTAACCCTCCCTTTTGGTTTCCGGTTTTGCGGCCGGAGTCCACACCTTTGGGGGGGGGGGGGTGCTGTCACGTCCTGACCATAGAGAGCTCGTATTTTTCTATGGTAGAGTAGGTCAGGGCGTGACTGGGGGGTTTTGTCTAGTTTATTTATTTCTATGTTTGGTTCTAGTGTCTTTTTTCTATGTTGTTTTTTTTGCCTAGTTAATATTTTCTATGTTGTGTTCTAGGTTCTTTTTTCTAGGTTGGGGTTTTCGTATGATTCCCAATTAGAGGAAGCTGGTCATCATTATCTCTAATTGGGGATCACATTTAAGTTGTTGTTTTTCCCACCAGTGTTTGTGGGAGATTATTTTGAGTTGCATCTCTTCGTCACGGTTTGTTTTTGTTTATAGTTTGTCTGTCTTGCATAGTTTCACATAGAAATAAAGATGTGGAACGATACGCACGCTGCGCCTTGGTCTCTTTCATACGACAGCCGTGACACCGATCTCAATAAATGTTGCTGTCAGTGCACTCTGTTCGTAACATATTCTAAATTTTGCTGATGTGACCCTTTGTCAAAGTTTAAAAAAAAAATCCTTTGTTTACAAGGCGTGCAAGTGCGAATTGAGTTATTACACACATGCCTAACAGAAATATGCAAAATAAATGCAAGAACGTGCCAATAAGGTCTCGCTAGCTCATACTTGGCACTGTTCACCTCCTTGCTTGTTCTGCCCACTATGCTTTATTTGTTCCAAATGACAACAACACAGATTAACTATCTTGGGTTAGTTATAAAAATATTTGGTAGCATGACTCGGAGGGAGGCTGCGTCTCTCTCTGTGTTTGTGGGTGTGTGTGTGACAGCCACGCATTTGCACATGAGCTGTTTAACACTCAGGCTGCGGGTGACTCCGCTTGCTGCTCCCTGAGTGCACTAACCGTCCTACTACGCATTGTATGGTTCCTGCTTCCATCTCTCTCTCGCTCGCTCTCTCCACCCTGCTAACATATTGTACTTATTTCTCTCTCTTTGTCAGACGTGCTTTCCCTCAGATAGCCAAGCGACTCCCTTTCATTATTCAATATTTGTTTTTGCATGAATCGTTAACTCCTTTTAGTTCTGTTATGGCAATATCCACTTAAGTGCTCTAGGAGCTATTTAGACTGTCATAGCTTCTACAGCGGAAAAATATTAAGTTAGATTGCCCCTTTATAACCAAGCGAATTACAATCTGCTGTGCTACATTACTTTTAGGAATTATAAATTAATAATATATAATACCCTTAGATTTTTCTCCCCACTAACACACACCTGTCTTCTCCCCACCCATCTGCCCACTAACATCCAAGTCAATTAAGAACAAATTCTTATTTACAATGACAGCCTAACCCGGCCAAACCTGGGGTAATTGTGCGCCGCCCTATGGGACTCCCAATCACAGCCAGATGTGATACAGCCTGGATTTGAACCAGGGACTGTAGTGACGCCTCTTGAACTGAAATGCAGTGCCTTAGACCACTGCGCCACTCAGGAGCCCAGGTGGATATGTACACAAACTCAGGTACATTCAGTACAGGCATGTGTACTGTACACGCACGCACACCGACTCGCACGCACATGCACACACACACACACACACACACACACACACACACACACACAACAGGACCCTGACCAGCTTCTACGCCCAAGCCATGAGACTGCTAAATAGTTAACCAAATAGCTACCTGGACTATCTGCATTGACCCTTTTTCTACTAACTCTTTTGACTCATCACGTACGCTGCTGCTATTGTTTATCATGTTGCCTAGTCACTTTACCCCTAACTGCATGTAAATATGCTATCTACCTCAATTACCTCGTACCTCTGCACATCGACTCAGTACTGGTACCCTGTGTACACTGAATTAACAAAACACACCTTCCTAATATTGAGTTGCACCCCTTTTGCCCTCAGAACAGCCTCAATTCCTCGGGTCATGGACTACAAGGTGTCAAAAATGTTCCCCAGGGATGCTGGCCCATGTTGTCTCCAATGCCTCAACAGTTGTGTCAAGTTGGCTGGATGTTCTTTGGGTAGTGGGCCATTCTTGATACACACGGGAAACTGTTGAGCGTGAAAAACCCAGCAGCGTTGCAGTTCTTGGCACATTAAAACCAGTGAGCCTGGCACCTACTACCATAACCCGTTCAAAAGCACGTCAATGTCTTGTCTTGCCCCTTCACCCTCTGAATGGCACACATACACAATCCATGTCTCAAGGATTAAAAATCCTTCTGTAACCCGTCTCCTCCCCTTCATCTACACAGATTGAAGTAGATTTAACAGTTGACATGATTAAAGGATCATAACTTTCACCTGGATTCACCTGATTCATGTCATGAAAGAGCAGGTGTTCCTAATGTTTTTTTTAAATAAAATACAATCAAATAGTATTTGTCACATGCGCCGAATACAACTGGTGTAGGCTTTACCGTGAAATGCTTGCTTATGAGCCCTTCCCAACAATGCACGAGGAATAAAATAAAATACACAAGAGTGGAGATATATACAGACATGACCAGTACCAGATTAATGTGCAAATGTATGAGGTATTTGAGGTAGATACAGTGCCTTCGGGAAGTATTCAGACCCCTTGACTTTTTCGAAATTTTGTTACGTTATAGCTTTATTCTAAAATGGATTAAATAAAAACAATCCTCAGCAATCTACACAGAATACCCCATAATGACAAAGTGAAAACAGTTTTTTAGACATTTTTGCAAATGTATTAAAAATGTAAAATAGAAACACCTTATTTACATAAGTTTTCAGACCCTTTGCTATGAGACTCGTAATTGAGCTCAGGTGCATCCTGTTTCCGTTGATCATCCTTGATGTTTATACAACTTGATTGGAGTCCACCAGTGGTAAATTCAATTGATTGGACATGATTTGGAGAGGCACACACCTGTCTATAGAAGGTCCCACAGTTGACAGTGCATGTCAGAGCAAAAACCAAGCCATGAGGTCGAAGGAATTGTCCGTAGACCTCCGTGACAGGATTGTGTCGAGGCACAGATCTGGGGAAAGGATACCAACAAATGTCTGCAGCATTGAAGGTCCCCAAGAACACAGTGGCCTCCATCATTCTTAAATGGAAGAACTTTAGAACCACCAAGACTCTTCCTAAAGCTGGCCGCCCGGCCAAACTGAGCAATCGGGGGAGAAGGGCCTTGATCAGGGGGGTGACCAAGGACCCGATGCTCACTCTGACAGAGTGCTAGACTTCCTCTATGGAGATGGGAGAACCTTCCAGAAGGACAACCAGCTCTGCAGAACTCCACCAATCAGGCCTTTATGGTAGGGTGGCCAGATGGAAGCCACTCCTCAGTAAAAGCCACATGACAGCCCGTTTGGAGTTTGCCAAAAGGCACCTAAAGACTCTCAGACCATGAGAAACAAGATTCTCTGGTCTGATGAAATCAAGATTGAACTCTTTGACCTGAATGCCAAGCATCAGGTCTGGAGGAAACCTGGCACCATCCCAACGGGGAAGCATGGTGGTGGCAGCATCATGCTGTGGAGATGTTTTTCAGCGGCAGGGACTGGGAGACTAGTCAAGATCGAGGGAAAGATGAACGGCGCAAAGTACAGAGAGATCCTTGATGAAAATCTGCTCCAGAGCTCTCAGAACCTCAGACTAGGGCGAAGGTTCACCTTCCAAAAGGACAATGACCCTAAGCACACAGCCAAGACAATGCAGTAGTGGCTTCGGGACAAGTCTCTGAATGTCCTTGAGTGGCCCAGACAGAACCCGGACTTGAACCCGATCAAACATTTCTGGAGAGACCTGAAATTAGCTGTGCAGCCGATGCTCCCCATCCAACCTGACAGAACTTGAGAGGATCTACAGAGAAGAATGGGCGAAACTCCCCAAATACAGGTGTGCCAAGCTTGTAGCGTCATACCCAAGAATACTCGAGGCTGTAATCGCTGCCAAAGGTGCTTCAACAAAGTGCTGAGTAAAGGGTCTGAATACTTATGTAAATGTGATATTACATTTTTTGCAATTTTTTTAAATAGCAAAAAATTCTTACAACCTGTTTCTGCTGTGCCATTATGGGGTATTGTGTATACATTCATGATTGGAGGAAAAAACTATTTAATCCATTTTAGAATAAAGCTATAATGTAACAAAATGTAGAAAAAGTCAAGGGGTCTGAATACTTTCCGAATGCAATGTATAGCCAAGTTATTGTTTCTCATTCTGTACTAAATCCTTGTGTTAGTAATTTTTCTATATTTTTCTCTCTGCATTTTTGGGATGGGCACGTAAGTAAGCATTTTACTGTTAGTCTATACCTGTTGTTTACGAAGCATGTGAAGCATGTGAAAAATAACATTTGATTTGATATGTTTGCCTCTCTTTCTCTTCCTTCTACCTCCTTTTCTCTCTCTTTTGTTCTCACTATCAGCGGGAGATGGAGTTAAGTGCAGCTGTCGGCCAAATTGCTCTGTGATTGGCTCTGACTTGTGCCTTTTCAAACCTCTGATTGCAGCCAGCCATTACAAGTCAAGGCCCAGTAACAAAAAACATTGATTTCAGTGGAGGGAGTGTGAATTCTGCGTGACCTCCTTCTGGTCTTTTTTTACCTGTGTGTTAACATGTGCGTGTGTTCAGTACATGCTGTGGTTTAATTTACCATGATATGTAGAGGATCACTACTTAGACTTTACCATAGGAGGGCTTAATTTCTAATTCCCAATCACACACCTCCCTAGGGAAAGCCTCTACGAAAACAAGTAGTGCTCACACACTACCCTCTCTTCCTGACCTCTAACCCACGACCTCTATCATGTGTGCACTCCATATAAAAGTAATGACTAGGACAGCCATCCCCATTCAAATCAATGTATGGTTGGCATCCTGTATGTTGGTATGACTCGTACTGGAGGTAATTCTGCAGGGTAGTCACTAGCTGGCACATCCACAAAGTCAGATTTGCAATCTTAACCCCATTGCTAACATTATGCCTAACCCTAACCTTAAATTGAGACCAACAAGCAATTTCTATGAATTAACTGTTACGATATATAGACTGCATCTGGCCAATCAATTTTGACTGCAGCTGGTCAATCTAGTGGAAATCACTCAGCTCTGCCTCCAGGACAAGATTCATCCCAATAAACGTCAACCCGCGTATGGCTATGGGTTGCGGCAGGCATATTGATTATACCCATAAGTTAACATTCTATTTTTATGGTGCCCTTCCTCTCTGTCCCCACAGATGCCCTGAACACACGGAAGAGGCAGGTGATCTGCACCATGTTGAAGATGCTGCAGCACCTGGTGGTGTCTGAAGACATGGGAGAGGCCCTGGTGTCCTACTACAGACAGATCCTAGCTATCCTCATCATCTTCAAGAACATGAACAGTGAGTCGCCCACATTATAGATGGTTACAGTGTTTCTGGCAGTATGTTTGATGGGTATTTTGAGCGATTAGTGCTTTTTGAGGTCATTTCGATTTGATTATTAAAAAAGGAATTACTGTTTTCGATTTCGGTTTCAATTATTTATTTACATTAAATGCACTATGTACCTTTTTGGGCGACATGACCAAATTCACATGGAAATATGAGTTATAGATCTGTTATTGAAAGCAAGTCTAACAAGCGGTAGATCGGTTCTACAGTATATGCTCTATTGCTATGCTTTCGGTTATTAAGTTTTGTTTTTTTATGTCTTTTACTTTAGGTTTTGTACACCAGCTTCAAATAGCAAAAAATACAATATCTTCAATTATGGAAAATATATTTCACAGTAGTTTAGATGGTACAGTGATTCTCTACACTCTACTTGGTTATTTTGAACCCGCGACCCTGCAAAATCACTGTCTGTAACACCCTGGCCATAGAGAGGGTTTTTTGTTCTCTATTTTTGGTTAGGCCAGGGTGTGACATGGGTGGGCGTTCTAGCTTTCTTTTTCTACGTTGGTGGTTTTCTTTGTTTCGGCCGTGTATGGCTCTCAATCAGGAACAGGTGTAGATCGTTGTTGCTGATTGAGTGTCATACATAGGCAGTCTGTTTTTCCTTTGGGGTTTGTGGGTGAATGCTTTCTGTTTAGTTTGTTCCTGACAGAACTTTTGCTGGTCGTTTTTTTTGGTTCCTTTTGTATAAGTGTTCATTCGGTTATTAAAATTCATTCAAGATGAACACATCCTCCTCTGCACCTTGGTCTCATTCTGACGACGCCGTTACAGATTCACCCACCGGCAACGGACCAAGCAGCGAGAGAGGAAGGAGCAGAAGGTTCAGGATTCTTGGCAGTGGGAGGAATTACTGGACGGAAAGGGACCATGGGCTCAAGCTGGGGAGTATCGCCGCCCGCAGTGGGAGATCGAGGCAGCGAAAGCTGAGAGGCGGTGGTATGAGGCAAGGGAGCGCAACAGGCACGAGAGGCCTGTTGGGGGGGGGGGGGGGCACACGGGGAGTGTGGCAGAGCCAGGATCAAATTCTGGGCCAACTCCCCGTGCTTACCGGAAGCGGCATGGTACTGGTCAGGCACCGTGTTATGCGGTAGAGCGCACGGTGTCTCCAGTGCACGCTCATAGCCCGGTGCGCTACATCCCAGCCCACCGCAAGTGCCATGCTAGAGTGGGCATCGAGCCAGGACGGGTTGTGCAGGCCGTGCGCTCTAGATCTCAGGACCTTCTTCAGGACCCGGTCTATCCTGTGCCTGCGCCCAGAACCAGGCCTCCTGCATGTCTTCCCAGCCTGGTGAGTCCTGTGCCTGCGCCCAGAGCCAGGCCTCCTGCATGTCTTCCCAGCCTGGTGAGTCCTGTGCCTGCACCCAGAGCCAGGCCTCCTGCATGTCTCCCCAGCCTGGTGAGTCCTGTGCCTGTGCCCAGAGCCAGGCCTCCTGTATGTCTCCCCAGCCTGGTGAGTCCTGTGCCTGCGCCCAGAGCCAGGCCTCCTGCATGTCTTCCCAGCCTGGTGAGTCCTGTGCCTGCGCCCAGAGCCAGGCCTCCTGCATGTCTCCCCAGCCTGGTGAGTCCTGTGCCTGCGCCCAGAGCCAGGCCTCCTGCATGTCTCCCCAGCCTGGTGAGTCCTGTGCCTGCGCCCAGAGCCAGGCCTCCTGCATGTCTCCCCAGCCTAGTGAGTCCTGTGCCTGCGCCCAGAGCCAGGCCTCCTGCATGTCTCCCCAGCCTGGTGAGTCCTGTGCCTGCGCCCAGAGCCAGGCCTCCTGCATGTCTCCCCATCCTGGTGAGTCCTGTGCCTACGCCCAGAGCCAGGCCTCCTGCATGTCTTCCCAGCCTGGTGAATCCTGTGCCTGCACCCAGAGCCAGGCCTCCTGCATGTCTCCCCAGCCTGGTGAATCCTGGGCTAGAGCCACCCGCCAGTCCGGAGCCGCCAGAGCCGCCCGCCAGTCCGGAGCCGCCAGGGTCGCCCGCCAGTCCGGAGCCGCCAGGGTCGCCCGCCTGTCCGGAGCCGCCAGGGTCGCCCGCCAGTCCTCCGGCGCAGCCAGGGACGCCACCTAAGTGGGCTAAGCCGAGGGTGGAGCGGGGTCCACGTCCTGCACCAGAGCCGCCGCCGTAGGAAGGCCCACCCGGACACTCCCCTTTAGAGTCAGGTTTTGCGGCCGGAGTCCGCACCTTTGGGGAGGGGGGGGGGGGGTACTGTAACGCCCTGGCCATAGAGAGGGTTTTTTGTTCTCTATTTTTGGTTAGGCCAGGGTGTGACATGGGTGGGTGTTCTAGGTTTCTTTTTCTACGTTGGTGGTTTTCTTTGTTTCGGCCGTGTATGGCTCTCAATCAGGAACAGGTGTAGATCGTTGTTGCTGATTGAGAGTCATACATAGGCAGCCTGTTTTTCCTTTGGGGTTTGTGGGTGAATGCTTTCTGTTTAGTTTGTTTCTGACAGAACTGTTGCTGGTCGTTTTTGTTGGTTCCTTTTGTTTAAGTGTTCATTCGGTTATTAAAATTCATTCAAGATGAACACATCCTCCGCTGCACCTTGGTCTCATTCTGACGACGGCTGTTACACTGTCCTACATTACCTAGAGTGTACACCAGCAGTTTCGGACCTCTTGATGATGTTGGTGTTGTGCTAAAGGACACTATTGTATATATCTGAGTGCTAGCCAATGACTGTATATGAATGGACAAAGCCATCGATCACGTGACACCATTCATGCCTATGTGAAGACTCAATAGGGAATTTTAAGCCAAGGAAGTCGGTTAAGATGGCATTTCATAGAGACATAACCTCTTACATCTAGATGTTCCGCTAGCGGAACGCCTCACCAATATCCAATGATAGAGCATTGCGCGAATTACAAACACTTCAAAAATCCCAAAACTTCCATTTTTCAAACATATGATTATTTTACACCATTTTTAAAGACAAGACTCTCCTTTATCTAACCACATTGTCCGATTTCAAAAAGGCTTTACAACGAAAGCAAAACATTAGATTATGTCAGGAGAGTACCCAGACAGAAATAATCACACACCCATTTTTCAAGCTAGTATATAATGTCACAAAAACCAAAACCACAGCTAAATGCAGCACTAACCTTTGATGACACTCCTAGGACATTATGTTATACAATACATGCATGTTTTGTTCAATCAAGTTCATATTTATATCAAAAAACAGCTTTTTACATTAGCATGTGACGTTCAGAACTAGCATACCCACCGAAAACTTCCGGTGAATTTACTAAATTACTCACGATAAACGTTCACAAAAAACATAATTATTTTAAGAATTATAGATACAGAACTCCTTTATGCAATCGCGGTGTCCGATTTTAAAATAGCTTTTCGGTGAAAGCACATTTTGCAATATTCTGAGTAGATAGCCCGGCCATCATGGCTAGCTATTTTGACACCCACCAAGTTTGGCACTCACCAAACTCAGATTTCCTATAAGAAAAATTGGATTACCTTTGCTGTTCTTCGTCAGAATGCACTCCCAGGACTTCTACTTCAACACCCAATGTTGTTTTGGTTCCAAATAATCCATAGTTATATCCAAATAGCTGCGTTTTGTTCATGTGTTCAGGTAACTATCCGAAGGGTGATGCGCCCGTCGCGTATCGTGACAAAAAAAATCAAAATATTCCATTACCGTACTTCGAAGCATGTCAAACGCTGTTTAAAATCAATTTTTATGCGATTTTTCTCGTAAAATAGCGATAATATTCCAACCGGGAGACCTTGTTTTCGTTCAAACACTGAAGGTAGAAAATGGAGTCTTCACATGCATGCGCGCACCAGTGTCATTATTCTCAGAACGACCACTTTCAAAACTCCTACTGTTTTTCGCCCAGGGACTGCAGAGTTATCATTCCCCGTTCTGGCGCCTTCTGAGAGCCTATGGGAGCCTTAGAAAATGTCACGTTACAGCAGAGATCCTCTATTTTCGATAAAGAGGCTACAGAAGGCCAAGAAATGGTCAGACAGGGCACTTCCCATATAGAATCTTTTCAGGTTTTGGCCTGCCATATGAGTTCTGTTATGCTCACAGACACCATTCAAACAGTTTTAGAAACTTTAGGGTCTTTTCTATCCAAATCAAATAATGATATGCATATTCTAGTTTCTGGGCAGGAGTAATAACCAGATTAAATTGGGTACGTTTTTTATCCGGCCGTGAAAATACTGCCCCCTATCCTAAACAGGATAACATGCTCAGTTTAAGCTACTGCAGGAAGTGACGTTGCAGGCTCAGTGCTGCCCCTTCTCATTGAGAATCTCAAGTTGAAGGGCCACCGGGGTACTGCAGGATGCCATTAGTAACTAAATTATCCTTATAACAGTATGCATGTATTTGAGTGATGGCCAGAGTGAATAGTGTTCATGTTTGTAGCCTATATGATGGAAGGGCAGTTTGCGTTGATTTTGTAGGCTTTTCTTTTGGCGTAGTCGATGTGAGCTTCAAGTTGACCCACAGGCCTCACACAGCTGCTCCGAGCATCTTCCAGGAATGCTCCCGCTCTTCCGTTTCCAGGATTTTAAGGGCTTGATGGTAAAGAGCTGAAATCAAATCAAAGATCATTGGTCGCGTATACAAATTTGACAATGTTATGGCAGGTGCAGCGAAATTCTTCTGTTTCTATCTGCAACAGTGCAGTAATACCTAGCAATAAAAACAACACACAATATCCATAAAAATACAAAAATAACAAATATCAGAACGAGCAATGTCAAGGACCGGAATATATAGTACTAGTCAAAAAGTTTGTACATACCTACTCATTCAAGGGTTTTTCTTTATTTTTACTATTTTCTACATTGTAGAATAATAATGAAGACATAAAAACTATGAAATAACACATATGGAATCATGTAGTAACCAAAAAAGTGTTAATAAAATCTATATTTTTTTCCATTTCAGATTCTTCAAAGTAGCTAACCTTTGCCCTAATGACAGCTTTGCACACTATTGGAATTCTCTCAACCAGCTTCACCTGGAATGCTTTTCTAACAGTCTTGAATGAGTTTCCACATATGCTGAGCACTTGTTGGCTACTTTTCCTTCACTCTATGGTCCAGACCATCTCAGTTGGGTTGAGGTCGGATGATTGTGGAGGCCAGGTTATCTGATGTAGCACTTCATCATCAAATAGCCCTTACACAGCTTGGAGGTGTGTTGGGTCCTTGTACTGTTAAAAAACAAATGATAGTCCCACTAAATGCAAACCAGATGGGATGGCGTATCGCTGCAGAATGCTGTGGTAGCCATGCTGGTTGTGTGCCTTGAATTCTAAATAAGTCACTGACAGTGTCACCAGCAAAGCACCTCCACACCCCCACACCTCCTCCTCCATGCTACACTGAGGGAACCACACATGCGGAGATCATTCGTTCCCCTACTCTGTGTCTCACAAAGACACGATGGTTGGAACCAAAAATCTCAAGACCAATGGACAGATATCCACCGGTCTAAAACCAATTGCTCGTGTTTCTTGGCCCAAGCAAGTCTCTTCTTCTTATTGGTGTCCTTTAGTAGTGGCTTATTTGAAGCAATTTGACCATGAGGCCTGATTCACACAGTCTCTTCTGAACAGTTGATGTTGAGATGTGTCTGTTACTTGAACTCTGAAGCATTTATTCAGGCTGCAATTTCTGAGTCTGGTAACTCTAATGAACTTATCCTCTGCAGCAGAGGTAACTCTGGGTCTTCCTTTCCTGTGGCGGTCCTCAATGAGAAACAGTTGCATCATAGCATTTGATGGGTTTTGCGACTGCACTTGAAGAAACTGTAAAAGTTCTTGAAATGTTCCGGATTGACTGACCATGTCTTAAAGTAATGATAGACTGTCATTTCTCTTTGCTTATTTGAGCTGTTCTTGCCGTAATATGGACTTGGTATTTTATCAAATAGGGCTATCTTCTGTGTACCACCCCTACCTTGTCACAACACAACTGATTGGCTCCAACACATTAAGAAGGAATGAAATTCCACAAAGGAACTTTTAACAAGGCACACTTGATAATTGAAATGCATTCCAGGTAACTACCTCATGAAGCTGGTTGAGAGAATGCCAAGGGTGTGCAAAGCTGTCATCAAGGAAAAAGGTGGCAACTTTGAAGAATCTCAAATATAAAATATATTTTGATTTGTTTAACACTTTTTTGGTTACTACATGATTCCATATGTGTTATTTCATAGTTTTTCCATATGTGTTATTTCATAGCTTTGATGTCATCACTATTATTCTACATGTAGAAAATAGTAAAAAATTAAGAAAAACCCTGTATTTAAATATATAATAAGAATAATATACACTGAGTGTACAAAACAACACCAGGTCTTTCCATGACATAGACTGACCAGGTGAATCCTATGATTCTCTATGGATGTCACCTGTTAAATACTCTTCAATCATTGTAGATAAAGCAGAGCAGACAGGTTAAAGAAGGATTTGTAAGCTTTAAGACAATTGGATTGTGTATGTGTGCCATTGAGGTTGAGTGGGCAAGACAAAATATTTAAGTGCCTTTGAATGGGGTATGGTAGTAGGTGCCTGGCGCACCGACGTCGGTTCAATTATTTGAATTCCTTTTGGTCCCTTTTTTTCTGTGAGCTCAATGTGCAGTTTCTGTGGAGATCAATCAGATCAAGCCTGAACTGTGGGATGTAGTAGGGAGTTGTAGTTTCCCAACAGGCCAATATTTACATATTGTAGCGCAGAACACGTGGTAATTAACTACAATGACCATAATCCATTGCACCCCCGTTTAAACTTGTCTGGTCTCAGCGGAGCAAGACACGGAGATGAGAGAAGAGAGACTGCTTGATCGAGAGCGATAGAAAGCAGTTGCTTCGTGAGCCTTAAAATACATGATCTAAGTGAATTGATAGTTTGTATTCAGCAGTCATAAAAGCCTTATTTACTTTGAAGAACTACAAAATAGCATAGAGATGAGATGATGACTTGGAATGAAATAATACATCTTTTTTTTTGAAGTAATGTGAATAAATAATGGTTAATAAGTGATGAGCAGTAAGGGGCAGTCACTACTATCATGTAATCATTGTAATTGTAATAATTGGTTTATTCTGTGTTATTACAGCAGTCAACCCACATAATGCATAGTGCGTTTCTAAAAAATAAATACAATTGAAATCGAAAACCGTGATTATGATTTAATAATCAAACCGAACAACCTCAAAAAGCACAAATCACTCAGCACTAGACACCGGGTGCTGTAGATGTCCTGGAGAGCCCTGAGGTTGAGCTCACTATTAACATGTTAATGCAAGTGTGTGTGTGCGTGTGTGTGTGTGTGTGTGTGTGTGTCCTCGCTAGTACTCACTATCAACGCTTACTTTTGTCCATACATCCCCTGAATGTCCCATAATCCATCATGGTTGACCCTGAGTCGTGTTCTCTTCCTCTTTCATCTAACTAAACGCTCGATATTGAAAGCCATTTTCACTTTTCCTTTTTCCATCAATGTATTGGCTTTAGACTAGAGGACAACCAACGTCTTTCCGATTCACCCCTATCCTACGTGACACACGGCGTCTCCAGATTGGCATCCGATAGGCAGGCACTGTCAAGCCTTAAAGCGTCGACGTGGTTCCATTCACAGCCAGACGATGAAAAACAGACAGACAGCTCGGCTCAGACAAGCCCCAAAACGCCATTCATCCATCGGTGTCAGTAGAATGTGAAAGAAGAGTGGCATTGTGAATCAATCACTTAAAAACAGGTCTTAAACAGGGCCGGAACACAGGGCTTAAACAGGGCCGGAACACAGGGCTTAAACAGGGCCTGAACACAGGGCTTAAACAGGGCCGGAAACACAGGGCTTAAACAGGGCCTGAACACAGGGCTTAAACAGGGCCGGAACACAGGGCTTAAACAGGGCCTGACACAGGGCTTAAACAGGGCCTGAACACAGGGCTTAAACGGGGCCGGAACACAGGGCTTAAACAGGGCCTGAACACAGGGCTTAAACAGGGCCTGAACAGGGGGCTTAAACAGGGCCTGAACAGGGGGCTTAAATAGGGCCGGAACACGGAGCTTAAACAGGGCCGGAACACAGGGCTTAAACAGGGCCTGAACACAGGGCTTAAACAGGGCCTGAACACAGGGCTTAAACAGGGCCTGAACAGGGGGCTTAAACAGGGCCTGAACAGGGTGCTTAAATAGGGCCTGAACAGGGGGCTTAAATAGGGCCGGAACACGGGGCTTAAACAGGGCCGGAACACAGGGCTTAAACAGGGCCTGAACAGGGGGCTTAAACAGGGCCGGAACACGGAGCTTAAACAGGGCCTGAACAGGGGGCTTAAACAGGGCCGGAACACGGGGCTTAAACAGGGCCGGAACACGGGGCTTAAACAGGGCCGGAACACGGGGCTTAAACAGGGCCGGAACACAGAGCTTAAACAGGGCCTGAACAGGGGGCTTAAACAGGGCCGGAACACGGGGCTTAAACAGGGCCGGAACACGGGGCTTAAACAGGGCCGGAACACGGGGCTTAAACAGGGCCTGAACAGGGGGCTTAAACAGGGCCTGAACAGGGGGCTTAAATAGGGCCGGAACACAGGGCTTAAACAGGGCCTGAACACGGAGCTTAAACAGGGCCTGACACAGGGCTTTAGTTTCTTAATCAATATCCAATTTGAATCTCTTGTATCTTTAATTCAGTTACATTATCTTGTCGCCATTTTAGTGTTGGGGGAGAATAAAAAGAGAGAGATAGGCGTAGAAAGCAAGGAGAGACATGGGAAGAAAGGAGAGAGAGATGGGGGAGAACAGAAAGGAGAGAGAGATGGGGGAGAACAGAAAGGAGAGAGAGATGGGAGAACAGAAAGGAGAGAGAGATGGGGGAGAACAGAAAGGAAAGAGAGATGGGAGAACAGAAAGGAGAGAGAGAGAGGGGGAGAACAGAAAGGAGAGAGAGAGATGGGAGAACAGAAAGGAGAGAGAGAGAGGGGGAGAACAGAAAGGAGAGAGAGAGATGGGAGAACAGAAAGGAGAGAGAGATGGGAGAACAGAAAGGAGAGAGAGAGAGGGGGAGAACAGAAAGGAGAGAGAGAGATGGGAGAACAGAAAGGAGAGAGAGAGAGGGGGAGAACAGAAAGGAGAGAGAGAGATGGGAGAACAGAAAGGAGAGAGAGAGAGGGGGAGAACAGAATAATATCCGCTCATGGAGCATTTTGATTGAGGAAACAGAGGTGAAATTACTGGGATATAGCAGTATCCAGTACTTGTGGCACTTCCAGGCAGCTGCTTCGAGAGTAACGTGTTACAATGTTTGAAATGTTTGTTAGTGTTGTTTTTTTTTGTTTTTTTTTGTGGCGCACTGCATACTTTTCCTTGCTCTTTTAACGGATTAAGCATGGCTTTGACAACAATGGAGTGTAGAAACATTGTGGAATACTCAACACATTTTCTACGGATTTACAAAAAACATGCACCTCCACTGGCACAAGACAATCTTCAGTGGTTTGGGATAATGCGCACAAGAAGCCCGGGTGAGAGGGACTACATCTGGTAAGGGCAGACGGAGGAAAATACTGACAATAGATCTAATAATACATTAAAAACACAATCGCTCACGTCAATTTTATAACGTTATGCAATGAGCTCTAACTGAACTATGGGATGTCACAAATACGTCCAGAAATCCCCAGGAGACCAAAGGACTGAGGAATTTGAATGTATTTGGCTTCAGCTCCGTCCTAAATGACTCCCCAGTTCAGTCTCAACTCTGTTAGTGGGCGTACTCTACCATCCACCTTGGGCAAATGAGAAAACACTTCAGCAGAACACTGTCCATGTGATCAGGATATCCTCTCCCCAAATGGGTCTCATCCTGTGTGGAGACTTTAATCACCTGCCCATCAAGATGCTGACAAACTCCCATCCAGACATGGAACAAATGGTCAAAGACAAGACCAGAGGGGACTCCATCCTAGATCTGATCATTACCAAGATGAAGAATCACTTCATCACCTCCACCGTAATTGCTCCTCTCGGATCCAGTGATCACAAATGTCTGCTGTTCTCCCCAAACACAACATCAGGAGGGAGAAGCGAGGTGCAGCGGAAAAAAGGACATCTGGTAACCCAGAACAGAAAGGAGGCCTTGGCACGATGTATGGCCAGTACTGACTGGTCTACCATAGATGAGGTGGAGAGCATCAATGCAACGGTGGAGACGTTCAACTCCTGCATTCAAACTGCACTTGACGTATACATGCCAATAAGAAATACGAAAACAACAACACTGGACAAGCCCTGGATGACGGAAGGAATAACGGCCGCCATCAGGAAAAGACAGAAGATTTTCAACAGATGGGGAAAACAATGAAATGGAGAAAATACAGAAACACAGTGCAAACACTTATCAAAGAAGCAAAGACAAACTACTACAAAACTGAAATCCAGGACCTAAAGAAGAAAAACCCAAAGGAATGATGGGAATTCATTAAAAAAGGACTGGGACGAAAGAACATCAGGAGGGAGAATACAGGTCGAAGGAACTGAAGACAACGATGTGGCTGATGTTTTTAATGTATTTTTTTGCTGAGGCATGTACAAGCACCACAATTCTTGCCATCTTACCCCTGCCCATGCCTACAAGGCAGGTTGAGATGTGCAGCATTGGCCAGATCAAGCTCTGACCAGACTGAATCCACGTAAGGCGTGTGGGCCTGATGGCATTCCAGCCTGACTACTAAAAGAGCACGCAGAAGATCTAGCCCCTGGCATCACACACATAGTTAACACCACCTATTGGCAGGGGACTGTTCCTGCTGCCTGGAAGACTGACAATGTGTGTCCCATACCTAAAGTGTCAAACCCATGTACAACGAGTGACTGGAGGCCCGTCTTTCTAACTTCATCCCTTGGAAAATTCTAGGAGAACTTAATCAAAAACAACCTCATGCCAACAGTTTTATCTGAGTGCACTAATCAGTATGCCGACCTACCAAAGTCCAGCACTACTATCAATCAATCAATCAATCAATCAATCAATCAATCAATCAATCAATCAATCAATCAAATGTATTTATAAAGCCCTTCTTACATCAGCTGATGTCACAAAGTGCTGTACAGAAACCCAGCCTAAAACCCCAAACAGCAAGCAATGCAGGTGTAGAAGCATGGTGGCTAGGAAAAACTCCCTAGAAGGCCAGAACCTAGGAAGGAACCTAGAGAGGAACAAGGCTATGAGGGGCTGCCAGTCTGCTTCTGTCTGTCCCGGGTGGAGATTGTAACAGAACATGGCCAAGATGTTCAAATGTTCATAGATGACCAGCAGGGTCAAATAATAATAATCACAGTGGTTGTTGAGGGTGCAACAGGTCAGCACCTCAGGAGTAAATGTCAGTTGGCTTTTCATAGCCAATCATTCAGAGTATCTCTATCGCTCCTGCTGTCTCTAGAGAGTTGAAAACAGCAGGTCTGGGACAGGTAGCACGTCCGGTGAACAGGTCAGGGTTCCATAGCCGCAGGCAGAACAGTTGAAACTGGAGCAGCAGCACGACCAGGTGGACTGGGGACAGCAAGGAGTCATCAGGCCAAGTAGTACTGAGGCATGGTCCTAGGGCTACCGCCCTTGTGAAAGCCACATACTCCTGGCTGACAGCTACAGACTCCAAAAAAGCAATAATGGTGAGGGTGTTACTTGTTGATATGTCCAACGCCTTTGATGGGGTAAATCACACAAAGCTCTTGCAACATCTGTCTGACATTGAACTGTGTCCAAAGTTACTAGCCTGGCTCCACAGCCGCACCAGGGGGAGAAGACAGAGGGTGATGGTTACTAGCCTGGCTCCACAGCTACACCAGGGGGAGAAGACAGAGGGTGATGGTTACTAGCCTGGCTCCACAGCTACACCAGGGGTAGAAGACAGAGGGTGATGGCTAATGGCACTTTTAGCCCTTGGTCAGAGGTCACCTCTGGTGTGCCACAAGGGGGTGTGTTTTGCCCATATATGTTTCTCCTTCACATGTCCACCCGAAAAGTTGTCTTCAGTGACACTCTGGTAACTGGGTTTGCAGATGATGTAGGGCTGTCCTGAGCCAAACCTTTAACAAGCATCAAAGAGGACACTTCCATGGGCTTGGAGGCAAAGCAGCTGGAAGAGTGGGCCACATCCAACATGTTCCTGAATGGGAAAAAGTCTGGAAATTCAGATATGTTTTTCTAGAGACCATCCACAACCTGTACCACTAATCCTAGGAGGACAGGAAGTACCAGTGGTAACAACAACTAAGTATCTTGGTTTTCAACTAGACTCTAACCTCATTGGTGACACACATATGTGGAGCAGTCAGTGAGGAAGGCCTCAAAACACCTGCACTTTTTGACTGTTCTTGCCAGAAAAGGCCTGAAGATCTGGTCACAGTCTATACTACACTGGTCAGGCCTTGTCTGGAATACGGTGGAGTGCTGTTAGCTGGATGCAGTAAAAAGCAGCAGGCCCAACTAGACAGGGTACAGAGGAGGGCCTTGAGGATCATCTCCAGAGGTGGAGCAGTCCAACCACAGCTCCCCTCACTGCAGAGCAGGCGAGAGCAGGCTGCAGTGTATCTGGTGAAGGACATGCACACTCTTGACCATCCACTGAATGACCTGCTCCCTCCAACAAGAGGTAACTGCACCACCAGGCTCCTGAGAAACAGCCACCAGCTGTCCGGTGTGACTGTCCTGTGTGACTGTCCTGTGTGACTGTCCTGTGTGACTGTCCTGTGTAACTGTCCTGTGTGACTGTCCTGTATGACTGTCCTGTGTAACTGCCCGTATGTCCGCATGTGAAACGCCACTCTACCCACTGCTATCAGACTGTATAATAACTCCACCTCTTCAATGGTTCTCCCAAAAATTATTATTTTTTAACACATTTGAATATTAAAATTTCCATCATGAAAAATGTCCTGTAATGTTTTTCAATTGTTCAATAATCTATTTCTGTCACATATGTGTTATGTCTTTTAAATGTTTTGCAATAAGTGACTTGTCTAGTTAAATAAAGGTAAAACAAAAAATAAATAAATCAAATGATTAGTCATGTAAATTCTGCAAGAATGAGCAAGAATAAATCAACTCAAACTCAGAAAGGAGAGAGGGGGTAGAACAGAAATGAGAGAGAGAGGGGAGAACAGAAAGGAGATAGAGATTGGGCAGAACAGAAAGGAGAGAGAGAGGGTAGAACAGAAAGGGGAGAACAGAAAGGAGAGAGAGAGAGGGTAGAACAGAAAGGGGAGAGAGAGAGGGGAGAACAGAAAGGAGAGAGAGAGGGTAGAACAGAAAGGGGAGAACAGAAAGGAGAGAGAGAGAGGGGAGAACAGAAAGGAGTAGGGGAGAACAGAAAGGAGTAGGGGAGAACAGAAAGGAGAGAGAGATTGGGGAGAACAGAAAGGAGAGAGAGATGGGGGAGAACAGAAAGGAGAGAGAGAGGGGAGAACAGAAAGGAGAGAGGAGAACAGAAAGGAGAGAAGAACAGAAAGGAGAGAGAGAGGGGAGAACAGAAAGGAGAGAGAGAGGGGAGAACAGAAAGCGGAGAAAGAGATGGGGAGAACAGAAAGCGGAGAAAGAGAGATGGGGGAGAACAGATAGCCTGTCTTATTAGCTCCAAAGCCTTATGCATATCTCCTCTGTAAATTAGCTGTCAAATCAATCCCTAAACTGTTTTTGAGCCGCTGTATCTCAGGCCCAGCAAGCCCCACCAGGAATAGTTTATCTCTGCCTGATACTGCCCTGTCTGCAATGGCTGCTGCCTCGGTCTGGTCTGGCGTTCATTATTCCAAGCCCCAGCCCCCTTTTACCTGGCTCGGTTGGTCCTGCTCCCTGCCCAGGCTGCTGGCTAGCTGATAGGGTCTGACCTCTAACAGGAAGCCAGCGCTGAGGCAGAGTACATCCAGCTAGCACATTTGGTTCCTTGGAAGTTGTAGAAATGTATGTTTTTGGTTTCACATTGGTTGTGGGAACGAAGCCATACGTTTCCTGATCGGGTAAAACATATATATTTTTTTAAACATTCTGAGAACAGAAATGAAAATTTCACCTGTTCTGGGAAAGTTTATTTTTAGGTTGCAGGAAGGTTCTGAGAACATTTTACTCTGGTGCCTTCAAAGTTTTCCTGGCACATTTTATGAGCTTCAAGCACAGATAGGACACATGTAAATTCCTTTCCTTAGGCATTAATCATGGCAAAACATGTTTTTAATGTGACACGGCATTAGTGAGATTCCAACCAGTAATCTTCTGTTTTCTATATGAGCCATTTATCAGATGCTTTTATCCAAAACGACTTAGTCATGCGTGCATACATTTAATGCATGGGTTGTCCCAGTGGGAATCGAACCCACTAGCCTTAGCGTTAATAATTAATTAACCAAAGTCAATATCAGCATGTGAAGTAGCTAGCTAGATGTAAAATCACCTAAACAAATTGCGCTATCAATATAGGGATATCTCACCAAGTTCAACTTGCAGTTCGTCTCTGCCCACTATTTCCTGATTTCACAGGTGGACCACTTAGAAGTTACATTATGGGGGAATGTTTTATTTTACCCACTGATAGAACATAGGCTTTCACCAAATAGAAAGGAGTTTCATGATTTTTATTTCTGGGGGTGGATTATCCCTTTAACGTTCTGAGAACAGAATGTATATTTTTAATAACATTCTGTTTTTTTTTGTTTTTTTTATGGACATTTTTCTTAATTTTCTTGTAACAATTTGAGAACAGGACTTTAAATAGAACCTGTAGGAAACGTTATACTGACGTACTGAAATTCCCACAGAAGAATGTTGTTTCTTAACGTTCTCTTAAAGTAATGAAATCACAAGAAAATAACGCTTTTTTTTTGACAAGTTCCTTAAATGTACTGAGAATATTCCAAAGCCCCAAAAAACTATCCTACACCATTCCCAGAACGTTGTGGGAAGGTTGTATACAAAATAACCACAGGACAAACACACTCTCACCAAGCTCTAAGAAACATATGGTTCTCAGAACGTTATGTGCTAGCTGGGCACACACTGGCAAGACATTTTAACACATGGCCTCCAAAAAGACCTCCGTTTCACGACAGGGACTGACCCAAAAAGGCACCCTATTCCCTTTTCAGTGCACTACTTTTGACCTGGGCCAATAGATCAACACAGAAGGTTGCTTCTACTGTATTAGAAGAACGCTAATCACCAACCCCGGTCCGGGTCAGTCACTGTTGTGAAGAGCACCTGATGGGTTAAATACAACGCCTGTAGCCCTTCCTTCAGGGTCAGTGTTGGTTACCCCCTGTGTTAGAACGCGGATGTCGATGTACTGTACTGTAGACTGTGCACAATAACTAGCCTTCTTCTAAGTAGTTTGATGTAGTGGTACAGTCATCTCTTCAGGAATCCCAGTCACAATCTCAATACTCAAACGTCTGAATCAGAAATGGATGACTCAGTCTCCATGCATTCCTCAATCATTACGTCTGTTACTTTCACGTTTCAACTTCACTGTCATCTGTTCAATTCATTCCCTTTGTGGGCTGCATCGCAGTTTTATTTTTGATTCATTCAAATCTATTCAATATCTAATGTGTGTTTCCCACCTCTGCCTTGTTTGGTCACACACAGGCCTAATTCAGTCATTCCCCAAGAAAAGGAAACAATCCACAAGATAGAAGCTACATCAATCATATGCATTGAACAGATTCTACAGAACACAAAAAAGGCACAAAAGAGAGTCTGTGGTTGACTGGTACACTCCCAAACCATAATTCACTACCACTGGCTTCGGCCTAACCCCTCATTCCAGCAGTAGCATCCCCTCTCCCATGTCCAACCTCCTCCCTCATCTCCCCCTCCTCCCTCATCTCTCCCATCTCCTCCCTCCTCTCTCATCTCCCTCCTCTCTCATCTCCCCCCTCCTCCCTCATCTCCCTCCTCTCTCATCTTCCTCCTCTCTCATCTCTCCCATCTCCACCCTCCTCCCTCATCGCCCCCCTCCTCCCTCATCTCCCTCCTCTCTCATCTTCCTCCTCTCTCATCACTCCCATCTCCACCCTCCTCCCTCATCGCCCCCTCCTCCCTCATCTCCCTCCTCTCTCATCTTCCTCCTCTCTCATCTCTCCCATCTCCACCCTCCTCCCTCATCGCCCCCTCCTCCCTCATCTCCCCCTCTCTTACCTCCCCCTCCTCCCTCATCTCTCCCATCTCCACCCTCCTCTCTCATCTCCCTCCTCTCTCTTCTCCCCCTCTCTCATCTCCCTCCTCTCACACCCCCCCTCTCACCTCCCTCCTCTCCCATCTCTACCCTCCTCCCTCATCTCCCACTCTCTCATCTCCCATCTCCCCGGCCAGCCACAACAGAGCCCAGTGTCTGCAGCTGTAGCCTGGACAGAGCGACGGTGGGTGGAATGGGGGTGAGTGACAGGGAGGGGGGTGGGGGGGCTCGATGAAAGGCCATCTTGTGTCCCCCATGTGCAGCTGTTGGCTACTGTGGGTGTTAAGGGGCGAGAGGCGAGAGAGTGCCACCTCCAGCACTCTGGCTCCTCTCTGTGTCTCTCCACACTGTCGTCGTCATCCCCCCCCCAGCTAGCTAGCTAACGCTGCAGAGCTCTGTCTCTCCACACTGCCCCCCCCCCCAGCTAGCTAGTTAACACAGCAGAGCTCTGTGTCTCTCCACACTGTCCCCCCCCCCCAGCTAGCTAGTTAACACAGCAGAGCTCTGTGTCTCTCCACACTGTCCCCCCCCCCCAGCTAGCTAGTTAACACAGCAGAGCTCTGTGTCCCTGTCCCTCTGCCCCTCCCCCCCAGCTAGCTAGTTAACACAGCAGAGCTCTGTGTCCCTGTGTCCCTGTCCCTCCCCCCCAGCTAGCTAGTTAACACAGCAGAGCTCTGTGTCCCTGTGTCCCTGTCCCCCCCCCCAGCTAGCTAGTTAACACAGCAGAGCTCTGTGTCTCTCCACACTGCCCCCCCCCCCCCAGCTAGCTAGTTAACACAGCAGAGCTCTGTGTCTCTCCACACTGTCCCCCCCCCCAGCTAGCTAGTTAACACAGCAGAGCTCTGTGTCTCTCCACACTGTCCCCCCCCCCAGCTAGCTAGTTAACACAGCAGAGCTCTGTGTCTCTCCACACTGCCCCCCCCCAGCTAGCTAGTTAACACAGCAGAGCTCTGTGTCTCTCCACACTGCCCCCTCCCCAGCTAGCTAGTTAACACAGCAGAGCTCTGTGTCTCTCCACACTGCCCCCCCAGCTAGCTAGTTAACACAGCAGAGCTCTGTGTCTCTCCACACTGCCCCCCCCAGCTAGCTAGTTAACACAGCAGAGCTCTGTGTCTCTCCACACTGCCCCCCCCCCAGCTAGCTAGTTAACACAGCAGAGCTCTGTGTCCCTCCACACTGCCCCCCCCCAGCTAGCTAGTTAACACAGCAGAGCTCTGTGTCCCTCCACACTGCCCCCCCCCCCCAGCTAGCTAGTTAACACAGCAGAGCTCTGTGTCCCTCCACACTGCCCCCCCCCAGCTAGCTAGTTAACACAGCAGAGCTCTGTGTCTCTCCACACTGCCCCCCCCAGCTAGCTAGTTAACACAGCAGAGCTCTGTGTCTCTGTCCCTCTGCCCCTCCCCCCCAGCTAGCTAGTTAACACAGCAGAGCTCTGTGTCCCTCCACACTGCCCCCCCCCCCCAGCTAGCTAGTTAACACAGCAGAGCTCTGTGTCCCTCCACACTGCCCCCCCCCAGCTAGCTAGTTAACACAGCAGAGCTCTGTGTCTCTCCACACTGCCCCCCCCCCCCCCCAGCTAGCTAGTTAACACAGCAGAGCTCTGTGTCCCTCTGCCCCTCCCTGTCCCTATCTATGCACTTTCAAGGACAGAGCTTCTGTAGGCTTTGCATTCTAACACTGCTCAAGAGTTGGGGTTGAAGTAAGCAGCCCCTTTGTGGTCCTTAGGGTGACATGGTAGTCAGAGGACCCCTATCTCAAATTTGGGAATGTGCATGGACTTGGCCTGTGGCTGTGGAGTGGCCCCGAGGCTATATAGAGAAGGAATGCCTCCATGTCTCCATTCTCAGATAAGGCAATATCTATCTAGGTCTATGTTTGACTTGCTGCAAGCAGCCATTACCGCTGACACTGTAATGTTTCAAAGGGAAGTTAACAATTTAGTTATTATGGCGGAGATTATGCATTGTAATACTTAATGCAGCCTTTTGTCTCCTGAATCATCTCTGTGTGTTCGCTTTTGTTTGCTTTGATTAAGTGTGTGTGTGTGTGATGACGATGTTGAGGATAGTACAGAAAATCACAGATGTATTTTGCACGGCTCTCTTGTTTGCTTGCTGTGATGAATCGCATCCCTAATGGGATGCAACAACATTCCTTATGAGGGAGCGACGTAGTCCGTCATCCAGCAAATTCCTCCTCCGCTCGCTGGAAGAAACACTTTTCAGGAACGCTAGTTATTTAGAGTTCTTTCACTTAGTCGAGAGAGAGAGAGAGAGAACGTTGGAGACATAAATAGATTTACTAGAGCAGGCATCCCCATTCAAGTCAATGAGGAATGATCGATGGATTCTATCTCTATTGTTGGACAACTCTGTAAGCTATTTATAGACTTTTATAAACGATCTAGTTTAAGACATTCAACTTCTTCTAAGTTCCACCTCTGGCCTTGACAATTCTTTTGAAGTGGCACATATTTGGTCCAGTTTTGATGAGATGATCATGTGATGAGGTCAAAGAGCTAATCACAGGCAGAAATCCAAACGTAGCTCCTCTGACAGGTCGTTCTGTGCAGGTATGGGAAGCTTTACACAGACTCTCTCGCTCCCGACCTATCAGCCACTCCGATGTCAGAAATAGCAGCCCCAACACTTCTTGTTACTGATAAGCTAGAAAAACGAATGGAGCCTTGGATCCCTCTTGAGCAGCTGCATCAGGTCTTTTACCCTTCCATCACAATCTGTATTCACACAGTGTCTCAGAGTAGGAGTGCTGATCTAGGATCAGGTCCTCCCTGTCCATGTAATCTTGTTCAGTATGATCCAAAAGGCAGAACTGATCCTAGATCAGCAATCCTACGCTGAGACGCTTTGTAAATAATACAGGCCTTGCCTTTTACGGTTCCATCCATCACATCATGGTTCACACTGACACGTTGAATAAGGGGAAAACGATTTCTTCATAACACCCACTTGTCATTAACCTATAGTCTAATCATGAGAATAGATGCTAACATTGTAACGTTGGAGCAACGGTAGCGCTAGTGTGTCTTGCTGCTCCTTCCTGGTCAAGTTTCTTACCCCCTTGTAGGCTAGGCTGTGTGTGTGTTTTCCCTCGCTTTTGTTATGACAATTTTCTCCCCGTATCGGCGAGGTGTTGTTCCCTCGTCCCCCATTCGTCACTGACACCCTCCCTGTGGTGTTGGTCCCTCGTCCCCCATTTGTCACCCTCCCTGTGATCTAGTTAATTTGCCCTCCTTTATCTTCCACTGTGCTGTGGAATGTGGCCAGCGACAATAACACACACACACATTCTCTCTCTCTCTCTGTCTCGCTCTGTCTCTCTCTCTCTCTCTCTCTCTCTCTCTCTCTCTCCCCCTCTCTCTCTCCTCCCACCCCTATTTCTCTCTTTCTCTGGCTCTCTGTCTGGCTTTCTGTCTTCTTCCAGCCGGCCAGGGAGGCTGAGGCGGTTGGGTTTTTGTTTGGTGATCGATTCGCCGGTCGGTCAGGCCACTCGGTCTTCCTCTCCGGGGCGGCTCCTGGCCAGGCTCTGACGGCTCTGTTACACCACCACTCTGAGATGGAGCAGTTAAGAGCTGACCCTGTGACATGCCTCCTGTCCACAGCAACAGCAACACACACACACACACACACACACACACACACACACACACACACACACACACACACACACACACACACACAGCTCCCCTTGCCCTGTATAATCCATCATCCTCCACAGGCACACCAGACACAAAGCTCCTCATCCCTACAGATGACAGGGCTCCCTTTCCCAGAACACCCTCCTCTTCCCCAGCAGTGGCCCCCAAGTTCCCCCTCGTCATCGGGATATATCTATCAGGAAATCACAGCCTGCCACCCCTCTGCTATTGAGAGAGAGAGAGAGCCGCAACCTCCTTTTCCCTTATTCTCTTCCTCCCTCCCTATCACTCAGCATGCTTCACAGCACATAATGACTTCATCCTCCTCTCCCATGTTTAAGAAAGACAGTGGGAAATATAGAAATATATTTATATATGAATAGAATTTCCGCTCTGGATATGCCTGCTGCCTCGGTTAATTTCTATTGTCAACAGGTCCAGGGCCGGCCAGCCAATCAGAGCGGAGACGGCGGCCCCTGGGCCTCCAACCGCGCTGCGCCTCCAATTGAAAGGTCACCTGATAAGGCGCCTGGCTCCTGCATAATCTGGGCCGCTGCTCGCTCGCTCGCATGCTCAGCTCAGTCAGTTTCTCTCTCCACGTCATGTCTCGCTCAGCTCAGTCAGTTGTTCTCTCTAAATAATGTCTCGCTCAGCTCAGTCAGTTGCTCCCTCCACGTCATGTCTCGCTCAGCTCAGTCAGTTGCTCCCTCCACGTCATGTCTCGCTCAGCTCAGTCAGTTGTTCTCTCTAAATAATGTCTCGCTCAGCTCAGTCAGTTGCTCCCTCCACGTCATGTCTCGCTCAGCTCAGTCAGTTGCTCCTTCAGTGTCTCGCTCAGCTCAGTCAGTTGCTCCTTCAGCGTCTCGCTCAGCTCGGTCAGTTGCTCCCTCCACGTCTCGCTCAGCTCAGTCAGTTGCTCCTTCAGCGTCTCGCTCAGCTCAGTCAGTTGCTCCTTCAGCGTCTCGCTCAGCTCAGTCAGTTGCTCCTTCAGCGTCTCGCTCAGCTCGGTCAGTTGCTCACTCCACGTCTCGCTCAGCTTGGTCAGTTGCTCCCTCTACATCATGTCTCACTCTCTTTCTCTGCCTCTGTGTTTTTTCTGATCTATCTCCCTCTCTCTCATTTTCTCTCTCTTTTCTCTCTGTCTTTTCTCTCTCTCTCTCTCTCTCTCTCTCTCTCTCTCTCTCTCTCTCTTTTCTCTCTCTCTCTCTCTGCCTCTCCCTCTCCCCATCTACCTCTCCATATCTGTTTCTCCTCCTGTTTCCTGCTCACAGTAATATATTTTTTTATTCCCCTCTCTCACTATTAATCTCCTCATTTCTTGTTTTGTAGATGACTGATCATCCTTTAGTTTCCATTTACCTTTTTCTCCATTTCTTGTCAACAGGCTTAGGCTATACAGGCCCTGTGCTGTATCTGGAGGTGGTAATGCTGTCCACTAATGGTGACCAACCCTGGCCCTGGAGAGCTACTGTAGTGGGTTATGGATGTTTTTTTCCCGTATTTTCTTCAGCCCAGCGCTAACCCACCGGATTCAACTCCTCAAGACCCTCTCCACCATGAGATAATTAGCTAACTTGTTTGTTAGTGCTGGGCTGGAACAAAAAGGCTGCACAACCTGTTGCTCTCCAGGACAACAATATCGGTGACCACTGGCATAGGCCTTGAATCTGTCTGTCCAGCTATGATAGGACAGTAGGTCATCTTTAGAGTCACCAGGCTTCCACTCGGCACTCTGTGGGGCTTGCCCATTATTTCTTCCCCCTAATCCTAGAGAAGAAGTCAATTAACTCATTTGATGAGTTATGATGAGGCCTCCTCATTCATTCAAATCTCAATGAGATTAGCACACTCTGTAATTGATGAATTTGAGGGAATTTTCAAAGGATTCGCCAGGATTGCAACGGCTCCGGGGTTCTTTGTGTTTAACACATTTATTGAGTTCTAGAAATTAGACAATCCCGGGGAGAGCAATGAATAATGTACGCTGGCAACATTTTTTACTGAAGAGAAGTGACTTGTCGTGATCATTTCTGTTTCTTTATGATGGAATAGAGAGGAACCATGACTATGCTGTGTCACCACTCAGTGAAGACACACTAGCCCTGGCAGAGTGTGTGTGTGTGTGTGTGTGTGTGTGTGTGTGCCCGCTTAGCCTATGTGTTCTGTTAGCCTATGTGTTCTGTTAGCCTATGTGTTCTGTTAGCCTATGTGTTCTGTTAGGCTATGTATTATCTTAGCCTATGTGTTCTGTTAGCCTGTGTTCTGTTAGCCTATGTGTTCTCTTAGCCTATGTGTTCTGTTAGCCTATGTGTTCTGTTAGCCTATGTGTTCTGTTAGCCTATGTGTTCTCTTAGCCTATGTGTTCTGTTAGCCTATGTGTTCTGTTAGCCTATGTGTTCTCTTAACCTATGTGTTCTGTTAGCCTATGTGTTCTGTTAGCCTATGTGTTCTCTTAGCCTATGTGTTCTGTTAGCCTATGTGTTCTGTTAGCCTATGTGTTCTGTTAGCCTATGTGTTCTCTTAGCCTATGTGTTCTCTTAGCCTATGTGTTCTGTTAGCCTATGTGTTCTGTTAGCCTATGTGTTCTCTTAGCCTATGTGTTCTGTTAGCCTATGTGTTCTGTTAGCCTATGTGTTCTGTTAGCCTATGTGTTCTCTTAGCCTATGTGTTCTGTTAGCCTATGTGTTCTGTTAGCCTATGTGTTCTGTTAGCCTATGTGTTCTCTTAGCCTATGTGTTCTGTTAGCCTATGTGTTCTGTTAGCCTATGTGTTCTGTTAGCCTATGTGTTCTCTTAGCCTATGTGTTCTCTTAGCCTATGTGTTCTGTTAGCCTATGTGTTATGTTAGCCTATGTGTTCTGTTAGCCTATGTGTTCTCTTAGCCTATGTGTTCTGTTAGCCTATGTGTTCTGTTAGCCTATGTGTGTGTGCGCTACCCTGTGAGTGTTTATAGGGCCCTATACGTACAGTACCCGTCAAAAGTTTGGACACACCTACTCATTCCAGGGTTTTCTTTATTTTTACAGTAGAATTATAGTGAACACATCAAAACTATAAAATAACACATATGGAATCATGTAGTAACAAAAAAAGTGTTAAACAAATCAAAATATATTTTCTATTTTCGAATCTTCAAAGTAGCCACCCTTTGCTTGATGACAGCTTTAGACATTCTTTCAACCAGCTTCATGAGATAGTCACCTGGCATGCATTTCAATTAACAGGTGTGCCTTTTTTAAAGTGTGTGCCTTTTAAAAAATGTGTGGCATTTATTTCCTTAATGCGTTTGAGCCAATCAGTTGTGTTGTGACAAGGTGTTCTTAGTGTGGTGCCAGGAAAATAACCTCTCACTCAACGTCAACAAAACAAAGGAGATGATCGTGGACTTCAAGAGGGAGCACCCCCCTATCCACATCGACGGGACCGCAGTGGAGAAGGTGAAAGATTCAAGTTCCTCGGCGTACACATCACTGACAATCTGAAATGGTCCACCCACACAGACAGTGGGGTGAAGAAGGCGCAACAGAGCCTCTTCAACCTCAGGAGGCTGAAGAAATTGGGCTTGTCACCTTAAACCTTCACAAACCTTTACAGATGCACAATTGAGAGCATCCTGTCGGGCTGTATAACCGCTTGGTACGGCAACTGCACCGCCCGCAACTGCAGGGCTTTCCAGAGGGTGGTGAGGTCTGCCCAACACATCCCCGGGGGCCTACAGCACCCGATGTCACAGTGTTACGGATACAGGTATCCTGTGTGAGTATCCTGTGTGTGTGTTTCTTTTCTCTCCTTCTCCCCTCACAGGTGACAATCATCATTCCCCAATCAGTCACCAACCAAGACACCTGCTCCTTTTCCCTCAACCAATCACATCCCCTTGGTTTAAAGCCCAGTCAGTAGTTTTCTCAACAGTTCAATCTCTCTCTCTGTAGCTTGATCTCTCTGTGTCCTTCAATCTCTCTCTCTATGGATTGATCTCTCGTTTTTGCAACTACATGTCACTTTGTCCATCAGCCTGTGAGTATTGTTTTTGTTAAAGTGTTGACTGTTTGTTTGATGGTGGGAAAAGGGGGTACCAAGACAAGTCATCCATGGGCATACATTATCTGTAGGAATACTTTGTCTAAGTACATTAGTTAGAACTGGGCGGACCACCAACTGTATTTTATTGGTTAGTTAGCTAGCTGTGCTTGAAGCAGGTAGTCTAGCTTAGGGGTGTTTTTGAATACTTATTATTTCTTTCCTTGGGTCCAGCTCAGCCCCTTTTCCCACCCCCCTTTACCGTGTGTTTAAGCAATAAACCAATAGAGTTTGACGGTAAATTTAAGTTGTATGTGTTTATTAGTTCTCACTGTTTCTTTTCACTATTATGATTTGCATGAGTTATGTTACGGGTCTCGTTTCCATCTCCCCTAGACTGCAGGGCCAAAGGGATTCGTAACACACAGGAAGGCAAAAAAGATCATCAAGGACAACAACCACCCAAGCCACTGCCTGTTCACCCTGCTATCATCCAGAAGGTGAGGTCATCAAAGCTGGGACCGAGAGACTTAAAAAAAACACTTCTATCTTAAATAGCCATCACCAGCACATAGAGGCTGCTGCCTATATACATAGACTTGAAATCATTGGCCACTTTAATAAATGGAACACTAGTCACTTTAATAATGTCCACATGTCTTGCACACACATTAGCAATCTCATATGTATATACTCGATTCTATACTATTCTACTATATCTTATTCTATGCCGCTCTGACATTGCTCATCCATATACTTTTATATTCTTAATTCCATTCCTTTACTAGATGTGTGTTTTAGGTATACAGTGGCTTGCAAAAGTATTCACCCCCTTGGCATTTTTCCTATTTTGTTGCCTTACAACCTGGAGTTAAAATCGATTTTTGGGGGGTTTGTATCATTTGATTTACACAACATGCCTACCAATTTAAAAATATGCAAAATATTTGTTATTATTAAACAAACAAGAAATAATACAAAAAAAATTGAAAACTTGAGCGTGCATAACTATTCACCACCCCAAAGTCAATACTTTGTAGAGCTACCTTTTGCAGCAATTACAGCTGCAAGTCTCTTGGGGTATGTCTTTATAAGCTTGGCACATCTAGCCACTGGGATTGTTGCCCATTCTTCAAGGCAAAACTGCTCCAGCTCCTTCAAGTTGGATGGATTCCGCTTGGTTCCGCTGGTGTACAGCAATCTTTAAGTCATACCACAGATTCTCAATTGGATTGAGGTCTGGGCTTTGACTAGGCCATTCCAAGACATTTAAATGTTTCCCCTTAAACCACTTGAGTGTTGCTTTAGCAGTATGCTTAGGGTCATTGTCCTGCTGGAAGATGTACCTCCATCCCAGTCTCAAATCTCTGGAAGACTGAAACAGGTTTCCCCCAAGAATTTCCCTTGATTTAGCGCCATCCATCGTTCCTTCAATTCTGACCAGTTTCCCAGTCCCTGCCGATGGAAAAACATCCCCACAGCATGATGCTGCCACCACCATGCTTCACTGGTAATCTCGGGGTGATGAGAGGTGTTGGGTTTGTGCCAGACATACCGTTTTCCTTTTACCAAAAAGCTCAATTTTTGTGCCATCTGACCAGAGTACCTTCTTCCATATGTTTGGGGAGTCTCCCACGTGCCTTTTGGCGAACACCAAACATGTTTGGTTATTTTTTTCTTTAAGCAATGGCTTTTTTTCTGGCCACTCTTCCGTAAAGCCCAGCTCTGTGGAGTGTACAGCTTAAAGTGGTCCTATGGACAGATACTCCAGCATTGCAGCTCCTGCAGGGTTATCTTTGGTCTCTTTGTTGCCTCTCTGATTAATGCCCTCCTTGCTTGGTCCATGAGTTTTGATGGGCGGCCCTCTCTTGGCAGGTTTGTTGTGGTGCCATATTCTTTCCATTTTTTTAATAATGGATTTTATGGTGCTCCATGGGATGTTCAAAGTTTCTGATATGTTTTTATTTCCCAACCCTGATCTGTACTTCTCCACAACTTTGTCCCTGACCTGTTTGGAGAGCTCCTTGTTCTTCATGGTGCCACTTGCTTGGTGGTGTAACGGCCGTCTGAAAGAGTAGACCAAGGCGCAGCGTCATAGAATGCCCACCCCAACTCACGCCCTGACCAACCAAAATAGAGACATAAAATTATGTGACTTCTGAAGGTAATTGGTTGCACCAGATCTTATTTAGGGGCTTAATAGCAAATGGGGTGAATACATATGCACGCACCACTTTTCTGTTTTTTTTTTGTATTTTTTAAAACATGTTATTTTTTTAATTTCACTTGACCAATTTGGACTATTTGTATGTCCATTACATGAAATCCAAATAAAAATCTATTTAAATTACAGGTTGTAATGCAACAAAATAAGAAAAACACCAAGGAGATGAATACTTTTGTATGTTGTGTAATTGTTAGATATTACTTGTTCTATATTACTGTCAGAGCTAGAAGCACAGGCATTTCGCTACACCCGCAATAACATCTACTAAACACGTGTGTCTAATAAAATTTGATGTATTTTTATTTGATTTAGCTTTGTCTTTTGAAAATAGACACATAAAAAGATTCTGGGGATGAGCATGCCCATCTTCAATATGTACCTATTGTTCCTCCTTTTAGTGTGATTAACTATTTGCCGCAAGTAAAAGCCCTGGGTGGTGAGTTGATACAACTCCAAGTCTGGAAGGTTAAAACCACCCTCAGACTTTGGAAGATGTAAAACTTTCCTTTTTATTCTATGAATTTTATTTGCACATAAAAAGTCTGTTATGATAGAGTATACTTTTTTTAAAGAATGTCTTCGGTGGGGCAATTGGTATTACCAAAAATAAATACAAAAACTTTGTGCCATGCTATTCTAAAGAAGTTTATTCTACCTGTAAGATTTATTGGATTTAATTAGATCATTTAATTAGATCACACCCTGATCTGTTACACCTGTCTTTTGATTGTCTCCACCCCCCTCCAGGTGTCACCCATCTTCCCCATTATCCCCTGTGTATTTATACCTGTGTTCTCTGTTTGTCTGTCAGTTCATCTTGTTTGTCAAGTCAACCAGCAGTTTTGTCTCTCAGCTTCTGCTGTTCCCAGTCTCTTTTTTTTTCTTCTTATTTGCCCTCCTGGTTTTGACCCTTGCCTGTCCTGACCCTGAGCCCGCCTGCCTGCCGACCTGTACTTTTGCCCCACCTTTGGATTATTGACCTCTGCCTACCCTGAGCCTGCCTGCGGTCCGGTACCGTTGCCCCAACCCTGGGTTACTGACCCCTGCCTGCCTTGACCTGTCTACTGCTTACCTCTGTTGGAACATTAAACCATTGTTAATTCGACGTTGTCTGCATCTGGGTCTTCCCTTCATACCTGATATTCATATTGTTGAGTAATGGAATAGAGTTATATATTTGTTTGTTACTTATTAAGCAGCCTAAGTATTTAATATTTATTGTGGTCTACTTAAAGAATTGCTGTAGACCGTGAGTTATTCTTTTTCTTATTGCCATTATTTCAATGTTTTTTTCCACGTTAATTTTATATCCTGAGATTTGAGTATTCCAAAAATATTTTTAGCGAAGGGGGCATTGAGTTTTCAATTGTGGTCCGGGCTGGTTACTGGTTAAAATAAAAATATCAGGAGATCATCTGCGAATAAGTTTAGTTTATATTCATGGTTACTAATACTGACACCTGACTTACGTTTGGGTCCTGTCTAATTCTTTCTGCAAGTGGTTCAACTGCCAGTGCAAACAGGAGGGGGGACATCATGGTCTTTTGCTCCTTTTCAAAGCAATTTCAATCGATAATGTAGTATTTGTGTATAGTTTTGCTTTAGTACATTTATAGAATATTTGTATTATTCCATGTGTAACTCTGTGTTGTGTCGTACTGCTTTATCTTGGCCAGGTCGCAGTTGTAAATGAGAACTTGTTCTCAACTGGCCTACCTGGTTAAATAAAGGTGAAAATAAAAATATATATTTGTATTAGATGTATTATTTCAGATGGAAAGTTGAAATCTTCCAAAGTTTTGAATAAAGCCTTTTTTGGCATCAACAGTCATTATTGACAAATCTATATCTTGTTTTTTTGCGAATTAAACTTGTTCTTGTATTTGTAAGTGTCTAGTTTTAATAAACCATGTTTGATTATGTATCAATACTTTTGCCATTCTATTGCTTATAAGCTTTATCTTGTCACAATTTATTAAACTTATGGGTCTCTAATCAGCAGGGGACTCTCAGGAGACTTTTACTGGTTTTAATAAAGCTGAAATAACTGTTTGTATGGATCTAGGAAGTACTGAATTGAGTGACATGTGTTACCATTTGTGTAAATAGGGACGATACTTTGTCCCAAAATGTTGAATAGAATTCTATGGGAAAGCCATCCATTCCTGGTGCTTTTCTTCATGCGACTGTTTTAACAGTATCTAAAATGTCTTCTTGGGTGGATCTTTGCTTTAGTGATTCTTTTTTTCTTTCTGATAATAGCTTCAGAGTTGTTGAGTCTAAGAAGGCTATAGAGCCCCACAGTGGACGTGTCATAATACTAATAAAACCTAGCGGTCAAACAGGGAAGTGGTTCATATCGTTTTTTCACCAGGTGACTTTTATCAATGTAACATAGGTCAAAGTACGTGTTTTCCCCAACGGGGACGGAATCACGGAATCCAGACATTACATAATTCAATAAACATTTTTTGGGGGGGGAACTTAATAGGAAATCAAATGAATGTATTGAACTTATTTGAAAATGTGTTAATTTGCCCAAGTTAGTCATAAAACATTAACAAAATGTATCAACAATTCATATTTTCCTGGAATTTTCTGAAACGGCACAGGAATGCCCCTTTGTGGGTGTGGGTGATGCGCAGTGCCCGCATATGTCTACACTTTGTGTAGCCGTTAGCGATAACGCTAATGATAACCTTGTTCTGGTAGATGGAAAGACTTTCCCAAAATGGCTACCTGGCTGAATGATATGATTATTTGCATCAATCCAGTGGCCATTTGCTTTGCAAACTCTGCAATGGCATGAGCGCTAGAGAAACATCGCTAACCAAACAACAGTCTATTGCTGTTGCCCAGTTGCAATAAAGGGTAACTACACCCCCAAATCGAAATGTATTCTATTTTTCCCAGACTTCAAAAGTGGTCTCCTGATGTTGTTTAAGCATTGTTGTGGACTTTTAGTTTTTCTATATAAAAAAAGTGTGATTTTGAGAGCAATATCCTGAAAAAACTAGACAGAATCAGGCAAGAAATGTAACAGATTTCATAGGGTATGTGTAACCCAAGCCTCTGCGCGGCACAGGCTCACGTGTGACTAATACCTGCCAGGGAGCTTTCACTGCAGCTCCACGGCACATCATTATGTTTGACATTCCCACAGGCAGCCGGCCGCACATACTGGGTTTGTCTGCAGCCGTTTGTCCAGCCCTGTTTGGATCAGCATGCCATGGGCGCAGCCCACGCTCCACAAACCCTCCGCCTGTTGGCAGTTGGCTCACACACACACACAGAAGCATGCACAAACACACATACACAAGCACTCACAGAAGCATGCACACACACACATATGAATGTACATAGGCACACATGTATACACAGACATAGACATAGTAACACACAAACGTGTTCATACAAATACTGTACACACACACACAACTCCATCTCAGTACATATGTACGGTCTCTGTACGTATGTGGTCTCCATACATAAACACTGTATTGACTCATAAAAACCACAAACAGACCCACCACCCCCATATACGTAACTTCCATTAGTGTTTCACCCTCTGATTTCCACTGTGTATGTGGCGTCTCTGTCATTATCAGTGTGGGTCAGTCATCATGTCTCCATCAGTGGGAGTCTGTCTGCGTGTGTGTGTATCTGTGTGATTGTCCATGTCTGGTCCTTTCCAGAGCCAACCCTCTCAGTTCCCTCTGAGGTAACCTTTTCTGCCCTCTCTCTGGGGAGGTAAGCCAGACACACCTCACTCACATAAAGCTGGGAGGGTCACACATTTTATTTCTATTTATTTTTTATTGAACCTTTAATTAACTAGGCAAGTCAGTTTAGAATAAAGCACTGCCCTCCAAACCGGAGGCCACCAGCAGTCGAGACTTTGTGCTCCTTCTGGGATTTCATCTGGGATCTCCTAGACCCCACAGAACTCCTTACAACCCTGCACGCCCCCCTCTGCCCCACATACACATCCCTACATCCCCCTATACCACCCATCTTCAGCCCCCCTATGGCCGCTTTCTCTCCCCCTACATCCACCTCTATGGCATCCATCATGTCTCTGGCTAGTGAAAGGGGATCCGCTGGAGCACATATTGCCATATTGTGTTAGCCAGCTATCTAGCTAGCGTAGCTAGGGTTAAAGTGGCTTTGGGACAGTGGTGTGATGGAGTGTGCTCTTCCACCTGCAGCAGCTCAGCAGCAGTAGCCCCGGGGGCCTCCCGTCCGGGCCAGCTGAGAAGCCAGCTGATTTTACAATCAGATAAGCCTCCTCAGTGCTGCTGTAGCAGAGAGAACACACAACAACAGAGCAGGGCATTACATGGCCACATAGAACAAGTCCCTGTAGTGATACTGTCTGTTCCCCATCCACACAGGGAAAGGCAGGGAGAGAGTAGGTGACAGACAGAGAGAGGCAGGACGGGATGGAGAGAGAAAGACATGGGAGGGGAGTGTGAAGAGATTTCATTTCTCAAGATGTTAGTGTATGAGGGAATGTTTTTTTATTGTTGTCACTGTATAAAGGGCTGTTGTCAGGTTGTGCAAGGCTCTATGCTGTTTGACAGTGAAACCCTGTTTCCATTGGCACTTTAAATTAGTGCCAAGTTTTCACTGCACAAACACTGTAAAAAATCCCAGCGTGCTGTCTCTCCTCCACTCATGTCTGCTCTTAAAAATCACACTAAATTGCACACGCATGCACGCGCACAGACACACACACACACAAACTCGTCAAAATGTCCTCCATCTTACATTTCTGTGGCAAATGTAGCACCTTTTTGCTATGATATAGGCTACTGTATGAACATTCATGGAGTGCTCAGTGTTTACTATGGAGACATCAGAGATTGACTTAATAGATGACTAATGAATATAATGATTCCGACAAGACTACAAGGCTTCAACATTAGACAAATTAAATGCTCCGCAATGCAAACAAAGTATTGTCACAGACATAAATCGTAAGTGTGTTTGTCGAAGACATTACATTCACCCTCAAGCAATCCCCTGTTTTGTTTCTTCTTCATTATTATCTTCACCACTTATTAATAGCACAGCAGCACGAGGGCCTTCACACTGCATCCCTCTTCACAGGGTTCCAAGGTTGTCACATTATCTCTATGTTCTCTCTCTCTCTCTCTCTCTGTTCTCTCTCTCTCTCTCTCTCTCTCTGTTCTCTCTCTCTCTCTCTGTTCTCTCTGTCATGACGTTGCCCTCTCTCTGGGAACAGGGAGCACAGTTGACCCCCTCCCCCTTGCACCATCACCCTTCCTACCTCTCCCTACCCAGGCCCTGTGAAAACGGTCGTAAATTCCAAAAGAAATGTCCTGCCTAACAGGCCACAGTTGAGACAGAGAGGGGTTTCATAGAGAGACAAAGGAAATTCTTCCAACTCACAGAATTGGGGAACCGAATGACATTTATGTTCTGGAGAAGGTATGAAAGATCGGTGAAGAATCCAGCTACGAACTGGTCCGCTTGGTACAATTTTGTGATACTCAGAAGAGACAATATAGCCATATTACCATAATACTGTTTATATAATAGCCTCAGCTATGGGACTTGCATCTAAATGATTGTATAAAATGTATTTAATAAGATTAAAGCTATTTGGAATATGTAGAGAGGCTATGTACTGATGTTAATGTGATAGAATTGTATTTCTGTTCAAAGCTTAACTCAGTCATCGGCACGCCCCCAGGGACACAGACAAGACCTGGCGTCATGAGACAGCCTTTTTCTGTCATTCCGAATAAAACCCCCACCCAGGGTTACTTTCTTCAGACCAGGCCTCCACTCCCTTACGAGTTGGCCAATAGGTTTGACCATCCAATTCCTCTACTGAAAGTTAACTACACCACGTGGTTAACCTTTAGACTATCGATACCGACAGAATAAGAACAAGTCTTTGATATTAATTATTAGTCTGCAGCTAAGTATTCTATCATTGAACGCGAAGACCGACGAAACATCCATTCTATAACGACATTAATGAATGTCACTTTGAACGATCCATGCTAACCGAGAGAGTTAGAGAGAGAACGCGGACAAAACTCTCCAACAGAACAGAACTCTCCAACAAGGATCCCGACACACACTGAGCGTAAATATATATTGATTGCAATTGTTCCCGAATGAGTGAGCGTTCATGTGCAAAGGATTAGCATATCAATTGTTAATATTAATGAACTCTGTGTGCCTCCTCAGCTGCCCTTTATGACCCTTTGTTTAACATGACACCAGCCATGCCGGTTTAGCCCACTAGGGCACATCACTCTACCAATTCTTTGTAACGATAACTACTGTTTGTATTCTTTCTGTGAATTACTTAGTTTAGTAAATAAATGATTTTAAGACAATTGATGTATGGATGACTTTTAGTAAAGGCTGGATTCGTGCCGATACAACAATTTACGACGTTTGGAATGAGACTGGACGCGAGGTAAAATACACCATTTAAATCAGAAGATAATCGGCCTATACTATAATATAATATAATATATAATGTTATAATATAGGAAAGTTATATTACGAAAATTATAACTTTGTAATCTGAATATTTTCCTTGTTACCCCGATCTCCTAGTTAATTACAGTTAAACGATTAATCAGTTTAATCGCGTGATCATTTTTACAGGGAGTTATTTTGATAAACATGTCTTCAGTTTAATGGTGCCCAAAGACACAACATCTCTCTCTCTCTGTTCTCTCTCTCTCTCTGTTCTCTCTCTGTTCGCTCTCTCTCTGTTCTCTCTCTCTCTCTGTTCTCTCTCTCTCTCTCTGTTCTCTCTCTCTCTCTCTGTTCTCTCTCTCTCTGTTCTCTCTGTTCTCTCACTCTGTTCTCTCTCTCTCTCCCTGTTCTGTCTCTCTCTGTTCTCTCTGTTCTCTCTCTCTCCCTGTTCTCTCTCGCTCCCTGTTCTCTCTCTCCCTGTTCTCTCTCTCCCTGTTCTCTCTCTCTCTGTTCTCTCTCTCTCTATTCTCTCTCTCTCTGTTCTCTCTCTCTCTATGTTCTCTCTCTCTCTGTTCTCTCTCTCTCTCTCTTTGGTTTCTCTTTTGCATTACCATGTAAAGCCAGCCACTCTCCCGTCCCTCCCTATTCGCTGTATGTGGTCTCGCTTCACTCCTTTCATAAATGTATAGCTACTAGCTGCTAGATCCCTCTTGTGTGGACTGGCCTAGCCCCCACTGCTGAATAATGCAGCCCAGTCGGCTGGCTAAATCCTCTAAGTCTTGTAATGCGCTGACCCCTGCCAGTCGTGTACGCCAGGGACACTTTACCGAGGCTACCCCGCTCTCATCACAGCGCCATCACTCACTGCCTATCAAATATTTAACCAGAGCCGTGGAGATCCCTCTCGTCTGCTCCTATATTGGACTGGAGAGCCTGGAGCCCGCGCTCTCCTGCTCTTCTCCTCCACTGACTCCACATCAGCAGGGATCAGCAGGAAGGAGGAACATGAGGGAGCCTGAAACATTTAGGTTCCTGTCTCCCACTGAGTGGTCTTGTCAAACACGCTCAAGTCTGGAGAGAAGGAGCTGGAGAGAAGGAGAGGCCAGCTTGGAGGTGTTCGGATATAGAGTTGAGTGAGAGCGAAACTGATTTGAGAGTCAAACGTGTAATTCAGGCTCGTCTTAGTGGGTGAGATTTGGCTTTGCTGGACAAGTATTTACCCATAGAATTTGAATAATTGTCTCATGTCAGATGGTGTCACCTCAACCGATCTGTCTTGTAGGAAGGTGAACTCGTATTCAAATTTGAATATTGAGCATCCACCATTCAAAAAATGAAAACCTAGTTCCTAATTTTGATGTCACTGCGCTCAAGTATGACTCTCCATGAAATAGGCAGAATAACTAGCTTGCTAAGCTATTACAAACGTTGTGACAGTGATTTAATAGTTTGCAACTTTAACAAAATAAAAACGAACCGGTAGATATCGCCTGCACAAATTCTGTCAAGACGTTGATTGCCAGTGCAATGACTTGATCAGCTGTGTAGCTAACTGTTGTTGAAAGCTAGCTTACTGACATAGCTTGCTAGCTAGTTAGCTATAGCTCTTCCTTCACTGACATAAAAAGCTTGCTTAAACTGTTTATATTACCCACAATTAAAAGGAACTGATCAGCATGTTTCTCTGATTGTATCATTGAGTCAGCTGAGCACAGCAACTGACAGAAGAACAGCTGCTTCATGAAAAATCATAATAATGTAGCATTAGCACTACTAGCCAGCTACAATAGCTTGTTAGCTATCTTTTGTTGGAAGATTCAACATTGTGTGTGCAGCACTAAGTATGTAGCTGGTTGGTTAGAAACATCGTTTCAATCAAAGATGATTTCAGTGACTGGCTCAGCTAACTTTAGCAAATGAACGTTAATGTTGGACAAATGTATGCTATCTTTCGTGCCTATAGTCAAACTTCAGAAATACTGCTCATTGAATCACAGTAATCTTTAGCGAGATGTAAAATGGGGCGACTACGATTTCCTCT